>NC_059428.1:41937478-42562478 GCF_021028975.2 Sphaerodactylus townsendi | reverse complement strand
TTCCCTATAGTCTGATATTATGCGGTCAGACTTTGCATTGTAACCCTTAACTGCTTGTGCTACATCTTGCATTACTAATAAAGCAGTTTCTTTTCTCCTGTTTTTGTCACTTCCTAAGTAAAATACTGCCTGAAATTTTCCTAATCCAGTCCCCTTTAGATCGCTCACTCCCAAGATTGAAATGTTTAAATAATCTATTTCTCATTTTACGATCTCAAGGTTCCCTTGATTCACGCTTCTCACATTCCATGTTCCTGTTATATGCATTGAACAGCTTTGGACTTTCTTTTTGCATCTATTCACACCAACAACTGAATGTCCTTCCAGCTTTAGTCCAGTTGTGTCATTAAAAATAGTGCTTCTCATACTTGTCCTCTGCTCTTCTCCCATTGAATGCCATCTGATATGGTTGATTGAATGCCATCTGATATGGGAGTACCATTTTTCAGCACTATCTTTTTAAAAAAAATTAGATTATCTCATCATAGTACTTTTTTGAGTATAAGAGATGAGGTCAGAAGGTGGTTTTACCATCATTTCCAGTACTAACCAGGGATTAGCTGTAAGGCTGTTTACAAAAGATCCCTCTTGTCGGGTAAGTTTTTCATTTTCACTGATTGCCTGCAAGCGCCCAGTAGCTACACATCAAAGAATTCATCCACCTCATACACCATCAGAACTGTCTGTCTCTTCCACTGGATATGGACTCATTCGCCTGGAAGCGGTAGATTCATCCATGTTTGCGTCTCAACTGTGAGTATCTCCACTCTTTGAGTGTTAGGAGATTTAGCGTATTGGACAGAGCCTAGGACTCTTACAATATTGCCTCTTACAATATTGCTTCCAGCTTTATGGGTGGTCCCATCCAAGAACCAGGTGTCAGGCTACTGTTCCACCACTGCCTCCAAAGAGGCTTCTTGGTGATACATAAAGGCTTTGCAAGTGTGGAAGCCTCCCCACCACCGAGAAGCTCCCTTTGGGTTTAACAGATTTAAGCCACCCAAAAGGGCTGTATTTCTCTGGCTGCCAATGTAATGCACCAAATGACTGGGAGGGAGCTGACTATGTTGGCTCCTCCCCTGGCACACCATCACCACACTAGTGGTGGTAGGGGTGCTGACATGCTGGCACCACACTCAATTCCATGTTCTAGTACTTAGGAGGGCTGCGGCAGCTGCAAACTGGAAGGATCGCCTCTTTGAAGTAAGTGCCCCAGGAAGGACAAATCCACCAGAGTAGCCAGGCACTGCTCCCATGGGTGGATTTGTAACCCCTTCTCACTCCAGATGGGGCTCTGACACACACAAACCTCCTCACCATGTCAAGATTTGTGCCTAATGTTACAGCTGCTGAATTTCAACAGGGGGTGCTGAGTGCTTTACTAAAATCAGTGCTCTCATTCCATGGACTGTTGGGGTGATCTGCATAAGAATATTACTAATATTCTTTTCTTGTCACTAGTCTTGAAACCTACTTAATTTGCTCCCTTGAGGTTCAGAGGGTAATAATCCTTATTCTCAAATTATTCCTGAATGAGACTTACTCTGATGTTTCATTTGTACCCAGTATAATATGAAAACATGCAATGTAATGAATGTCAGCCCTTCTGGGATTATGTATTTTATTACTGGCTCTTTTTTGCCAATTTGTGGCCTGATCTTCTAAGCTATTGTACTGAAAACCCAAGATATGCATGGATTTGTCAGTGAATACTGCTGCCCACTTACACAGCACAAAAGCATGGATAATGTGCCAGTGACAAGATGCTATTACACTGCTAATAACCACTTTTACCCCTAGACATTGTTCAGCATAGGTATTAAAAGCCATTGTGACTTTATGATGAGGTACAGAGATGGGAAAAGGGCTGTCTTAGAGCCAGATCGAGAGACAGCTTGCCTTTGTGTTTTCTTAACAGTTTTTTGGCCACCATGCACTTGTCTAACACTGCTCAGTTGTCCTCGACTGATCTATGGTGTGCTAGACAGATATAATGTGATTGCAACTGACAGAGATAGCAGGACAGACTTGCCTGACAATGTATTACCTTGCATTAGATTTATTTGTTCACCCAGATTTATAACCTATCCTATCTACAAGGTCTCTGTTCAGATAAGGCCCTTTGGAAAAGTGTGACATGGGATGGAAACATAAGAATATTGCAATGCAAGTACAGTAGTTTATAAAAACAATATATGTAAATATGTAAAAGAGAGCTTGAATCCTTGGGTGAAAAAAATATGCTGCTAAAGTGAATGCTATTATTCCAGGATGTTACGGAAAGAGATCCATATACTTTACTGAGGCAAAATCTGGCAGCTGCCACTGTCTGTCTGTCCTTACTCTGTCCCTATCTAAACAATGGAGACTTTTCTAACCTCAAATGTATCTGAACTCATTTCCCTGAATTGGGGTGGTTGAAGTCATTGTCCTTCGAAATCTATAAGGATATCCCTGAAGAAGTCTTGAATGCCAAGCCCAGCAGTTGGAGTAGACTTTAAGTTTTCTATGGCCGTTAGCTCCGCGATGGGCCAAAACGCGGTGACCTGGAGGCAGAACGTGCAGCTTCCAGGGCAGCTTGCGTTCGCTATTAAGGGCGGCGCCTGCTGAAACGCAGCAGCTTCAGCCTGGCTGCTCCTCACTTTGTCAGGGCGGTGTCAGCTGTCGGCTTCATACAAAACAACAACCTCCTTTAAAGGGTTGTTTTGAGGGTACAACATCTCCTCAGCCAGCGCTGGTGCGAACAGCTACCGCCCGGGAATATCGCTTCGACTTCACTTCCACTCCACTCACCCTTGTCCCGTCTTCGGCCTTGCTGGCCTCGAGAGCTCCTCACTGTCGGGAATTCCCTGGAGGTGGGAGGGCAGCGTATGGCTTCCGGAGGCCGAACCAACAGGCCGGCAGCGGGGTTAAGGTGAGTGAAAAGAAAGAAGTAGAAGCTGACTCCATCGCAGTGCCTTTGCGTGGGGGGTAGGGGCATCTGGGGGGCCATCTTGAAGGCGGCCTATGGAAGTATTTCTAAAGCGTTACCAGATTGCCACAATTAGAATTAGCCTTCCTATTTTGTCTAGCTATTTTCAGTATTGTCTTTTCATGGGGCATAAGACTCTCCAGATATTTTTCTCCGTACCACTTTCAAGTCAAAATCTTTCTATCCATTCTGGCTTTCCTTTCTATATCTGAAGCAGATAAACTTCCAAAAGGTAGAATGTGCGTGTTCAACAGATATTTCCCACATTTCCTTTGATCCTTTAGTGTTCAGACATAATATACTGAGGCTCTGTAATGAAAGGTTGACATATTATAAAATCTTCAAATAGTTAAAAGAAAACTCATTCACTCACTAACATGCTCCCTCCTAGCGGCAAGCAGCTTATAGTCCCCTACCACATTGTTGCTGCTTCTGTTCTTGTCTCGGTTTGCTGTTGTTTGAAGATTCCTGATTAAGGTTTCCCACAGTTGCATTCCCTCCTTTTTCCCAAATGTTTCTGTGTTTTTGTGGTGTTTCCTTGCAGATTTCTAATTAAGGCTTGCCATTTAGTACAGTTCTAATATTTTAATTTAGTTCCCCAAAATCTTTAGTGGTTTTCCTTCCTGTTGGTTCTGTGTTTGCCAGTTTTTGTTCAGTTTTCCGGTTGGTGTTATTGGGGACTGAGTGGGCCTAGGGGCCTCTCCACATAAGTTTACAGATTTACTGGAAGGGTTGTTCTTTGCTGAGAAAGGTGAAATGGCATTGTTGTGGTTATATTTCTGGAATCTCTATATTTGAGCCACAGTTTCCCCAATTGTTACATTTAATTAGAGGCTAGTTGAAAAGGGCTTGATGGGGTTTGTTAGAGTTTCATTTAATTTATTGCTGTGGGGTTTCAGTTTCCTTTCTAATAGGTTATTAACAGGTTCAAATAAGAGTGAAAGTTCTGGGTTTGCAAATAGTTAAATAGTGGCCCCTTCCGCACACGCAAAATAATGCATTTTCAAACCACTTTCACAACTGTTTGTGTCCTATCCCTTATACAAGAGCCTTTGTTGGCCCTGCCCCTTTAGGGTTTCCCACAGTTGAAGTATGCTGGTTTTGGCTATGTTTTGGCTAGCAGTATTCAGTGGGAGGGCAAAAAAAAACCGAATTTAGTTCTTGTCCCGCTAAGAAGCCCTAGGAGCTGAGGTGTTCTACGGCAGTAGCATTACTCCAGCAACCTGTCTGATTTGGCAGTTAGGGGCCAACGGAAGCTGGGTGACAGCAACAGTTAGGTGCCAACGGAAGCTGGGTGACAGCAACAAGTTAGACAGTCCAAGATGTTATAGGCTCACAGTATTTAAGCTAAGTTAAACGGTCAAAGATGTTATATGGAGTTGCAGTATTTAAGTTAAAACAGTTACTTAGATGTTATAGTCTCTACGATATTTACACAATAAATTCCAGACTCTAGAAAGTTTCACCACAACAAAGTAACCTTTATTTAGTTAGACCCGGGAGGAGTCAGGGTCTGTCAACATTGTTACAATTAAAGCTTTAAGTATTGAACTGTTAACTGAGTCAGTGAGTCTTACATTCTGCTTTGGCCGGGTGCAGGCACCTAAATAACCACCTGGGGAGCAGAACAGTTTGCAAGTGGATTTTGCTATTCCACACAGCTTTAAAGAGCACTGAAAGCAGTTTGAAAGTGCATTATTCTGCATGTGTGGAATGAGCCAGTGTAAAAGTAACCTTTTGGGATTCTTCCCCAGCTTCACCACAACTTAGCTTATCCAATGCTGGCCAAAGATAGCCAAAACATCCTAATTAATTTTGCTTTCTAGAAATGAAGTAATGAAAATTCAGAATGCTACTACTGCACAACTTCATTATGGCTTCAGCAAGGGATAGCACAAAATACACAAATGCAGTGTCTATTTCAATGTGCTTATCACCTATACGCATTTATACTTTATTCAGATTTATTCAAGACATCTGATCTTGTTCAGTCCTGTAACAGTATTGTCTAAGTGTATATAGGGACAAAGTTAACATCCTGGGGGTTTTCTTGTTGGGTGTCATAGTTATTTTTAAACAGAATGAAGTTCTGCTCCATCTTCATTGTTGTGGGGTGTGGTAGAGCTTTGTTAAGCTATCGGAACTCTTCTGCTTGTTAGGGAGGAGGAGTTAACAAGAGCTTTCAGGAGTAGCATTTGCCAGACTAAAAGACAATAAAAGATAAAGGCTTTGCATTTGTTGAAAACAGTGGGTGCCACATTGAAATGTCTATGAGCCATGGTGAGCTGGTGTCCAGGATTTGTCACGTTCTGCCCTGTGTGCTTTTGAGCTCAATGTAAGGTAATGGCACTTAACTTTAAAGCCCTTCAGTACTTGCAACATGAAGGATAGTTTCTTCCCAGCAGTTAATGCACATTTCCCCATCATCACAGCAGTTAATGCCCCCTGTCAGCTCTTCTGAATGGTACTGTTCTTGTTTGATGCACCTTTAGAAAAAATGTTATATAATGTCTTCCACTACTTACTAACCATTTCTATAACACATCACCAAAATACAGAAGAGCTTAATTATTTTATTTAACATATTATCTTACGCAGGACTGTTTAAGCTGAGAAAATGTCTAGTTGTTGAAAGCCACCCGATGAGCTTCACTTAAACTCTGGCTTTCATATTCAAACCTTTTATGCTATTTTATACATGACAGTAGCTCTTGTGGGAAGCCCTTAAGTACTGTACAAACAATAGATTCATTTTAGTCAGGAGTCTCAGACAATCTTGTGTGACAAAAAATGCATTAGTACAGTTCCTGAATTGGTGGCAGCCATGACACTTTCACAAAACTTAGCTGTGCTCCAGCATGGATGGATGAATGCAACTTGGATTTGTAAAAGTCCCACATAGTCAAGAAGTCACCCAGGGACCATTTCTCATTGAGTTGCCAATTACTGTTGTGCAGCTAGGTAAGACCAATGTCACTATTTGTAGTGATGTGAAAATGGAGTTCTGAAAAGCCGAACAGATACATCATTGGGTTGCCGGTGCCACCTGAGCAGTTGGAGTCTGTTTATATGTCCACCCTGGTGTAGTCATGGCAGCATGTTTTGTTGAACTGCCAACTCATTTAAAGTAACTTTTCCTACACTACATCATATTTCTGTAATAGCTGTTGAGAGACTGAGAGTTATAGTGCAGCTAGCTGTAAATCTGAGTTGTCTGAACTGTTGCAGATGTTGAATACTGCCTTGAAGGCAACACTATACCAAAGTCAAACAAAGGTGGAGGATACTTAAACTTTCACACAGAGATTAATAGCACAGAGACTACCTATGCAGCCTATTTTGGGGTTTAAAAAAAACAGCTAACAACCTTGTTGATATTTCATTGGCATCATTAACCCCTGTCATGGCTGTTTATATAACCTCACACCATGGTACTTCATAACAGTATTAATAATAGCCGTGGTGCACAGGATCCTATGCAAGGCCATAGCCACAGCTAAAAAAGGCACTCTTAGAAACTATTTTATTATCTTTGTACATTTATCTTAACATATAAATAAATAATTTTAGATGTGTGCAGACATGAACTTTTAAAAAATCTACATTTGGTTCAAGAATAATTTTTTAAACTGCCCATTTTCTTTGTCAAATTTCTTTTTTTTGTATGTATATCGTTGACATGCTTACATGATGTGCTCTTTTTACATAATTTATATGCCACTGATGAGCAACCCCCCCTTCCCATTAATTTTAATACCAACAGGCTGAATTCTATGCAGTGTCCATGGGAACCAGTGGCACAGGTGGATTTGTCTTGCTGCTCTCAATCCATTGCAGCCACCTATGAACTTCAAGAAGTAATTGCTGGGGGCTGGGGGACCCATATGGATGAAAAACAATGCAGTATGGCCTGCTGCAGCAAAGAAGGGCAAACAAGCAAAAATATCCTTTCTGCTTGGTCCACCAACAGCACTTCCATCTTTTAAAGAAACTACATCTAACATGTAATATTGTCTTCTAACTTATCTCTCCATGATGCAGCACAAGACTTAAAATATTAGGTCCAACACACAAGTATCATAAACAACACTGGAAAACAAAATAAGAATTTCAATGTGTTGTTTGGATATTCTCATATACAACCCCTGGTCTGCTAGTTTGTGGAGCCAAGTAAACTAAGACCCACTGAAGTTCAGCAAAGAGACCTGACCTCTTTCATACCTGAGCTTGCTTCTGGCAAAAATAATCTGATTCCTGTAATACAAAATAGACTGTTCTCACTCAGCCAAAGAGAGCAAGAAAAATCAAAGTGCTGAAAATCAAATGCTCAATAAAATGGAGTTGCAAACATCAGGGAACATTTGTATCTGATTAAAAACAAAAGACAACAGAAATCAATGGATAAATATCTCTCCTCTACAATAGTTCCATTTCACACTTCAGATACTTACAATAGAGAAGTCTGATTACCTTCCAAAAGCGGCTAGGAGGAGGGATGAAAGCTTTGCTCAGTCATAAAATTACATTCGCTACTGCTGTAAATACAAGAAGGGATTCCATTCTTCTTTTTGTACTGACTATAAGAGCAAAGATAACAGCATAGTGAAATGGGAGAAACAAAACAGATTTTAAAAGGCAAAGGAGAATTTCAGTTCTATTGGCATTCCTTAAAAAGAGGTATACCAAATTTGTGTCTATATATCTGAGCTCTTTTGCTTTTTTCTTTACTAGACAGAAGTGATTTTCAGCAAATAGAAGCCCCTTGAAATCTATTTTAGTGGAATATGTAGTTCTGCCGAGTTCTTTTTACCCCCCCCCCCCCCCGCATCTTCATACTATTTTGCTGTGGAAAATTGTCTCCCTGCAGCACTTTTCAGTCAGACTAACTTGCACTTTCATATAAATTATAGTGACATTGTATCTTGATTTTCAGACATTGCACAGAATGAGACGAAGGATCAAAGGTAATCCACAGAGCACCCCAGAAGACATGCACAAGCCAGCCAGCCACAAAGCAGCACTGCATTTGTAGTTTATAGGCCAATATCGCTGCCCTCTCCCCTCCTTGGAAGAAATCTATAATTCCCGAAGCCTAAATAAAGCCCAAAATATTCTGAGGGACCCGTCTCATCCAGCACACTCTCTTTTTAAACTGCTACCATCTGGCAGACGATACAGGGCCCTCAGAACTAGGACAAAGAGGCTTAGAGACAGCTTCTGCTCTAGAGCTGTGGCTATGCTAAACTCCGCTGCTTCATATTGATGTATTTGGGGCTGTGTAGGGATGGGTGGAGGATGATGATGTATGAGTCTGAAATTGTGTGCATCGAGGAATGCTGCTGTAAATTTCGTTGTGCGTGCACAATGACAATAAAATGCTTATGCTTATGATTATCAGGGGTTAGTGACTGCTCAATTGCCTCTAGGAACCTGGATTTTCTCCTTGCTCTCAAACATGAAGGTTTTTGAAGGGAATGTTCTTTTGAAAACTAATGCCTTGTAAAGATTGGCTTATTGGTCTGAATGCTTGCTGATACCAAAATGTGAAAATGTTCCCTATTACCTTACCTTTGTATTTTAATTAAAATATTTTTTGAGATATATCAACCACAACTGTATACAGTATTCCAAATGAAATGTACTAGAGATCTATAAAGGGGCCGTTTTATTTTCAGTCCTGTCAGCAAATTCAATCATTGCCAGAACTTTGGTCAAGTTGCTCAGGCTTTGAAAAGGAACTAATTTAAAACAGGCCTGTTTTCTGTCTTCTTTAATTGGAAGGCCCTGTCCTGATTAGATTCTGTTTCACCTGTTTAATGTTGTGAGAAAAAGCAAAGAGTATTAGCTATCCACCTCAGGCTATCAAAAGAGATGTTGTGATTACCTGTGCCAGGCTGGCCCAAGTAACTAATTGGCTGATGTGTAAGCACGACCAGAAACTTGGTTCTGGAAAGTTCCACTCAAATTTGGCTCTAATTGGTTGAATTAGAGTCACCTGACCATGATTGATGAATCCTTATAAAAAACTTACTATGGGACTAGTGTGGCTATTCTATTCTGAACTTACTGGTCAACCTGAAATGCTGTAACTTCTCTTTGACTTAGGCTTGCTGGAAGAAATTAAGGCCAACGCTAAATGAACTTCTAGAACTGTGCTAATATTTGTATTTTTTTTGGTGAGTGCTTTATTTTGTTTTATGCTTCAGCTAATCTTCTGCTATTTATACATAGGACTTTTCATGCTGACTTTATCTTTTTATTTTTATAAAACTTTTTAAAAAATTATTTGGTCTACTGTGTGTCCACTTACTCTCAAGAACCCATGTGAGCAGGGTGGCAAAAGCCTAGGCTGTTTTCTTGACAAGTCCCTTTCTTACTAATCCCTAATTAGCAGTTTGTCTGCTTTCAGCACTTCCCCATCTGAGCCAACATTTTAATCAAGCTACCCCATTACAACCCCAAGATCTCTTCCCCTCTCAACCTCAGCTACTTCAGAAACCATCAGTACATGCTTACAGTTAGGATTTTTGGTTTTACACATCCCACATGGAACTTCATTTGCCTCATTTTTACTTTACTTGGAAAAGTTCTTCAGGAAGTAGGAAGCAGGGTTTTGTTGGTGGCAGTTTCAGGCAGTGGAAACTGCTGCTCCCCCCCAAAAGAAAAGAAAAGAAACCTGCCATCTAAAATCACTGCCTCACTTCACCTCAGTGTTGCAGACCCTGACATGATCTACAATGCTGATTTGCTGATGTGCAAATGTGGAAATATGTGTACATTTCATGACAGAAATTAAGTACTAAGAAACAGAAAATGGTGTAGATGCATTTTAAAAAAGGGACAGCAAAACTAAAAAGCATATTTTCAGATTAAAAAACCAAGGACAAGCAAGATGAAATGAAGCCTGTCCTGATGTTAACGGATAACAGAAGCTTTAAGGCTTGCATGGGGGCAACAATTCATACAATCCAGGAGCACCATTTATCCCTTCATGCATTTAACTATGGCACAGTAGCTGCCATCAGCTCTGCAGCACCACTTGCTTGTTAAATCTTTTTTTTCTGTTTCGTCTCTTTGTGTTTTTTCTCTCATTGCTCCTTATTTAAGGAATTTGTTGACAGCTTATGTTTGCCTCATTGATTCTGCCCCTCTGTTCACAAAATGTGGCCAGACTCAGCTAGCCTAGAAGTTCTTTTTGTTCACTTTCAGCCCCTGCCTTTTTTTCCCTCAGTTTTTAATTGTTCTGTAACTTTTGTTGATTGTATTAAAATGCAAACTTATGTGAATAAAGTTAATCATCCTTCATGCTCTGCACAGCACCTGGTTTTTATGGGCCACAACAAATTTTAGTAGTAGTAGTGATTGTAGTAGTAATAGTAGTAGTAGGAGTGATGGTGGTGGTAGATTAGAAGTTTGCATATAGCAATCCATTTGTAAAGTTATCAATTTAAAATAAAAAATAGAATTACATTTCATAGTTTTAAGAAAAGGGTTTTTTATTTTAAGATATGGGTCACAGTTTATGATAATGGATTTATAGCCCCATATAAAGGGCTCGGGCAGTCAAGGATGGTGCCCCTCCATGCCACCTCCTGAGGATTTCCAAGTGACAAGGGCAGGCAGCCAACACACACAAAAAACCCGGGTCTCCAGAAAGCCTTCTATAAGGCTCAATTTGGGTGGCAAAACTCCAAGACCCGCTTGGATGCAGCGTACCTCTACGGCACTGCCCACTTGTTTACCCTCTCCATAAGGGTGTACCCCTTATGCCAGCAGAGATGGTAAATGCATTGGCATGAGGTTGTGCCACTCCCAAAAGCTGTTTTGCCCCCTCACTCAGAATTGAACTGTTAGTCAATATTATTTTAGTCCATTTCATAATTTATAGATGCCACTCAGAAGAAAAGATGACTCTGACATTTATATTTTCAATTACATCTTGATTGAGTGGTTTTTATTATAGTGAGTATTTATGGGCTTTAATATAAACCACATATTTGCTTATTTTTATATTTTCTTTAAGTTAAATTTTATATATTTTATATATTTTAATATTGTATATTAGTATTTTTGTCAATTACCTCCTGGCCTGAATAAAAAAATTCTGAGCCAATATAAAGCAAAAACAAAAGCTTATGTGTGTGAGTTATACTGACCTCAGAAAAAAATCAAAATGCATCAGGTCTTTTTTGGTTTTGGATATATGCACCTATTTTTTACCTTTTAAGTGATTTATACTGTAAGCATGTAAATGGGAGTATATACTTAATTTGGGTTTTAATTTGACCTCTTTTTAATTTTAGTTATCTGACACTATGTAATATGTGTACTATTTTTTTTTAAAAAAACCTCTTTTTCTCAACCTTTTGGTGTTCAGATAGTTGTAGTTTGCCAATGTTCCATGACTCTCTATTGAAAGATGCAGTGACCACAACTAAATATGAAAAGAAGGGGTTGGATGGATAGATTCTGCAAAGCAGAGTTCAGTGACCGATTCACTGCTTTAGCCACTATATGACAGAAAGGGAATGAAAATTTGGACACTAGCAAAATGGCAAAGAATCAAAGCAACTGCCCTTTTTGCTTGGATCATTTACCCTCTTCGTTTAATATGGTGTAAAATTGGAAACTTTGTCAGGCAAGTATAGTAGGCTTTTTAAGTAACCTCAGATAGAGAGATGTTGGCTTATGCCCTGAAGCAGGGAAGTTTAAATGCTTAACCGTTACTGCAACAGCTTTTGATATTCGCATTATTCACTAAAATGTAAAGGACTCTGCTCTGTACTTCTCACTAGGCTGCACTCCATTCACTTCTGAAACAGGTTTAGATCTCATTCAAAACTCTGCTCTACTCTACTCTCCCAAGTCATGCTATTAAATCCAACACTTTTTGCTCTCCCCATGAACACACTTGCACTATCGCCTTCCTGCATCTATGCCTACTGTCTTCAGAACATAGGAATATCACCTTTAACAACCAAGACAGTTGGGATCAGCATGCTTCTTAAAACAGCAACAGTAACATTGAACTATTCATACTCTACAGTAGGTACAGCAAAACCTCTGTTATAAAGATTATGTACAGTAGGATTGAGCAACAATAATGAAAGATAAGGAAAAGAGATACATGTACTAAACCTGACAGCAACAAACAGCCCAACCAGTAATTATGAAGTTCACCTTCCCTATAGTAACCAATTAGTTGATAATAACTATAAAGTATTATCTTATTTGGCAGCTATCACATGACATCTTAGGCAGTTGTGGGAAGCTTCTTTTATGCTGGTAGCATGTTATCCACTGCTTCTTGACTCATTCCTGGAACATCCATGTGACATAAGAACCTGCACCATGATCCCTTGCATCATGTCACCTTATACTCACAGATTTTTTAAAAGTATGTTTTCCCAAAACACATAATTCACTGCTCCAGTGTGCACTGGTGACTTACAGGTTTGGTGCCTTTAAAAGGGCATTCTAATTCATGCAGGATAGGTTGACCAATGGCTATTAGCCATGATGGTTTGGAGAACCCTTTGTCTTCAAGAGACTAACTGTTGGTAGGAAATAGTGAGAAAGGGTTGTTGATTTTGTGTTCTGCCTGTAGGCTTTCTGGAATCATTTGCTGGCTTCTGTGGGATACAGGATGCTGGGCTGGATTGATTCTGATCCAGCAGATTGATCCTGATCTACTTATATAATCTTCCATGGAACTGTAATAATGCTGACATGGGAAGGATGGAGAGCTACAGCTGTGATGTCCTCCTCCATATTCCCCTATCTCCACAGGAAGAAGCACACACAACTGCTCCCACATCAACAGCAGGAACACAAAAGGGTAGCTAACATCATAGCAGAAGCATTTAACAGTAATGATAAGACTAGCTGGGCATAGGTCTGGAAATTCTGAACTGGTAAAGGATATTCTGAAGTCCCAGTTTCAAATTTCACCTAGGCCCAAGACATGTGGCTTACTTATGTATGTGATGTAACTTATGAGGGGGTACATACATAATATCTCAGATCCATATCTATAAAACTGATGTGAGTTGAACATAATATCCTATTAAAATTGGTTGTTGCAGCTTTGTTTCAACATTTGCACATACACTATAACTTTCAAATATATAACTTGACTGACCAAACAATGCAATTCTCAGCTGTTACAAATTGTAGAATCATAGAATCTTAGACTTGGACGAGACCACAAGGGGCATCAGGTCCAACCCCCTAACATGCAGGAAGACACAATCAAAGCACTCCTGACAGATGGCCATCCAGCCTCTGTCTAAAAACCTCCAAAGAAGGAGACTCCATCACCCTCTAAGGCAGTGTATTCCACTGTCGAAGAACCCTTAATGTCAGGAAGTTCTTCCTAATATTTAGATGGAATCTCTTTTCCTGCACTTTGAATCCATTACTGTTTGTCCTAGTCACTGGAGCAGCAGAATTTTTAAAAATACTTCTCTAATAGTCACTTTTCTACTACCCGTAAAACATTACAGTGAAGATAGGCATTGAAAATAGTATCCATGTAATGTTAAATACACTAAGAAAACACATTGCTTGGAGGGAAACCCAATGATTCTTATGGAATTTACATCTAAATAGGATAGAAAGTATAACATATGACAATTAGCAAAGTTGAAAAACAGTTTTTCATGTTACAAGCGTATTATGTTGATTTACTAATTCATAATAAATGCACATTTTTATTAAGCTCTTTTCCATATGGTTTTTTGTCTCATCTCAGCAGCTTTCTATCAGCAGTGATCTAAAACATGATCATATAAAACACAACTGATTATTTGATTGGTTCCCTTAAAAAGCCAGTTTGTTAAATAGAGAATATGTGTTAATTAACAATGACTAGATAGCATAGGAATCAGAAAGCATGTAGTCCTTATTCAGCAAAACTCTTAAGCATAAGATGTCAAATGCAGATTCTCCGTTAACAGATAGAATTTCTGAACTTTAATATTTGCCATTCACTGATGCAACTTAAAAAGGCATGGAATTCAGTCATTTCACTGGGAACGTTTCTCTCTCCCCACCCCTCTTTCTGGCACCTCTACTGATGCAAGGAATGTAATCTATAAACTCAGTTACAGGGCAATCCTAAATGTATTTATATTCTTCTAGCCATTTGACTTCAATGGATTTAGAAGGGAGTGACTCTGTTTAAAATTGCCCTATTAAAGGTCTATGTTAATGATGCTCCAAACTATACGCTAAATATCACAAAGTATACCAGAGCTGAGATTTTCAAATCCCTAACCTTCTAACTTGCAGTTCACAAGTGAATGCAGATGACCAGACAACTCTTGTGAATGCCAAAAAAGCCCAACGTTATTCTAAGAAGGCTTGCAGTTATAAGCTGTTATTTATATATTTATTTGCAGGTAAAATATTACATAATAAAAACATGTCTTAAAACTATTTAAACTGAGCAGAAACACATATTTGAAACAATTCAAACCCAGATTAAAGGCCCACACTAAAATATTTTTTACAAATTAAAACATCTCCTCCTAAAAGCCTGTTCCCAACAGGACTCTGTTCACCTAGAACAGCTTCACTGGTCTATGCTGTGAATATGCAACGGTTGCAGAAAAGTGCCAACATTACTATGCAGCACATTTTAAAATGAGCCAGTGTTTTATCATACAAGTCCAAAGTCTTCTTCCACTAGCATTATGGCGGTTACCTGAAATGGTGGGAGTTTGTCCATTTTAGAGTGTGGGAATTAGCAAAAGCAGACTCTTTGGCTAAACAAAAGCCAGGTCCTCACCCACCCCTGGGGTTGGCCATGCCTCCCCAAGTCCCCGGCCTCAGTGCTTATAAAGGCAGTTCTCTGAGGCCAGGAATGGCAGACTCCCCTGCCCTGTCCTGCTCTCCCCCGCCCCCGCACCAGCTGGGCTCCCAGCCGGCAGCCCTCTCTGCCCTCCCCTCTGGGCAGAGACATAGCTAGGGAAAATGGATGAACCAGTAAAGGAAATGGAACGAACCAGTAAAGGCAAAATCAACCGTTCTAAGTTCTTTATTACACTGGCATTCTTAGTCAGATACAGGCGATGCAAGATCTGGAGCCCCAGATCTTGGTCAACAGCTTTTACAGAGTGTCAAACAGGTTCCTGCCAAGACAGTGTAAACAAAGCAAAATTTCACACAGACTAGCAAGCAAGTGAAAGATAACCTAAAACAGCAAAATTCCCCTTCCCAGTCAGAGAGCCAGGAGCCTTCAGCGGGAAGCTCTCAAGGTCAGAATGCACACACTCACCACAACCTTACAGCCCAGTGCAAAATCTGAGTTTTGCGCCACTCGCCTCCCCATGGGTGGCTGCTGTGATGCTGGAATCCACCCCAAACAGCATCACTTTCAATGGTGTTTAAACTTGAAAGCCCAAATTCTCCTTTTAAATCCACCTTAAAGGGGTCTCCAGTTGAAACAACATTGAAAGTGATGCTGTTTTGGGGTGGATTCCCCCCACCCTGAAACAGCATCACTTTCAATGTTTAAACTGGGGACCTCAGATTCTCCCTTTAAATCCATGCTGGGGGGTGAATTTAAAAGGAGAATCTAGGGAAATTTGGAGGGTGCAAATGTTAAACTAGCAGTACCAAACATTCAGGGCATCTTTAGGAGACTCTCCTGATGATACCACCAAGGTTTGGTGAAGTCTGGCTCAGGGGGTCCAAAGTTATGGACCATCAAATGTGTAGCCCCATCTTCTATTAGCTCCCATTGGAAACAATGGGGGATGGGGCACCCTTTAGGAGTCCATAGCTTTGAACCCCCTGGACAAAACTTCACAAAACCTGGGTGGTATCAGTAAGAGAATATCCTGATGAAACCTCCCAGGTTTGGTGACATTTGGTTCAGGGGGTCCAAAGTTATGGACCCTCAAAAGTGTAGCCCCATCTTCTATTAGCTCCCATTGAAAACAATGGGAGATGGGAACACCCACTTTGGTGCCCCTTCTGCACACGCAAAATAATGCATTTTCAAACCACCTTCACAACTGTTTGCAAGTGGATTTTGCTATTCCCCACAGCTTCAAAGAGCACTGAAAGCACTTTGAAAGTGCATTATTCTGTGTGTGCGGAATGAGCCTGGGAGTCCATAACTTTGGACCCCCTGAATCAAACCTCACCAAACCTGGGCAGTATCATCAGAGTCTCCCAAGAAATCCCTGAAATTTTAGTGTTGCTAGCCTGAAAATGCACTTTCTGCAGGCCAAAAACCAAAAAACACTAAAAAATTACAAAAAACACACAAATGGGGGGCGGAGCTTCAGACATGCAATGGGGGGGGGTTGAACCCGAGAACCCCCCCCCCTTACCTACGTCATTGTCTCCTGTCCTTCATTCCTAGTTTTCACTACCCTCATAAGCTATCAGGAAGCAAATAGCATATTCATTTTCCTTTGAATTTCTATAAGAAAAAACATTTACATCATTTTTCATTCTATGAAGTATTTATAAGACAGCATTGCCCTCACATGACCTGTGAAGCTCTGGGCCTGACTTTGAGCACTCTAGTATTGTATAACTTCTAAGTACTACTACTACTATATTAAAGATTACACTTGCAAATATCAATAAGAACAATACAGTGATAATATACAAGGTCATTCAAAATTAATATAGCTGTTTCTTACATTCTATTGCCCACCTGCATGGGTTTACAGAAAAAGACAAAAATTATTCTAATTGACTAAGGTTATGTTCTCAGCAACACTTTGGAGTGGAGATTAGATATCAGCTTTGTGCCAGTATATTTATTATTTATTATTTATTTATTTCCTTAAGCTTCTATACCGCCCCATCCCCGAGGGGCGGTATATTTTTTGTACTTTATTTTGTACATTATTTATTGTACTTCAGTACCATTCTGTGGTTCCCAGGTGATGAATTGTAATGCTATCTTTTGTTTTCAGGAATCCAGCCTCCCAATTTTCCATTCTAGTTCCTTGCATGATAAAATGACCAACAATTTGCTTAGCTTAAAGGCTCAATATAAGCAACTCCTTTGATGGAAGAAGAAAAAGGCTATTAAAATAGCATGGCTTGAACTTATAAAAGCAGCTAAATTTAAGAACTCTGTTCTTTTCTGGCATCTTATGTTGGAATGCATAAGGAGGGGTCCAGAGACTGTTGATAGTATCATTCTTCTAAAGACTTGGGTTAAACTGTTACCCAAAGTGCTGGGGTCTGCCTCTTTTAGAGTGGGGAATTAGTGAAACGCAGACCTTGCTTAACTGGAGGTGGGCAATCAAGCACACAATAACCAAAGCAGCAGAGCACACACACAGTCCTAGGATATATATAGAGTTGAGAGAATAGGTTTGGAAAAGTGAAGAAATTTTGGGATTAAAAGAGTGACAACAAGTCCAGACAGTTTTTCTGTCATTGTAGGTGATGCTAAACCAATGCAGAGAAAGGCACCCCACCTTTAATGGAAATTAAGAGTCTGCATAAAACACAAAAATCTGCTGGCAGAAGAACAAGCTGGGTTTAGAGAAGGGCACTCAACAATAGACCAGTATATGATTGCACATTTAGTTTGGAATTACACTAGTAAATCTATAGGCTCCTTATATCATTGATCTAAAATCTGCTTTTCACTCTTTTTTGAGAGCTGCCATTTAGGGGCAAACTGCAGGCATCAAATATTGATTGGAGATTACTGTATCAGATCCAGCTATTATTACATGAAACCATGCCCATGGAGATAGGATGTAATCCAAAGGATCATCTTTGAGACTCAGTAAGAACTGGGAAAGAGATAAAAGAAGAGTGCATTTAGGCGCCTCTCTTATTCATTTTTTTATATAAATAATTTAGTTGGATATCTAAATAACCTGAATTCCGATCCCCTTAAATTATCAGATAGACATATTTCCACACTGCTTTATACAGATGATGCATTCATCTTGTCTAGAACTCCTATTGGATCTGGAGATCTTTACAAGCGATCACTCAATATTGTAGAGAAGACAATCTTGAGAGCAGCAGTGGCGTAGTGGCTAAGAGCAGGTGCATTCTGATCCGGAGAAACCGGGTTTGATTCCCCGCTCTGCCGCTTGAGCTGTGGAGGCTTATCTGGGGAATTCAGATTAGCCTGTACACTCCCACACACGCCAGCTGGGTGACCTTGGGCTAGTCACAGCTTCTCGGAGCTCTCTCAGCCCCACCTACCTCACAGGGTGTTTGTTGTGAGGGTGGAAGTGCAAGGAGACTGTAAGCCCCTTTGAGTCTTTCACAGGAGAGAAAGGGGGGATATAAATCCAAACTCTTCTTCTAAAACCAAGATTATAGTTTTTGCTAAAAGACTTAAAATTAACTCTTGGTCGATAAATAAGATCAAAATTGAGCAGGTCTCCTGCTTTAAATATCTGCAAAAGGGTTAAGGAATTCCTATTGTTATGTATGCTACAACAAAGACACAAAGAAACACTGATGCCATTCTAAGATATTAGTGGATGAAGTGGGGTAGGGCATTATCGTTTAGCAGCACTTAGGTTATTTTCAGCTAAATCACGTGCACAACCTGGCTGAGCCTTGCCTTATTGGAAAGGGTTCAGACTATGTTTCTTAGGAAAGCTTTTCAGATGCCACCCTTTGTTTCAAATATGCAGTTATATCTGGAAGCAGGCAAAGTCAAAACAAAAGCCAGAGTTTGGATAGCGGTGTTTACCTACTGGGTAAGACGGGGGGGGGGGGGGGTTCTGCTGAAAAGTGTGGTTTTACACCTTCCACAGCTACCTACAAAGGTTTAGGCTGATTAATAGGCTTATGCACTGCATTAATACTATCTTGCTCATCTCTTGCTTCTGTTCTATCATTCAGTCCGTTTAATGCAAGATAATCTGACACACATTATCACATTTAACTATTATTATTTTCTTGTTTTATCAGCTTTTCCTGTTCCACTTGGTTCTTGATTTCCTTCTGCAAAGATAAAGATATGTATATCATATCTTAGATCATTTAAAAAAGGATCTTATGTCATTAGCATAATAGCTTGGAATTGCAAATGCCTCAAATGTAGCTACTGTGAGAACAGATTCTTCACTGTAAAACAGAGAAAAGAAATGGAAGGGGAAATCAGAAATTTTGTAGAGGTGCCTTTGGAGTAATCTACAATCCTTGTTACCCAAACTGGTCTGGCCTGTTCCTTTAATGGTTGGGAGAATTAGCTGGAAACAGATCTGCAATGTGACAGGTGGGTATGGAGTATACAGAGGTCAATCCCTCAACAAATCAACTGGAAAAAAAGAACTGAAATAAAAAAAGAGCAACTTTCATTAAGAGATTAAAAATAATAAAAATACACTCACAAGCACACAGAATTTAAAAAGCTTAGGAAACACAGAGATAGAAGGAGGGTGTGGGAAGGTAGTGTTCACTGTTCCAGAATTGGAGAAATCCACAGATAGCAGGAGAAATGTTTACCAGTGCTTCTCCTAGAGAAATGAAGTCAGGCTCAAGGAGGACATCAAAGTACAAATTGCCGTGGATTTGGGTGGTCTAGTTATAAAAAAGTGGACATTTTGGCAATGATAAGAGGGGGAATTTTCCTGGGACAAAGCAAAATTCCATTCCCTGACATGAACAATGCTGTAGGAAATTATTTGATAGGATTAAAACCTGAGAGACCCAAGACTTGATGAGTTTTAGACAGTGCTGATGAAATTAAAACAGGAATATTCCAAATCTTGATGAGCTTAGACTGTTGGGAACAAATAAATTCTGGAAGTTTGATGATCCTTAATAATTAAACAGGAAGTTATTGAAATTAAATTAATGTTAGGGGAAGTGGTGCAAGGAAATACAGCAAATTCATTGATGAGATCAGGATGTGGATATTTGCAATTTTTGTGAAGCTGGAGCCAGGTGCATGTTCTCAAGGCTGTGCTGTTATTAACCAGATTCAAGTAGCAGTACCTTCAGGAGAAACATAGCCTGAAGCTCTGGGTTATTAATTCAGGAGGGCAAAGAATGATGTCACATTTCAGGCAGACCCTCTTGATATCAAACCTTTGAATTAAGACTGAGATTCATCTTACTGCATTTGAAAACATATTAATAACATCAATGTGGGTATCCCATCAGAAGCATTTAGAAACGTAAACATCTACTAGAAAGCCCACAGTAATACTTTAATTACAATATTAGTTCCTTGCTTTTGGGGTACATCTTTTACAGTAGTCAAGAATGTAGTATGGACAACAAAAGAAAGCACAAACTCTTGAATGGTGTGACTCTTGGGTACAGCTGGGAAACTCATAATCAAGGAAGGGAAGTCTTAGTCTTCCCAATTTAGCAGGCTGGATAATAAAAAGGAGAGGAACCAGATATATGTTGAACAGAGTAGGAAGAAGGGAGATCAGAAGGACTTTCAGAATGGTGACTGGGAGTCATACTGTACATTATGCCTATCACTTAGACATATGAAAACAGTTCCTCTACGGCAAGCTCTCCTTTTCCATACTATAATATCTAGAAGTATCATATATGAACATTATTCATATTGTGTCCCTATTGCCATCAGTTGTTGCCAATAGCATGGATCAGTACCTTATTTTAGCAACCAATATGTACTTCAGTAGTCCTCATAATCTGGATAGAAACTACAAAATGGGCTGCTATAATGCCCAGAGTGTCCAGCACCAAACATGGGAACCCACAACCATGCTGCAAGTGCAATTCTAATTCCAGTCTCTTCTGAGACTGGGAGGACCCTCATAGTAGTAATGATGGAGTTCCAGTAAAAATTCAGCAGGCTAAAAGTAGTTCTTGCATGTCAATGGACAAACAACCCCTTATTCAGGAAAAAAAAAGGTCTCCTGTAAGGCAATCACACCAACCTCCTCCTCATTCAGAATTCCAGCAAGGTCTCATGAATTAGAAATCATAATAGCCTCATGCATGAGAGAAACCTCCAGGTAATCACCTTTAGCATAGTCCTATCAACTTCCCCAGACATAGCCTTCAGGCAGGTTGAATTTCTTGGGATTGGTTTGAAAACCTGCCTGGGAATCTCTTTCTATCCCCAAAATTACACAATATATACCAGACAATGATCTCTTAATAAAGTTTGCACTTCAGTGCACATATTTGAACTTGACATATGAGAGTCCTACATGTGTACCCTTTTGGGCAACACTCAGAAGATTGGAGAGAGAGGAAAATAAACCTCTGTGAAGTTCTATGGAAAATTTGGGGGGTGCCATTTATAAATCCCAAAAATTAAAAATAGAATATAAACTGTTTCAGCATTAACTGTTTTAAGACTTCTGCACTTTTGTTGCGAGGGAGGAATTAGTATGGAGTTAGTTGCAAGTTAGTTGATCCT
Source organism: Sphaerodactylus townsendi (assembly GCF_021028975.2). NCBI lineage: Eukaryota > Metazoa > Chordata > Lepidosauria > Squamata > Sphaerodactylidae > Sphaerodactylus > Sphaerodactylus townsendi. The sequence continues at coordinate 42,541,146 of NC_059428.1, read as the reverse complement.
CAAAAGGACCATTACTTTAAAAGTGAGTCCCACTTCAAAAAGTCTGGAAACCACTCCTGTTGTCAACAGGATCCTGGAAGAATCCTGAAATCTACCACTTGCCCCTTGGATTCATATCTGTCTTAGCTGGTAACAGCCAGTGGAGATGGTACAGGGGCCACCAGAGATACGATCAATCTGTCCCTATCTTAAGGAATCTTTCCAGGAGTGTGGAAAGAGACAATGGTAAGGTCACTCTTGAAGAAGCCATCTTGTTCCATCCAACTACAGCCCAGTGCCCCGTATTTTCTGGGATGCTATTGAGGAAGCACATCAGCCAGTACTCCACCTTCTGCATTATTTACCAGTGGAATCAGGTTCAAGGTTTTGGAACTAACCTTCAGAGCCCTAAGCAGTGTAGGACCTTGGTACCTGCAAAACCATCTTTCCAAATATACCCCCATGAAAGTACTTTTCTCTATGGATAACAACTTGTTGGTGAACCCTGGCCTGAAAGATGTCCAACTATCCTTGACTAGGGCCAGAACCAGTGGTGGGATTCAAATAATTTAACAACTGGTTCTGGTGGTGGAATTCAAATAATTTAACAACTGGTTGTTTACAACTTAACAATAATTGAACAACTGGTTCTGCCGAAGTGGTGCGAACCTGCTGAATCCCACCACTAACCAGGACTTTTTCAGTCATGGCTCCAGCCTGGTGAAATACTCTGTCAAATGAGACCTAGGCCCTGCAGGACCTGTCACAGTTCTTCAGTTCTTCAGTTTTGTAAGACAAAACTGTTTTGCCAGGACTATGGTAGAGGGCAGCAATGGCAGTCCATCTTAGCTACAGAAGCACAGCTAAAGAAAATGGTGCCTGGGGCAAGCACTGATATTGCACCTGGACTCCACTACAGAGGGATAGAAGATTCAGGTGAGGGGGGCACCAAGCAACCCTAGTTTTATTATCTAAAAGGAAGGAAGGTGGGAGGGGCAGGCAGAGAAACACTCACACTGTGAAAAGGTCAGGAGGGAAAGATAGACACACACACACTCATTGTGGGAAGGGAAAATGGGGAGAGAGATAGCAGAAGGGTGGAAGGGAGAGAAAGGGGGAAGAAAGAAAAGGGGGAAAGGGGAAGAGAGAGAAACAAAGGAAAGGGGGGAAACAGAAAAAGGAGAGAGAGAAAAGGGGAAAGAAAGAGGGGGAAAGGGGAAAGAGAGAACTTCAGCAGCAAGGGGGGGTTAGGGAAATGTCACCCATGGTTCCCCTTGACCTCCCCACTCCTGCTTTAAAATTAAAATTGGCTTTAAAATTAAGCCTACTTTATTTCCAGGCAAACTCATTGCAGTTTGGAGGACACTGGAGGCAGGGACAGGGCAGAGAGGGCACTCCTTCTCTGACTTTGTCCGCACCTCTAGTCTCCCCTCGGCTGCCGCTCTCCAGGAAGTAAAGTAGGCTTAATTTTAAAGCAACACAGGCTTTTTTCAGTGGCAATGGGGGAACATAGGAAACTTTTCTGTTTCATGACATCTCCACCACCTCACCTCCAAAAAAAAAGGCTGCTTTAAAATTGCTTTAATTAAGTTTAACTTAATTAAGTTTAACTTACTTCCAGGTAAGTGAAGAGAAGGAATTTGTAAGCCACATTGAGATTCCTTACAGTAGAGAAAATTGGATATAAAAAACAAAGCGTTGTTTTCTTTTTCTAGTCTAATTCCATTATTTAGTTCTTTCTTTCGAGTGTACCCATTTCAAACAAACCTAAATCTGAGCATATGCATGCCTCTGCCACAACAAAATTAGGAGGCTAATATTTTCCCCTCAATAATTTGGGATTTGTTTTTGTTTTGGGGTTTTTTTTCTACATAGTGAGGGCTTTTAATGGCACCTCAGGTTCTGTTGAGTTGCATTATTGTGGATGTTGCTATGCTTCAGTTAAGATGGCAAGCTGATTTAGTATACATTATAGAATGCTAGAGCTTTCCATTTACAGAACTAAGCAAATCCGTTGCTAATGGTGATTTAGTTATTACTCTTTTGTGGTTTAAACACATTACCCCTTAAAAGTGGCTCAACTATCCCATCTCCAAACACAGCTAGCCAAGTAATCAAATTTTCTGTTGTCCAAGGCTTTATTATGGTTCAAAAACAATCTCAGTAATTCACTCTGTTGTCATTCTATAAATAGTCAGCAACACAAACAGTTATGACCAGCACCAAAGTGTTGTTTTGATGCCCTGTATTACTCATTCACAGCTAGAAGAAATAGTTTGGGGGGGGGGGGGAAGCAAATAATCCATGCTGATTCCCTGGACAAAGAAAGACCATTTCAACTGGTTTTAATGTTTCATTTGGGTCCCAAAACAAGAACCAACCCAAATTGGAAAGAAGAGGTTCCATATTTTTGTTAGCCTTCTCACTGTAAGATCTTTTCATCATCATGACAGCCAATATCGTTCTCTTTTGCTGATAGAATTTTGGAAATGGGATGGTTACCATTCAATATATCAAATTGGGCAGGAAGGGGGAAGGGGAAATAATTTTAATCGCCATCGGGACTTTGAATTTTATAATTTGTATATGGTTTTAACTGGGATTGGAGTGAAATGGTTTTTAACTGTTATTTGAATGATGGACACCGCCCTGAGCCCTTCGGGGAAGGGCAGTATAGAAATTTAATAAAATAAATAAATAATAAATCAATAATATACTGGTCTTCTACTTGATATACAGTGGCGTTCCTGCCCAGGGACAGGGGGTACCCTTTGTCCCCGGGCGCCCCCCATTTGGTCACGTGGGGGGGCGTCAACATTTCAGGGTCGTTTGTGTGTTTTTTAAATTTTTAAGTGTTTTTACACGTTTTGGCCTGCAGGGGGCGCATTCTTCAAGCTAGCAGCACCAAAATTTCAGGGTACCATCCAGAGACTGTCCTGATGATACCACCCAAGTTTGGTGATGTTTGGTTTGGGGGAAGCAAAGTTATGGACGCCCAAATGGAATGCCCCCATCCCCATTGTTTTCAATGGGAGCTAACATGAGATGGGGGCTACCCATTTGAGGGACCATAACTCCTGAACCTAACTTCACCAAACTTGGGTGGCATCATAAGAATAGTTAACAGATGATACCCTGAAATTTTTGTGTCACTAGCTTTAAAAATACATCCCTTCCAGGCACCCCAAGAAATTTGCCCAAGATTCTTTGTTTTGCAGTGACTTTGCTCCATTGTAGCCAATGGGGAATTTCTGAGTGTGTAGGTAGGCTGCACATTTTTGAAGATAGAGGCACCAGACTTTCAGGGTGGCTCCAGGAGGGCCTCCTGGTAATAGCATCCAGGTTTGGAGACCTTTGCTTCTGGGGGTTCAATTTTATGGGCCCCCAAAAGGCTTATTTTGTTTCCTTGCTCCTGCACGTGAAAGCCTGTGGGCTGAGTTCTCTCAGAACTCTCTCAACTCCCTCCCCACTCCAGAAGCAAAGCTCACCAAGCTTGGATGCTATTACTCAAGGCCTCTTGGAGCCACCTTGAAAGTCTGGCACCTCTATCTTCAAAAATGTGCAGCCAGTGCTTACACACTCAGACATTCCCCAGAATCTGCCAGGCTCTTCAGCAAGTTCTGTGGTGGGAAAAATTACTTTTCCCACCATAGACTTCAATGGTGCTTTCTGTTATGCCCAGATGGCTCTGTGGTAGAGGTTTCAATAGGGGACACTGTGGAAGGGATCTTGCTCTGGGAGGGGGCATTTCCAGTAGCTGCTTGTGAGAGTCTCCTGAAAGGACCCAGCCAGAATTTGCTAAAATGTGTGTGGAAAGAGGGAAAATGCTGTGGGCACCGAGAGTTGAAGGTGAACCCTGATGCCCACAGCATTTGGTCATTGGCCATCACAGGCAAACTTTGTAAAGTTGGCTGGTTCCTTTCAGGAGACCCACACCAGCTTTAGACCTGCAGGAAATAATGCCCCACTCCAGAGAAAAGACCACCACTACCACACTGCCTCCTCTGTTGAAACCTCTACCACAGAGCTGGGCATTACAGAAAGCCCCATTAGCAAGTCTATGGTGGGAAAAAATATTTTTTCCCACCACAGAACTTGCTGAAAAGCCTGGCAGATTCTGGGGAATTTCTGAGTGTGTAAGGAGTGACTACACATTTTGAAGATAGAGGCGCCAGACTTTCAAGGTGGCTCCAAGAGGCAAACTTTAGCAAAGTTCAGCATCCAAGCTTGGTTTAGCATCCAAGTTTTAGCATCCAAACTTTAGCATCCAAGCTTGGTGAGCTTTGCTTTTGGGGCTCCAAGAGGCCATCACAGGCAAACTTTAGCAAAGTTTAGCATCCAAGCAAAGTTTAGCATCCAAGTTTTAGCATCCAAACTTTAGCATCCAAGCTTGGTGAGCTTTGCTTTTGGGGGTGGGTGGGTGGGGGCACAGAGAAGTTCTGAGAGAACTCAGCCAGCAGGCTTCATGTGCAGGAGCAGGGAAACAAAATAAGCCTTTTGGGGGCCCATGCAAAATTGGACCCCCAGAAGCAAAGAGTCTCTAAGCCTGGATGCTATTACCAGGAGGGCTTCCCTGGAGCCACCCCTGAAAGTCTGGTTGCCTCTATCTTCAAAAAAATGTGCAGCCTGCCTACACACTCAGAAATTCCCCATTGGCTACAATGGAGCAAAGTCACTGCAAAACAAAGAATCTTGGGCAAATTTCTTGGGTGCCTTGGGGTGCCTGGGGAGTATTTTTAAAGCTAGTGACACAAAAATTTCAGGGTATCATCTGTTAACTATTCTTATGATGCTACCCAAGTTTGGTGAAGTTATGTTCAGGAGTTATGGTCCCTCAATTGGGTATCCCCCATCTAATGTTAGCTCCCATTGAAAACAATGGGGATGGGGGCATTCCATTTGGGTGTCCATAACTTTGCTGCCCCTGAACCAAACATCGCCAAACTTGGGTGGTATCATCAGGGCAGGTATCTCTGGATGATGCCCTGAAATCATGGAGTGCCGCTAGCTTCTTTAAAAAAATATGCACCCTGCAGGCCTGAAAAAACATCCAAAATACCCCCAAACGCTTAAATACCTTGAATTCACATTATTGTTCATATTTGGGGCAGGACATAATCGGACAATTTTTTTGTCCGAATGTGCCCAAATTTGCCCAGATTCCAGCCGAATCTGGTATTTGTTTCATCTGAATCTCCAACCACTCAAAAGTGATGCTGTTTCAGGGTGAGGGAGAATCACCCCCAATACAGCATCACTTTCAATTTAGCTTTAACCGCGGACCCCAGTTTCTCCCTTTAAGGTAGATTTAAAAGAAGAATCTGAGCTCCCTAGTTTAAACATCATTGAAAGTGATGCTGTTTGTGGGTGGATTCCACTGGAGGTGTTTTGTGAGAGATGATGCTGACATTTGTTTGGTAAATGTTTTGTTGGGGGTGATTTGTGAGAGATTTACATGCTTAATACCCACTTGCACTGGCTTGGAGTTGTTTCTTAGGCTAATAACCTACCTCATAGGGCTCTTGTGATTAGGAAATTAGGAAAAGAGTTGGTGGGGAGAGAGCCATGTATGTTTTGCTGGTAGTGGGAGGTGTTTTGTGAGCTGATACAAAAAATCATTGTTTGGTCATGGTGGGGGAGGGTGGTCGCCCATATGCCGGGTGGTGGGGGGGCGCCAAACTCAGGTTTTGTCCCCGGGTGCCAGTTTGCCTAGGTACGCCCCTGTTGATATATATAGGCATTTTCAAATTACTTATACTCAAATGAATATAGATAATGATTGCAAAAATGTTACAGGTAAATTCAGGGAAATCATCAGGTTATGTTTTGTCCATCACAGATTTCTTCAAAAATAGCTTAATAAATTGTAGTTTAACACGCTGGTATTTGGGTTCAAAATCTCATGATCTTCAGTGATTCATGACATTTTCAATTTATGTTTTTGTTACCATAGACCACAATGCAAAGAGTTAAACCTTAAACGCATAGATTTCAATACATAACTGTAGCTAATGTAACAACACTGTAATGAAAAGAATAATTACTGGGAATAAAATATGCAGTTCTTAAAATTTCATATCCTATCTAAGTATATTTTTGCCTGTTGGAGAAAGGTGGAGGTTGTATCCATAGTTTACAGTTCAGTCCTCTTTCAGACTGCCAGCTTTACAGTTTCTTCATTCTTATGGATATACAATAGCACATCTCATTTTACAAACCCTGTAATCTCTTTTGTGTGTTGATATTCAGTGTGAAAACCAGAAGAGGCCTATCAAAACACAATAAAATAGAAGCACACAAAAAGGAAACTAGATGGCAGAATCTGGAAATCTAAAACCATGTTTGTAGCTGTGATGAGTAAGGCCTTGTAGAATGGCTGCTTAAGTAACATCATGGTAACATTTGACTATTTAATTGTGTAGAAGAACTAGCCAGTGGAATAGTTTCATTCCTCTTTCTCCTTCTTTCATGATACTGAAATCTGGGACCATCAAATGAGGTAAAACCAGTTCAGGAGGTACTTCTTCACTGAGCAAGTAAATTGTGAGCATAGTGATGGCCAGAAGATATAATGACAACAACTAGCATAAATGGATTTAGGAGATCAGGCAAATTGATGGAAGATACCTCCAGGCAGGGACGTAGGTATAGATTTTTTATGGGGTGAGTTTGGGGGGAGGGGCCCCGCCCCCACCCATCCCTGGGGATGTGGCCCAGCCCCCAAGCCCTGCCCCGGCCTCAGTATTCTCCGAGGCATATTCCCCTGCCCCGCTCCCCCTCCGGCTGGGCTCGCAGCCGGCAGTTCCTTCTGCCCTCCCCTCCGGGGAGAGGCGTAGCTAGGGATAACAGAGCCCAGTGCAAAATCTGAGTTTTGCGCCGCACTTCCATGGGCGGCTGCTGTGATGCTGGAATCCACCCCCAAACAGTATCATTTTCAATGGTGTTTAAACTCGGGAGCCCAGATTCTCCTTTTAAATCCACATTAAAGGGAGAATCTGGGGTCCCCAGTTAAAACAACATTGGAAGTGATGCTGTTTTGGAATGGATTATCCCCCACCCTGAAACAGCATCACTTTCAATGTTTAAACTAGGGACCTCAGACTCTCTCTTTAAATCCATGCCGAAGGGGGTGAATTTAAAAGGAGAATCTGGGGAAATTTGCGGGTGCCTGCTGTCAGGGGTGCAATTGTAAAGCTACCAGCACCAAAATTTTGGGGTATCTTTAGGAGACTCTCCTGATGATACTACCAAGGTTTGGTGAAGTTTGGTTCAAGGGGTCCAAAGTTATGGACCCTCAAATGTGTAGCCCCCATCTCCTATTAGCTCCCATTGGAAACAATGGGGCACCCCATTTGGGAGTCCATAACTTTGAACCTCCTGAACCAAACCTCACCAAACCTGGGAGGTATCATCAGGAGAGTCTCCTGAAAAATTCCTGAAATTTTGGTGTTGCTAACCTAAAAAATGCACCCTCTGCAGGCCAAAAACTGAAAAAAACACTTAAAAATAAAAAACACAAATGGGGCAGAGCTTCGGATATGTAATGGGGGGTTAAACCTGGGAACCTCCCCCTCTTACCTATGTCCTTGCCTCCAGGAAAGGGAACCTCTACATCCAGAGGCAGTACATTGCTACTAGTAGGAAGCAACTGTGAGGCCTTGGCCTCTATGCCCATGTCACTTACTCCAAACATTACCAAGAACAATCATAGTGATTGTACACAAAGTGGCTCAAAAATAAGGGAAATTCTGGTAGAGAAAAAAGTTGGATGTTACAATGCATTGTTATACAGAGATCAAAATTTAGCTGAATAAATAATGGCTTAAATGATCAACAACTCCGATATTGTTTGATCATGTATGTGCATCAGTGAGCTGTTGGCAATATGTAGAAGAAATAAAATAGTAATATTCATCAAAAATAGCTTTGATTTTTAAAAGAAAGCTATAATTATATACCCGTTATAAAGCATAGTATACATGCATTATTTTCAGCATATGTAGGTATTCAGACTGATGTTTCTGGGGAAAAACACTTTTCTCACATCTATATCCAAATAATGTTTTTTTATTTGTAGAATTGAATTAATAATAAATGTAAAGATAATTCTTGTTGATATGCAACACTGCTATCAAATTAAATGTAAAAAATTAGAAGACAATTTGTGAGCCCACCATGAATTATTTAACAGCTGTTAGTTCCCTCAGTCATTGCCACATTGTATAGCAGAAACAGACATTGTTTACTTCTCCATTTATCATTTTACTAGAGATTTCAAATCTCTTCATATCTCTCCTATTGTTTATTTTAAGTATTATTTCCCATTCCTACAGCACAAACAATGGCAAAAATAATAAGTATATTTTAAAAGAAATTCTAGCTGTGCAGTCCCAATTAGAATTACACCCTTCTAAGCCCACTGACATTCAACTTTACTTAGGAATAAATTTTGTTACATAAAAACAGGACACACACACAAAACCTCATGAAATTAAAACTCTGACTCTAGCAAGGGGGAAGGTTAAACTCTCCCTTTTTAACCCTGTTCCTCTCGATGCCATTGAAGCTCAGATATGGAAAGAAATGAAGCCATGGTCTGTACATTCTCTGTGGACAACACAGAAATAATATGATAGTATTGTGAACTTCTCTGCTGTTTCATACAGATAACCTCTCATGTGAACCAGTGCCTCCATATGAATTGCTGAATACATAAGTGTGGAGGAAAAGACATGCTGAAAAAAGCTTCCTACTCTTATTTTCACCCAGCTAATTACCAGAACTTCTTTGCCTACAGTAGGAGAGAGATAAAACCAAAGTAAAGCTGTCTTTACAGCCCAGAACTACTTCTGCATTTTCTCACACTTATGACAGGACAAGACCCATTCCCATCTAAGCAGGGGACAGTTTTTGAGCATCAACATGAAAGGAAGGGCACAAGATGACTGACCAGGACCCTCTGCCTGATGTACTCATTGCCTGATGTGTACTGGTGAATCTGAAGAGTGCCAGGCCTAGGTACTTAAAAGACTGTGGCTTCCTCTCTTTTTCTGGCAAAGATGTTCCACACCCACTCCCTAAGATACATTATGGGTCACTTGATGGATAACCAATGATCAAGTTAGATCTCAGAAGCAAAGCAGCTTCAGCCCTGGTTAGTATTTGAAAGGGACACCTCCAAGGAATACCAGGAACAGATGTGGAGGCAGACAATGGCAAACCTCCTTTGAGCATCTCTTGCCGAGAAAGCCCCACAGGGTCACCATAAATCAGCTATGACTGGACAAAAAACAAAACAAAAGCAGCTGACATTAAATCAACTTTTTCGAATGAAGAAACTGGAGTTCAATTAAATAGTTTAGACAAGACTGGAAAGGCGCTAAATAAATTGGCAGGGTTAGTGCAGGAGAACCATCATGGTAAAGCGATTAAGAGTGGTGGATTCTAATCTGGAGAACCAGGTTTGATCCCCACTCCTCCACATGAGTGGCAGACTCTAATCTGGTGAACCAGATTTGTTTCCCCATTTCTACACATGAAGCCTTCTGGGTGACCTTGTGCTAGTCATAGTTCTTTCAGAACTCTTTTAGCCCCACCCATCTCACAAAGTCTCTGTTGTGGGGAAAGTGAGAAAATCACTTTGAGACTCCTTGTGGTTGAAAAAAGTGGGGCATAAATCCAAAACTCTAACCTTTTCTTCTATATTAATTTGATTGGCAAACACCCTGAGGTATCTTAATATAAGGAAGGCAAAGTTGCCAGTTACCCCCTGGCAACTACTGAAGTAGGGGAATCTTACCAGGTACAAATTAAGGCCTAGCCCTCAGTGTTGTTGGCACATTGATGTCACTTCCAGAAGTCACCAACAACATGGGAGACACTATGGTATTTGGGAAATATGGTAGAAGGTTGGGGTTTTTTACCCAGAAAGTTTTATCCAAATACTAGACAGAGCATCTTCCATGCTATCGCCAATGTGATGACATCAGTTCTGGAAATAATATCAACAGACTGATGACATAGAATGCCTGGTAAGAACCCTGTGGGCCACTTGAACAGTTCCAGGGAAAGGGGAGCCAAAGTGGGTGACACCCTACCTCTGGCAGTGTTACCCCAAATTGGTGGTCTGCCTTCTAATAATTAATTTGAGGAATTGGAAAAGCAAGCAGCTTAGCAACAGGTGGGCAGCAGCAAGGTTCTCCACTAGTGTATACCAGGATCCTTTTTTGGAAGATTAGTCCCAGAAATAATGAGGAGATTTATATATAAAGCAAAGGGATTTTGATTAAAAGTAAAAGATATTATGAACAAACAAGAGTGTTTCAAACACATGGTGCTTAGGAAAAACAGAATAGAGTGGCAATTCAGAGAGGGAATCAATTCAGGTGGAACAATTCCTGCCCAGAAAATCGAGGATAAGAGAACAATGCATATCCAGTGAGTACTGACTAGAGAAGAAGAATTATGTTGGATGCATGGTTAGGACCAGGCACACCTATGGACAGCTACCTAACTTTATAGGGTGAAATGTGTCCTGAGGCAATAATGAGCAAGCCTCATGAGGACAATACATTTGATGAGATTTTAATGGGTGCTGCATGTTGCCAGAGACCTCTGTCTACAGTCTTAACACAAAGAAAAATTAAGGAGCTGTATATGAAATCAATTCCTTAAGAGATAGTTTCTGAGTGAGGCAAAATACTGATGGTCTTCTCTTTTGATGGATGGATGCATTAGCAATAGCTCTATTCAGGAGGTAATTTTCAGGGGGAAAGATGTAATCAGTCCTGATAAGGTTAGTCGCTTCTGGCAAGAGACCTGTTGTTCTACAGCTTGTATTCCATTAAGGGTGTGGGGAGGAACAACAAGGTTAGTATTTGAGTCAGCCCTCCTAGATACCAGCTGTCTTTTGCCTGGATTCCATTTTGCCCCTGCTGGAGCCATTTTTGAACCAAACCTTTACTCTAAAACTCACATGGAAGGGTGTAATGGTCCTCATAACTGCCCCTAAGGATCATGAGACACTGGGCCCTTCCCCACTTACCTTTTCCCGAGGGCTGCTGCCCGCAATTCCGGAAGCGCCAAGCCAAGAGCATCCCTGGCTACGCCATGGTTTCATCGCATCTTCGCTCGCCAGCTTCTGCGCTGGGTCATCAAAAGGCCTTTGAAAGAGCGCCAGGGATTAAGCGCGCGCTAAGGCAGGCGCCGACAGCAGCAGCGTCAAGCGAAGCTGCGCTGCTCGCCAGCCTCTCTCAGTGGGGATGCTGACCCCGCGCTACTCTCCTCGAGTAGCGCGGGGCTTAGGGTAAGTGGGGAAGGGCCCACTAACAGCAGGGGTCCAGCAACCCTAGAGGAAAGAAATCTAAACTTAGCACTTCAGGTTGTCCCGTACAAGTGCCTGAGAAGTGAATTTCATACTGTTATTCAACGTCTGATTTCATGCTGATCAATATAGGGCATGGCCTTGACTGGCAGCCTCTTTTGGTACAGTTTTGATGTGCAATCAAAGACAAACGAGGAGCAGCTAAATCAACTCTTGGAACTCAAAGCCAGGACACGGTTGCTGTCCTGGCTGCCTGCCAACTGCTTGTCTCAGGTTATAGCACTGATGAATTTGCTGCCTGATCACCACCAGTGAATATACTGTCAGGTGTTCAACCATTCCTTCTAAACAGCATATTATATGCAATAAAATAGTAAAACACATATAACCAACAGTTAACCAAAAACAGACTATGAAACAATGCAACAAAATACTATATAAATTGAAAAACAATGCAACAGAATACTATATAAAATGAACAAAACAGTGAGAGCTACCTAAAATTTCATTCACTTTTCTATATTCTGGGATCCCATGATTTTTACAGAAAGTACTGGAATATCAACACGATAAAGTGGTTCCACAGATTTTTCCTTTCTTGATACTGACCTTCCAGTTCCCTCTTCTGCCATGCAGAGCAATGCTTTGATGCTTGACTGAACTTCAGAAAGTACAAAGAAGCAAACAGGTATGAAATGATCTGACATCCTGTGTAGATATGCCCTTATTTTAATTTTCTGATAAGAGATTCTATTTTTCATCACTTGAAAGTTACTATTCTTTTCAGAACTAAGGGAACATTTGTGTCTAGAAATAGTTTCTTACCATGTTGTCTCTTTTATTTTCAACACTTTATCAATAGCAGAGGAAAAAAACCATTCTGAATTATGGTGTATTAAAACTCATTAAAATATAAACTACATCTGATAAATTTTTTTGCTGAACCCTTCCAATTTTTAACCATTTGAAGTAAAAGCCAATGTACCTGTTTTCTAGCAGGTGAAATCTCTCTCTCTCTCTCTCTCTCTTCTTCCTTTATATATATGTGTGTGACAGGCAGGCAGGCAGGCAGGCAGGCAGGCAGGCAGGCAGGCAGGGTGCGAGCCGAAGAGGTCGGTGCCAAACAGACCCCTTCAAACACCACCAGCCAAAAATCCCCAATTCCCTCTCCATGACCCAGCCAGAGGATCTCCATCTTCGATGGGTTAAGTTTTAACCTGCTCTGCTTCAACCAACCAGCGACTGCCTCCAAACAACTCTATAGAGTCACAGGGGTAGTGGCCGCCCCCCTCATCAACAGAATGAGCTGAGTGTCATCAGCATATTGATGACAGATCAGCCCAAAATTCCACACTAGCTGAGCAAAGGGTCGCATGTAGATGTTAAATAACAGCGGGGACCACTGGTGTTCCTGCCTAGGGACATGGGGTACCCCTTGTCCCCGGGCGCATCGATTGAGGTCACGTGGGGGGCGCCAAAACATCCTCCTACTGAGCGAGGGATTGAGCAAGCCCTAGAAAGCAGGCACTGAAGCAGCCCACTGCTCCCAGTGCCTGTCGTAGCCCCGCCCACTCTGTACGGTGGCCTGGAGTGTCCAGGGGGCGGGGGAGAAGTCCCACTGGGCTCCCAGGAGCAGGACTGGGGAGCTTCCCCCTCCCCTCCCTCTAACCCAGCATGCCTTATTTGCCTTAAATTAAGTGTGGCACTGCTCAGAAGCCTTCTCCCCGGCAGCAGGCACAGGAAAAGGCAAGCTGAAGCAGGGAGCCCAGAAGCAGCAGCAGAACTGAAGATGATGTGCTTTGACGCTTACTTTGGTAAACCTTCAGATGGGGTGACTTTGTGAGAGATTTACATGCTTAAAAAGTTAATTCCCCTGTGCACTCGGCTTGGGAGCTGTTTCCTCAGGCTAGCAGCCTCTACCTCACAGGGTTGGTTTGAGGACACAATTAGAAAGTAAAAGTGGTGGGAGAGAGCCACAGTCTCGTTTTGCTGGGGGGTAGGAGGTGGTTTGTGAGAGATGATGCTTTTGTTTGCTTGGTAAACCTTCAGATGGGGGGTGACTTGTGAGAGATTTACATGCTTAAAAGTTAATTCCCCATGCACTGGCTTGGAGCTGTTTCTCAGGCTAGCAGCCTACCTCACAGGGTTGGTGTGAGGACACAATTAGGAAAGAGGGGGGGTGGGGGGCATGCCTGTTTTGCTGGGGGTCGGAGGTGATTTGTGAGAGATGATGCTGATGTTTGCTTGGTAAACCTTCAGATGAGGGGTGACTTGTGAGAGATTTACATGCTTAAAAGTTAATTTCCACTTGCATTGGCTTGGAGCTGTTTCTCAGGCTAACAACCTACCTCATAGGGTTGGTGTGAGGACACAATTAGGAAAGAGAGTTGGTGGGGAGAAAGCCATGTATGTTTTGCTGGTGGTGGGAGGTGTTTTGTGAGCTGGTGCAAAAAATCATTGTGGGGGAGGGTGGTCGTCCTTACCTGGGGTGGGGGGGCACCAAACTCAGATTTTGTCCCCGGGCTCCAGTTTTCCTAGATTCGCCCCTGGAGGGGATAACAACACCCCCTGAGGCACACCACAATAAAGTGGGCACCTCTGTGAAGCCTGATCCCCGCATCATACTTGCTAACACCGTTCCCCAAAATAACTAACAAGATGGTCCTGATGAAAGTTTGATGACGAAAGTTTGATGATGAAAAACAGAAAAGTAAAACTGACATTAATGGTTTTGGGTTGAAAGTGCAGACATGAGAAACTCTGAATCATCCAAGTTTGCATTAGTATCCTTGGGATACAAAGATACACCAAGAATGTTTGAAGGCCACATTAGTGGATTGATCCAGATTCTGACTTTTATGGGAGATAAACCAATTATTCTATTATAGCAGTAAAGCCCACTGTGCTAAGCAATACAATGGACTCTAGACCACACAGCAGTTGGTGGAGAGTGCAGCAGTCAGGAAGGATATGCTTAAATCAGCAGTGAATGTATTTTCTGGAGAAATATTGGGAGATTCACCAGCTCAGCTCAGGAAGGATGATGTGGTGAGAGCTGATGCTCCCACTGGCTGGACCCTTAGAGGATTCTATCTAAATGACAAAGTGATTTACATGCCCTACCTGGAGGTTGGCAAGGCAAGTTCTGAATACACATAACAGCACATTATAACACTTTTTGCAGAGATATACACAAATATCCATTTACAGTCTAAGAGGAGACCCCTGGCACAATCACTACAGGATATTGATCTTTTTTTTTTCTGGAGAAATAATGGGAGATTCACAAGCTCAACTCAGGAAGAATGATGTGGTGCTGCTGACCACACCCTTACAGGAATCGCCATTGGTAAGGTTTATAACCTGCTCATTCTGTGAGGGGTGGCAGGGGAGTGTGGGGAGGTTTGTGTCAGGTCAGACAAGAGGGTGGCTTGTCAGCCATACCACACCAGGCCCGCCTTGGTTTTTGGTGAGTGAAAGAGGGCAGGCAGGGGAGTGGAGCGGATTGAACCAGACAAGAGGCTGGCTTGCTTTCCATGTCCCGTCAGACCCAGCTTGGTCCTATGGGGTCAGGAGAGAGCAAGCAGGGGCATGTGGAGGCTTGTGCTGGGTCCAGCGGGAAGGGTGACTTACCACTCATGCCTGGCCAGGCTTGGATTGGTGTTTGGGGGTTAGGAGAGGGCAGACAGGAGAGTGAGGAGGCTTATGTTGAGTCCAGTGGGGAGGGCAGTTTGCCTCCTATGGCCCTCAGGTCCAGCTTGGTCTTTGGGGGGTGGGAGAGAGTGGGTGGAGTGAGTGGGGAGGCCTGGGCCAAGTCCAGTAAGGAGGGCAGCTTGCTGCCCATACCCGGTCAGGCTTGGTTTGGTCTTTGGGGATTGGGAGAGGGTGGGCAGGGAAGTGGAGAGGCTTGAGATGGGTCCAGCGGGGAGGAAGCTGCTGCCCATTCATGCCTCACCCAGCCCGGTTTGCTCCTTGATCAACGTACAAGGCAGGTGCGGGACTGGCCAGGTGGTGAGGAACACACTGCCAACCAATTGACACATGGGAATCACTTCCACAACTGGAAGGAAGTCCTACATACCAATTGGTTGGAATTGCATCATCAACTCATGTTCCATCCCATACTGAATTATGTTTTAGGATATTTTACTACAAGATGTTGAAATGAAATTGACTTATAAACAGGCTAATCTACATATATTTTAAAGATCAAATTAGTATCTAACTTTAGCTGGATGACAATCAAGCATGATATGGGAAATGGCAGCTATTCTTGTTCAGAGGTGGGGAAGGAGAAGGAACGAAGCTAACCTTCCTTCTGCACTCATTTAGAACACATTACAAGCTTTACTTTCATAAAAGTCAAGAAACAGAAAGGTGACTAAAGGGTTATTCTATTTCTTCTGTTCTACACACCACAGAAGATCAAATGCTTCAGAAGATAGTGGAAGAAATCTCCCCCAAAATATTTGCTGACTCCATAACTTTGGCATAAACTTCTTGTGAAGTTAGTAATATTGGGCCACATTTCAGAATATTTTCTGTTCTATTAATGTTCCTAGTTCTAAAGCTAGAATAAATCTGAGTAATCTGTTGGAAATAGCAAGAAAGAATAAATCTGTTGGAAATAGCAAGAAAGATACAACTGAACAAGCAAATATCTGGGGAAAAGTTGACTTCAGCTATCTTTGCAGTACTGCAAAGCATTGTTCATATGAACTTACTGATATATTTTAAGAACCACTGTGGTGTCATGGCCTAGTACCTGGGAAACTCAGATTCAAAGCCCCACATGCCACAGAAGCTCACTGGGTAATCTTGGACAGTCACACTTTTCAGGCTAACCTACCTTGCAGAGGTGCTGAAGATAAAACAGAGGGAAGGAGAACATTTAAGTCAGTTTGGGTCTCCACTGGGAAGAAAGGTGGGGGTACAAATGATTTAAATAAATATTTTGCACAGGGGGCATTATAGATATTTTTATAGTCTATAATGGACATAGAACCAGCTCATAATAACCAGCAAATAGTAGTTCATAACTGAAGGTTAATATATTAAGACCACAGTTTATGGTAAATTGGGTTAATGGTCCTAAAATCAATCTTACTGAGATAGAAAATATGTACCTGATGCCATATATCTACTCCCATTTGTAGAAAATACTTAGCTATAGGGGCCAATAATCTGATTTGGTATAGGGCAGGATCATCAAATATGTAAGATCAAAAAAGCACAGTCTGCCTTGTTAAATTGTGGAATTCAGTGTGCATGAATTTAGTGATGCCCACGAGCATACTGTTACCAAACCGACCCATGGTGGGAGGGGGCTCTCTACCCATCCTGAAAACCCTTGGGGTGCCTGCAGTGCAGTGCCTGCAGTGCAGTGCCAAAATGAGGAGCCTTGCATTGGCTAGTGCACTGCATTTGGCTAGTGCACCTGCAAGGACATAGTGAAGTCCTGTCTGGACTTGCCCTCACCCACATCTGCCTTGTTAATAGCTTCCACACCCTTCCTAAAGCGATTAAGAGAACACAATGCCTGTTCCTTGGAAGTTGTCACTTCCCATCTCCAGCCCTGGACTAATCACCCTGCGAAGGCAAATGACTTGTTAATATATCTCCAAGTGTACCTGCCAGTATTGTATTAACCCAATACTTCTTCCTCTGATTCACCTCATCTAATGACCATCTCATTAACACTGTCATTTTTATGGAAACTGTAATTTTATCAATTTCTTCCCACCTTCAGGCATTCCCAAGTTTGGCCCATAATGCTAATGCCTCAACCATTAGATTAATGTCTCAACACTTAAGTTTGAAGTCTGCCTCTTGTCTTTCCCAGAAAGGCAGGACTCTCCTTTGATCTAGGAGATAAAGGGTCACTCTGCATAAACCTGTGGGTTCCCTTTTCCCTATAAGAAGCTCCCTCTCCCAGTAGGCAGTTTTTAATATCTCTGAATACCTCTCAGTCTGTTGATATTGTCCCATAATGCATTGGTCTTTCTTCTATCAGAGTTAAGCATGGGTCACTCAGCTCTGTTCATTGGACCATTCCAGTCCAAGATCAGGTGACTATAACCCATATTCCCCACAATTCCATTCATCTATTCCAAACCTATCCTCTCAACACTGCTTATATCCTAGAACTGTTTGTGTTCTGGTGTGTGTGTTCTGCTGCTTTGATTATTGAGTGCTTGTGTACCCTTATTATCCCTTTTTAAAATTATAACTTTATTTTTGCCCTCCTGCAGATGTCTTGCAATAGCTGAACTTGGTATACATCTTGAAGAAAGATCTTGAGCTTGCCTGACCTTTTACTAAGCCAAGAGTTTGCTCTTGCCAATTTCCCCACTCTAAATGGGACAGACTCCCACCATTTTGGGTAACAACTAGGTTTAAGAAAGTGATGCTGGTAGATTTCTTAGGCCCATTGCTCATAGAACACTTACCTCAGTCCTTTTAGTGGCACATTGGGATTGAAGTATGGTCTTCTCACATTTCTCTGTTCACATGCGAGGGCACAACCTGGTCCTCTTCTGCAGTTTGTCTCAATGGGTTTCTTTCTCTTGGTTCTCTTAACTTCACCCTTGTTAAAGGCACGGATCTCATGACACTCAGTAGTTCCAATACTATGCAGCTTATATTCTCCCCCTCCCCTCCCCGACCCTGGCCCACAAATTCAATGTAGTCCCCATCTGTTTATTAAAAGGCAAAAATTACTTTTACAAATATTCTCTATAAGAAGCCAGACTTATAGAATGTTTCTATGATAATTAAATTAAATGTGTTAAGGATGCTATAATGATATTTTACTGAGATCCTGTACATTAACTACTTTGTGATTAACACTTGCTTTGAATAAAAATGTGCCTCAGTAGCACTAGGCAAGGTTGAACCAAAACATCCTGGCAAATGAACTTGAATCCAATCACTTTTGCTTTCCTTGTATATATGCTAAATAGTGAAAATATGAAATTTAGAAGCACTGAATCATGAAATATTCATGTATACATGAGTTACTCTATCCTTTTGAATTAAAGTGCCATGGTTAGTTTCTAAAATGTTTCGTGATCAAAAATACACTTAGATTCTTAGAAGCAATTGAAATACAATATCACTGATTCATTTTCTTTCTTTTTTTCAGTTTCTACTACCAGATGCCTATGACATCTCTCTGAGTTGGATAGACAAGTCAGTTCCCCAGTTTCACTCAGAGTCCCTCCCTGGGACTTTTCTCGGATAAACCTTCCGATGATCACTTCATTGATTTCTCTGTTATTTTCAGAAAGGTGCCAGCTGCAGTGTTCATTCCCAATCACTACCCACAACTAAGAAGTTCATTTCTGTAAAACCACAAGATTAAAAAAAACTTTAAATAGCAATACATAGTGATAGAGCTTTGAATCTACTATAAACCTTGGCGAAAAGTACAGAGAGCTGCTAATATGCTTACACTGTCTGTAAGCAATAAAATATCACACACCTTTAAAAATTAGAGGCATATGTGACGTATAATAATCAATATCCAAAACAAACAAAAGCAATGAAACACATTGACAATTTTTTTAAAAAACTCCAGAGTTCAGATGCACACACCATACCTCCACTACCCCACTCTACTACAGCACAACAAAATGGACTCAAATGGAGCATGATAATTCCAACATTTAGAATAGGTTCAATACCAAAGCTTCATCCCAAAACACCTACAGTTGGGTCACCACCACTGTCTCAGCTACCTTTCCCAAAAACAATAAATTCAAGATTGGGTGTTAGGTGACTAGATCTAATAGATCTCGGGTTGGTTTCTTCACCACTGTCTCCTTCAGCCTCCTGGAGAAAGTTCCTGTCTCTAAGGACAGACTGACAGTCTCCAACAGGGAGTGACATACCTCCTCACTACTAGCCTTGACCAGTCATGAGGGGCAAGGATCTAGAGGCAAGTGGTTGGCTTCACAGCTGCAAGTGCTTTGTCTACCTCAAGTTTGAAAGAGCAGGCTGAAACAGTCCAGTATAGGACCTGAAGACAGCTAAGGGGCCTCCAGTTCCCTTACTATATCAGTGTTGGCAGGGGGATCATGGTGGAGTGACATGATCTTATCTGCAATAAAGTTTGCAAAAGCCTCACAGCTAAATGCTGAATTCCAAGTATCTTTTAATTCCTCAGAAAGAAAAGTAAGTGATCAAACTACCCTAAACAAGTGAGCTGGGCATAAGCTAACAGATCCAGTTGAGGCCATTCAGAGCCATCTCATAGGAACTCATGAAAGACCTATAGAATGTTCTTGCAACCTAATCCCAAGTTCAACGTCAACTTTGCTCTAGGTGTCTCAGTTCCCGTTTCATCATCCTCAGCTCCTCATTATATTAAGAATGGGGTGCAGAAAGGACTTTAGAGAGCAATCTTGTCAATGGCTTCAGTAAGATGGGTATGCCAGTCTATTGTCAGCTGATCTAATGAAGCACTGGGGATCATCAGATCCTGCAGGGCATTCTGGAAATGAATAGGATCCATACGTCTCCATGGACAAGCATAAATCTGCCTGTTGCCTATACAGGGTGGGGTTAGAACCCCCAGTGAGGCCTTCAGAACAAAGACTATGGCATTCTGTCTATATAGATCAGATGCACATCCACCCTCATCCCAAAAATCAAATCCAGTATGTGGTCTACTTGATGAGTGGGAGCTGTTCTAACCAGGGAGAGTCCTAGTGCTGCTCTCATAAACATACATACAAAAGTCCTTTGTTAAGCGAAGACATTTACTCAGTGAAGGAAAAGGTAATAAAGGTGCCCAATTATCTAAAACTGTATAAACATACAAAACATTCCACCATACAAATGTATACAATACATGTATGAGTCAAAAAATTCCCTTAGTAACAGTCCTATTTAGATAGATAACCTATTTAAAGGATGTTGCGGGAAATTTCTGTATGCTGCACCTGATCGTGTTCTGATTTCTGTGCCTTGAGAATGGTGAAGAAAGCTGCGTTAACGTGATACTGAATCATCCATTGTAAGTGTATTTACGAAACATTAGGAGTTAAATTCCTTTGTATGGTGCAGAGATTATTTACAACACTGAGCATTCAGCAGCATTCTACTGAAGAAGTATTTATGAAAACGCTTTGTTATCGCGAACGGCATTATAGCATGTCTTTCCTTTGGCTACTTGGTGTTCCAGAGAAGGAGTACAGCACTACTCAAGTTTTTTATTATCACAGCAAAAACTGTTACTAAGAGAATTTTTTTATTCATACATGTATTGTATACATTCATATGGTGAGATGTTTTGTATGTTTACACAGTCTTAGATAATTGGGCACCTTTATTACCTTTTCCTTCACCGAGTAAATGGTTTAGCTAAGCCCAGGACCTTTGTATGTGTGTTTATGATTGTAGCAGTAGGACTGGCTATGTTATCATATTTATAATTTGCTATCTAGCATGCTAGTCCTAGTCATAGTAGTTATGGAGTCCTAGTGCTGCCCTACACAACACAAGGTCCAAGGCCTGACTTGAGGAATCCAAGTCCACATAGACATAGAAGTTCTCCAGCACTATCATCTTAGGGTACCTCAAGGCCCAGTCTAACATGATCTCCAACAGGTTCAGCTGGGCAACTTGCAGATGCAGTAGGCGGCTGGTACACAAGCAGAATGGCCACACCTTACTCATTGTCCCATAGCAGTCCAACACAATCAATGATGGCAATTGTTGGGACAGGGATTGCCCGAAAAGAGAAAGATTCCCAGATAAAGGCCACTCTCCCGCACAAGGCCTTTGTCCAGGGCTGATGTAGGACCAAGAACCCTGACTGGGCAGGACTGGGCAAGACAATCATTTCACTTTCATGTACCCAGATCTCAGTCACACATGCCAGGTCCACCTTTTGCATTGCAAAATAATCATGCAGCATCCTGGTCTTGTTATTTACCTCACAGGTTTGTTGTGATGATAAAATAGAGGGGAGCACAATTTAAGGAGTTTTGAATTATCACTGGGGAGAAAGGTGCGGTATGAATTAAATAAATAAATAAATACATACATATTGCAATATTTGAGGCGCAGCTGAAAGAGTTTCTGACATTTTTTATTTGATATCTGATCTTCAAAATGATGGTTGAACACTAAGAGTTGAACCCTCAGTAGTGAGAGTTTAGCTTGAGGAATGCAACATTCCTGCCCCCATTTTTTCACTGCCACCTTCTGTGCTCCCCAAAATTGTTCTTCTGAAGATCAGTGAACCTGAGGAAATGGGGTAGGGAGCAGGCTCTATAGTTGAAAGGGTTGGATCACTGCTCCATCAGTGGAACTACTGTTGTGTCGACAGAATGCCATCTTAAGATCCTCTGTGTTTTCCATGTATTGTCTTAATAACTTTACAAATAAATCAGGCCTGCAAACTTGGAAAAGGAGGAAATAATAGATATAAAAGTCCCACTTTCTGTCGTCATAGAAATGCACTTAATGAGGGTTTTTTTTAACAAACTGCTTTTAAAAGAAGATAATTTTTCCCTCCCCATTGTATAATGTTAAAAATAATATGAATCTAACTGCATCATTTTAAAAGCCTTGCTAGGATCCTCCCAAACAGACTACTTTACAAACACAATTTTATATAAAGGAGAGTGGACAATAGCTCACAGTTAACTGACATAGGGAATTTTTAAAAGAAAGTGTATGTGAGAGAGATATAAAATTGTCGTATAGTCAATTCTTATAAATGACAACTTGGAAAAATAATAATTTAACCTGTTCAAATTTGTGGTGTGTTTTGATGGATTATATATGGGGGGTAGCCCCCAGCTCATGTTAACTCCCATTGGAAACAATGGGGGATGGGGGCACCCCCTTTGGGGGTCCATAACTTTGGCCCCCCTGAACTAAAGTTCACCAAAATCCGTTGGTATCATGAGAACTGTCTCCGGATGATACCCTGACATTTTGGTGTTACTAGTTTTAAAAATGCCCCCTGTAGGTACAAACACAAAAAAACACCCAAAATACAAAAAAAATCAGACGGACCTGAATTTTTTGGGTATACCCAAATATTGAGGTATATCTGAATAGGTTATTTGCGTGCAGATGGTGTAGACCCTTCCCCGGCAAATAACACACCAACCAGCGTTTGGAAATGGATTGGGCCGCAGCCCAATTTATTAACTGGTAAAACATCAAAATACTTAAGAAGCTGGGCAGACAAACGGGTCACAACATCATGCTGTCCCCAATCTCCATTGGGGCATTGCACAGGAAGCTGGGAGTCACCGGGGTGGATACCCCCAGGGCTTCAACCCTTCCTGCTGGGGTAGCGGGCACCAGCTAAGCCTACCGGCTTGCCTACTGGCCCGCCGCACGCCCGCCTGCTGGGTTGGCGGGCACCAGCTAAGCCTACTGGCTTGCTTACCGGCCCACCCCACCCCCAGGCCCTTTGCTAAGGGCACAACCATGGAGAAGACCGGCCACCCAGCTCGGCTTCTCCCCTCAGATGTTGCTATTCCTGTTGCCAACCTGCCGGGCTGCGACAGAGTACAATTATGCAATAAACATTATAACAAGTCAACTAGTAACCATTGAAACTAGGGAGGGTGGGTGGGTCACGCTGCTCTTGAGCCTCGACAAGCCAAGAAGGCTGAGGCTTGGGGCGTGGCGCTTTTATGCGTTCTGCTGCTCCCGTCCTTTCAGCTCGGTCCAATCATTGCAGCTCCCTGCAATTGGTACCCTTTGAGCTGAAAGTTCCCTTTTTCTTGCCTTTGTTTGCTCACTCCTGCCACAATGGCTGCCACCGGTGAATCGATGGCTGCTATTTGTCTTATTTGGGCATAGAGATAATTTTATGCTTGAATAAATTCAAATCCGAATTTTACCGAATTTCTAGGGTATTGACCAAGCCTAATAATATCATTTTAGCTCTTCACTTGAAGTCTCTTCCTTCTTGTCCTCCCTGCTGCAACCATATGTGATCAGAAAAGTGGGTCTTAGACATTACTCCAATTTAGTTCCAACTAAGTAATCTGAACATAAGGAAGAAAGCATTACTTCTGTTACCTCTTACTCTGAAATGTTGCTGGCTTAGGTTCTGCACATGGCCCAAGGAAGCACATTCCATCTGGTCAACGCTACACAGAAACAGCAACTAAAGAATGATGACACTCTTTAAGGAATGAGAGCTTCAAAAAGGTCAAAGCAGGCTCACAGTCCTTGGGAACTCTCAGGAGCACTGAGTTTATCAGAACTTTTAATTACAGTAAAAGCAGAAACTTGCAGGCATTTTATCAAGTTGGCCAGCTGAATTGGAGTGTTATTGTTATTTGAATGTTTTTGAATTACATATTATAAAGTTGCCACGGCTAGATGGCAGGGGCTGAACCCATCTTGTTGGATCTTGAAGGCTGAGTGGAGTTGGTCCTGGTTGGTGCTTGGATGCAGGCAGTGGTGGGATTCAAATAATTTAACAACCGGTTCCAGTGGTGGGATTCAAATAATTTAGCAAATGGTTGTTTACAAGCACCATTTTAACAACCTGTTCTGCCAAAATGGTGCGAACCTGCTGAATCCAACCGCTGGATTCGGGGCTACTGGGGAGGTCCAGGGTTGCTATGCGCAGGCAATCCACTTCTGTTCATATCTTGCTTTGAAAACCCTACATAGTTGCCATAAGTTGTCTGTTACTTGACAGCAAAAATAAATAAACTATAATTGTAACAATGAAAAAAAAAGAATTGGTGACACTTCTAAAACAGTTTTGGAAGAAGTGTTGTTATCAGATGTATTCAGGAGGTTATTAGAACACTCAAGCCGTCATGATAATCTCATGTGATAGCACTCAGTGATAGCACTGCAACAAGGCACATTTCCCTTGTGCACTTCATCACTTAGGTAGTTTTTTCTGGTCCTATTTTACAGTGGAAAGTTTGAACTCCTCTATGACAGTTTGGATCCTGATCCTTGCACCAATGAAGCCTTGAATGCCAAAATTGTACCTAAATTGTACCTAAAATTATAGTGCCACCCAAATTGTATCCCAAAATTCTGACCCAATGTCATTCTGGATCTGAGCTCTATGCCAATTTAGGCCAAAAACACTTGCTTGTCCTATTTGGTCCTAGATAAGCCCTTCATTTTTGACACTGTTTCTGCTCCTCCTTGTTACATCACTGCTGATACTGAAATAACTGAATTCCTCATCAAGACAATGTAGAGTATGCTTTTTCCTCTTGCCCATTCGGCTTCTCTTCCTGCATTGATGCTATACATTTTCCTATGTGCTCCCCTTCTCTTAGCTTGAATTCCAACCTTACCTGATTCCAAAATGATGTCTTATAACCAATCAGTCTTTTCCTATATCATCACTGCCTGGCTAGGAATCCTCCCCTCCTTTCCCCAAATCCTTCCTTTTTAATCCTTTTTGGTCCCTTTTTGGGTGACCCCTCGCTTATGTTCTCTTCCCAGTTGCATTCTTTGGCCAACCATGTGTTCTAGTCTCGCACGTGTAAATGACATTCTTCAGATGCAAGGCCTGAAACAGGGACCAGTTTGGGTAACACTTGGTCTCCATAGTTAAGGAGACTATTACATGCAATTTCTACCAATTTCCTCTTCCAGACCCCTGATTTGCCTTCCATGCTGTTCCCAAGAAATTCCTGTTCCCCTATGAGCTACATATCAGAGAGATCAGTGTACAGCAGTCAGGGGGAACGTGGTGAAAATGTTCCCCTGACAAAAGTGCCTTGTATGAGTGGAACATTTTGTCCTTTCTATTTCTTTCTTTCTTTCAACAAAATACAGCTGCAATGTTAAAGAGGATACTAGTATAGAGGACTGACTTTTTAACCCTTCAACTTTGGCTGTTTTGTCATTGAAAATTGTAACCCTGAAGCTGCTTTTATTGATTTTATTTTATTTATAGTCTGCCTTTCTCACAAAGAGTGAAGGGTTGCACAGGATAACTCAATACATCAATGGGATGGGACATCTAATAAGAAATGCAGTCTGAGTAGGATTATAGAAATTTGGAACTATCAGACCTGATATTTTCAACAGTGCATAAAATGGTAATGCATAAGTAGAAACCAATGCAGTGGAGCAGAATAATACATACATCAAATAGATAATACAAACTTTAGCAGTGGTGTAATCTACAGTCCCATTATTTTATAAGAAGCACCTTCAATTCCATAGTAATATAAACCTACTGCCTTTCTGAAAAAAATGCCCCCTTGATCAATTCTGTTTTTTTATAGTTTATAGAAAGACAGGACGTTTCCGCACGGCCTCCTTGCGCCCCCACGCAGCCAAGAGTGCTGGCGGCGTGGGGGCGCAAGCCCGCTCGCACGCAAGTGTGCGAGCAGGCCAAGCGGAGGCCGCCGCAGGAGAGGCGGCTCCGCACGGAGCCGCCTCTCGCTCTCTCTCGTTTCTACTCACAATGTCCTCGCTGCCGCTTCGTTGGCCGCCACAGCCCCCCCCACGCTGCCCCTCCTCCGACTCCCCCCTGGAGGCTCTGAGGACAGTGTGGGCGGGCTCCGACGCCAGCAGCGCAGGCGACATGATGAGGACATCATGAGTAGAACGGAGGGCGACGGGCGTTTTCCCCGAGGCGCATGGGTTCGCGACCGCGCCGCTGCTGGAAGACGCTTTCCCCAACAACAACCCTTTAAAGGGTTGTTGTTTAGGGCGGCCTCACGCCGCGCTGGGGAGGGAAGTTGATTCAGGTCGCCGCCAAGGTTGCAGCAGCGGCGCCTGTGCGAATGGCGGCCTGGGGGCGGCGTTTTTACCGCCCCCAGGCCGTCGTTTATGGGCCATGCGGAAACGGCCACAGAATAGTGGGAGCCTTCCTTATCCCCTCAAGCAGACCCATTCCACAAAGCAGTGGCCAGCAGAGTGTGGACATGTAGGTGCAGTTGTTGATCTTGCCGTTTGTAGGTTGACACCCCCAGAAGACTCTTCTCAGATGAGCAAAGTTGTCATGCCAGACTTTAGGAGGAACTATAGTTTTTCAGATATAAGAGTCCAAGGCTACGAAGAGAAATGTATGTGGTTGTTGTGGGTTTTCGGGGCTGTGTGCCCGTGGTCTGGTAGATCTTGTTCCTAACATTTTGCCTGCATCTGTGGCTGACATCTTCAGATGTGTACCACAAAGAGAAGTCTATTACACACTGTGTCCAATGAGAAGGGAATGTTTAGAGGAGTATACATTGTCCATGTCCCAGGATGGGGAACCAATCAGTAAGTGTTTGGGCGAAACTTTTATGCAAAGGTGTGGTTGACAGCATTGTATTGTGGGAGCGGTTTTCAGTCCATTTATATTCATGTTTGCATTTGCATTCCCTGCAGCAGCAACAGTATTAGTGAATGCAAATCCTGTGTCTGGGTGGAGTCCGTTGTCCATGAACCTATTGTGCCATTGGCCTTTGATTCTAGTGTTTTTAAGTACTGGTAGCGAAGTTTTGTTAATTCTCATGAAAGCCTTCAACGGGTATTGCACGTGATAGTCAATACCTTAAATTGAATCCAGTAACTGATGGGCAGGTAACTGAGTAGGCTTGGAGATTTGGGTGCAACAAATTCTGGATTCAGCCCAAATCTGGGTGAATTAGAGCATGTTTGGGCCATATAAGGTTTGCTTGGGAGAGGCAAATGCTGTGGGCATCCAGTTGAAGGTGAACCTGATGCCCACAGAACCCCCAGAAGCAGAGTTCACCAAGCCTGGATGTTATTTCCAGGAGGTCCTCCTGGAGTCACATTGAAAGTCATGTGCCTCTATCTTCAAAAATGTGCAGCCTACACAGAAATTCCCCATTGAGTACAATGGAGCCAAGGCACTACACAGTAGAGAATCTTGGCAAATTTCTTGGGGTACCTGTCAGGGGCCTAGTGACACCAAAAATTCAAGGTTTCATCTGGAGACTGTCCTGATGGTAGCACCTGAGTTTTGCAAAGTTTGGTTCAGGGGGGCCAAAGTTATGAACCCTCAAAGGGCTTGCCCCATCTCCTGTTAGCTCCCTTTGGAAACAATGGGAGATGGGGCCCTTTGGGGGTCCATAACACTGTATCCCCTAAACCTGTGAAACCGCAGTCCCAGAATAAAGCGACCTGTAGTTTTTCTTTTAAAAAACTTAAGACTTTATTGAGGACTGATGCATGCGAGGGATAGATGAATTCTGGGGAATATAGAAAGAACCAAACCTTAAATCCCTGCTGCCCTTGGTCCACCCCCTTGCCGGGCCCAAGAGACGCAGTTACAGTAAGATAACAAAGGGAAGAATACCAACATTCAAATACAGAGTTAACATTACAAAGGATAGGGGCTTGGCCACACCTTGGAGAGCTGTGGCTGCATTTTAGCTTTTGTTTCCTGGAAGGCTGAAAAGGGGAGGGGGGATGAGCCACGGGGCCCATCCTGACAGAACCAAACCTCACCAAACTCAGGTGGTATCATCAGGACAGCCTCCATATGAGACCCTGAAAGCCGCTAGCTTTAAAAATGTACCCTCCTGCAGGCACAAACATGAAAAAACACCAAAAATACAAAACAAATCAGACAGATCCGAATTTTTCAGGTATCCAAATACGTTATTTGTCTTATTTGGGCATACAGATAATTTGAGGTCTGAATAAATCTGACTTTTACCAACTTTCTAGGGTATTAACCAAGCCTATTGACTGCAGAATTGTCATGATAAGTAAGCCTTGAGTAGCACCTAATAATAACCAAACTGTGATATTGTGTACTAACTGGAGTTCACTTCAAAGACCCATGTACAGTATATTACAGCTGTCAAGTCTCAATGTCACCATGCCATGTATTTAGGTAGCTAAATCAACTGAATCAAGATAGGGCTAAACAAGATTGAAGGAAAGCTTCTTTTTTTTGCTGCTGCTGCTGCAACAACTGACCCAAGGGTCAACTGAACTCCATCCAATGTGGGAAGCATGATGTCCTTTAAGACTTCTATTATTCCAACCACTGTCCTGTCAGGATTCAGTTTCAATTTGTTCACTCTATTTAACCACAGTGGATAAATGGTGGCTCAAGACCTCTACCGTATCACCAGATGATCTGGATAAATAGATGTAGGGCTTGGTGTCATCAGTATATTGATGGCAACCAACTTCAAAACTACAAATGAGTTTTCATAAAGTTTAATCTTTGCATAAATTTATCTCATACTAATGACAACTGGACTCCAGTTGCAACCTTTTGAGTCCAGTCTGTGAGGAATGATTTAAACAGATCTAAAGCATATTCCCTGATACCTACTTCTGATTATAAAAATCTCAACAGGATGGCATGATCCAGTGCATCAAAGAGAGGAGATAAATCCAGCAGGAGCAACAAAGAGGCTTGGCTTTGTTTACATTCAACTAGAGATCATTAACTAAGGCCGTTTCTGCACGGCCCCCTCGCGCCCCCACGCCGGCAGGAGTTCTGTCGGAGTGGGGGCGGGAGCGCTGCTCGCACGAGCAGGCAACGGGGAGGCCGGCAGAAGGCCTCGTGGTGGGAGTCGCCTTTCTCGCTTCATTACGGTGTCATACTCGTCGCCATGGGCGTCGCGAGCTCCTGCCTGATGCTGCCCTCCCGACCCCTGGAGGTCGGAGGACAGTGTGGGCGGGGCTGCGACGCCCACAGGCGCACGAGGAGGACACCGTAAGTGGGGCGGAGGAGAAAGGCGCCTGCCCGGCGGCGCGGTTCGCACCGCGCCGCAGGGAAGACGATCCCTCCCCAACAACAACCCTTTAAAGGGTTGTTGTTTAGGGCGGCTTGACGCCGCCCTGGGGGGAGGGAAGAAGCGTCAGGTCTCCGCTGCTGCGTTGCAGCAGCGGCGCCTGTGCGAACGGCGGCCTGGGGGGCGCCTTTTTTGGCGCCCCCAGGCCGTCGTAAAACGGCCGTGCAGAAACGGCCTATGGCTGTCAGCACTTTCTCTGTCCTGTAGTTGGGCCTGAAACTAGACTTGAAAAGGGTACAGAGAACATGAGCTATCCAAGAAGATCTGGAGTGAGTCCACAACCGCTCCGTCAAATACTTTGTCCAAAAAGGACATATTAGAGGTTTAGCATAAATGGTCATGTCAATTTTCTGTAGGGATGGCAATCATGAATGTTAAAGTCCTTCAGAAAAATATGTCTATGTGTTTCCAGCATTATGCCCAAGGAGACCTCTTCCAATTTAGACAGGATGCCCACTAGGGAACTTTATAGCTGATAAAGAAGAAGAAAGATTAATATATCCTTAGTATCCAATGAAAGAAGTATATAATCAAATCCAGCAATAGTTTCCACTGGGAGTCTGTGAAAGAGGGGAAACTTGACCTGTTTCACCTGTTCAATCCCAGCCCAAGCATCTGCATTTCGAAAACAGGAAAAAAAAAACCATCCTGAAAACAACCATGAAACTACAGATCACTGAAAGTTCTGTGTTAAGTCCTGCTTCAGACTCAGGAGCTACAGAGTGCACATAAATATTTAACTCCCATTTATTTGAATGGAATTTACAAATCTTTCACTTTCTCCATTGATTTCAATAGGGCTTAAAGGTGGCCAACTTTGTTTGCATTGGCAAGCAGAACTCGGTTTGATCAAGAAAATCCCATTCTGAAAATGCCGTTTTATTTTGATTCAGAACATAAAAGTACACCAGCTATTTACAATTTGTACCAATATCCCAGAGCAACTGGCACTACATGCCTATCTAGACTGGATAAGAATATACCATAGGGACATATCATCAATCACTTGAGTAAATAGCACTGAAATACTATGGTCTTGAGACCTTAAAAGGAGCAAAGGGTTGAACCACCCAGGATGAGTCAACCACATATTGCTGCTTCATTGGTGGCAGCAAATCAAATTTAAAGGATTGCAGAATTATAGACAGTGTTTGGGGATTATCCAGTCAACTACTCTTTCACTGCCTGAACACAGAAGATCACAGCACTGCCATTTGTTCTAATGTTGCAGTGAAAACTTATTCATTGGAAGGGCTGCAATTAGTCCTATGAAGGAGACAAGTTCATACTACACTCAAAGTCTGTCTACTAGAGATCTTTGATCTGAATAATGTCCATGAGTCACAGGCTCTAGAACAGGGTCCACTCTTTTTTCTGACAGGAGGGAGAAAGGTGACCAGCATAGGCACTACATTTATTTTTTCTGAAGTGTTTTGCTGTACGAGGAATTTGTTAACTTGGCACTGCAGCTGAAACAGTCTGATTAGAATTATAGCAGAAGACATTAAATGGTATAAAGTGATTACATCACTGTTCATGGTTGACAGTAATTATTAACAGAACTCTTCTTGTCTGTGATAAGTATATATTATAGCAGATCTAAAAATGGAAATGTCTGAGAGCAATTTCAGCAAGGGGGAAAAAAAGCCCAAACAAGCAGCTATGATGAGCAAAAGAAGTTTGGATCCTGTAAACATACATGCCAGCTTTGTGATACTTACACCTCAGCTTAGACATTTTGGAGCAGATAGACTCATGCAAAAATGTACCTTTGCAGCATATTTGGGGAACTAAGAAAACCGTTTTCAGTATATAAGCTACCCAAATATTTGTGTATAAAATATGAGTTTATTAATAAATTTATATACTGCTTTTGAGGGCCTTGGGGGTAGGGGGTAGCTGGGAGAGCTGAAGGGGGCACCAGAGTGCTGGCAGAACTAAAGAGGATCAACTCAGGGGGTGATTGTCAATTTACTATCTCTAAATGACATGTAGCATTTAATTTGTACACCTTTATAACCTGGAAGAATTGTGAAGAAAGTCTGATAACTTTTAACACTGTTTTCGCCTTTTGAAACTGTCTGGCGGTACATACATCTAATAAATGGTGATAGTTCCATCATCCAGTCCAGTGCTACTGCTCAGAATAAGGATTTTTGAGCTTTGACTTATGCAAACTCTACTACATGGGTTGAGAGATCAAGGTTTTGTATGATTCTTAAGGGACCGGATAGCAAGTAATGGGAGTCTCTCATTTCACATGGTAGATCATAAGTATGTTTTGATGCCTTTCAGCCTCAAAAAGCTATGCTCACCACTTCCAACTGTCACTGGAAGTTCCAGGTGAATCTGTAGTGATACCCAGACACTTGGGAAGGTATCACTCATTTCATTGTCATGGCATCTCTTTGTGAGCTTTTTCTAGCAGTTAAAATGTGCTGGGTTAGGGTTAGGATTAGCTCTAAACAAAGATCTGTGTAGATCCATACAGCAGATGGTAAGTATCTCCTGTGGTAGCTTTTCGAGGCTGTGCAAAAAGCCCCATATTTTCCTGTGACACTTAAGCTGCTTAAATCACTCTTCCAGTTGAAAACCAAAGCCTAAATGTGTGTAGAAGAAATCCCATGTGAAGATTTCTTCTGGACTACTGCACTCCTCATTGTGAGTTTGACTCGCATCTTCAAATTGCCTGTTGTTACCATGCTTACATGGGGCTCCTTGAAGGTGTCATCAGCACCAAGGACTTCTGAGAGCTCCTTTGCAGTGATAACTATTGCTGCATAACTCCCTTCCCCATATGATGTAATAAAGTTGACACTTGTCTTCATGAGGGATGCAGCAGGTACAATATCTGTTGTAAGCGCTGCATTGCCTTACTTGCAATATTCACATGGAACAGACTGTCACACCATGCTACAACTGATATCAAGACTGTAAGTCGAGCAGTGTGAACCACTGTAGTGCAGTGCTTAAGGTAGCTAGACTAATATCTGGAAGGCCAGAGCTCGAATCTCATATGCCATGGAAGCCTGACTGGGTGACTTCTCTCAGCCTAGCCTACCTTACAGGAATGTTGTAAAGAGAAAATCAAGATTAGAATGATGTAAGCTGCTTTGTGTTCCTATTGGGGGGACATGTGAGGTATAAATGAATATCATAAAATAAATCAAAGTTGGTCTGCTGGACACTGCTTCATGGCAAAAGTCTGCATCTGCTTGAAGCAGCTCTGCTGTT
This sequence comes from Sphaerodactylus townsendi, assembly GCF_021028975.2. Classification (NCBI taxonomy): domain Eukaryota; kingdom Metazoa; phylum Chordata; class Lepidosauria; order Squamata; family Sphaerodactylidae; genus Sphaerodactylus; species Sphaerodactylus townsendi. Next base: position 42,508,878 of record NC_059428.1, on the reverse strand, counting down.
TCCATGATACACCATAAATTTATTTTGCTTGGTGCTGACTAGAGTTTACACTGTCCATACAACTTCTCCAGTGAGTGTCACTCAGTGATTCGTTATGCACATTTCCTTTCAGTATCTGTCACTGTTGAACAGTGGCAGAAAATAGCACAAAGATTACCTCTCAGATCGGGGCCCCTTCCTTTACTGGGAGGGACACCTGCCAGTTAAGAAATTTAATTCCAACTCCCTCCACCCTTTCCCACACCAGAACAGAACTGTAGAGCAGGGTGTTACTTTTTATCTTTGCTTTGGCAAAGCAAAAAAAATATTAAATAGATTCCTTTGATAATGATGCTGCATCTGAAACTACCAGATGGAGAGACTGACAGCCACAGAATACCGACTAACCTTTTTGGTTCAATGTTAGTAGTCTTGCCTGAACACCTTTCTTTTATACGTTCATGTCAGTGCCATTCTCATCCCTCTGGCCACAGCAATCCTTAATGGTCATGTTGTATTCCTTGTTGTAATGGTCATGTTGTTTTCCTTCACCATTTTCAACAAGGACTTTGCAAGTCCCTATCCAGTTGATTCATGAACTGCCCTGAATTTTTTGAAACTTTTCACAAATAGTACCTCTCACTATAAATGGCATCTTTTCACAGCTACTTATATCAGGCATGCAATTTAATATGATAAAGTAATATTTAGCACCATCCAACCTGTTAAGGATGTCTTCTAACACTTTGTTAGGCATGTGGTTGATCAGTTCATTCTGAATGCTTTTTCCTGCAATAGTGATCAGATTACACTTCTGTGAAGGTAAATACCACAAATGCTTGCTAATTACCTGATCATACTTACCAAGCATCTGTACAAGACCCAGATGATTTCCACTGTTGAGTGTGATGAACTTATCTAAAGATCCCTGGAATGCCAAGCTGTGTGATACCAGTAACATTGCAATAGTCTATTAAGTATTCAAGCACACTGTTCAGTGCTGAATTTCTTGCCTTATAATCTGCTCATGTTCTGCATCAATGCCCTTGTTTGACGGAAACTTGTATTCAGTTTCCTTCCACTTGCGGTATGCAGTCAAATAGCTTGGATGACTTTTCATGTTGTTTCAGAATATCACTTATGTATTTTCAATCACTAGTTCCAATACTCCAAAGTGAAGAACGGGCAGCAGCACCTCCTGGAAATATTTTCAGCAGAAGCCTCACAAGCCTTTATTGGCATAAAATAAACATACAAAATCAGCATACAAAATTTGCCCATTATTGCTCACAATTATAGACACTGGTACTAAAATACTAAATACTAAAATATATACATGGTCCTTCTGTAACTATAGGACATTCCTTCAGCTAAGTTAACTCACTTAAACGTCATCGGATACTGACAGAAGCTAGAAAAATTACTGCTGGCTATATGTGGTCATAATACATAGACATTGGTTGGTATTCATCTAGACTTACGTCTATTATTGTTAGCAGAAATTTTGCTACATTCTCACACACTGTGGGATCCATGTTGTTCAAAAGCATAGGTATCTTAAGAGCATCAGTTAGATTGTTATACAGAAATGGGATAAGTGCAGATTGTGACATTCTGATTTTTGCAAACCTTACACAATGAAAGAGGGTATGATCGAGTGTCTCCACCTGACCCATATTGCATGGACATAGCCTCCTCTGTTTATCAATTTGTTGATATCTGCCATAGAGCAGCATAGAAGGCATTAGATTGAATCTGGCCAGTGTTAAAGCTCTTCTTAATTTAGGGTTGGTGAGTCAGCAGAAGCAAAAAAGTGGGTACTTTAAAATATACAAGCCAGCATGTTTTCAGCTTCTGATTGTTGTTAAAAATACTTTCAGCAAAAGTTTTTGAGAAATGTTTTGTTCTGATCTACAAGAAAACCCACATTCTCTATTTTACTTGGCCCTTGGGGGAAAAAAACTAAAATTAGAAATGCAGCTTGTGAACCACAATGCAGAATCGGTTGTTCTATCAGTAACTGAGGTCTGTTGTAGTTCCTGCTGTAGCACTATTATATTCAGCCTTTGATCAAACACTGAGTTCAAGGGCCACCCATTATTCACTCACCTCCTGTGATGTGGCTGGAAGTTTTGAAATAGCGTTTCCCTGCAGCTTTCTTGGCAAAGGGGGATTCTCCAGCAGCAAAGCAACTGCAGCTATATTTCAGTTATGTATTGTCCCCCACTTCCTGATACTCTCCCCCTGGAGTTCCTGCAGTTTTGTGGGTAGGAACAGCATGAAACAGCAAGAAGACCCACAGAGGGCAGGACATGCAGCAGAGTTCTGCACTTTTTCTGTAAAGGTACAGTTAACATTGTGCTTTCAGAGGTTTGGAAAACTGCAGGGCTGCTTAGCACAAAAAAGTCTAAAGAGTATTTATTCATGGGAATCAGCCATGGAGTGAATGAAGCCTGAAGCCTGAACATATATGCATGTATAATGGACCAAGATCTTCTAAATTCATGGAAACTGGATCTTTTCTATTGTTTTTTTGAACATATTTATATTTCCACTGCATAACGAACCCATCACTTTATCAGGCTGGAGGAACTATTACCTACATTTTTCTGCAATTAGTCCTGTCATTATGCTTTGCATTTCCGTTCTGAGCTCACAACAGCTTTTTAGAATGAGTTTTCCCAAATACAGCAGTTGCATGAAGTTACTTCAGTTCTGTACCCTGGGGTTTCAGAGTTCAAAGAAAAGCAGCAAAAATGCATAGGCTTTTGAGCAATCAAAGAAATCATATATAACTCACACAGTTCTGCAATGGAATAGTTGAAGTAGAACAAAAGGGTGGGAACTGAAGCTCTAAAATGAGACTGAAAATGAAAGGCACGAGAGCTTCAGGACCTCAGAAAAGAAAAAATTGTGAAATTAAATTCCCAAACTCCAGCTCTTAAATTGAGAGTTCTTCAAGAATGCCCTTGATTTAGCTAGTTTTTTGTTGTGGTACTGTGAGCTTAAATTTCACAACAGCCTCTTCTTAGTCTGTCATGGAAAAAGAAATGCTTTTCCATTGACTGATTATGCACCATATGCTTGTTGTGTGATAGGAGGTGAATCTCTGTTGCAGCAAGATTTCTTGTTCAGACCTATTTCCCCAAGCCCCACTTTCACTCTCCATTCTCTTCAATATTTCTATGGGATATTGGGGGCCCTCAAAAGAGCCAATAACAACAATTATGAGACTGTGGCCTTCCCCTGAAAAGAGCCAATAATTTTGAAAGTTATCTTTCTTGGTATGAATTAATTGGCAATGGTTCTGTTGTTATGTACTGCACTGTGCTTCACCTGGCATTTGGTAGCCATGCCAAGGCGAGGGATGCGATGCTATGCTGACCTATATCTTGAGGCAAAGGTATGCTATGTGCCTCATGGCCAGCACCCACCAAGCCAATCGGACCTTTTACACCAGGATCATTGAATATGTTTGGTGTTGGATTTCTACTTTTTAAATAATGTAAATATGTTTGCTTGTGCTTTTTTTGAGATTGTGCCTATTGTTATTGTTACTGTTGGTTATATTGTTGCATTAATATGTTCTGTTGAGTAAATTTGATTTGTTGGAGTTCTGTTGTCCTTTTCCTCCAAAAGTTGTACTGCTGGGAGTTGTTGTTCCTCCACTTTGAAGTAAACAACCTTGCAGAAAAGTGTGATCCAGTCTAGTATCCTGCCTGTCAAGTTCCAAATATTTAGGTGAAATCTCTTACCCTCTACTTTGTACCTAGAACCCATTACTCCTTGTCCCAGTGTACAGAGTGGCAAAAAGCAATCATGCTCCATCTTCTACAAAACATCCCTTCCAATATTTAAACATGGCTATCATGCCATGCCTTAACCTTTTGTTGGATTGCAATGAATTAGAGCAATAATAGAGCAGAAGTGCAAGTGTGTTGTTTTGTAGAACTTCACTAGATAACAAATAAAGTTACACTAAACACAGGAACAGCAAACTCTATGCAAGTGCTCAGTCTGGCTGGCTGTGCAGTCTATCTGTGCCTATGTCTCTGCCTCTCCTCTGTTTTTGGAAGAAGAAAGGAGAGATCTTTCCAGAAGCTCATATGATTCTAGTCATTCATGTGATTCTAGATTCTACATGTTACTTCAACAATTAATTCTTGCTTGACTGAATGAAGCAGGCACTTCTACATTCCTAACAAACCCTTTCTCAAGCGGCAGCTTCAGAAATATTTTAAATACACACACACACACACACACCTGGCTTCCCTAGTAAACCCTGAGAGAAACTGTAAAGCCTGTTACATTGCTAGGTTTTGGACTTTTGTACAAGCCACACCACTTGGTAATATTACAAAGCTGACGAGGAATGTAGCAAAGGTACTGTGCCCAAGGAGCAGCCCATTTATTCTAGGACTGTTCCTGCTGGTTTTTTCTCCACCCGGGACACAAAGCAGCTTACAACATTAGTTTCTCCTCTTCCTCAATTTAATCTTCTCAACCACAGTCCTATAAGGTAGGATAGGTTGAAAGAGAATGACTGCACCAGGGTTATCAAGCAAGCCTCCAGAGCACAATGGACCTCCTAGATCATAGTAGAACACTACATCACACCAACTCTCTGATTGCTACAAAGGATTCTTGCACACTATAACTTTCATAACTTTAAAAAATGACTTAAATGAAGGTTTTTCTTCACAGATCAGCTGGGAAGCCGCAAAAGCAAACACACCAGTCACAAAGGGAATCAGGAAAGCTGTGGAAACAAGGGTTGGAACTTGAAGAAAATAGGAAGAAACTTTGGTCTGTCTGGCAAACTTGTAACAAGCCATCCTTTTGTATTTGAACAGTCTACATATGTTCTTGCCCATGCATGAGCATTTTAATGCTTCTTTTGTGTGGTGTTCCCTTCCCTTTCAGCTGCTCTCTGCTAAGAGTGCTCACCCATTGCACTGAAGAGGAAACTGACCAAGGCTTGCTTAGCCAGAGAATTATAATCAATTCCATCCAAGGGGTGATGTAATAAGAGAGCATCCTTGCAGTGTCATGCTAAACCATCCATAGAAGTCAGTAGGCTAAGAAGGGAATGAGATGACTGCACACAAAAATATTCATTTGATGATGTGCAGCCCCAAGTCTATGAACCTGAACTGAAACAGCCGAGTCTTTTTTTAGTCAAAGAAGCACACACTTTAAGATTACATAAAACCAAGCCAATGAAAGGGGAAAGAATCCTGGCTGTGAAGAAAAAAGGCATAGAAGAAAGAATGGTTCCAACTGCTCAGAGACAAAAGCAACAGATACAGCTTTATTTTAAAGCAGACATTCCATGGTAACTTAGGACATAATAGTCAAATATGCATGGTTAGCAATTACCTCTTGATGCAGGCCTCTAGATTAAAACCACTCCTTAAAACGATTCAACCACTTAGTTCAATCACATACAGCCCACATGGCAAGAAATGTGTAGATTGTTAAACTTTATTTAGTACATTATATTCAGCCCAGGTTGTGATGGTTTCCAATCACTGAGAGCAGCAAACTGGAGGGAAAATCCATTGCCCTGCTCTCTTGTAACCAGTGGTATTTCTGAGATAGTGAAGTGCAAGCTGACATTGTCTGATATGACAACTGTGGTCCCCAAGCTGTTTTGGTATCCTACTCACACCAGACAAAATGACAAGTTTCCCTTGTAACAAGATTCAATCAATCTGACTGACTCCATACAAAGCAATGATGTGTCCAGACAAGAAAATCATATCAGTTACCTTCTCAAAGGGACTTTAAAAAAATCTTGATGCCTCTAGCCAGTTTTTTAAAAAATTCATTCTTGCCCAATTTCCCTCCTCCTTATTGTACCCATTCCACAAGGCTTTTGTGCATTCAGGGCTCATGATCTCTAGCATAGCCTGTGTGTGTGTGTGTGTGTGTGTGTGTGTGTGTGTGAGAGAGAGAGAGAGAGAGAGAGAGAGAGAGAGAGAGAGAGAGAGAGAGAAATATCACTAGGAGTTTCTTACTTTATCTTTGGCAGAAAAGTTGGACCCCACTCAAGAAGTACAGCTTCCTACCATTGCTAACACCTGCATTTAGGACATGAATATTTTGCCAACTACTCTCTGGAAATAGCCAGTTTTTTAAAAAAAATTCTACAACTTCACAAGTAAAATGTGTCTCACCCTCAATGACTGCAGGCTTTATAATTTATCTGACCAGTACCTAACTCCTTGGAAATGACAAGCTTTTGCAGACAGGTATGAATTGGTTTCTACCACAATTTCAGCCAGTTTTAGGAAACCACTTAGCCACCTAATTTCGACTTCACTGAGTAATTTCTGGGATTTGAGCAATACTCTATGTGAGATGAAGCAATTGAGAAAAGAAAAGGATATTTTACCTTTTGAACCTCCTGGCATGACAACCCTGCCTTCAGTGTTAGTGGATATCTACATGGCATGACATCCAGATTGGTAAATACAATGCATGTGGGCTCCGTAAGTGTGATTAAAACCTCGATTAACCACATGTACAGTCCCTACACATATTGGATGGGTCCATCCATATTATGACACAGCATTATTGGTCACTGGCATCAGAAATAGGCTTGCATGCCAGATGTGTGAAGAAGCAACTCCCCTATCTCCTTACTTTACGTAATGCTGGTATATGATCCAAACTGGCCCTATAAAACTTTTATACATGAAAATTTCATAAATAAGTTTTCATCCTTTGGTTTCTTACCACATTACTCATCAACATTTACTAAGGTATGTCTAAATTTCATGTATTGGTTTTGTTGAAAAGCTTTGTTTTGTACTATATTGATGAAAAGTGACAAGAGACAATAGGGAATTCTGTCTGTGATGCTTGATCTGTGATAGCTCACAGTGGTTGGTGGGAGAAAGTACTATGAAGTCACAGCAGTAGGGTATTCAAAGCAAAAGATGTTCGGAGGTGGTTTGCCATTGCTTGCGTCCACATGGGCTGAGAGACTTCTGAAAATGCTTTGATTGGCACAAAGTCACCCAGCAGGCTTTATGTGGAGAAGTGGGGAATCAAACCCAGTTCTCCTGATTGGAATCTGTCACTGTTAACAACTACATCATGCAGGCTCTCTTAGGACTGCACTGTTAATTGTGTTCAAAGTTTCAGTCATCTAATTATTTAAATAATAAGTAAAAATGAACAGTAGTGTAATTATACATAGCAAGTATTCTTTCTCAGAAAATCAACACATGGAGATGTCCAGTGTTAGTCCTTTATTAGGAAACAGCCATGCTACATCTACAGTGCAGCCCAAAGAACACTCCTTTGGAGTAAGCTCTATTGAAGTAGAATCCTGGGTATACCTGCTTAAGATTGCACTGTTACTTTTACTGTTAACTGACATTCCTGGATGTGTGTTGCCCTGTTTGGACAAGCTAGAACATTTCTTGTTAAATATTCTGCATTCTGCTGAACTTGAGTTTATTCACATGTTCAAAACTATGAAACCCTCCCCCAGGGCTGAATAGGGACATTCTTACCTTACTATAGATGCTAATTTTCTTCCCTCTCAAGCTTATTTTCTGCACACACCTCCTTGTGTTCTAATCAAGATGATTGATAAGTGCATTACATTTTTGCAACTGAGTTCCTTCTTTGCACCCCCTGACAGCCAGTGTGGTGTAGTGGTTAAGACCAGGTGGACTTACATCTGGAAAACCGGGTTTGATTCCCCACTCCTCCACACAAGCTGCGGTTCTTCTGGTGAACAAGATTTGTTTCCTCACTCTTACATTCCAGCTGGGTGACCTTGGACTAGTCGCAGTTTGTTCAGAACTCTCCCAGCCCCACTTACCTCGCAAAGTGCCTGTTGTAGGGAGAGAAAGGGAAAGGAGTTTATAAGCCCCTTTGAGTATCCTTACAGGAGAGAAAGGGGGGGAGGAAGTAAGTCCAAACTTTTCTTCTTTTTCTCCTATCTTCTGACTGGGACATAAGAGAGTCCTCTATTCTAACTTGTATCTGACAGAGAACTGACTCACAAAAACTTATACCCAAAACATCTTCTGGTATTTAAGGTACTATTGGACTCAAATCTGACTATTCTACTACAGATTGACATGGCTCTGAAACTATCTATCTTATTAGGGTAACTGATAGGCCATTTTTGCATGGCACAATTACACTGGGATTGAGCTGAGATTATATATACCTGGGCTATTTTATCCCAATTTCTGCGAACGTATGGTTCCCCACTTTTGCCCAGGAGCAAAGTTAGTAATGCTCCAGTTTGCACTGCACGATTTTGGGGTGACCAAGTGAAAAAATCATTAGGATCCATGAGGATCCATGTTTTTCAAGCATGTTTTTGCGCCACTGCAGCGCCACGGTTCATGGAATGTCTAAGGACTTGCACTATGATGTAATGGTGATTTTGGGGTGACCAAGTGAAAAAATCATGAGGATCCATGAGGATCCATGTTTTTAAAGCATGCTTTTGTACCACTGCGGTGCCACAGAGCATGGGATGTGTGATTGTTTTGGTGCTCCCTGTAGACTAAGACATGTTCCATAGTTTCATGGTTGTTTCATTTCATTGCAATGAAAAAATCATATGAATTCATGAGGATCCATTGAACTTCAGTGAGATTCTTTGAGCAAGGTGGGGGAAGAGAAACTCTCAGGGAGGGGAGAATTCATTAGTTAAAGTTATTGTTAGTAAAGTTAAGTTATTATTGTTAAAAAGTTTACCGCAAGCGTTGTTTTGCAACCTTTTTAACCTTTGGGGGAATTCTGTGTTTTGTTTCTATTTTGCAGCACTTTTACAGCAGCAACAGCAGCAGCAGCAGCTGGCAGCCAGCCAGTCCAGCAGCAGCAGCAAGCGGCTGATGAGAGCGACTGTGGGTGAGTGCGGTATGTTTGGGGAAGTTGTTTTCTGGGGGGTGGGAAATGGAGGGAAGCATGGCTGGGGTGGAGGGTGGGTAGTTTGTTTTTAAGGGTTTTTTGGTGCCTTGGGAGGGAAGGATCTTGGTTGGGGAATGAGGGCTCAGGAGGGAAGGGTTTGGCACTGTGGGGGGGAGGGTTTTTGGTTGGGGAGGGGGAGACTCGAGAGGGAAGATGTTTTCTTGTTGAGGAGTTGGGGACTCGGGAGGGAAGGATTTTTTTCATGTTGGGGATCGGGAGGGAAAAGTTTTTCAGCACTGTGGGAGGGTGGGTTGTTTGTTTTATTTTTAGATGAATTGAGCCATCTGAAGCCTGATTCGGAAATAGTACTCGATTTGGACACCATGCATTTGGACCTGGCTCGGTCCGAATGCATTCGAATTGGAGGCAATTTGGACCAAATCGCTGATTCAGTTGATCCGAATCGCCAACCCTAATTTTTATATACACATAGTTTATGTTCACTCATGCAGTGAAGATTCTTGTGTTGAGGTGGCAGCTGCTGCCAAAGCAACATAGATACAATGCACAGCCAATCAGATCTCCAGTGGCCAATCAGAAGCCCTGTTGTGCTGAAGGCCTTTCTGGCGCAATCCACTTTCTAAAAACACTTGGTGAGTGCCAGGAAAGATTTCAGCGGGCACCATGGCACCCATGGGCACTATGATGGGAACCCCTATTATAGCCAATTGTTCTATTTTCCCCATATTATTTTACACTTTGAGGAAAAATTCCCAACCATCTTTCCCTATATATTCTGGGGTTCACAAGTAGATAATGATGGCAGAGTCATTGTTATAGAGTTTTTTTAGGAATGGTTAGTTCAAATGGTAAGAAATTAGACCCCAATGTAATCAAAAATATAAAAGTTCCCTGTAGAGTATAGTTGTAAGACAAGGGACATAAATGATCTCAAAAGTAACCCAAACATTGTTAAGGGGGAAAGTCTGATTATCCCCATGTCTCCAGAACCCACTGCTTAAAAAAGGCAAGATTAAAAGACCAATAAAAAGCACCTTTTTAATCAATCACTCCTTATTAAATTCATACATTGCTAGTGTTAAGTGTCATAAACTGTGTAAGCCTCAGTGCAGATAACACTTTGGCGATAAAAGTTTGAAAGAAGCGAATTCTATCTTTGGAATTAAAGGTAACCGCAATCAGGCCTATTGAAGACTCTACTTTGCTGATAACTGCTGCAAAACACTATATCATTGAAATCTGTATAAAAATTATCTGCTTTTTCTTGCTTATCCTCAATTACCTGTCCATGTGGAATTATCAAGATTGAGAGCCTCTAATGCTTCTTGAGTAATTTTCCAGGGTTCTTTTGAATTTTGTGTTGAACATATTTCTAATAATTTGCTTGAGCATCTCCCATTAAATGAGCAGGCTTGGCAGCTAAGAGGTATGGCTCTCCCAAAGGAAAAAGCATAGGGAATAGAAAATTGGTTCAGTACTTCAGTTTATCCTTTGATGCTTATTGCTGAAGGTTTTTTTTTTTTGGAAAAAAATAGAGATGTGAATTTTGCCCAGGGGACCAGAATTTAGGTGAAAAGTGCATGTTGTCAAAAATGTTTCTGAAACAAAATGCTAAATCTGGGAGAATAAAGTAGCACTTTTGAAGGTTGCCCAACTGGGATTCCTTATACAACTTTAAAACAATTTTCTCCATCACTATTGCAATAACACTTGACAATACTGTCACAGAGTTTTCCACCTAATGGAGGTTCAAGATAACAAATCCCAGTAAGTACCTGTGTTTGAGACTCTAGAGAGACCCCACCAGTTAGCATAAACTGTAGTGATCTTAGTCTGATAGTGATGGTCCAAAGTCGGATTAAGTGTAAAGCAGCCTTCAAAGGGACAAACTTAAGCATTCTAGATATCTGCCCGAGACTTCCATCCAAATCTCTACTGGTCATTTTAGCACAGAAACATTGTAGAAGTCACTGGCAGCCTTTCCCCACAGCTTGCTAGTTCTGACTGTGGCTCTATATGGATGTTTCAGCTACTCTTTGCAGTTCTGGGAGGATAAGTGGGAGGTGTACACTCTACCAGTGTTAATGTCACATCACTTCCAGCCCAGCTAATCACACTTTGGCCATTTGTGCATGGCCAAATTACACTGGAGTTGAACTGGGGTCATATATATCTGGGCTATTTTATTCCAGTTTCTGTGTACGCATGGTTCTCTGCTTCTGCCCAGGAGCAGAGTTAGTAATGCTCTAGTTTGTTCCGCATGACCCAGACTTCTGCATTTACTTCGGAAGCATGTCTGAGCATGCCCAGTGTACCGCGTTCTGTTTGGCTATTGTTTTTGAGTGACAGCTTGAATAGACATCAGGCGGGGAGATCAGGTGACTGGGTAGGAAAATAAACTTAGTCTGCTCCTGATCGGTGTTTTTGTGTATGTGCTGTGGGAATAGAAAAAATTATCTGTGTTTTTAATGGTTGAAAATAAGATTTTGCTGTCAGAGGGAGAAAACTAGTGAATAGGTCTGCTAATTGGTTTAAAATAAAGCTTGTACTGAGGAAAATAGACCAGGTGATTGTTCTGATTGGCTATTGCTTTTGAGTGGCCACTACAAGCACCTGTGAGCTTGATCGGTGTCCTGAACTCTGATTGGCTGTTGTTTTTGAATGGATGTCAGGTGGGGAGATCATGCGGCTGAGTGGGAAAAATGAACTGGTCCTACCCCTAATTGGTTTTTGCACAGTAGAGGCATAAGCAGGGTCACACCAGAACTTTTTAAAAGAACCTCCAAACTGGCGATTTTTGAAAATCTCGGGCTCAGGTAAATACCACAGGGCAACTCCAGGTAGACCCTGTGCAGCTTTGGGAACTGCGGAATTCCCGGCTGCACAGGGATATTTTCCAGATCATCCCAGAATATTTTGACCGTGTGAAATTTCATTCTTCATGTACCCTCTTCCTCACTGTTGATTTCTTAAATAAGGAAATCTGTGTTTCACAACTGCCTGGAAGGTGGTTTATTTCATTTATACCTTAGCGTTCTCCCCAGTGAAAGCCAAAATGACTTATACCATTCTCCTTTCCTCCATTTTATCTTCACAACCTCCTTGTGAGATAGGTCAATCTGAGAGCATCAAGCTGGTCCATTGCCATCCAGCAATCTTACATGACAGAGTAGAGATCTAAATCTGAGCCTCCCAAATTTGCAAAATCCAAAGCCCGACATGTAAGGTCAACATTTCCCTTGGTATTAATCTTCTATGCCAATTTCAGCCCATGGAATAATCTGGGCACTATGACTTATGAGTCATAAAATCATACTCAGTTTTCATCTCCAATAGATTTACCACCAGCTAAGCACAGCAGATCCTTGGAATTACACATGAGTAATCATTTTCTGTCTCAAAGTAGGCTACTGACTTTATGCACAACTACATCAATGAAGTCTGCCATTATAACTCCATGGCTGATTCCACATAGCAAATGTATAATGGGTTGCACTCTTGACAAATGAACCCATTTTCCTGTTTATCCGTTCACATGTGTTCCATCCAGGCAGCAATTGGAGCCCACAGAAACGATCCAGGTTGCTTTGTGCTTCTTTTTATTTCCTCCTATACATGTGTAGCTATGCAGGCATGCAGAGATTAACCCCCACAGCCACGTCAATCGTCCCACGATATGACTAGCTGCACCTGCACAGCTATGCAGATGCAACCCACAAAATTAAAAAGGAGCCTCCCCAGAATGGCCAGGCAATGGCAGGCGGCTTCTCCCTCAATGTGGAGGGTGCAGTGGAAGGGAGAGAAATAATGTGCCTCCTGCTGGGCCATTTGCTCAGGAGCAGCTACAAAAAAGTCGCTAGTTAAGCAATTTTCAAAAGACCTGGGTTGTGGGAAATAAAATGGGGCAGACCATGCAAAGTCCCCCTCCCTAAAAAATGGGTTTTATTGCAGCCTACACTTGTGTTTGTTTGCCCATGCGGGATCAACTAAAGTTGGACACACCATGGTCAGATAGCCGAATTAGTTAGAGAAAGATGTAATCGGGATACTTCACTTTTGGACACTCTGTGGAGATCTTAGAAAGATGCTGTGGCGCTTCCCCTTCCCCCCCCCCCGGGCCTTCAGGTGTGGGCTCCTTCCCTCCCTCCCTTTCCTGGGGGCTGACTTCCCCAGAGGTGTTCTCTTCCTGTTGGCCCGGAGGGCCAAGAAACAGTTTTGCCCACAGGGCGCCTAGTGACGTAGGCTGCCCGCCCTGGTACCCAAACCTCACCACCCAGGTCCCCGGTGGCTTCCCTCCCTTGGACTGGCGGTAGTTTCTTCACTAGCAGCCAGTTGTAGTTATGCCTAGAGTCCCGTCCTGGCCAGTTGCTTCACTGAGCCTTTAACTGCTTCTCAACGTCAAGCCAGCTCCCTGGCTTGCCCTCTCGTCCTCCTCCCTTCCTGGGATTCCTCTCTCATTAAACCGTCCCTCTTCCCTCCCTGCAACAGCCCGCTGCAGGGGCAGGTCCTGAGCTCTTGGGCTCCCCTCCTTAAGTAATCTCTCTCGCTTCAAGGTCCTCCCCCTCCCCAGCTGCCGCCTCTCTGAGCTGAGCCAAGCCGGCTCAGCTGTGTTTCGGGCGCGGCCAGGTCTCTGCTCTCTCTCCACTTCCGCATTCCTGGCTGCTGGCTGGATGCGCCTCCCCCACGGCGACGCATCTCTTTCCCGATCGCCCGTTAGTCTGGGTGCGGGGAGGGAGGGGGCGGACGTCCCAAATGCCGGGACTTCGCCCGCACCCGGACACATGCTACATCCATAAACCATATATGAAGGAGAACTTAGGGGCTTCCAAGAAAGTGGTGGATTAGAAGTATTTCAAAACAAGGTCATTAAGATCATTCTGGAAATCCCACAGAGCATTCTCGCAGCTTCTCTGACATTAAAGACTTGTGTTATACCAATAAGTGCAAAATTGAATGTGTATCTTTTTATAATTGAATAAACCTTCTTTTGATCCAGAAAGTACTCTTCCTAACCTATGCGATATTTCCCACTTTTCTTCCTTGTGGGTCCCTGACCTAGTTTATCCTAATGTTTTCCCCTCCTTCATTCTATCTGCACAACAACCTTGTGAGGTGTTAGCCTAAGAGATGGTAATGGGCCCATGCTCACCCAACCATCTACCCTGGCAAAACAGGGATCAAAGCAGGGATTTGAAAACAGTCCAAGGCCCTAGGACTAGAGATAATAAATTTTAAGAGGAGAAAGCTGAAGCTGTGAGATGAGGGACCAAAAAAATGGCAGAGCAAGGGCTGAAATTGAGACTGTACAGATGGAGTTGAAAATGGTCTGTGGTTTTGATGGGAAAAATAAAATGTTTCAGTATGATCACACTGTGAGGGAAGCTGACTTGTAAACATTTCAGCAAAAAGAAACACTGTAAAAGTGTTTTTAGATACAATGGAGAAAAAGTGTTTTGGAAACATAAATGGCATATGTAGCAAAGGGCAATATTCTGAGAAACGTCTTCTCCTTTCTTGCATCAAACACCTTGGTGTCACTGCCGATTCAATCCTTTGGATTGTCCAAACCTTTTTTCCAGCTTTGATGATAGATCTGACAAAGTCAGAGTTTAAGGATTTACAATGTTTCTATCTGGCATGACATTGTTACTGCAGGTATCAGGACAATTGCTCATGTTATGCTATCTTTAAATACCACCATCAGCTGGACGATTATCCAGCTGAGCTTCACTTAAAAACCTACTGGTTGTGAAAGCAAACTTACCCCATATGGTACTGTTTGTTTGTTTTTTCCTATAGTACAGAAGAAATTTCAGATCTCATTCACATTCACTTTTTAAATGCTCTATTCATGTATCACCAAGAAATGACCCCCCCCCCCCCCCGATGTTTCTGGACAAAGAAAACTGAACTGATGTCAACAGCTTAACTTTTATTGACTAGTAAGCATCAGAAAGTAACAAGTTAATCTGTACTTAATGAGTCAAGATCCTGTGTTGCTCTTCTAAAAAAATCTCTTGTTTTTCATCGCATTTTATATTATGCTGGAAGTCAGCCCATTTCTCTGTCTCTGTAGCTATGTCTTCTTGATGCTCCATTGTTGCTGTTATGACCTAAACCTTGTGGAAATAAATGTATACTATTGCTACAACCATCTCCCATATGAACCAGACAACCATTTGAGATTATCACCCAAGGCCCTTCTCCAGTTGTCCCTACTTCAGAAGTTGGGCAGGTGTCTAGTGTAGTCAAGCCCCAATTTCAGAACACTATTTTGAGTGATTATCCCCGGCCACCTGTCACATTTCTCATCTTTTACCCATCAAAGTCAATATTATGCAAGCCTTTACTGGCTAAGATTTCTCTTGTGCTGCCCTGGCTTTAAGCACTGCAGTTTTTATTATATGGAATTTTTAGTGCTGCCATTTAATATTGATTTTTATTGTTTGTGTATGTTTGTGTATATGTGCATTTGCAGCTCCAGTGGTAATGGGGTGGCTGAGATGGGGTGAGCGAGGTGTACACAGGACAGAAACATATATAAAAGGCATAGCTTTTGTTGATTACAGCTGTAGAGGTTGCACTAGTTCTGGCATTGTAGATCCACTTGACAATAGATGAAAGCAGTGTTGGGATTCAAAATTTTTAATAACAGGTCCCGATGGTGGTGGGATTCAAACAGTGGCGCCGCCGCACACACACACCTCCAGTCTCTATTGGGCAGGGAGGTTGCTTTAGTAACTCCTTCTCGGCACTCAGTAAAAATTAGTAACCACTTCTAGAGAAGTGGTGAGAACTGGTTGGATCCCACCTCTGGATGAAAGGCCCCATCCCCCAGACTGCCTGCTGATAGGAACACCCTGCAATGATAGAACGTGTGGGTATCTACCACTGCATGTTTTCACTGTCACTTGGGGGTGAGGTGAGCCTGACAGCTCCTGAGCTGGGCATGCCTTCCAACATTCCTTAAGGGAACCCCAGCCTTTGTGAGAAAGCAATGCAAACAATGAAGCAAAACTGTTAAAAGAAAACATTGCAAGCCCATACAAGCTGAGAAGCAAAGGAGGGAGATTAGGAAAGCAGCCAAAATCAAAGTGAACAGGCTAGTCAGGGTGACCTTTTATGACAAGTGAGCAGACTCCAGAAAGTGAGCAGACTCCAGAAAGAACTATCCTTTCAATGTCCATCAGCCTGGACCAGCTCCTACAGCCTGCCCAGCCTGCCCTCTAATTGGCTGATCAGAAAGAAGGCCACAGGGGTCTGTAAAAGCCACATAGGTCTCAAGGTGAGGATGGCAGTCCTGGGGATCACCGAATCCCAGCGACCCACACATGAGATGTGAAAAGGGCCTCCAGGTGAGTTGGGGACCTGTGATACCTTTCATGCACTGTCAATCACCTTGAAAAGTCCACATATAGTCTTTTAAAGTAAATAAATGAAATAAATACATAAATAAATACAAATGAAATAAATGCATAGTACTTCATCTAATTTGTACACAATCAATTTGTAAAATTCATTCCTAGATTCTAAAATAAGTTTTCTATGCCAAGCTGTTGTAGAAATATCCATTTTTATACCCCAAAAATGAAATATTTGAAAGAATCACAGATACACAAAAATACATTTATCTACTACTCCACCAGGGTATAATTATTATTTATGTACCAAACCAGAATTAGGATTTGGTTGACAACATAAGAAAACTATGTTCCCAGAGTTGAACACAGATGCATGCAGTTAGTTCATTTGCTAACACCTCAGATACACTAAGTCCAGACAGTCAATGAGTAATCACTTCCAAATCAAGCAAAATTTGTTTCATGTCCTAGCACTTTAATAGAGGAAAGCTTATTATTTATCAAAGTCATCCTAGCTTCTGAATGTAATAGATCCAGTTCATTTGCCTCACATGGTATCAAAGAAATTTTCATCAATGGTGTAGGAATCATCCATTTCAGACATCACCTGACTTCCCAAAGACAGTTCCCCATACATTTCAAGTATAGTAGATGTCAGGGCAATAAATCTGTTTTGGTCATCAATTACTGATTGACAAATGTGTCTAAGTTCAACCCACAAATCACATCTTTCAGAGAAGATGGAATACAGAGAGCAGAGTTGGTTGAAATCTAAACAGAAACCCTATACTTAGTGGAACACACAACTTAATTTTGACACAAAATGATTGTACTGTAATGATTTCCAAATGAGTAAGGTGGCCAGTTATCAAATGACCAGTTAGGTAGAATAAGTTATTTATTTGGCAAGATATATAAACTCACCCATGCTACAGAAAAACTGTCATAATCTACAATTGTCAACAGAAGAGATGGATTTTCAGTCTGTTCCTAAAGAGATGACAAGCCCAAGTTGTGCTAAGAAATAAGGTTCAGAATTGGTTGCTTTGAAGTGTAACTTAAAGTTGTTATTTATTTTTTAAATTGGCAAAATATCTAAGTACTGGGGTAAAACATAGTACTTCTTGATTCTTCAAATTAAATTATTTAGGTCTAGTTGTTACAAAAGACATTAGTTTGACAGTTAAAACAAACACATGTACTTTCACAGAATATTCATTTTAATAACTTGAAATCATCACTCTTGTTTTTATGAAAGTGAAACAGTACATACAAAATGAATATTCTGTGAGAGTTGACAGAAAAAACCTTCAGTCTGTGTTTAAAAACGTGGTCTTTTTCATGAGTTTCTTTGGTCCATTCAAGCCAAACGCAAAATAGACCCTCATTTCTTGGACAAAGAAAGCTTTCACTATTCATTTATTTAGGAAATTTGTATGGTACCTTAGATTTTTCTTTACAATAAATAAGGTTCTATCATTTAACATTAGTTCTTTTTTTACTGTCCCAACTATCTCAACAAAGAGATTAACTGTCTAGCTCACAATAGATAATCTGTACAGTAAACAAATAAAATCTCTGTGACCCTGATCATTAGTCTAACAAGGTCAATTTCATCTACACCAGGGGCCCCCAACATGGTGCCCATGGTTGCCATCACACCTAATTTACTGGTGCATGCTAAGTGCTTTTTGCAAGTGGTAGACCCAGGTGGGGGGTTTGTCAGCAAGGCATCTGATTGGCCATTGGTCCTCTGGTAAAACATTAAAATAGCTATGGTCTTATTTCTAGTTGTGGAAGTCTTTAATTCAATAAAAAATGGGAGGAAGGTATCTTGTAGAGCAGACTGGGAATTTTGGACTGCACTTTAAAAAGCACAGAAAGATTCCTACCACATTTTCTAGTGAATCCAATATGTGCAAATTTTCCTTTTTCATCTTCACCAATATTACAGTATCTTAGATATCAGTAACAGTTTGACTGATAGGGAATGAAAACAGTACTTTTTGGGAGATTTGTTTCATCCTGATTAACTGTCTAGCTCACAATACTTCAGCCCTTCTGAAGTAGTTTTCACATTCCCATGCCTAATTGTGAAGAGAATCAGTGGCTGCTGTCAGGAAGCTGCTGAATTATAGCAGTTGTGACTGCTTCGGAGTCTAGGAAGCCTCAGGAGATGCTGTACAGCTAATGGTGCATGAGAAATGCATACTTGAACAGAACTCCTCTGTTCTGACTGAACTCCTCTGCCTATAAAGATGCTGTATGGTGCTGAGAGATTTGGTGCATGTGAAAGGATTGTGCCTATGTATGGATATTGTTAGATCTACTACTCTATTTTCTGTAGTAGCAAATTTTAGAATGAGTCCATATATTTATTTGATAAATTATTCAGTACAAATCATTCATCTTGCCATGATCCATTCCTTTCTAGGCATTTCATAATTACAAAGATGCTGCCTTGTGAATCATTCAATTTTTCAACAATTTTTTGCATCTGCTTTAAATTATTTGTTTATATTTTCCACGCAATTCAGATAAGGTGGACATTTTTTACAAGAGAGTGCAAAATCATGACTTTGTCAATTTACTATGAAACCCAACGGAAATATTTCTGATGTATCATTTATTGAAGCAAAATTGGAGAGGGAAAAGCACATTATACTTCTGGAAATCAATTTTCAGCTCTTTACTCTAGATGGATTCATCAAAGACATGTCAAGGGACTTTGGTGGATAGATATAGCCCTTTTGCTTTTATACTATTAAAAGTCAATTTTCTGTGTGTTTGCAATTGATTTCACATAGCCTTCAGAATTTCTGATGCATAGTTTTAACTCTCTGGAGGAAGCATACTCACAAAATCTGAGTTGGGCTAATGCTTTTTTCCCCAACCCCAGCTTTTGTTGATATATGTATGTATATGATACTTGTAGGGGCCCCGTGGCACAGAGGGGTACGCTGCAGTACTGCAGTCAAAACTCTGCTCAAAACCAAAATCTTGATGGAAGCTGGCTTCAGGTAGGTGGCTCAAGGTTGACACAGATTTCTGTCCTCTGAGATCAGTAAGGAGGTACCTACCTTGCTGGAGGTAAAGTGTAGAAAACAATACCAAACCACCCAGTAAACACTGTCTGCCTAATAAACATTGTGATGTGATGTCATTTCACGAATCAGTAATGACCTGGTGTTTGCACAGGGACTACCTTTACCTTTACTTGTATTTTAACATAAGTAAATAAAAAAGCAAAATTAAAATCAATCAATCAATCAATCAATCAATCAATCAATCAATCAATCAATCTATCTATCTATCTATCTATCTATCTATCTATCTATCTATCTATCTATCTATCTATCTATCTGTCTGTCTGTCTGTCTGTCTGTCTGTCTGTCTGTCTGTCTGTCTGTCTGTCTGTCTGTCTGTCTATCTATCTATCTATCTATCTATCTGTTTCCTGAAGAGCAGGTTGGTCCTCAATACCAACTATTTTTTAAAAGGAGCTGAAAGGTTAAAATTAGTTAATATTCTGGTCCTTTTAAGTTGAAGAATTGTGTGCTTCACATTTTACCTCTTGGTAGTTATGTTACCAGATATTAAATGCCTACTCTAAAAGGAAATTGATTATATGCTTTTTAAATGTTTAGGTTTGGTGTTTTCTAAGCATACATGAGAAGTGAACTGTTCTGAAATCAATGAGGTTTGTTTCCAAAGAAATTAGTTGTAACTAGGTAACCAACTCCAGACTGGAAAATTTCTGGAGATTGGGGAATGGAGCCTGAGGGTGGCAGTGTTTCAGGAGGACCTCAGTAAGGTACAATATCATAGAGTGTACCCTCCAAAGCAGCCATTTTCTCAAAGGAAACTGATCTCTGCAGTCTGGAGATCAATGGCAATTCTAGAATATCTCCAGGTTCCACCTGTAGGTTGGCAACCCTAACCAAGACACAGGTTCCCAGAAAAACAAGACCATTTTAATCTTACTATATCACTGAGCACTTTGTTTTCAACAATGAACCAAAAAAAAGCAAGGACTGCTGGGAATTGTAGTTCTTGGCCATCTGAGAGGGCCCAGATTCCAGTTCCTATTTGAGGGGCAAAGATTACACTTCCCAGCAGCCCTTACAAAGGCTGCCCCTGTAGGGAACATTGCTGCTTTCACATAGGTGCTTTCCAAGAAAGAGGGGGTGCTGTTGTGAAAGTGGCTGCATGAAGGGAACAGGCAGCCTGCTGACTCTACCCCCTCATTTTCAAAAGTGGGATCAGCTTTACAAACAGGGTGTGTGCCTATGGAGATGGGGATAACCTGCTGGCTTCCCCCCCACCCCTTTGCAATACCAGGATCCAGCTCTGCTTGGGGGGGTGCCTATGGAGATGGGGACAACTCTTCCATTCTTCACAGGTACTGTCTCCCTTCCCCTTTGTAAAGCTAGGATCCAGCTTAGCAAACAACACTTTTCTAGAGCCCATTGTATTTTCTCACTCAATGGGCTTTGTTGCTTGTTCTACAATATTTGACTATAATACAGCATGGCCCAGTTCTGAAGAGACTTATGACAAGATTGAATACATCGACAAATGGTAACTAACTTTCCTTCCAGGCAGGGGCTGCAGTGCCTTAATAGCAACCTGATATGCAGAAACATAGCATGTGAAAAAAAATTTCCTGAAGCTGACACATTTCCCAGCATAAAAATTAATGTTATTAATGTTATGCATGTTGCAGCATGAGAGGGAAGGCAGCATTGTAATATTCAATCACATAAGATCTCAGAAGTTAAACAAGGTCACTATTTGGAAGGGAGACCTCTAAGGAAGGCTCTGCAGAAGAAGGCTATGGCAATCCACCTCTGCTTTTCACTTGCCTTAAAAGCCCCTTGCTGTGGTCACAATAAGTCAACTCCAACTTCACAGAATTTTACACAGGCACACATCACAGGACAGACGCCCTGCTGGGGAAAAAAAGACATCCCTATTTTTAAGAAGTGTGTCATGGACCATAATTCAGTTTAATTAAATAACAGCTCTGAGTATACAAGCTGTGTCTGAGAGGGTTTGTAAATAAATTTCAAATGCCTGTTTCCTTTGTGTTTTGCAGGCCATTTAGAGCTGCTGCAGTTCCACCATAGTTGTGTCTGCATATTTTTTTAAAATCATGTACTAAACAAATACCTTTGAAATGTAAAGACAATGTACAGCAATAGCGCTTTCCTAGATTTTACTCCTTTATGGTTGAACAGGAAATTTTCTTTCCAAGAATAAAAGATGTTGTAAAAAGATAAAAGCATGTATACTCTTATCTATGATCCTTTCTTCTCATTATTTTAATATTTCACACACCTGAGAAGAGACCAACATTGTGCATCAGAATCTGCAGGAACATCTGCAAGTTAGGGGTGAAGGACACATCTTTAATATCAATTTTTTTCACATTGGAACTGGAAAAAAAATACGCTGGAAATCAAAGTTTTCATGACCTGCTACACTGAATATCTAATCAATGCATCTGTTAAATGTAGAATCAAAGATGAAAGAACAAAAAAGGTCTCAGAGCAATACTCACACAAGGTTAAAAAAAGAAATCTAATGTGAAAGAATGACCACTTGGCAGCAGTGGCAAAGCAACACTGGGGACATCCGGGCGCCCCCTGTTAAGTCACGTGGGTGGGGTGGAAAATTGTCCCCCAAACCCCTCACCCTTCCCCCTCAGCCCAGACCGGACCAGACCCAACACTCCGACAGAGCACTCTGAAGGAGCAGTCTATTGGGGAGGGGGAAGGCTAAGGAGGGCAAGAGACCCAGATCTGAAGGCTGCCTGAGTCCGCTGGTGCACCATAAAGGTAAGTGGGGTGCAGGGGGTGGGATGCAGCTTGGGCCCAGCAGAAGCGTTCTCCCCCTCCCCCAAAAAGGCACATTGGGCAGAAGCCTTCCCTCCTTCCCCCCTCAACCCAAAAGGCCAGCTGGGCCTGCAGGGGCCTGGACAAAGCCTTCCCCCTATCCCAAAAGGCTTGTTGGGCCTGCAAGGGCCTGGCAGAAGCCTTCCTTCCCCCAATAGATGCCTCCAGCACTCCAGCCTCAGCATCGGGTTTTTTTAAAAAAAAAAAAGCCGAGAAAGGGATCCCTTCTTGGCTTAAAAAAATATAAACACTGAGACTGGAGTGCCCCCCCCCCTCTCTGAGAGGAATGTCAAGACTGGAGTGCCCCTCTCTCTCTCTCTCTCTGAGAGCTCTCTGAGAGAGGGGTATTCCAGTCTCCTCTGCCAATAGATCTCCCAGCTCTCCCAGCCCACCCCAGCTCCCTCAAGCTTGCTCTGCCCATGGATCCAGGATCCATGGGCAGTGCCAGCTCTTCCAGCCCCCCCAATCTCCTTTGAAATGACCTGGTGCAAAAAATCATTGTTTGGTCATGGTGGGGGAGGGTGGTTGCCTACAGGGTGGGGGGACTCAAATTGTGCTCCAGGCAAAACGTTACCAAGGTGGTTCTGGTGGGCTTTCCAGGCTGTGTGGCCATAGTCTGGTGGATCTTGTTCCTAACGTTTTGCCTGCATCTGTGGCTGGCATCTTCAGAGGTGTATCACAGAGGAAAGTCTGTTACACACTGTGTCCAGAGAGAAGGAAATGTTTGGGGTGTATATTGTCCATGTCCCAGGGTGGGGAATTAATCAGTAAGTGTTTGGGTGGAACTTGCTATGCAAAGATGTGGTTGATAGTATTGTATTGTGGGTGGGGGTTTTCAGTCCAGGGAGTGATTCACATTTTCATGCCCTGCAGCAGCAGCAGTATTGGTGAATGCAAATCCTGTGTTTGGGTGGAGTCCATTGTTCATGAACTTAGCATGCCCTTGGGGGTTGCTTTGGGTGTTTTTAAGTACTGGTAGCCAAGCTTTGTTAATTCTCAGAGTCTCTTCTTTCCTGTTGAAGTTGACTTGGTGTTTGTGAATTTCAGTGGTCTCCCTGTGCAGACAAAGTAACCTTCTGAATTGTCCAGTGCCTTAAGCTTTCTATATTTTATAGAAGTTTAGTTTTATAAGTTAAAGTTTGAAATATTTTAATGTTTAAACAGCATTTTTAAGATGTTCAAAAAGACACAAGAGTTAATAAATGTAAGGTTTAGAATTTGTTGTTTAGAGTAGGAATTTATGTTTAGAAATGTTTATTATATAAAAAGGCAGTATTTATTATCACTAACATCACTGAATGTAAATCTGTCCTGAAATTTTACAATGGTGCTGTAAAGAAACCACATGAACCTGAGTCTGTCTCTGAAGCTATTTGGAGAAGAAGGGCAGATGTCTTGACTGTCTGCCAACAAGTGAGTTCCATGTCCTAAGGAGGATGGGTGATTCTGCCTGGTGTCATCTTGCTTTGACACTCTGAGGAACATCTGGCCTCTGCAGTCACCCTCATGGTTTGCAAACAACACATTGTTCCCTATCCTTTGCTGAGAAGAATGATTATTGCTATGGCAATGCATTACATCATTGTCTTGGAGTGACCTTCAGTAGGGACAGTTATTCTTCTGTGGCTGACAGGTTGACCTGAAGTAGCCCTAGGTTTCCAGTCAGCTAATTTAAATGAAAGGTCTCCACCTCTGGGTGGGACAACTCCATTTTTTTGAATTCATGGGATATGAATTTATATATATTTTTCTCATGTCTCTGGAGTCAAACTGGATTTTGGGCTCCAGAGTTTATAAGACTGGGTCACTAAAATGTGACAACACTATAACCCCTAGAACTTTGTCCAATTTGGATGGAAAATCATAAATATAGAGATATGGGAAAGAAGTGGGGAGAAGACTTCCATTGAAGCCAATGGGAAGTAATAACCAAATAGTAGTGATGGCGAACCTTTTCAAGACCGAGTGCCCAAATTACAACCCAAAACCCACTTATTTATCGCAGTGCCAAAACGGCAATTTAACCTGAATACTGAGGTTTTAGTTTAGAAAAAACAGTTGGCTCCGAGGCGCGCATTACTCAGGAGTAAGCTTGGTGAAGC
Source organism: Sphaerodactylus townsendi (assembly GCF_021028975.2). Lineage (NCBI taxonomy): Eukaryota > Metazoa > Chordata > Lepidosauria > Squamata > Sphaerodactylidae > Sphaerodactylus > Sphaerodactylus townsendi. The sequence continues at coordinate 42,484,632 of NC_059428.1, read as the reverse complement.
AACCATGCAACACTTTGAATGGGTGAATCATGACCCTAGGAGGGCTTACTCAGAAGCAAGCCCCATTGCCAGCAACCAAGCTTACTCCCAGGTAAAGGATCATGCCCAGGCCAGCCTAGAGTTCACATGATGAACTCTGTGCATGTGTGCCCACAGAAAGGGCTCTGAGTTCCACCTCATAGGTTCGCCACAACTGCCATATAGTATTATAAAAACAAAATAACAATAATGAAAGGAAGAATAACAAAACAAAACCATATGAATAACGAAACAGTTCCATTTGGAATTAATGACAAAAAACAAAATAAATTAAATGAACACCCAGGCATAAGCCTAGCCACTACACCAAAGCTGATCACTAGCTTTGGACCCTGCAATAATTGTAACAATGACCACAAGTTTACCTTTTCCTTGTGTAGGGTGCAGTAAGTAGAAAATATTTGCAGTAGTTGTGAATATTAGCACAGCAAAGCTTTTTTGTTAGGCAAAGTCAAAGCAGATAGGGAGTAGCCATCTGGGAATTCATGAAAGAGACTTCGGTAGGCACAACAAAGCCAGATACAAGGGGACTGTTGACTAGCACTTTAGGGTAAGAGGTGGGGAGTAACCCAAGCCTCATTAGCACCATACATCACAAACCTATAGGCATAACTAAACTGCACTTCCTCTCACATGCATCATATAATAAAGTGTGCAAGGAGTGTAACATATGAACATGTGCAAAAGGTGGGCAAGAGATGATGTCAGTAGCTATGTAATCAAAGCAAGCTATAGTGAACTATAGAAATGTGGGATTTGCATGATTCCAGTGCTTCTGCCTTTCAGTGCTGGAGCCTATTTGACATGTCAAATAAAGAATTAAATATCTCACAGTCAACATGGTAATTGGAAGGGATCCAGCCCGGAGCAAGAACCCTGCTATCCAAAACTGTAGTAACACTTGCAATGTCAAAAGGAATGCTTTAAGAAGAAAAGGTAGAGCCAAATGGAGGGGCAAAATGGATAGATTGTTGTTAAAAGAGAAAGGAGATGTGCCGAAGGGGACAGGGGGCCTGGTTATTCTCTATCACTCAAGGCTCCAGCAAACCTGGAACTTCCTCTGATACTCAGCAGCTCCAGTTAAAAGGATCCAGTAGTAGTGATGTAAAAGATCTTTACTGAAAAATTGAGAGCTCCTTCAGTCAAAGAAAATAATACTGGTCTTGATTGACAAGTGGCCTGACTCAGTCTAAGGTGGTTCATGTGTCGAATTGAACTGTTGCACGTGCAACTTTGCAAAACAGGGAATAATCTAAAATTAAATTTAAATTGTGTTTGCTTACGAGCTGAACAAATAGCAATTTTATGCACAATGACCAAAATATTCTGCTGCTCTTCATCACAGACATTTGCATCCTGGTCGTCCATTCCTAGCAACACAATTGCTATGCTTTCCTTGCCTTATTAAGACTGCTTGAAATGAAAAGTTTGCAAAAGACTGATATACAGGTATGACGAATGCAATCATCCTCAGTCAACAAAAGTGAGTCCAACGAAGGAAAGAAAAATAGCACAAGTTTCTCAATGTGGAACAGAGACAAACTGCGAAAAGGAGGCCTCGGAATGGGTATGCAAGGTCCCTGACCTCTCCTGAGTGGAGACAACCCAATTTGATCCTCCATTTCCTCTTTATTGTTTTCAAGAATACCCACTTGAAAACATAAAGAGCAATGGGGATCTCTGGAATAAGTTTTAGCTCATCTGCCATATCCAGAGCACATTCCAGGATGAGGCGCTTGCACAACCCTACAGCTCCAATGCATACATAACACTACCATATACCCTCCTTCAAGGGATATTTAATCAAAATGGGGCCATTTACAATGAGTGGGAAAAATATCACCTCAGTCCAGCTATTGTTCAATAAGATCCACCCAGGATGGGCCACCTTTTGTTTATTTGTGAATATGCTAAAAATGCCCATCAATGACCTCATCTTGAAATGTCTGGTGATATTTTCTACTCTTCCCACTGAATTTTGATAGCATTTCAAACTGCCCAGTCAAATTCAAATATTATTTCTTGGACCAATCCTGATCCTGAAAAAGTTGGGTCCTGTTTTAATTAGGGAGTCGTCCCCCCCCAAATAAAAGAATTAGCCCAGCACGGTGAAAAGTATGCCAGATTTTTCTTCTTTAACACGGAAACCCTGCAACTGCTTTGCAGGCTCTTTTTTCTCTTCATTGGATTTCTATAGCATTGATTCCCTGCAGTTCTCATCGTCTCCCCTCCTCAGGTCTAATAACCTTTTCCCCTCTCTCTTCTCCCCCATTCCTTTCCCCCATTCTAAGTTTTTTGTGCACACATGTGTTTACTGGGAGAGAGAAGGTGGTTTTACTCTGGTTTTACTTCTGAAGTTATATTCACTGTATTAAATTTGAAAGGCAGTTTTGGTCTACTTCTAGTTAGTTTAAATCAATTGGTCTCTTGCATTTTCCATTGGGAGTATTTTGCAAGAATAAAAACTCCATTTAAGTGGGCTAAAGATTCCTTTTCTATCTGACAGGAGCCCCTATAACATGCTAATTCCTCCCCCACCCGCAGGGTCCAGTTCAAGGAATAGGAATTGGGTGCCTGACTGCTTCAGGGCCACTGAAACACTCTGTCCAAGTGTTAAATGGAAAAATGACTTATGAGCTCTGGTATCTAACAGCTTTCCCCTCTCTGATAAATAAATTGAATCTAGGTTTGTTTAACTTTCATCACAATCCTACACACTCTTAGGTGAGAGTAATTCATGGAATTTGTTTCTGAGTAGATCAGATTAGGTTGCTCCCTTTGTGATCCCTTAAGACAACACTACTAATTCAACATGTTCGTTTGTTTATTAAAAATATTTACATTCCACCATTCCAACTTTTCATAATGGCTTAAAGTGGCTCACAAATACAGAGCTGGCCCAGTACTGAAACAACAATTAATATTTGCATCAAATTTGAAAAAAACATGCCCCTGCCCTCTTTCGTTCCGTTCTCTTTTAAACAGGATAGTTTCCATTTCCCCCTAAACTCATACAAGTCAGTCTGTGAACCCCTCCTCACATTTTCATGAATGTCATTCCAAAGGACCAAGATAAAACCAAAAAATACTACCTCATTCTGAGAGCTGTTCAAGTAGCTTTAGGGGAGAACACTGGTGATTTCAGCACAGCAGAAATAAACATCTTTAGGACATTTGAAAAATGTTTGGGGGAAGAACTTCATACAGGTCTCTTCCCCAAAACATCTTCAAAACATTTTATTTTTCCCAACATGGGTTTTCAAAAATCGCTAAACTAGCAATCTTTTCCTCCCAACCTGGATTGAAGATGTTTACTGCCTGCTGAGCAAACAAAAGCAGGCAGGAAACACTTTATGTCTTCCATCCAAACCTTTTACTTTCATTTTTGCCACTTGTGTCCACCATCATGTGTGCTGCAGCAGAGATTCTCTGAAGGGGGATGTCTGCAAAGTGACAATGACACGATTAGAGAAGCTGTAGTAGGTGCATATTTGTGTCATAGTTTTGCATACAATTTTAAATTTAAAAAAAATTATTCCCCCTTATACTACACTAGTGTGCCTGGCCACGCGTTGCTGTGGCTTCAGTCTGGTGAAGTAGAAAAGAAAGAAAAGGGAAAGCGAACGTTTCGAACATGTGTCATTGAACAATGCTTCCAAGGGAGGTGAGAGGCAAGGGCCCCCTTGCTCCCCTCCCTCTCTCCCGTTCCCTTGCATGGCAACCCACCCCCTCCCTCCCTAACATTCCCCTTCAGATTTATGGAGGAGAAGTCAATTTATGGCTACCAATCTTGATCCTCTTTGATCTGAGATTGCAAATGCCTTAACAGTCCAGGTGCTCGGGAGCAACAGTCGCAGAAGGCCATTGCTTTCACATCCTACATGTGAACTCCCAAAGGCACCTGGTGGGCCACTGCGAGTAGCAGAGAGCTGGACTAGATGGACTCTGGTCTGATCCAGCTGGCTTGTTCTTATGTTCTTATGTTCTTATGTTCCTCTGTTAGGGTGGGTGGCCCATGTCCAGATGGCGGACTCTGTTCCTTTCATTCCATTCCCTTGCAGACGAAGTGTGTTGCTGTTGACGTCCATCAGATGGTGCTGTTGCGGAACCATACCATGGTTCCAACTGTCACAGGTGTGGCAGGTACACAATACCTCTCACAGTTCGACTGAAATGCACCCCTAAGAAATGTGGGTCTTCATTGCTTTCTTTTCAAAACTCTGTAATTCCACCTTTAACTCAATAAGAAAGACAGTGAAAATTCTCTCAGCCTCACCTAACTCAGAAGGAGTAACAAGGTGGAGAAACGAAGGGATTGTGATTGTAAGCTGCTTGAAGACTCCTTAAAATAGAGAAAAGTCTTCTAACTGAATTTATTCTACTGTCTGTTCATTGAAGGTACTAATCTTTTGTTGTTGTTCCTCTGTTCATTAATGATGTAATCCAGTTTTATTGCATTGCTTACTGGTTGTATTTCACAGGTCTTCATTGCTTTCTTTTCAAAACTCTGTAATTCCACCTTTAACTCAATAAGAAAGACAGTGAAAAATAGTAAATAAATAATACATGGAAAGTTACCACTGTGAGTTTAGAACTGTTTAACATGGAGTTCAACTGGACATTTTTGCACCTATTGAGGAATCGGGAAGACTTGGAGTGGTAACATTTCTTCTTCACTTGGCAGGAGAATGTAATTAAGTGGTTTGTCAAGTGATTTCATGCAGATTTGGTAAATATCCACTTGTGAAACGATTGTTTGTATTCACCCCAGGTACCGCCCTTTGCAATGACTTTATATAGATAAGTATAACCAGAAAATCTTGCACAGTTTCACATCTTTGCTGTACAAGCCTGGGAGAGCAGTGTGTATACGGGTGGGAAAGAGTTTAAATCTAATGTTGCCCTTAAAGAATGAAAATACCTCAGTGGAATGTAACATTTTTAGGAGGCTTCCCTCTCATTCAAAACCAACAGCAGGAAAACATGTAGGACATAAAAACAATAAAGGAAAGATAATCTGAACCCTGCAAATTATACTAACTAGCATTGATTATTGGCTTTAAAAAAACCCTAATAGGGTAGAAATTCAGAATACAACTGGGGGGGGGACGACGACTTCTTAGCGAGAATACATTATATACATTACAATATATAATTTAAATTCTAGGAAACCGCAGAATAATGTATGAAGGCTTCTTTTCTATTCCGTTTGGGTAACTGGCTAGCAGAAATCAATTTGAGCACAGAGTACTGGAACGTCATTTCGGTCTCAGGTTGTTTAGAAGTGAATGTGCAATGGGATGCTTGATTTGGCCCACTTGCTGGTGAGTATACTTGTCAAGAGCTACCATCCGAAATGGCATTAACGTCAGACTCTGTGAAGAAGCCAGAAATTAAGGAGGTATCTAGAGTGGAAGCTATGCTGTCACCTGTTGTATGTTTTACAAGGCTTTCTGCAACAGTAGCTCCATCTTTTGCACACAGAGTTTCATGTTTTTTAATTCTGCTCACGATTGAAGACCCTTCTCAATTATTCTGTTAATCAGACCCTGTAAAGAAAGTTTGCCTATTTCCCTCTTGCTGAACAGTATGTTACTGCTGATTTATTAATGCTGCCTTGGGAAGGGGGGGAAACTGAGTATACATGTTGACTTCAGCCACACAGTGAATTTACACCATCACCATCCATATTAACTCCTGCTGTCTCTAGTCTCTGTCTCGCAGGACTGAATGAATCATGTTTAAAGAGAAGTCTAGCATCCTCAATCATCCATATGTGTAATTTAGATTTACGGCCAATCCAGATGAGACACTGGAAGATCCAGATGAGACACTGGAAGATGAGACCCTGGAAGTCCAGATATTCAGTGATTTTCCTTTTAAAATACTAGCAAAAAGATTTCTCTGGTCCTAGGACCATGGTCCTTATTTCTCTGGTCCTAGGACCATGTGGTGGGGCAGGGGGAGTTAACATTCCCCTTTGCATTTCTGTTTCTGGTTGCAAGCCAGTGCCTGGCAATTAGCAGGAGGGCTGCTGACAGGGATATGGGCCATAGCAGAAGTGTCACAGGTAGCTCTTGGAAGTGCTAGAAAACTATAGAGTTTTCTGCGTCACTTCTGTTTTTTTAAAAAAAAACAGGAAGTGATGTGATGCCCCGGCTGGGTGTCATACTTTTTAAAGAAAAAAATCTCCCACTTCTGCACTGAGCTATGAACATTGGGGGATCAACAGATGTTTTCTGGGTGGTGCCTATATGTTTCCATTCTCCCTCCCATGCAAAAACATACATACAAACACCCTTGACCCAATCCAAATCCAGTAGATAGTCAGTATGATATATTATGTTACCATAAATGTTAATGCACTTGGTCCTTTAATGGTTCTATAATACGCTACCAATACACTTTAAAGAACAGCTGAAAAAAATGTAGTCTGAGGTATTTCACTCAGGGAATATGAGCACACTGATCACAGTACCAGAAACTAACACATCCCTGCCAGAAACAAGATAGCACTTTGGCAATGTGCAGTGCTACAAGCTGGTTGGCATTTATAGACAAGCCTGAGAGCAAAATAATACTATTTGGTTTGTCTATGAATTAGATAATACACAGTGCAGTCTGACAGGCCTTTTGTTTGCTATTTACCATCCCATTTTGCATCCAACCGTTCAGTGAATTCTGCCTGGGCGGCTTGAGAGGCTCTGCAAAGTTCTGCTTTTTACAACATACAGTAATGCAGTATGCAGAATTCAAAGAAAGAACCAGTGCTGTAAATTCGGCAGTGGAGAAAACTATTTTATTTAACGGATTTGAATAGTTAGTTCACCAATGCCACTGTTTCAGATTCCATTCTCAAAACAAATGTTCTGTTTCTAGTTTTGACTGAAGCTGACAGAATGAAAATGAAAAAGAACCCAGGGAATTAGGGATGCCATCCTCCAGGTGAGACCTGGGGATTCCCCTGGAATTACAGGGGAGATCAGTTCCTGTCCTCCCCAGGCTGCATGCCCAAATCTCCAGGAGTTTTCCTACCTGGATCTGACAACACCACACCCTCATTACCTGCCAGTGGCCAGGAAAGCAATTCTACGGGGAACACACACTAATTTTCTGAATTCATCCTCTTGGTGTACAAATCAAGTGACCATGGTCTTGTGAAAATGTTACAGGAAAAGTAAGGCCATTTGTTGGCAGACACAATTCATGACATTGGACAATATTTCCATTTCTTGCCTTCCTCATCACAGATTCTAGAAATGAGATAGGCAATCTCTAATTCTGAGCAGCTCTCTGTTTCCAGACATGACACTGCATCATACAAAGGACAAATGAATCGTGTGCACTTTTTTGGGGTTTTCTAACCAGTTGATACCATATTTACATAAGACAAGGGCAGCATCAACAAGGACTAGTCGGAGTCCTTTCATTTTCTCTTGAATTTCCTTCCCCACACACTGGCCCTTTCTGCACAGCACAAAGTCTTCTCAGCAAAACTGAAGTGTTGTGGGGTTTCCGGGCTGTATGGCCGTGTTCCAGTAGCATTTTATCCTGACATTTCCCCTGCATCTCTGGCTGGCATCTTCAGAGAATCTGATGGTAGTAAAGCAAGTGGAGTATATATACCTGTGGAATGTCCGGGGTGGGAGAAAGAACCATTTGTATTGGTTAACAAGTGTAATGGGTGCAGTTAGCAAGTGTGATTTGCATGTGTTGAGTGGAATCCACCCATTTTAGCATATGTAAGTAACAATGAAGTTGCCTAATCAGTTAGTGAGGGTATCTGCATGGTTGTTGCCTGGCATTTAATCTCTTTGATTGCTTCCTGCCTAGAGACATCCTGGGTGGGGTCCACTAACCATTTTCTTGATTTTAGTGTTTTTGAGTACTGTTAGTTACTGCCCTCTCTGCCTCCCTGTCAGGCCTGCAGCTGTAGCAGGCAGCTCAGCAGCAAGTGGCCCCTCAACAGGCAGCTCAGGCGCAAGCTGCAAGAGCCCAGGTGGCCTCAGGGGAGCCTGCAGGCCAGAGGACTGCCCCACACCTGACAGGGAGGCCGTTAGTGGGGCCTAGCAAGATGTGCAGCCCCACCAGAAAACTCAGTTCTTGCCCCGGGCTCCATAGGGTGGGCAGAAAACTCTGTTCTTGCCCCAGGCTCCACTGGGGGGAGGTGGAAAACTCAGTTCTTGCCCCTGGTTCCACTGCTTCTGAACAAGACAATTTCCTTCCTAAAATGGTTATATTCCACCAAAGTCTTCTTAGCAATGAAATCAAGATCAGAAGCTGCTTAGGATAAAGATATAAGCAGAGCATTTTTCTAGAATGGTAACCAGCTTGGGAACTCAGCTACAAGAGTAGCCTGTCTTTATGCTGCATTACTCAGATGGCTTTTAACAGGCAAACTTGACATGTTTCTTTTCAAGAAGTTTTTGTCATGTCCCTGTTCTGTAGCAGTGTGATTGAAGCCATTGGCTGAAGGCTTTTGTTTGAATATTATTATATGGAAATACAACTTTCAATTGCTACCTTGAAATTTGAATGGATGAGTTGGGACATTGCTAACTGCTTACATTCATTCAAAAGCAAGGCTGTAAATTGTAATGAATTCAGTGGTGTTGATGAGCGGGTCGGCTGCCTGGCCTTGACTACATTCCACAACCCGGGCGATGGGCCAGCTCCTGTGGCGGAGACCTTATCTCTGTGAGGGAGATGAGACCTCCGTTCCCATGGGAAGCCGGGAGGGGGATGGGATGGATAGAGTTATAACCTGTGCTTCTGGCGGGAAATGCCATTCCTGCCACTGCGTGTATGTGAGCTTTCTAAGATGTCTTAATAAACGGTCTTTTACACCCAAAAAGCCTTTTATTTCTGCTTCTATGGAATTCCTTACAGTAAATAAGTCTAGAAAAAACAAAGAAAATTGTTATCAGTTTGCTGCATGATCTTTGTGAACGGGTTTGTCTGGACTCTAAAGAGATTCTGGATGGGGTTGTTCTTGAATCACTCTGAACACTTCCTGCTGTGCTTGGGTCTAAGAAGAATGTTTGGAAGATGGTGTGTGAGAATTTCAAGGAGTTTTTGTAGGTGGATTGAGCAAAAATAGCTTCTGCTGGAGAATCTTGGGACTCAGAGTTTCTAGGCAGCAATCATATAGAACTGCTAACTTCCTGGTAGAGGTTGGTGACCTCTTGAAATTTCAGTTGACTTCTAGATTATAGATATCAGTTCCCTTGGAGAAAGCAACTGCTTTGAAGGTGGACTCCATGACATTATACCTTACTGAGGTTACTTCCCTCCCCAAACTCCTAGCCTATGACCTAAGTGGTGGTTTTGTGTGTGTGTGTGTGTTTTAGTTGGGGCCATATTAGTTGGAAGGAGGCTCTATTGGCTGGAGGAGGGCTTCAGACTTTGGTTAGTGTTATATGGTAGGCTACAGGCCTCTGTCTCTCTTTCTGGGGAATTTGATGTGGGGTAGTGGACATGCTGTCTTGTAGGAGTGCCATTTTGACTTCTCTTACACATATTACAAAGATACCATAAGTTTCCAAAGCTCTCTGTTTTCTAAAAGAAACTAAACCTTGTCTCCCAAGAACCTTCCACTGGTTATGGAATGTACAAACATATTTTGCCCATTAATTTTGTGATGGACAACATAATCTGAATGGCTGGCTCTTTGTAGTTAAAATGGACAAAATGGCTTCTGTTCAAAGAACTGTAACTGTGCAGCAAAGTAGCTTGTTCCAAGCATTTGCTTTATCTGTTTACAACCATGGTTTAACTCCCATAGCAACATAAAGACTAGAAAGGAGACAGGGGCGAAGGCACTAAATTACTTTCTCCATTGCCGTATAATCCCATTTACGCAGGAAGGATTTTCTCGAAGCATTTTGTGAACTTCCTCTCACATTATTAATATTTTGATAAAATAGCTTTATTAGCATGTCATATCCAGAGAATTAGAAACAACTTCTCTGGCTATTGGTGGGCTCCACATGCTGCCCATTTAATGTGAGAGTATAAATCTTTGGTGTATATATTTTTACTACTTTTTTTCTTCTCTATATACAAGCTTTAATCCTTTCCCCTCCCTTGATTGCTCCTATTATCATATTGATTAAAGTTCTCTTCTCAAATACAGCCAAGGTCTGCATTGCCTAACCTCTGTATATACCATTGTCTCTTGGTATTTCAAGTTAAATCATAACAATGGTATTTTATGTTTCAGAGACTGTATGAGGAAGAGAAGTAGATACATTTTGTGTTTTAACCAGTATCTTTTGAACAACAGAGGTTATTATGAAAAAAAAATGGCATCTTGAGTGGCTGGATCAAATGTCTTGAAAAACAGCTGCAATTTGTGACTCTCCAAAATAAAAATGAGAAGAATAAAATGAATGTTTTATCAGGGGCGTATCTGCCATGGGGACATGGGGAGTCAAATTTCCACAGGCTCCCCACATTTGGTCACATGGGGGGGTGCAAAAAAATCAGGTTAGTATTTTTTAGGGTTTTTTCAGCTTTTGGCCTGCAGGGGATGTAGTTTTTAGGTTAGCAGTGCAAAAATTTGAGGGATTTTTCAGGAGTCTCTCCTGATGATACCACCCAGGTTTAGTGAAGTTTGGTTAGGGGGTACAAAGAAGAATATGGGCTCCCTAGTTTAAACACTATTGAAAGTTATGCTGTTTGGGGGTGTTTTGTGAGGTGTTTTGTGAGAGATGATGCTGACATTTGTTTGGTAAATGTTTTGCTAGGGGTGATTTGTGAGAGATTTACATGCTTAATACCCACTTGCACTGGCTTGGAGCTGTTTCTCAGGCTAACAACCTACCTCATAGGGTTGAGGACAAAATTCAGAAAGAGAGTTGTGGGGAGAGAGCCATGTATGTTTTGCTGGGGGTGGGAGGTGTTTTGTGAGTTGGTGCAAAAAATCATTGTTTGGTCATGGTGGGGGAGGGTGGCCACCCATACCGGGGGGGGGGGGGGCAAACTCAGGTTTTGTCCCTGGGCTCCAGATTGCCTAGATACCCCTCTGTGTTTTATGCGTTATAAATTGCACTTTTTTTAAGGACTTACTATGTGAGTAATGCATAAATATACGTATTTCTTTTAATTTTCTGGTGGGAAAACCTTCTCTTTAAAAAAGTATGCAATCTCCATTCTGTGCACCTGTCACCCAGTATGAGGCACTTAAAGTGGGGTATAGTTATGGCTTTTCATTATGGATGCAAGTCTTGCTATTTAGCATTATACTAGCACTAAATGTCTTCCATTAATCTGTATTCTTGATAGTGGAATTGACATGCACTAATGTAGCTATTAGCACTATTTATACTAAGTGTTTTAGAGCTAGTTGTTCATAAACATATTCCCAAGTGCTCAAATGTCATCTCTGACCCAAAATATTAAATGCCACACTTTGACATTTGGTTGTTTTTAGTGAGCAAATCCCTTGAAAACTATGTGAAAATCTGTAAAGCCATTCATAGCTAATATGAATCATGTTGTCAGTTAACGCCAGGAACATAAATTGCAGGAACACAGATTTATGACACTAAAGTTTAATTCACTGAAATCAGTTGTCAACATTTCATTAGAATTCTTGTTTTAAAAGAGCTCATATAAATATTGCTTTGCCCACGTGTGAGGTGTAAAACTTCATTCTGTCAGTTGGTGTCTTTCAGCCATACTTGTACCTTCATGCTAATTGCAACTTTAGCACGTAATCCACAAATGGATGCCAAGCATTACGTTTGCTACAGCTTATCAGAACAGTCACAAGAGTTCCTGGCCAAACATTATTCTCTTGGCGAATCATAGCCACTGGATCGAGCAGTATCCCAGCTCCTTGTGGGGTTTAGTTTGTCTTGATTTCTAATTGTCCTCAGAGTTGAAAAGTTCTGTTTTGTTAATAGGCTCAAATGAACAAACCATCTAATAATATAGAATCATTTAAAAAGAAATACCAGCGAAGAGTAAAAAAACCCCCTTTCAACAGAAAGAGGAAGAGGGAGGGAAGTAGGGAGGTGTAGAACTTGCAAGAAGAATTGTCTCTGGCAATTTGGCAAAAGGCTTTATAATTCCTGTTTGCTTTGCTCTTTGGTTTGGTTTCCCCTGCACAGATCATTCAAGGAAGGTTTGCCAGGGTGCACCAGCAAAAGCAGTCAGTTCCAGCATCGGAAGAACATTATGCAGCTGTGCTAGCCCTCCAAAAGCTGCTTTGTCAAGCCACTTCCTCCTCCAGCCACCAGCACAAAATGGAATATTTGCCTGGCTGACATATTTTGCCTAGGATAAAAGCACCAAGACAGCAGGGTGTAATGGTTAAAGAGTGGCAGACTCTAACCAGGAGAACCAGGTTTGATTCCCTGGTCCTCTATGTAAGAAAAAGAAATGTAATTTTAATTGTGAACGTTTTAGATAAAGACACCAGACAGTGTTTTCCCAGTAAACAGACTAGTTACCATTATACCAATGCACAGAAGTATTGTTTCCATGTTTAAAAATGTCAGCATATGTGTCATAAATCTTTGGTGACTATTTAACCATAATTATCATTGTTCCCCCATGTACTTGTCATATGAATCAATCTAATCCAACAGCAGTCTGCATGGAGATCAGCCATCTGCCTGTGTCAATTATGCATGATCAGCACTCTGAATCAACAGGCTGATCACCACCAAAAACATTATGGCTACAAGATACATTCACAATGGTAGCCATCTGCAGTAGGGGGGTACAAGCTTTTTAGTGTCAAAACTCAGAAGTAAGCTTTGACTCTCAAAGGTTATATCCTGAAAATCTTGTTGGTTTCTATGGTGCCAGTAGACTCCAAACTAACCCTGAAAATCTTGTTGGTTTCTAAGGTGCTACTGGATTTTAATCAACCCAGCAGCAAAACTACAATGTTTAAGACCCCTGATTATGATAATAAGCAGTTTCAGCATGCTGAACTCTGGCTTGGACTGGTATGTTTCGAAGCAGTCTAAGAGAACACTGTTTCATAGACAGTGTTATCCTAACAGCTGCCTGTGCTGTGGCTGCCAGCCACAACTGTGGCGCCACTGGTGTGCTCCCTGGAGGATTTGGTCAGAAGAAGAGGAGGAAGGGTTTGGATTTATACCTTGCTTTTCCCAACTGCAAGGAGTCTCAAAGCAGCTTACAAACTCCTTCCCTTTCTTTCCTCTTAACCACTAGACCACACTGGCTCCCCAGAGCTCCCTCTGGAGTGAGTGGTTGGCAGGAAAAAGAGTTTGTAGGTGAGTCAGACTCCCCCACCTTGCTGGGGGCATCCTGCAGCTCCAGAGACTGCTGCCCGCACTTCCACCTCCTCCCTCCCTATTTCCCACCTCCCACAATCTGCCTGCCACCTTCTGCACAGTGGAGTTGTAGTGGGATCTGCTTGTATTTCACTGATTACACACAAGAAGACACTCACTGTGCAGTTTGTCTGCTGAACTCTCCCAGGTCTGTTTTTCCTGGTTCTCTTAACTCTGCCCATCAACTCACTCACTCGCTCAAACAATCTCTGTTATTATTATATTAGGATATTGAGATATCATATGAAAATTTAGAGGTTGGTGTGTTTTGGCTAAGTTCATGTGGTTGAGCATCTTTTCTTTGACTTTCACTGGCTGACTACTTCAAGATGCTGGCAGGATAAGTAGGAAGCAGGAAGGAGCCAGCAACATAGAAGAAAGGAGGTGTGAATGGCAGCATGAGGGAATGTGATGGGTTAAGATAGGTAGGTTGTTTATGGGTGGAGGGAAGATGTTCTGGACAAATCTGCCCCACTCCAGCAGACAAGTCACTCTAGAAATGGTGTATCTTGCTGCAGAGTGAATGGAAAATAAAAGCGGGGTTGAGAAATATGACCATACAAGAAAATTTGTGACAAACATTCACCCCTATAGTGCAGCAGACACCTTGTGCATAATAAAGCTTAATCTTTCCACAGTCTCACCCTCAGCTGCTGGCTCCAGGGACTCCATGATGCCCAGTGTCCACAGGGTGACGGATCTGGCTGTCACAATTTGAAGTGAAGGAGAAGGGCCTTGGTGTAGGAGAACAGAGAGCAAAGCCTCAGTCAATGTGGATAGTTGTATCATCTCACTTCAGAGCTACCACTCAGGTCCATAGTCACCTCACTTTTCCTCCCCCCACTCCTCTTATCAGCTTGGGTGCTTTGATCTGTTTCCCCATTGCTAAACTCCATCCAAAGGCATAGCTGGGCCATACTGCGCCTGGTGCGCACTCTGTGTTTTCTGTCCCCACCCTGAGGCTCGCAAGGTCTCCTGGGAAGTGTAGTTCCCACCAGGCTGTTTTCAGCCTGAAGGGAACAGGCTGCTTCTCCAGCAAGCACTGTTTCAATAAGGTAAGTGTGGGGGCCCGGGGGTTTCATGCGGGGTCAGGAGAGTGGGGTGTTGCAGGGGGCATGTGCCCAGTGCAACGTGCACCCTCCGGCCCCCTGGTAGCTCCGCCTCTGACTCCATTTCCTCCAGGCTTGCCATAAGGGAAGCCTAATTATTAGGCCCCAGGGTTCCAGATAAGCACTCTGCCAGGGGAGATGGGATGGCTGCTCCTTCCTGGGCCCCAGGGCTGGTTCCTGGCTGCCAGCAGCAATGGCCATTGTTTTCATTCTCCTTGAATGCTTCTGTTGAAGGCCCTGTTATAGCGTCCGCACTTTAGAGCTACCTGCAGTGGGAAAGCCACATGTCAGCTAGTTTCAGAGATGAAAAAGTGTGAGGGAGCTAGGGAGTGGCCCTTCTGCAGGAATGAGGAATAGCATGCCCCCACTCATTCACCTCACACCTTGATGCCATGGCTGCCCACTATCATGGCCACCCACTACCACAGATATTACCACCCTTATGATAGCCTCCTCTCCAGGCAGGCCTTCCACCATTTCCCACTAATAAGGGACACCCTGGGTCATGAGAGAATGCATGCGTTTCTGAGAGAATGCATGCATTTCTGTATCATTCCAGTGCTTCACTGTTTTTTTCCCATTTTTTGTTTTTGTTTTAATTTTTTTCTGATTTTTTAAAATCTGACCCGTCCAAAATTCCATGCAGCAGAAAAAAACACATGCAGTACAACAAGCTGCCACAAGTGCCTTGCTGGGTTCAGCCATGTCCATTGTGGTCCACTAGGAACTTCATTCCATGGCCCATAGGATGGAACTCTACAAATCCCACCCACAAAGATGAGGCTGGCACCATCTGAATCATGCTCCCCTGTCCTATCATGAGGTGTTAATGATCCATCCACCACTGCAACTTCTACACAGGCTCTGATTCTGCAAGAGATTGAGTGCATGGGTTGTGTGGCAATGTATTCCATTTGGAATGGTGGGGTTCCACCACACACATCTCAACAAAGCATCCTGTCCAGGATGGAGCCCACCAAAGAATGAGCACACAGTTCACTGCAGAGTCCAAAATTTATGCTCCCTTTCCCCCGCAGCTCTCCTGGGGTATTCCCCATATCCCACCCTTGTGTGTGAGTGGCCATGGTACTGGGATGTCACGGCTCCTGCCAATCTCTTTTGACTGCAATGTTACTGGGCAGGGGGAAATCACCAGGGCAGTTCCTGTCCACAAGCCAGGATAATAAGGAAGCAGTTGTGGGAAGTTTACCTGTCACTACACAGCAACCCCTTTGGATCCTGCCTTCAAAGATGGGGCACCTGTCTGAGTTCTGAAATGGAATAGGTCAGCTATACAGTATGGATTTTGCTCTCCCTTTGTACAAAGTGCTTGCCCATATGTGCTAACTGCTCTCTGAGTGTTTTTCCCTCCACCAAAGTGTCCTGCCACTTACTCTAAGTCAGGGTGTAACTAGGCAAACTGGAGCTCTGGGCAAAACCTGAGTTTGATGTCCCCCCAGGCGCGTGCCCAGTGCAACGCGCACCCCCTCCCCCCAGCCCCCTTGTAGCTACACCCAGTGGCATATCTAGGCAAACTGGAGTTTAGCACCCCCCATGGGCAGCCGCCCTCCCCCACCATGACCAAGCAATGATTTTTTACACTAGGTCGTTTCAAAGTCACCATCACATTATAGAACATGCCCCAACTCACAAATCTGAACACAGCAATAGGCCATGTCACACAGCAGAAATAAATTTTTTTGAAAACATTTTCAAAATGCTTTCAAAATGTTTTATTACTGCTATGAAAACATTTTATGATGTTGTATCCAGTCCCCCCCAATTGGGGGAAACAGCATCACTTTCAATGTTATTTAAACTGGGAATCCCAGATTCTCCTTTAAGATGGATTTAAAAGGAGAATCTGGGCTTCCTAGTTTAAACAAGTGATGCTGGAATCCACACCCAAACAGCATCATTTTCAATGGTGTTTAAACTAGGGAGCCCAGATTCTCCTTTTAAATTCACCTTAAAGGGAGAATCTGGGGTTCCCAGTTTAAACAACATTAAAAGTGATGCTATTTTGGGGTTGATTCTCCCCCACCCTAAAACAGCATCACTGTCAATGTTAAAACTGGGGACCTCAGATTCTCCCTTTAAATTCATGCCAAAGGGGGGGATTTAAAAGGAGAATCTGGGGAAATTTTGGGGGTGCCTGCTGTCAGGAGTGCAATTGTTAAACTAGCAGCACCAAACCTTCAGGGTATCTTTAAGAGACTCTCCTAATGATACCACCCAGGTTTGGTGAAGTTTGGTTCAAGGGGTCCAAAGTTATGGACCCTCAAATGTGTAGCCCCCATCTTCTATTAGCTCCCATTGGAAACAATGGGAGATGGGGCACCCCTTTTGGGAGTCCATAGCTTTGGACCCCCTGAACCAAACTTCACAAAACCTGTGTGATAGCATCAGGAGAGTCCTTTGAAACATCCCTAAAGTTTTGGTGCTGCTAGCATAAGAACTGCGCCCCCTGCAGGCCAAAAACAGAAAACCCACTAAAATACCCAAAAAACCCCACAAACAAACCCTGCATTTTTGGCGCCTGCCACAAGGGGGCACCCTGGGCAACTGCCCACTTTGACAAATGGGCATTACACCCCTGCTCTAAGTCTATTCAGCAGGGAGCTCTGAGATAGAGTCCCATTCTGTGTGCCCTGCCTTGTGAGTTGTGTGGTGTCCTAGCCAGGATTTTTGTAGGGCTGGAAGGAATGCATTTGTGCACTGGGGAGGGGACTTGGCTGCCACAGGGGAGGGAGTCAACTGATTGTGGCCATAGTCAACATTCTGAACTGCTTCCAGCCTCAGGGGCATAGCTGCAGCTATGGAGAGGGAGGGGTTTTTGAATTATTTTTAATATAATTAAACCTATGGGCCATGTTTTTTGTTGGTGTAACTTTGTGCCCCTGACAAGGGATGTTTTCAGAATTAAAGGACTAATGGGGCTAACTATCCAGCCATTCATCAAGAACCACCCACAACCATAATGGTGCAAGGACTTAGAGTTCAGTTGGACTGATGGGCAACCACTGAAGGGTTTTGCTGGTGTCCAACAGTTGCAGAGCAGCACTGGGGCCTGCACCTATGTAACTGACCCTCACACCAGCATATCTCAGTGGTATCTTTTTAGGTCAGTCAGCACACTGAGTGCATTTCTTCTCTTCTCCACCCCTTGGATTATACTGTTAATGCTTTAAATAGGCATATGGTCATTATATAAATCAGTGGTGAAAGTGTCCCCCATACTGAGATAACTGTTTAGAACCTCAGTTTTGCACCAAACATGACTTGTCTTCATGCAGCTGATTCTTGCCTGTGTTAGAGGAAAGGAAGAGAGACTGATGTGGCAAATTTCTGATTCCATCCATTTAGTCTAGTGGCACTTCCATGCTGGGTCAAGTATCTTGCCTCTGGCGGCAATTGAAGATACTGATGCTGTTTCTAAATGGGACCCAAAATGAGTCTTAATTTACCAGCAGGCCAGGAACTAATTTTGTTAGTGTTTAAATATGCTAAATCATCTTAAAACAAGTCATTAAAATATATGGCTCAAAAGCTACAGAGAATTTCATTTTCTTAAAGCTTGCATGTATCATTGGTAACAGTTACACTGTGTCTCGAAACAGCCCTCTCTTCCAAGCACAAGTTCCAAAATGCTTCTTAAACAAAATTAATAAATGAATATATTTGGGGGAGGGGGAGAGAATTAGATGTAACAAGAGACAGGCAGCTGCCTAGTATAACATTCTGTGTGGCATGATGTCATGACACAGTGCTGTTCAAACTGTTTGTAAGCCTTACTTTCCGTAGAAATATTTGAGGTAGTGATGTTATCATACTGTGCATTTCCATCAAAAGCTAATGGAGGTAGGAAAACACACAGCAGGATCTCATCACAATACCTTGTCAGGGGGAGGAAGAAAAGGCCATGGCACCTGACAGCTCCCTATTTAATTCTGGAAGACCAATTTGCGAGATAAAGGTAAAGGTGCAGTGGAGCAGAATCAGTCAACAGAATGAAACCTACTACACCACAGCGACTAGCAAAGAATTAATTTAAACTATTTAAAGTGCTAATTTTAATAATGCTCAAAAATGTAAGGTGAAACTGTAAACCTATACAAAACCATTACAAAACCATCAGCTATCCCACACACAGTGGTGGGATTCAAAAATTTTAGTAACAGGTTCCGATGATGGTGGGATTCAAACAGTGGCGTAGCACCAATGTGACTGGGTGGGGCACGACGGGGGCGTGGTGAGGCATTCTGGTTGTGGCAAGGACGCAGGGTGCACGCGCCCCAGGTGCAGTTCCCCTTTGCCCCGCCTCTAGATTCAAATAATGACTGTTTAAAGAATTTAAAAAGCAATATACCGAAAGGTAGTGTATTATTTCTTTTTTATATAATTATATTGATTGATTTTAAATAATAACATAAGTAAGGAGAGAAACCAAAAACTGTTTATAATTGTTAACATATTACAAACATATCTAATTATCTCTCTCTCTCAACCCCCCCCAACTAAAACATTCTATATTGCCTCCCTCCTTCCCATATTTCCCTCCCTTCCTACTTTCTACTTCCCCTTCAGATTCCTATAACTTCTTTATCTATTCTACTTGAAAGAAAACTAACAGAGGGAGAGATCCAAAATCCTTAATCTAAAAGAGTAATTTAAACTCCTCTCTTTCCAATATAAATTTCAAGGGGAAAAAAGAACATGAAAAATCTTTACCTATAATACTTTCCATGCTTTTATACCAATGAACAAAAAAAAATAGAATTACTATATATTGTACTATTTCATACAGTTCATACACACATGGGGGGTGCCATGGGGGGCAGGGGGCTGCAGGGGGCCCTGGGGGCGATTTTGCATCCCCCACTTGACGAGATTTGTTGTACCCAGGGACAGAGATTACCCCCTTGTCCCTAGTGGAGTTAATCATTAATAACCGGTTCTCTGAACTGAGAAAATTTTAGTAACCGGTTCTACCAAATAGGTGCGAATAGGCTGCATCCCACCTCTGCCCACACATAAAACAAACTACATGTAGACAATCAACAAATATGAGTCAAAGCATTGTACTGGACGAATCACTTAGAAAATAACAAAGTCCTAAGATACTGTCTATGTAGTCCAAAGATATTTAGCAGTGAGAATTCTTTAAGTAGTCCATACAGAATAAGAATTCTTTTTAAAAAATCTGGAAGTCCAAAGGCAGGGATCACTTCTCTCAGTGATCACCCATTTCACAAAGGTTTGATCACTTTGTAGTGACACAATAATGCTTGTCCAACATATGGATGTCTAAACATAGTATTTTAGAAATTTTTGTATATTTCTGTTGTGTTTTAGGACAAAGCATCATAGCTGATTCCTATATCAAGTCATTGTAGCTTTGAAGATGGAAAGGTCTTTGGGAACTTTCTGCAAATGGCAGGTGGCATGGAGAAGCCTAAAGTGACAGAAAAAAAGGTGGGCATGAGCTGCTTAGAAACTGAAAGTGAGAGCTTTAACAGGTGGGGAAAATAATATGTTTCCTGTTTGCACAGAAAGCAGCAAACAGTTTCAAAGTGATTTCAGGGGAAAAGTCGCTAGTTTAGTTTTTTTTTTTTTTTAGAAAAGTCCATTTTGAGCAAAAAAAAAAACATCCTCTGAACATTTTTTTTGAGGAAAACTCTGCAGAATTCCACCTCAAAACACTTTTTTAACATCCTGAAGACACTTTATTTGTGTTGTGCAGAATGAGCTAAGGAAGTGGGAAGAGAAAAAGGAACTTCCCGCTTCTTAGGAAAATTGGGTGGAGTACTTTTTTTGTCAAGAATAAACATTTAAAACACCACTATGTTGATACAACTTACTTTTATCTTCTTTCATTAGACTTCATAGTTTGTGGGGGGGAAAGTTAGTACTAACTGTATTTGCCGCGAGGAGTCAGTCAGAGGTTTTTGGGCACAAATTATGCAATTCCTTCGATCAATATTTTGTATTTTACATGAGTTAAAATATTGATGAGTTTAAAATATCCAAATGTGTTATTTGTCACCAGTTTAGGAACTTCTCCTGCCTTCTGACAGCCAACTGTCAGCACTCACATCTGTCACTTCTGAGAATGACAGGTTATTTGTATGTATATTGAACAAATAGATTTTCTTTACTCAGCTCCACCTGTGGCTTATCAGTTTGAACAATTCTTAATCGGCAAAGACCTAAACCATCTGTTTAGAGAACAATATAATAGCATATCGCGAACTTTGTTTTTTCATTATTAAGAACAGTTTTCTAGTCCTCAGGGTAGCACAAGGATTTTCAGAACAAGCTACAATGGGAAACATGAATTCCGAGAAAACCAAATTAAGGGTCTATACATTTTGGCCAGACCAAGTTCCTGCTCTTTTCTCTTGTCCTTCCACAATCACAAATATGGAATTTAATGTGGAGATTACAAAGTATAACCAGAATTGAGATATGCTCTTGCAAACTGAAACAGCTGGGTTAGACGAACCTCACAGGCTTGTTGTGAAGATAAAATGGAAGAGATAAATGTGTTACTCAGAGCTCCTTAGAAGAAAGCTTGGATTAAAAATCTAATAAACAGGACAGAAGAAGCCAGCAATTTTGCACTTACTATACTCTAGCATCCCAATGTTAGCAAATGAAATTTGGATTTTTTTTTCTATCTATGTATAACTATTAGAAATATATAACCATTATACATTTCTATTAGTTATACATTCCACTGTCTATTGAATGTCATTTTTCCAAAATCTCTTTACATTT
Source organism: Sphaerodactylus townsendi (assembly GCF_021028975.2). Lineage (NCBI taxonomy): Eukaryota > Metazoa > Chordata > Lepidosauria > Squamata > Sphaerodactylidae > Sphaerodactylus > Sphaerodactylus townsendi. The sequence continues at coordinate 42,463,391 of NC_059428.1, read as the reverse complement.
CCTTTGGAACCAAAGGTGGGAGGACAGTGCTTCTCCCATAGCCTTCATCCAACAAAAGTGACTTCATTTACCTCAAATGAATACTGTGCTCTCAACTCCAAACAGTTGAGGTAAACATGATCCCCCGGTAGTCCTCTATTTAATGTGAATCAGCAGATGTTCCTTCAATTAAGTCTTGGCATCAGTCTTATTTTAGATTATCAATCAGGCAACCATTTTACCTTGTTTACATTACAGATTGTACTTTCCTCCCCCTCAGTTGAGAATAGGATGGAAAGGCCAAATGAAAAGACCAAAGGGCAGGAAGATTCACTGCACATTAGAGATACTTGCGAGAGATGTGTCCATAAAGCCTGTTAAATCCGTGTTCAGAGGAAGTGAATTAATATCCAGATTGCTGTGAGCATCCCACATCTCCATCTTTCCCACATCCTACACCATCACTTGACTGTAATGACTCTTCTGCTGTTCACTGCTTTCCCTCCCTATCAATTTTCATTTCCTTCCACTGCTTCTTTATCACTTTCTTTATCACTTTTGTTGTCAGGCATACAACTACTTTTACATCAAATGTCTGTCATAAATCCAAGAAATAGGCATCCAGCCCATAAAGTATATAACCAAAATTGGCTGGCATTAGTAGATAATGTTGCTTCATATCCACACATACTATTAAATATTGTTGCACCTTGAATAGAAAAATGGAATTTTCATACTTTCAATACAAGAAAGTGTATTCTATCCTCCCCCTTCACTGTCCCAGCCCATAGCATGTTTTTGCCTAATGGTGCTAGTGCTTTCTACACACTACACAGGGAAACAAACAGTGTGCAGCACAGCATGCTATATAAAAACACTATTTTCCACATTGGAGGCCCTGAAGAATTGTTATTTAAAAACCATCACTTTCACTTCTGAGAAATTTTGGACACTTAGAACTAATTCACATTTCCAGAGATAGTGAGTTGAAGGCCTGGACTATACTTGCCATTCCTAGTTTATAAAGGGTAGCCAATCAAGAGCAGTAAATAGAGTTCAAGAATGCATCATTTTAAGAGGAAGCAATTCCAACAGATTTGAAAGAGCCAATAGTGGAGGAAATACATCTCTGATTATTGTCCTGGATTATGTTTTGAAATCAATTACCATCGTATCCTGCTGGATCAGTTAGTTGTGTGGGCTTTGAGGATACCATGCTCTATTAGTTCTTACCCCTCATCACTGATAGGTATCAGAATGTAATTCTAGGGCCTGTTCTGCATGGAGCCAGTGAAGCAGCTGCACATCGGCATACATGATGCTGGTGGAGCCCCAGGACCGTTCACATGCTTCCATGCAGGCAGCCCCACAGCTGCTGTGATCTACGGAGGCACCTATGCATGGAGGCACTTCCTTAAACCTACCTTCTCACCCTGCGAAGTTCCTCATGGATGAGGGGACATGGCCCCATGGCTTTGGCAACACCCTGGGGGTTAGAAAGCAGCATGGGCATGCCTCCTTGTTCTTGTGGAGCTGCTCAAGGAGAGAAGGTAGGTTTAAAAAAAACCAGGAGGCACCTAAAAGCAGTGCCTCCAACTCGGTGCTGTTAGCACAGCACTGAGTGCAGAACACTGTTTTTGAAAAAGCCTCACTCATTGAGTGAGTTTAAAAAACAGTATTTACCCACTGGTTGGGGAGGAAGCATGGTTTGGAGGCAGTAGCCATGCAAACTGCGCCCCAGGAATGTGGAGTGGGCTTAGGTGATGACCATGCTGCAGAGTTTTACATCCCCATGCTAGTCAACATCTACAAGAAACTTCCAATTGAGGTAATCTAGGGATTTGGAATTAGGCAACACCAATAAGCAGATGACATCCAGTTTGATTTCTCTTGTATCTGATACAGATGAAGTAGAAAATATTCTGGATCCTAGAAACAGTAAATGGGATTAATAAGGATGAATAAACTGAATACCCCCATCCAAATAAGATGAAGCTGTTTATACTTAAATCAGTCCATGTGTCTGATCCATAACATACAAAGCCTTCTCTACAAATGTAGGGTCAGACCATGCAATCATTATTTTAGGACCAAACAGTCTGGAATATACTTGGGCCCTGATTTGCTACAGCACTCCAATTAAGACAGAAGAACAAGACAGACAGAAAGAGAATCCCAAAAAGAAAGGATCATTATCCCGCTAGCAAAATATAAGGCTAGAAAAATGAAATACCAGGGGACGAAAATCCACCAAAAACCCCCCACTGCAATATTGTAGCACAACACTAACTTTAAAAAAAAATCCAGCTTTGCAATGTTCTTTTTGAAATACAATGACCAGAACTGTACACAGTATTCCAAATGAGGCCACACCACAGATCTATGCGGGGGAATTAGAACATCGGCCATTTTATTTTCAATTCCTTTCCTAATAATCCCTCACACTGAGTTTGCCTGCCTGCAATCTGTCAACTAGCCCTCTGTTAGGCCCGACAAGCCAGACTCAACAGTTGTCAAATGCAGACGCTAACTGCTGTGTATTCTGTGATGTTAATGGTTCCCTTGACTTGGTAATGGAGCTGAACTGATGCCAGAAGTCCAGTAATCCTTTTCCCCCTGTCCCTGAAATTTCTATCATGGAATGTGGCTGTTGGAACAGCAAGGCAAATAACCAAGCCTTCTGTAAATACTTTGCTAAGTTTGATATCATATTGCTACAGGAGACTTGGTCTTTATCTCCCCCCTTATTTCGAGGCTAAAGGACAAGCACTAAAGGATGCCACAAGGCTGGCCTTGCTATATTAATTTGTTCCAGTTTGGGTTTAACAGTTAAAACCCTTCCATCTTGTGAAACAGTTAAAACTCTTCCATCTTGTGAAAATCTAGCACAGGCACTCATACTGAATTGGGACTCCTTCAGTTTAATGATGTTAAATGTGTATTTTCCTTTCTGCTCTTGACTTTGGTATGTCGAGCTTAAACTCAGACTTTCCAACTCCCTCATCTATCCCAAAAATTCTGTGGAACGATTCCTCCGAGAACAAAGTGAGTGCATTGCTTTCTGGACCTACCTTCTTAGGAATTAGAACTGTTAGAAATGTTACCCTCTAAAGATTTCATCAGCTGATTTGAGGAATTATCCCAGGGGAATGCTGATAATTTCTCAGTCAGTTCCAAAGACCCCCTTCCTCATAGGATGTGCACTGTAGATAAGGGCTTCACGGCCACTGAATTACTACCCCTTCTTGATGCCCTCTGTACCATCTGCTTCTTTGACAACTTGCCAGTCCCCTCCCAATGACACTATCGAGCAGGTCAAGTTTTACAAATATCTGGGTATCAACTTTCATCACAAAGCCAGTGGGATCAAGCACAGGGCTGTAAAACAATCTCTGCCACTATTGTAAAATTCTTTTTTTTCTAAGGGTGGCAGGTTTATACCAGCATCCCTAAGGGTATTTAACTCCAAGATGTCTCAACAACCTCTCTATGGGGTTCCCCTATGGGTTGATGCCTGGCATATCTCATTGGAGCTAATTCAATCCAGATTCCTCTACAAGCTATTTTGGGTCCCCCACTGTGTACCTTATGCTGTCCTTTGCCTTGAGGCAGGACAACATCTACTGGAAACAAGGGCATGGTGGATGACTCTCAAATTTTGGGTCCAGCTATGCTTCTTTCATGACTCAAACAATCTCATTTACTTTGTCCTTCCTGAACTTCAGACGTCTGCCTGGTGGACCCTTATTGAATCCAAGATTTTTTTCCCTGGGTTTTACTTGGGACCAAATGCTCTCCTCCAACAAGATCGTCCATTGGATTAAGGAGCGGTTATTTGACCAGGAATATCAACTTTTAATTGGCAAAGCTGAGTCTGTGTTCCCCCCTTTATTTTGATATTATACCCGGGAAATGTAGGATAGCTGGCTATTTAAACATATTGTTTGACCCCAAGCTGAGATGAGGGTAACCAGAGCAAGAACCAACACATTTCCTCTTACGCTATCTTCAGAGAGATTTACGACATCTCTACACCAGAAGCATGTTTGTGCATATTGTCTAATCTCTGAAGGGTCGCTAGAGCACATTTCGTTTGTCTGCTCAAAATTTATGGAATTTAGACCGAGTTTTTTCTTAAGGCTCCAATCTTGGCAGGCCCTTGCCCTCCTAACTCCAAACTGAATTATCTTCTGAATAATCAGGATCCCATGCTATTGGAAGTGGTGGCCAATTTCTTGATTAATACTCTGAAATAATCCTCTGGGCTTCCCTCTCTGTATATATTATGTTTGTACACTTTCACATCCCTCCCAATTTTCTTATTTTGTCTAATTTTATCTGGTGTATTTCTTTTGATGCCGAATAAAGGTTACTGTACTGTACTGAGTGCCTGTTATCCATTATAAATCAGTCACTGACTCAAGGGACCTTCCTTTCCTTGGCCTCCAAAACAGCTAGTCATTCATCTGCTACTTTAAAAACCATCACTAGAGAAGAATAACAAAGCCAATTATCATCTGATGAGGTTTCCAATTTGCCTTTTTCCGGCAAGATGGTAACAGAGCAATTCCAGGTCTTCATAGATAATCTGTCTTCCCTAGACCCCTTTCAGGCTGGTCTCAGGCTTGGCTATGATACAGAGATTGGGACCTTAGTTGATTATCTCAATCATAAAGTAGACACATGCACACACACAAAAAAACCCAGAATGTGGCAGTTATTCAATGTGATGTAGCGGTTAAGAGCAGGTGGACTCTAATCTGGAGAACCATGTTTGATTCCCCACTAGTCCACATGAGTCTTAGCTGGTGAACCACATTTGCTTCTCCATTCCTACATTCCTGCTGAGTGACCTTGGGCTAGTCACAGTTCATTGAGAACTCTCTCAGCCCAACCTACCTCACAAGATGTCTGTTATGGGGACAGAAAGAGTCACCTTACAGGAGAAAAAGACAGTGTATAAATCCAAACACTTCTTCTTTCCTCGCATCCTCATCCTTTCCCCCCACTGCTAAACAATTATAGTCAATGTACCATCTGCAGCTGCCTTCGGAGGAGCAGGTACATTGATCGGGATTTTTAAATTTTAGTTTGCAAAAAAAAATAGCCATTTTTATGCCCATTTTAGGAATCCACTTCAAGATATTTCATTAGCAGCTGTATTCTACAGCCATGCATTTATCTTCCTATTACTTCTGCTTAGCAGTTACTAACTTTTTTATGCTTACACAAAAGCTTTCTCCTTTCTTATCAGCCTGCACAAGCTGTCTTATTGCAGACAGGTTAGCATCCATAACGTTTTCATTGGTGATGAATTGTGATGTCACAGACCCTAGACTGTGGCATCACTGAAAGAATCAAATTGATAAAGGAAGAGAAGCATGCTTTTCACAGAATATCTTTATAATGGTCAATGATGGATGAGGAAAACTGGGTTAATGGATATTCAGTGGTGGCAAACATTTAAAAGGCTTGCACCTGAAGATACTAAAGAGTAAATAAGTGGACCCTTTGTTCTGTGAATACATGTTTAGAATTGTTCAGTAAACTAGCCATTGGAATAATGTAAGCATTTTTACAGAAGCACGCATTCATATAACTTCTCGTTGCTCTTTCCTATGTTGATGGCAACTTTTCACAATCACACTTAGTGTCAAAATGCTTTTTAAACTGGGAGATGTATGTTAAATATTGTATTGTTTATTTTGGTTGAAAATGGAGACCCATGTATGTCAAAGTAGGGGAACTATTGGGACACACCAGAAGTATGCACCCAGATTTCAAATGAAACAGGGTCATGAGCATATGAAGACAGGCAGTCAAAACAGTTTTTCATTGTGATGCAAGATGGGGATCACTTGATTGCCTATGGAACCGTAGGTATATCCCCCAAAATAACTGCAACTCCTATGAGACAGTGAGAATGTTCATATACTGATTAACAAACAAGGGGCTATGAAAGCATGCTCAGCCAAAAATATCATGGGAAAAAAACACACTCAATTTTTCCAATTTGTCAGTTAATCAGATATTAACAAATACTTGGCAGTGCAAGAATGAGCATGCATGAATTGAATCAGATCCTGACAGTTTATCTGCTTCTATCGTTTATGATCCTGGGATCAGTAGCAGTAAGATATACACAGCCACCTCACTAACTGATTTATCTTTTGCGTATTCAAAGAAGGTAGCAAACTGCAGACCGGGAAGCAGCAGCAGATGGGCAGAAACTTGGAAATCAGTGATATGTGAGTGTGCATGCACAATTACCACTTTCAAACTATAAAAGGGCATGCAAACTGTTCAAACACAACTTTGTCAAATTTTTCACTGTGCTGATCTCAGCTGATAAATAGACCATATAATGAATAATCAAGCAATCAAACTTCCCTGACGTGTGTATGTCACCACACATACACACATTCCACCAGTACCTTTATAGCAAATTCTGACAGAGATTTTTCAACAAATGGGAGTGCTGCTGGCTTGGTTCTATGCCGCATTCTTTCTCTAGGGTTGCAAGATGAATATTAAGTAAATAATTATGGTGCTAAATATCTTTGAGTGGCAAAGGTTATTAATTTCAGTGGGAACACTTCCTCTGCTTAGTACATCCATGTGCGCAAGATCAATATTTTTCCAGGATTCTTGATGCACACAATAGTGGTAGAGGAAGTGAGCAATGACGTTGGATCCTAATCAGTAAAAATAAGGATATTGCAAGATTTTCTAAAGTTTGTAGACATTCTTCTGCTACAAAATATGTGGCCCAAACTTGGGGGAGGGATGTTAAATAACCTTCAAATATCAGAGTTCCAACTTTGACTCCTCTAATTTAATTTGAGCTGTTTTATCAAATTCTCTGCACTGGCTGAGTTTCAACTTCCCTTCCTACACATTCACATATCAATCGGTCACCATGCCTTTTGAAACCCATCCCAGAAAGCACAAGCTGCACTGGATCACATCAGATTGGTAGTAAAGCAAATACAAAATAAGAATGTTGTGGGGAGGGGTAGGTTACCTATTTGAACTGGAACAATTCAGAAGAAATATTGGGTCTGACAGCTATTGCAAAAAAGCAAAGTACTTAAAAAGCAATAGGGCTGCCAAGACCTTTTATGGGGCCCCCATGTCCTTCCTCTGCATCTCCCTGTAACTTGTTAAATTTATTACAAACTGTATAAATATTATACGGGAGAACAGACCCCAGAATTTCAAATGGCAAAGACGTCCAGCTTCAAAACAGTTCCTCTAGAAGGAAATTTTCCTTTAAAAACACCTGGATGTTATCACTCAAGACATTTCATCAGTAGATAGCAAAACATTTGACAGTTGCGCCCTTTTGCTGCTTTCTCGATGGCTGGAGGTGGTGAAGTAGGAAACGAGTTTTTCTGCTTTCCTTTGTAGTCTCCTGGGCCTTCTCAGCAGCATGAATGGCTTGTGGTCTAGGAAACCTTTTGGAACAACATGAGCTAAGCTGTTTGCAAAGGCATTCAGAAATGTACAGCTTATAGAAATTCATATTGCTTCTGCTGATAAACTGTTTTAGCAAGATCGTGGTAGGAATTAGCAAATACTTCTTCAAATCCAAGCAGGGTAGGAGAGGATAATGTGTCGTTACAGTTATGATAAGAAACCATTGCGTCGTCTGATTTTAAAGGGTATAGCTCTGTTCAGGACTGCACTGCCCAAATATACAAACTAATGAAGCCATACTGATCTTCATTCAGGGTGATTTTTGTAATTTAGAGATATAACCTTTTAAAGAATATAGAAAATAAGAGTTTATCTTTGCTGGTAAGGAGGGAGGAGCTGCAGGCAGTCAGAGAGAGAACATTCAGGGAAACTAGAAGAATGCTGTGTTTGGCGATAAAATATTATCTATATTTTTACTTTGGCATGGCCCTCACATGATTGAACCCCAAACAAATTGCACACTTCATGTTTTTTAAGACTTTCTTTTACACATTGCAGTTTGAAGTGCTGTGAAAATTCATACAACCAGTCTGAATAAAGATTGAGGTGGGTCAGAAAAATGATGTGTCTATCTAAAACACATTTCCTTGCTTGCTGCAAAACTGTAGTCCAAGCCCAGGCTGAGCATTTCCAAAGTGTAGTCCAGACAGCAGTGAAGTGAAGAACAAAACAACAAGTGAAGAAAAAACAAGAAAAAGAATTATGAAATCTGGTCCCTCTTTCGAGTGATTTATGATATACATGACTCTTTAGAATCATAGAGTTGGAAGAGACCACAAGGACCATCAAGTCCAACCCCCTGCAAGGCAGGAACATGCAATCAAAGCACTCCTGACATATGATCATCCAGCCTTTGTTTAAAAACCTCTAAAGAAGGAGACTCCACCACTCTCCAAGGCAGTGAATTCCACTGTCAAACAGCCCTGACAGTCAGAAAGTTCTTTCTAATGTTTCGATGGAATCTCTTTTTCTGCACTTTGAATCCATTACAGTGTCCTAATCTTTGAGGCAGCAGAAAACAAGCTTGCTCCCTCTTCAACATGGCGTCCTTTCAAGTATTTAAACATAGCTATCCTGTCCCCCCTTAACCTTTGCTTCTCCAGACTAAACATCCCCAGCTCCCTAAGTCTCTCTTTGTAGGCAATGATATAGCTATAGATTTTTATGGGGTGGGTTTGGGGGGTGGATCCATGCCCCCACCCGCCCCTGGGGACATGGCCACACCTCTCCAAGGCCCGCCCCCAGCCTCAGTGCTTATAAAAGCAGCTCTCTGAGGCCAGGGACAACAGACTCCCTCCCCCCGATCCCCTGCTCCCCATCCCCTGCCCCCCCAACCGGCTGGGCTCCCAGCCAGCAGCTGGCAGTCCCTTCTGCCCTCCCCTCCAGGCAGAGGTGTAGCTAGGGAAAATGGAGCCCGGTGCAAAATCAGAGTTTTGCGGGGGGGCACCCATGGGTGGCCGCTGTGATGCTGGAATCTACCCCCAAGCAGCATCACTTTCAATGGTGTTTAAACTAGGGAGCTCAGATTCTCCTTTTAAATCCACCTTAAAGGGAGAATCTGGGGTCCCCAGTTAAAACATTGAAAGTGATGCTGTTTGGGGGTGGATTCTCCCCCACCCTGAAACAGCATCACTTTTAATGTTTAAACTGGGAACCTCAGATTCTCCCTTTAAATCCATGCTGAAGGGGGTGGATTAAAAGGAGAATCCGGGGAAATTTGGGGATGCCTGCTGTCAGGGGTGCAATTATTAAGCTAGCAGCACCAAACTGTCAGGGTATCTTTAGGAGACTCTCCTGATGATACCACCCAGGTTTGGTGAAGTTTGGTTCAGGGGGTCCAATGTTATGGACCCTCAGGAATAGGTTGTACCCCTAAATTATTACATTCCAGTTATTACATTCAGTGATGCAGTGATCATATTTATTATGTTGTGTTAAGATTTCCAGTTCATCCTGTTTATTACCCATGCTTTGTGAATAAGTGTAGAGAAATCTAAGGCTTTGGTTCATGCGCCATGGGTGCTTATTTAAGGTTTTATCCCCCTCACTGCTCGGTTTATGAACTATTCGCTCTGTTCTCTCTATCACCTTCAGCCTATTCTCTATAGTGCTAGGTGAACTCCTTCCCACTTGAATATTGTCTCCCTCCCCCACTTCACTCAGTTTAAAGTCCTCCTGATAACATTTGTCAACTCCTAGCAAAATTGCTCTTCCCTACAACTGTGGTGTGTAACCCATCTCTTGCCAGTAGTCCCTTTCATGAAACCTTAGACCATGGTCCATGAAACCAAAACATTCCTGGTGGCACCACCTGCGAAGCCAGTTATTCACATCTACTATTCTTCTTTCCCACTTGGACCCATATCCTTCAACTGGAAGCAGAAATGAAATGACAACCTGTGCATCCAGTTCCTTCAGCTTCCTCCCAAGAGCCACAAAATCCTTTCTGATGTCCTGAAAGCTACATCTAGAGGTGTCATTTGTTCCAATGTGGATTAAAAGGAAGGGATAATGGTCAGTGCCAGTGGTGTACCACCCACGGGGATGTGAGGTATCATATGTCCGTGGGCGCATGCCATTTGGTCATGTGGGGGGGGGGTGCAGAGCACTGGCCAGGTCCTTGTGCCCAGCCTCTCCTGAGGCACGGCAACCTAGCCTATGCCCAGCGACTCCCTCAGTGCTGGGGCACTGCTCACTGGGTGAGCTGTGTGTCACAGCCGCAGCTGCAGGCCGCAGCCACAGGCTGGCTCCTGCCCTCCCTGGCCTCCCTGCTGATAGGGAGGCCAAGGAGGGCAAGTGCTGGCCTGTGGTTCCAGTGCCCACCTGAGGCATGCACCTGAGTGCCTGCCGCCAAGCCCAGCTAGGCCAGGAACCTGCTGCAGGCTTGCTGGGCACCCCGCAACCCCCACCAGGCTGCCTGGGACTGTTGCCACCCTCCTCCACTGGCTAAGGTAAGTGGGGCACAGTGGGGGGTGTCCTGAGCAGGTGTTGCCCCAGGTGTCATTCTCCAATCATAGATCCCTGGATGGCCATAGACCAGGGGTAGGGAACCTGCGGCTCTCCAGATGTTCAGGAACTACAATTCCCATCAGCCTCTGTCAGCATGGCCAATTGACCATGCTGGTAGGGGCTGATGGGAATTGTAGTTCCTGAACATCTGGAGAGCCGCAGGTTCCCTACCCCTGCCATAGACCATGCTAGAAGGGAACAGCTATTTTGTCCATTTGTTCAACCGCCCGCCCGCCCGCCCGCCCGCCCGCCCGCCTGCCTGCCTGCCTGCCTGCTTGCTTAGGGAATTCATAGGCCACCTCTCCAGAGTCCTGCTTGAGGTAGCTTACAAGTTAAAACAATACCATAAAATGACAAAGCATCATAACTAAACAATATAAAAACAAAACCAGCCATTAACAAGAAGCCACTGATCACCATTAAAAAAAATACATAAAAGACACCACAATCCTAAAGCAGGCCTTAAAACAGCTAAAAATAAAAAATAAAACAAGTGAGTCAGAAGCCTGGGGAAAAAAGAAATGTTTCAACTAGTGTTTAAAAGACTGTGTAGTATGTGCCAAGTTAGCCTCAATACCAAATGGAAGAGGAGGAAACTGCCTGACAGGTGCTAGAAAAGCAATTGATTGTGCTTTTCAGACATGGAACTTTTAAAAGAGCAACACTTTTTCTACAGTTCTTCTCAAACCTCTTGTGCTGTCTGAATAGTTCATGAGGGTTTCTCTTTCCTTTCCACCTTTTTCAAAACAAGATGATAGCTAATCAAGAAATTTCCATATTCATACACAGAAGCCGGAAAATGCTGAGGGTGAATTGCAGGAGACGGCTGTCACTATCATGTCCGTTGTTGAGATTCTGATAGATATCAGCTAGTGGTGGAGTCAAAACTGTGGCCTAGGTGGACCCAAAGTCTGATGGATCCAACAAGGAGCTATGATGCCCAAGAGGCACAGAGGAGAGACCATCAGTTTTTTCTTCTTTTGTCTCCCTAAACCATCACTTGGGTTATTTATTTTCACATTGTGAGGTAAACAACATGATATATTGACATACCTGCTGCTTCCCTTTTTTCACTTCCTGTCTTTTATTCCTTTCTGCATTCTGCAGTCATGCTGGTGAGAGCTCTGACATTTAGTGGAGGAGGATCAAGCTCCATCTTTTCAGTCAGAGACACATGCTGCTCTTTCCCTGTTCCCTCTTTACAGCCCATGTCACACAAGGAACAAGAGAGCATGCTCTGGTGCCCTTCTCTTCCAAAGCTCTGCAAAGAAAGGGTTTTTCCCCCCTGGCATTGAACTAATAAGGAAAACAGAAGAAAAGGAATAAGGGGGCATTCAAAAATAGAGAGCAAGGAAAGCCATGGCAAACAGAACAATGATACAGATACTTGATATTATACTGCCACCTAGTGTCATTAGAATGCATACTGGAGCTCCAAACTGTAGAACTCGCAAATAGCAAGTAATTCAAAAATTTTCATTTTTCATGCAGATATATGGGAAACAAAATGTAAGGAGCAGCCTGGTGGACATAGTTCTCTCACACTATTTTTTCCTTCAACATGTCAGATTACTTTAAAGCTTAAAAAATCTAGTCTTGCTGGGCGCAAGCAGTATTTCATTTTGAGCAGAAATATTTTCAGATTTTCTTGCCTCCCTACAGGATTGTGAGGAAGTCCCAGAAAAAAGTGTATCCTGTCTCTTTTAAATATAAGAACATTTCACATGTCAAGAAGATACAGTTAACCTCTGAAGTGCAAAGGTACTTTGTTAACAGTGGCACCACCAACAAATGTTGTGTGTCACAGAATCAAAGAGAAAGGGGTCATAAGACCATTTAGTCAAACCCACTGCTCAATGCTGGATCAGCCTAGAGGAATCCCTGACAAGTGTTTGTCCAGCTGCCTATTGAAGATGGCTAGTGAGAGGCAGCTCACCACCTCCCTAGGTAGCCAATTTTACCATTGAACAACTCTTACTATAATTTTTTCCCTATATCGAGCTGATACCTTTCCACCAATAATTAAAACACGTTCTTACAAGTCCTATCCTCAGCTGCTAACAGGAACACCTCCCTAACCTCTGACAGCTTTTCAAATTCTTAAAAAGAGCAATTATGTTCCCCCTTACTCTCTTCTCCAAACTGAACATTCCTCGTAGGGCTTGGTCTACAAGCCCCTGATTGACCTCATTGCTCTCCTCTGCACCTGCTCCATGTCAATTGATGGAGAAGTGAAAATCCCTTACACAAGACAGTATCACCTTAATCTAGAGAAGAAGATCCATACGGAGAAGATATATTCCATAGAAATACATTCAGCTAAACTTTGAGATCGGGCCATATGTTTTGGGATGCTCTTCTGAGCATCCACACTGCTTTACCTTGAATGGGATCTGGAAAGGGTTTTCATTTGAGTGTGAATTCAAATGTGTATCCTGTCAGTACCATGCCAAGTAGATGCTCAGCTTTGGATGACCTTTGAAGTGTGTGTCTGTTTTGCACCCATAGTTCCTACGGCTGTGTACAGGTTTTCTCTGGATCAGAGTGCCTTCCTACAAGCAATGAACACAATATCATTGGCTTCTGGTATATTTGCTTTGTGATGATTTCCAATCAGTTCCCATTACAACAGCCTTTTCTACCTTTTGTCTACCAGCCAGAAAGCCAAATGCTAAGTCCCAGAAAAAAGAAATCTTTCCACAAGTTTCTTTCCCCAAACAGCAGTATGTTGAATAAACATCATCATTTATTTGATTTGAAAACAGTTACATTCTTCAGAAAATGTGAGCTTAAAAATACATAAGATGGTATCTTTGATTGGATCATTTCAAGGAACTCAAACCACTCCTTCAACAAAATGAAAAGTTAGTGAAGGCTCACTTACGAGAGGAGTAAAGCTGTTTACTAATTTATGTTCCTTAGTTAAGTAAGACATTGACTTGATCCCTAACCAAATGAAGCTTCAAATACAAATCAGTCAGAACTGGGAGAAGGAGCACATGAATATCTATTGGTTTTTATGACTTAGGATTTATGGCAAAACTCATAATCTGCATTCAGCAGATTGCCTTTTGAGGATGTTATTAATTTTAATTCCCATACATGGCTTTTAAAGCCTGCGGTACAGGTTACCTTTCAAGACGAGCATTAACATGAAAGGAAGAGGTAATGTTGGCAGAAATACATACCCACAAATTGTAAGAGGTGAAATACAAGTCTCCAGCTCCATCCCACAAGTGTGAAGATACAAAACAACAACAACAACAATACAGATTGCAATGGAGCTTTTCACCAGAGCTAAACAGAATCTTCTCCTGCTTGCAATTCTAGGAGTCCTTTGCTATTTTGCATAAAAGGCAATCCACCTAATAGTTCCCAGTCCCTGGGCGAAGTCGTTGCTTCTGTTGAGAGTGGCTTGAAGCAGGCAGAGGTCACAGACTATCATCCTAAGCAAAGCTCATGATGTTTGAGTTAAATACCTAGTTGCCATGGAGGTGTGGGGGCACAGGCTGCACCAGGGCAGTGGTGGTATACAGGTGAATGGAGGCAGGGATTCAGCTTGGCTCCTAGTGAAGGGAACAACTTAGCAATGTATCTTTCACAGTGCACACATGCTGTGGAACCATAGTTATACCATATCTATTCTAGACTTATATCATAACTTCATCTGAGATCTTACAGATGACTACCAATGGTAGCTGCAATAAAAGGCAGGCATATTTCTCAGGAGTGTTCTGTCCCATGCTTTAGATATCATCACCTATTGTAGTCTCAAAAGTATAATTGAGGGATCCGCAGGCCTTCAATATTCTGTTCTAGAGAGTTTTGTTTCTTGCCTGACATTATTTTTTTCTGGCTTTCTAGGCAACCTTTTCAAAAAGAATAGCTGGGGACTACTGAGACTATTAATTTTCTGGGTAGCCCTTCAACTGATGAAGGGACCATTTCCATCTTCTGCAGCTTTGTTGTGAAAATGTAGTGACAGTCCATTATGAGGTGGTCCCACCCATACATACAATATTCTCCCTGTATTTTAATATACTGTAAAGTCTGTCTGCAGTAAGAAGGCTCTATATTTAGCTGAGTGGAATGGTATGATACAGCCCTGTCAAAGAGATGTTAAATTTGCTGTTTAACAGCAAGCTTATTTTCTTACAGAGTACTAATATCTGTGGTTTACAAGTGTCATAAATCACCAAAGGTCTTGGGGTGAGCAGCGGAGCTAAAGAAATGATTATGATGACCTATGGATTTCTTCCACATCATACTTTCAGGAACCTCAGTGCTAATTCTGATTTGCTTTAGGAAAGTTGGATTGCCAGCCTTTACATGGTGGCTAGAGATCTCCTGGGATTACAGCTAATCTCCAGGTGGCAGAGATCAGTTATCCTGGAGAAAATGACTGCTTTCAAAGGTGAACCCCCTGGCATCATATCCTGCAGAAGGCCCCCTTCCCATGCAAACACCCCCACCCCCAGACTCTCTCCTCAAAATATCCAGAATTTTCCCAATCTGGAGCTGGCAACCTAGGTAACCAGACAGTTCTTACTTAACTGTATTTATATGAGTGGTATCTGGATGATTTTTCTGTGGGCTTCATTATTGTCTAGCTATTTTGCAAGTTTCCTTCTATGACTCTTTTTCTTAGTTGAATGATACGTAACTATCATAAGGAAATTGCAGCAAGGTAGCTCTGTTAGTCTATTGTAGCAAAACAAACAAACAAACAAACCCAATAGTCCAGGGGCATCTTAAAAACTAGCAGCATTCATTTCAACATGAGCTTGCAAGAGTTAGAACTCACTTCTTCAGATACAAGGAAAGGAAATCATTTTGAGAACACATATAGGGAAGATTAAGGAAGGGGAAGAGTTGAGGCAGGGAAAGGTTTGGTGTGAATGCAGTCATCAATCTTTCAAGTGTAATTCTCTGTGTAAGGACATAATGGATGGTAAGAGAGGTCAGACCTTCCTGACTCGGCTGGGACACAAATAAAAAAATTACCAGCAGCCTAACCCAAAGGGGTGCAATACAGGGGCTGCTCAGGAAGATGTTATTGTACGGCCTTCAAAGAGGCAAATGGTGATGCAGGCTCTGGGGAGAAAGGGGGAAACATTTACAATCTCCAGGAAAGCCCATTGTGCAAAGTGACTTGCACCACACTTTTTGGTGGTGCAAGTCTCTGCCTCTGGGAGGAGATGTTCCTGGCCTAAAAGAACACTGGGAGCCAACTAATGTCGGCTCCAGCTCCTGGAACACTCCCAGAACACCCTCTCCATGACATTGGCACAGGCAGTTACAAGGAGGCCCACCATCACAGGGGCCAGCTCCTTGGTTAGTTACACAGTGGCCAACACTGAGGTAAGTGGCCCAATGCCAGCATCCATATTACTTTGTGGAGCACAGTGGGAAGGAATATTAGGGTAGCGTTCCTGCCACTTCAAATGCAGCTTCAGCCCCCACCTCCTCAGATTGCACTCTTTGTTTATTACTATGTTTATGAGTATGCCAAGAAAGACTGGAACCAAATATCTGCCTAAACTCTTCTTTTCCACTATTCTGCAATTGTTCATGTATTCCCAAAACAATTTCATTTCCTCATATCTGACATCACAGATGTTAATCTTTAAGATGCCACTGGGCTTCTATTTTATTTTATCATAAGTTGCCTGGACTTCAGTATTGCCAGAGAATTCAGCATGGAAGGAAAATTATATTTCACAGCATCTCTGCCAAAAATGTTGTGTTTGTCATGCTACCTTCTAAATGGCCTTGCTCATGCCTAATTAGTATGTAAAGGCCTATGAGCTATTAGATCCAGGGAGGGTTTCTTTCTGACTCAAGATATAGGCGCCCCAAAGGAAAGTGGAACTGAAGGTTATTAGAACAGCTTTTTTTTATCAGGCTTAAGATAGGAACACTTTTGTCTTTACCAGCCATAAGAATCAAACGTAGTCCACCCACAAATGTGATAAGGTGTATTTGAAGCAGACCATCACAGTCCTATCTAAAAATCCAATGCTCCCTTTGTTATTTTTCAGCTAAGCTGTAAAGCCCTGTTTTTCCAAGCATGAAATGTTTGTAAAACCTTTGCAGAATCTTTCATCTAAAAATAGTAATTACATTTTCAACATCTCTCTATGCATACTGAAAAAAGATAACGATTAATTCTTAGTCATGAGTTTTGTACCTCAACGTGCAACAAAGTTCCACGGGCACTCAGAACTACCACTAAAATGACTGTTGGAGGAACAGTTCAAAATAAGTTATTTGGGTGCTAAACATGCATCTAAATGAAGAAGAATGGCTGTTGGAGGAAGAGACCTCTTCAACTGTTTTCAGTGTTCCTTGCTCCTGAACATTTACATTAAGCTTGCCTGCTGATTTTGAAGGCACTGGTACACTCAAAATCTCACTATTACCATGGAAATAATAGACTTTTCTCACATAATGTCTCAGGGGAAATTAATATGTGCAATAGGGAGAAGGGGAATGCGATGACAAGTCTTCTTCCAACCTACACACATGTACTCAGGGGGATGCTTAGGTCTTAGACGTGTATAACTATGCATGTACAGGCATCACTCTGCATTATCAAACCCCCTCGAAAAAAAAATATTGACTGCAGTGAGACAGCCCTATTCAGGTAGTCTTTTTGTACACAAGGAGTTGGATCCAGTGGCATGTGAGTGGAAAGGAAAATCTACTCAGTGATGTTCCACAACTGACTCAATTCAAAAATGCCTTGTGCTATGCCTTACACATGCAGAACAGAAGTTTGGATCTAATCACTTTCACTTAGTACAAGGTTTAATTTTAAGTCCTGTACACCCAAGAGGAAGTGATCTATGGGACCCAAACCAACATCTTCCACAAAAGGCATAAAGTTAATGACAGAGTTTTCCACCATGATGCCACTCCTTCCCTCTTCCACCATGCTCATAGTTTCTTCCTGAAATATTGTGTGGCAAAGACTAACAAAAAACAGTTTCATACAAAAGTTAATTTATTTTTGTTTTCAGCTAATTACATCTAAGGATGTATACTTGGTTTGTAAAGAATAACAGTCCAAAATAAGTTGTTTCAGTTCCAAACATGCCTCCAAATGAAAAGACAACAAAGGAAGAGTTGGTTCTGATATGCTGCTTTTCTCTACCATAAGGACTCTCAAAGAGATTTACAAACTCCTTCCCTTCCTCTCCCCAGTAGGGGTGAGCACTGGTAATTTAATTGGTAAATTTCAGGTTTGAGTTTTTAAAACGTGGTCATTTTTGGTAAAGCAGAATAAAGCCAATACCCATTGCCTTTATTTGACCTTTTACTGGTTTTTTTTGGGGGGGGGGTAAAAACCCAAACCCAGAAAACCACATTCTCCCTGTTGTGGCTTCTCAAGTTCACATGGGCATGAGAAGTTGTGGTTGGGAGAACTGCAACTGAATGCTGCACTGGGCTGAGCCTAGGGCAGCATTCAAATCTCTCCTCTCCCACCACTCCCCACCGTTTCCCAAGCCCTGAAGGACTTGGGAAGTGACAGCAACAGGGAGATCTGAATGCTGCACTCGGCTGAGCTTAGAGCAGCATTTAGATTTTCCCCACTACCCCACCACTGCCATTTCCCAAGCCCACATGTCATTTGGTCAGCCTTTTCCAAAGCAATGAATATGCCACAGAAATCATTCAAGTGGTAAGCCTGCAGGGTATGTTAGGGCCCAGCACTACAGGTTGGTTGGGCCCAGTTGATTAAGACCTTGTAGCATCTTGTAATGGACTTCTAGTCATTTTGTATTGGTATTATTTTTGTTGAGGTTATTACCCATCTTGGGCTCCACTGTGTGGAAGAAAGGTGGACTTATTTTAAGTAAGGCTCATTCCGCACACGCAGAATAATGCACTTTCAAGCTGCTTTCAGGGCTCTTTGAAGCTGTGCGGAATGGCAAAAACAGTTGTGAAAGCAGCTTGAAAGTGCATTATTTTGCGTGTGCGGAATGAGCCTAAGAAACATTTCTAGTGATAGTTATAAACAATAGGTATTGAAGATCTAGAGCAGTGGAAGTGTGAAAAGATATGACTCATTTACCTTGGACAACACAAAACTTTGTTCATGATGCATTGTACATATGAGAAAGAAGTCACCCTTTTCCCCAGAATTAGTTCCATGTAAACTGGCCTCCCTTTCCTGAGCTTTTCTTGTTTGTCAGTAAATATAATAAAACCTATGCAATGATGCACTTGTTTCCTCTCTAAGGGTGCATTGCACTCTTCGAGCCTCTTTGAAAATACCCAGAGGCAGCATCCGCATTCTCTCAGTTGGCTACCTCTAATGCTCATTGCCTTTTTACTACAATCTCTCTTACCTCCAGCTGATATCTTTTCTCTGGGCTGATCTACAAGAATGTCTAGAGATACCCAAACATTTTAAACTGACTTCCTGGTGTGCCTCTACTGTTTTCATTTGACAGCTAGAGGAAGCATGGAAACTTCACTCCAAGCAAGACAAATACATTGTTGATGAATTGGAAAACAGCTGTTTGCATCACTAGAGAACAGTGGAAAAGCAAGCAATGCAGAAGTGTGATGCAAAAGAAAAGCAAGGGGGAAATAGCTTCTCAATTTTTCCCACCATGAGAATCAAACTTTTTAGACTCTGTTGCGTATGGATTGGTTGCCCAGAGTATTATATAAGGGGAAAAGGAAAAAGTCCCACAGATAAACAGGGCATGCATAGGGTGTATAAATATTGGAAAGAATACAAGGGATTTGGATGGGGGCCTTATAACTTCAATTCCACAATGACATTAAGAAATGGTATGAAGAATTCCATTTTTTAAAACTGGATATAACCCAACAGCACTATCTCTGAAACAAATCTATTACTCACTTTATTTCAGTCCTGGAACCTCACAAGAATATCCTGGGGACAAAATACTGAAGAAACCATTAACTTACATGATTGTTGAAGGCTTTCACGGCTGGATTCAACTGGTTGTGGTGGGTTTTCTGGGCTGGGTGGCTGTGGTCTGGTGGTCACCTTTCACCAGATCACGGCCACCCAGCCCAGAAAACCCACCAGAACCAACTTACATGATGTTCCAGCAACTCAAATTTGGAGAAGCATCTGTTTCTAAATTGGGGAGGGTGCACACTACAGAATATAGCTGGTAGCATATGGGTAAGGAGGTCAGGCTTTAATGCCATGAAAATCCACATAGCAATAAAGATATACCTCATATACATTTCAGTTAATGAAACATCAGAACTGAGGTAGATAGCACAGGTCATGATTTGGGCCCCTGCAGTCATAGCTAATAAAGTGCAGAAAAAATTATTGTAGGAATCATCACGATCTTATTTCTCCCCAACATGCTGAGCAGAACGCTGTTTTACCAGGAGCCCTGAAGCATGACTGGTTATTTTCTTCAAACTGAGAAGTACAGTGTACTTCACTGTATCTGGCTTTCAATGAACACAGAAGTCCTTAATATGGTGCCCATGTGTTCCACAGTGGCCACCAGTGGTTTTCCTTGATCCAACTTCCTTCTTTCCCAACTCATCACTCCAGAAAACCAAAGATCATCTATTTGAATACATCTGACTCCATCAGGGGAAGAGGCTGGGATTGGAGATTCCCAATGTTTCTTAATTGTCCCCAACACCCTATGGCAGGCATCAACTATTTTGACAAGTTGCCCATAACCCAACCTCAAAAGGGAACACAGATTCCACAAGGCTGGGGACCACTGATTTGGAGCACAAACTCTCAATTATTCCCATTAAAGGATATCAGGAGAAAAGTTGGGAATTGTAGAACCACTGGCAATTAAAACAGAAAATATGGTGCTAGAGAGGTCAATGCCCTTAGCAAGACAGTTTCAAATATCTGTACAGTTTCAAATACTTACACAGCTTCTTTCCATATCCAGCAGACATAGTACTCAAAGCAGGTAAAGACTGGCTCCATGCACTAGCCACTAGTTTTTAACGACTTGGCACAATGCACCATGATCAGAATAGTGAAATTATGCTGCAGTACTTCTCACAGAATGTCCGGATAACATTGAATCTGTGAGAAAAACCAGCCTTGTCACTTTGTTGCTGACTGTTGGGCTGCTATGCTAGCAGAATAGCAAGGAGGAAGCCCCAGTGGCATAGAAAATGGGAAAGATGCTTGGGGCTTAGCTATTTGCCTTTCTCTTAAAGAAGGTGTGTTTTTTCCCGGTCAGAACCATTTCCTCAGAGAACGAGGCTCAGAATCACCATGTTAGATTTTGAAAGAATCCTTCGTTCCTATACTACCTTAAGTTATCCTGAGTATGTTTGCTTGTTAGCCCATTAGTTCAGAAATATTAAAAAGTTAATGGCTGTGCAGAAATGCCATCAGTCTTTCATGAGGGGTACATTATTTTCCCATGTCTCCTACCTGATATTTCAAGCTACTTTCAGTGTATTTTATTCTACCTTCCCCCCTCATTTTTAGTGTGTCATTGCCAAATATTCTGAATCATCAGGATTAATCTGAAGCCTGGATAAGATCCAGGTGTTACAAATAAAAAGCAAGGTGCTTTTAGTTTTCTTCCAGTCCTGCTGGGATGTGTAACTCATGTTTATTGGTGTGAGAAAAAGTAGAGCTAATCAGAAGAAATAGCATAATTCTCTATGGCCTTTATGCAAGCTGCACTGAATGCAATGCGTCCAAAGTCAAAGTGTGCATTAATGTGTTGAATCAGTTGTCTGGGTACTTTTAAAGAGCTTGTATTTCTGCTTTTGAAAAACATAATGCAATTGATAGGAATGATCCAAAGCAACACATGTGCAGGATTTCTATTTCTTTTCTGTAAAGCAAAACTTCATACAGATTACCACCATAACATATTATACATGCACACAGGAGAATAGGGAAGTCCACATGCACTACGGGCACATCACAGATGTTTGATGTCTACCAATGAATTTTGATCTAGCAATAAAGGACAGAAAAATCTGACTCTAGGGGGGAAGTCAATAGAAATAAAAGTTACTGGAGATGACTGAAAATCAATCCCTTGCACTATGTCAGAAGTTCCATTAGTTTATTGCAATTCAGGGGAAGATAATTTATTTCCTTCATTTTTTCCAAAGGTTATGCTACTGATATTGAGACAGCCTTTAGTATAATAAAAACAAGTAGAATCCTTCTCACAGTAGCTAGTCAAGGACTCTATTCCTTGGCTCATCAATATAACGAAAATGATATTCATTCAATGAGGCTTCTACGTTAAAGGCAACTCGTTGTGCTGTCTAATTTTCATAAAGGACAGCAAAGGGTAGTCCTAATGGCTGCTGTGGTGGATGATGTCCCTGAACAAAGGAATGCCAATGCTCCCCAACTTACAGGAGAATAATGAAATCAAGTATTTTGATATCAACATGTGGATCCCAAAGATTGAGCTAGGTTTAGAGAGATGATTCATAAAGTCCAAGGTTTGGATTCCAGACAATGTCAATATTTCTAGCAGCTGTTGTGTTGAGTCTATAACAGTCTCTGTTTGCATTGCTCTTTATGTGCTTGAAGGTTTCTAAGGCTAACATCTGGAGTCAAAGCTTTCTGGAGGCTAACTTCTGGGAAGTTGGCAAAATCCTACAGCAAATTATGAGGGAAGATTTCCCAGAGATTCAAAAGAAGGAAGGAATATATTCAAATTACCTCTAGCCGCTGTAGCCACAAAATCCTCTGGTTATTTTTTCTGTGGTTTGTCCATCTAAAATCTAGTTCTAATTTAAATGTTAGCTACTGTAACCAGTTGTGGAAATGAGATTCCTTTTCAGCTATAATGAATATGCTTTCTCTCCAATGTAGACACTGCTGTAGAGTTACCTCAATGTGCATATAACACTTTATTAATTATAATAAAGAAGTTTGTTTCTTTATTGTATCAAGATCACATGTGGCTGCACAAAATAAAGAATTAATCACTTCACATTATCAAATACAAATACATTATCTCTGGTGCAATGGTTTTCAGTTGAGTCAGTTCATGTATTCAACTGCTGGCTTAACAGCAAGAACTGATTCAAACATGAAACTGATTCAAACATAATTATTCACATGATTTTGAAATCACAGATGCTGCCACATGCCACTTGAGCAGCATTGGCATAGTGGCTAAGAGCAGGTGCACTCTGATCTGGAGGAACCGGGTTTGTTTCCCAGCTTTGCCGCTTGAGTTGTGGAGGCTTATCTGGGGAATTCAGATTAGGCTGCGTACTCCCACACATGCCAGCTGGGTGACCTTGGGCTAGTCACAGCTTTTCGGAGCCCTCTCAGCCCCACCCACCTCACAGGGTGTTTGTTGTGAGGGAGAAGGGCAAGGAGATTGTAAGCCCCTTTGAGTCTCCTTCAGGAGAGAAAGGGGGGGATATAAATTCAAACTCTTCTTCTTTCTTCTTCTTCTTGATATGTATTTTTTTTTCAGTCAAGCTAGGTTCCACATTCAGGTGCCCACTAACTATATGGAATCTAGTGTAAATCCAGCATAAAGCAACAAGTGATGAATATGTATCAGTTAACCTTTCATGTTCTTAAAAGCTAGGTGACATGGGACTAGGTAGTGAGACTGATGGCAATATTCATTATAATAAGAAGAGGAGAATTTGCTTGCCTACCAACATGCCTGCCCATCTTTAGCACCACTGGGAGTCTGTGTAGTAAAACTGAGCAAATCCATCTCATGGCTGATCCCCTAGATGTAAACCCACAAAACAAGAAGAATGGTGTAATGCAACCACAACACAGTATATTCAGCATATTTGTTTCAATTTCAGTGAAAAAGAACTACAGATCTTAGAAGAATAGAAAGCTGATTGAATAACCTCTGCAAAGTTTGCTTGAAGGATTGACAGAGCACACACTTTTTTGGAATACTACTATTGACTATTGTCTGATATGAATTCCAGTGTCTGTCTGAAAAAAAATCATCCATTTTCTTACTTCAAGCAGACTACAACTTATATGTTAACAACTTTCCTAGTTGTGGTTCTATGATACATTTGCTAATATTGGTACTAGGATTATTGTTTCCTCATTATACTTTAATACAGGATGTACAGTTATTGCACTTATTTGCACTTTGCACCTTCACACATTATTAAATTTGTATTCTATGTTGAATTGTGTTAATAATTGGTAGCTAGGGTACAGTGGGTACAGTGGGTTTCCTGGTTGTTGTGATCCCCTGGATGTATCATTTCTGAGAGGTCCAAGTTCGAACTGCTACTCTACTACAGAAGGTTGTTAGATGAACTTTTCATTTGACAGCTAGAGGAAACACAGAAACTTTACTCCAAGCAAGACAAATAAATTGTTGTTAGATGAACTTGTACAGTCACACTTTCAGCCTAACTCATCTCATGGGATTGTTGTGAGGGTAAAATGGATGTGGGGACACCAATTTATGCTATCATAAACTTGGAGGAAAGGTAAAATTTAAAAAGTAGAAAAGTAGAAAATAAATCCATAAACTGAAGGGGCTCCATGATCAAGAAAAATGAGAGGGTTTTTGTAGATAGATTATTTTTCAGATGATAAAAGAAAGAGCCAACAGGTGTGTAGGTAAGAGAGGAAGTGGTTGTAGCAATCAAAACAAGAGAGGATCAACATCTGGACAAGGGTTTTAACGGTAAATGAAAGGCCTGATTTTGGAATTGTTAGAGTGCAATTAGAAGGTTATGGAAACATATTTTATGCTCAGTAATCACAACCATAAGCTCTTCTAAATGAAGCACTTTTGAAAATGATTGCTCCCAGAACTAAAATTCAAAAAAAAGCAAAACAAAAAGGATACAAAACCTTGATGGTCTCATTAATTTATCATGAGATAAAACATACACTCATCCGGAAAATGTTTTATGCTGACTTCTTAGTAACAAGCAGATAACTGGATGCTGCCTTTTAATTTCAGAAATGTATCCTGACAAATGTAATACTATATATTACATTTGTCAGGATACATTTCTGAAATAAACAAATAAATAAATAAATACACACATATAGATTATAATGTACTGCATAATATACACACATACATTATACCTGTGAAGAAGATGCCTTCTTCACATGCACCTGTGAAGAAAATGTCATTGTATATGTTGCAAAAGAACTTTACCAAGCACAATATTTCTGAAACTAGACAAATTCAACAATTTGGGATGGGATATATTTCAAGTATAGAAATCTCATGTCACTGAGCAAAATATAACAGCATCTTAGCCCTATACAGGGACATGGCACTGTCACCCACTCCCGCATTCATACTTCTATAGCCTATGCTGTTAGAAGTATGGGAAGATGCCATTTCAAACCATACTTGATTGTCTGAATCAAGTGGTTGTTTTGTGATTCCATGGGACCTCCTCTTTATCCAAGCTACAATTAACAACCAGTGTTTGTAGAATACTAACCATACATTCCATTCCCATCAAGAGCATCCCTTACAATATAAGCCTTCCCAATAACTTGAGGCCTTAATCAACAGAATTACATCTCTACTATCATTCCCTTTGAAGAAACTCTCAAGTACCCTGAAAATCCAGTTCCCTCCATTGACATAAAAGGCCTCAGGTATAAACAAGTCCACCTTTCACCAGGAATTTTCAATTTTTATCCCAGGACTGCTCTTCCACCACTGTAACAAGAAAAAGAATGATCTCTTCATGACTCTGTTCTCCCAGTAGCAGACATGAAAATGCATTATCAAGAAGGAACACAAGGAGAAGCAGGAAAACAACTGCTTTAGTACCACTTTGTGTCCTGGAAGTTAAACATCAGAAGGTCATTGTTCCTGCAAGCCCTGATGGCTTAGGACTAGGACTGATGGCACTGCAAAATTTCCACTATTACAATTGACCTCCAGACAATCAAGACTGGTTCCCCAAGAGAAAATGGTTGCTTTGGAGGGTAGACTCGGTGACATTATATACTGCTGAGGTCCCTCCCTTACCCAAACCATGCTCTCATCAGTTTTCACTACCAAAATCTCCAGGTTTTCCCCAACCCAGAGCTGGCAACCCTACTTGTGACTGCTATGATTGCATTGAGGCATACTCTGACTCTATGAGCGAATTCCCACTTGAAAATTGCAAATGGATCCAAACCTGTTCCTTGTGAATCCGTGTCCTCCTCATCGCAGTTTCTCCCTCCCCACCACAGCGAGCACACAGCAGACACTCCCGGGTGCAGGCATCGTTGCAATACCCACAGCCATGTGATCGCGCTTCATTGCCCTAATCTGATTGGTCGGTGTTCAGTTGGGCGGGACCTGTTAGCCACTTCAGAAACACTACCCATTTTTACCCATTAAAAACCTTGTGCGAACGCTGAAGTGCAACCACTATGAATACTTGTCATTTACTGTAAAGCAACTATTTTCTGAAAGTTTTACCGTTAAATCGGTGAACAGGCGATCCTTCACTTGTATTGCACATGCTCAGAAATGTGATCATTCCATTAACCCAGAAGTAGACTGCGCAAGGGTCAAATCAATTGGCTGCGCGAAATGCACGTCACGCTCTGGGGCGGGGAACAACTCCAGGTTCCAAACCTTGTTCCTCCCCTCGGAACAGCCGTAAACTGTGGTAACGGGGCCCAACCCACTTGCATCCAGGTTCTGCCGGGACACACATTAATGGGTAAAATGAGCGTCAGAAACGGTTGCTGCCACAGAAGTCATGGGGAGGACGTCGATGAAACCGTGTTAGTAAGTGGCCCGAAACCGTGCTAAGGAGGCAGTGGGAATTCGCCCTATGTGTACTAGATTTCATGGTGGATAGGGAAGAGGCAGCAAGAAGAATAGGGACAAGAATGGCAGACCTTTTAGTGCTAGGCCTGAGAAAGGTGCCCAGTCCAATTATATTAACCTTGATAACAAACTGCCGAAAGCAGGAGATGTGAAATGTTTAACCCAGGGTGTTGTGGTTTTCACATTCTCTGCCTGATGTCAAAAGGCCAAACTACACATTACAATATATGTGAGTCTGAAATGGAGACTCACAATCATGTTGCAGCTGTAAACTTTTTTGTAAAAAAAATATTTGTACTTCAAAATCAAAATCAAAAACATACACAGAGAAAAAATCACCAAATTATAATGTATTTATTTCATAAAGACTCCTGGTTTCGTCTGCACTGAATAGTAACCCCTTAAACCATGAACTTTCAGCACTTGACAAGAATCTAAATTAAATTAAATTAAATATTTAGTGTCTTTATTACTAAAATGTCTCACATTTCTCTATTGAATTTTATTTTAACAGTCCTTAGCCTTCAAAACCACTAGTCATCCATTTCTTTTTTCTATGTTATCTAAATATTCTGTCAAGGGTTTCCAATTGTCCATTAACTTAATTACCATAAGTTCTTTTCTTTAAGCAGTGAAGTACTTGGCTTTCTCAGCCAGCTCCAGTACATTTCTCAGCCAGCTCCAGTACATTTACCCGCCATTTTTTAATTGTGGGTATAGCTGGAGTTTTTCATTTCTGGTCATATAGTATTCTTGCTGTTGTCATATATAAAAACAAAGTTCAATGTTTTCTTTCCAGAGATTTTTCCATTAGTCCCAACAGATAAGAACATAAGAACATAAGAACAAGCCAGCTGGATCAGACCAGAGTCCATCTAGTCCAGCTCTCTGCTACTCGCAGTGGCCCACCAGGTGCCTTTGGGAGTTCACATTTAGGATGTGAAAGCAATGGCCTTCTGCAGATAAGCCTCAGGTTTCATTCATTGTACTTAAGTCCCTTTCACCATATATTCTTTAGTCTTCAAAATCTTTTGGATTATTCTTCAAAATGTTTCAGCTTTTCCACAAGTCACCATAATATAAAAACATCCTGCCTGGATGTTCACATCCCCAATGATACATTATTTTGAAAACGTTCTCTTTCAAATTAGAACTTAGTGTATATTGAAGCCCCTTTAACCACATATTCTTCCATTGTTCAAATTGGATATTATACCCAGAGTTAATAGACAGTTTTATCATGCATTCTTTAATCATGGAGGTCCCATAGAATCTCCATAGTGGACTCATATGCATTGTAACATTTACTTTGGACCTGAGGTACTGCATTGTCAACTTGAAATTGGTAAAGGGTAATGAAGAAGTGAGTTTGTATCGCGTCACAAAACAAAGTTAGGCAATCCCTTTTGAACAACTATTTGTGACAGTTCTCAGGCTATTCTAACAGCTGCTTTTAAAAATGCCTTATGAGCTAAGATAATTTACCACTTGCATTGTGCAAAAGGGGGTTCTATAAATAATAGCATTCCAGCTGAGCTTGGTCAAATATTCCTCCTGTAGGCAGTGCAGTGGCAATGGTTCTGCAGTATGGATAAGGTGCTTTGCTGGTTAAGTGTGACATGAAGTCTGACTTTCTCCTTCCCACAGCTCATTCAGATGATTTTGATCTGCTGGTCACTGGATTGGTGGCCACTATTGTGTGGACAAAGCCTTACCCAAAGAATGTTCAATGTCATATGAAAAGTTAAACACTAGGTTATAACAGGCACGAAGAGGTCAGATTGTGCAACTGTTATGCAGTTCTTAGACAACTTTCTGTTTTCTGATGCAGAAAGAACCAGTGATTGGTGGCATCTTATGATTATTTTCAGGAGTTAGTAGAAACATTCAAAGAACCATTGGGAATCTCATTGGCAGGAGAAAAGCAAAAGTCCCACCATCTACCTTGTAATTTCTAAGTATCACTATCAGCATAGGAAATGAAATATGCAAGCTGCTTTCTGGGAAACTTGGAGCTCTTTAGGACTGTTGTAGGTTTTTTTTTTTGCAAGGCCAAACAGCTTATGGATACTTCGACAGATGCAGGTATTAGTGCACCACCTCCCTTTGCATAGCAGGGGATATGTTATAGGCGGAGGGTCAAGTGCACTCCAGTGCTAAGGTCACAATTTTGGCTTCTTTATGCAGAGCAGCTGGTATACACAACCATGGCCCAGACAAAGCTGGAAAGAGCCTGAGGTCATTAGGGATGCAGGGATTTTGGAGTTCATTTCACTCATGGCATTAGTACTTATGTGACTGAATGGGTTTGAGAACATTACTGTAAGGTTTTAGTGTGGCAGTATTACTCTGAAAAATGTGTCCAGCCCATCTGGGTAAAAAGGGGGTTTTGTGTTGCTGTAAAGAAAGCCTGAGATTTGTCCTATCTCTTGGTTCAGCTAGGAATAAAAATAATCCTGGAATCAATCAAACTGTGTGACCCTGATGGGCCTGAGATAAACACATTCAAGAACAAGTGCACCAAGAAATCCAACCAATCGGAAAAGAGAAATGAAGATGACTTACCTCTTCTATTGGTAGTGGCCTATTTATAAGAGAAGTAGTAGAAAGTTCAAGTGAGTGGATGAAGGATAAAATCCTGAACAGTCAGGAATTGACTTTGCATACCCATTTTTTTGTCTTTAGAAAAAAGGATTTTGTTTTGAGAAGATACTGATCACATTGTCCCCAGGGAGGAAAATATGATTGGTAGGACATGCAATCAATATTACATGTGTTTTATTCCATCCAACCAAGGAAAGGGGTATAAATTGTCCAGTTTAGGGCCAAGTTAGGCAATACTTTATCAGTCTTTCTTAATGATAATCTCTGATGCCTTTTTATTTTGTTTCTCATTATTCTCTGTTGAGTTTTCCCCCTGTCACTTTGTTGCTTTGTTGCCTGCCCCCTTGAAAAAAGGGGGGACAGTTCGAGGTTGGCCTTCAAACATGCATTCCTTGATTTAGAAGGCCTAGCTTAGTTTATTAACAAAATTTGGATAACAGTTCAGCTTTTTAACAGGTTGTGGCAGTCATACAAGGTATGTTCACCTGGTAAGCATATTCATTATCAAGTTCTCAGTACATCTAAATATAACTGAGATTAGGGCAGTGGCGTACCACCCATGGGAACAGGGGGGTAAAATGACCGCAGGTGCAATGGTAGGGGCACAAAATCACCCCACCCCCCTCCTCAACTGTGATGATATGGCTCGGAAGAGCTGGGTCAGCACAGGGGAGGTGCCTAAAAACAAAACCAGCCTGCTGCCAGGAGCCCACCTGCTGCCACAGTGCCCATCCAAGCCACCTCCTTTCCTCCCCAGGCCCTTGGGGCGGGGCTCAGGGGTGCTGTGGTGCCTAGCCTGCCACTGCAGTACCCATCTGAACTGCCCTGTGCCCCGCCCTCAAGGGCCTGGGGAGGGAAGGAGGTGGCTCAGACAAGGGCCTGGGGAGAGAAGGAGGTGGGCCTGGGGAGAGAAACAGATGGCCCGAGGCAGGGGCCAGGGGCGGGAGGGGGGCACCTGAAGCAGGTGTTGTCCCTGGGTGCCATTTTTCCCCAATATGCCTCAGGATTAGGGTACTGAACACAGATCAAATGGGTAGGGAACAGTCTGTTTTATTGTTGTGAAAAAGTGAGGAAACCATTTGTCCAATAAGGACTCTGGCAGCCCAATCCATAGAGAGGGTGAAAGGAGTCCTGGAAGTAGTGCAGGACTGCATTGGCACATTTACCCACTCACTCAGCCAGCATAAGGGACAGCAGAGAAAGCAAATATGCCTGCAGGAGGGTGCCACACAGCTCCACAGTGCCCTACAACTCTGAGGCTTTGCTAGCATAGAACAACACTACACCAGTGCAGCTTGGGAAAGGCCAGGGCATTTCTGAGAGTGGTATTGATTTTTGTCAGCTTCCACCAGGCTTACAACCGGGGAACGCCCTCCTCTCCAAATGCAGTTTTATGCCACTAGAGTGTGTTGTAAGTCATTTTTATCAATCGGAATTCTTCAAGTTGCCTGGTTTTTTTTTTATTTTTTAACAGCCACTGAAATCCCCCTGGAGGCAACATGGTGCCACCTTTGCTGTGCCATCCCCGCCACCCCGAACTCCCCCCCCTTCCGGAATTGGGCTGTGGATGTGTTTGCACAGAGGCAGGATGATGAATTCTTTCCCTCTTTGTAACATAAGGAGATTTTCCCATAATCACACAATCTAATTTTGGGCAGACATATATGCTGTATTAAGGAGGACACTGCACAATTGTAGCACATGCCTCTTCTGGATTACTACAAGTTTTTGCGTAGGCTGCATGACAAAGTGGATGGATAGATGGAGATTTGAGAAAGAAGTGGAACCAGTTGTTGCCCATGCTTTATTGCTGTCTGCATTCTGGTGAGCTCTCGCAAGTCCTTGTAATTCACCTTGGTGAAAATCATTTCATACCATGGAGCTTTCACTTTGAGCCCCAGAATCACTTGAAGCTAATTAAGCAGAGGTTACCTGGAATTACCATTATTTCATCCAAAAATTTAGATTAGATTAGGATCAGGCATAAAGTAAAATGGGGACTTTCAGGGGATATTGATGATTTAAGGGGATAGATGCATTCCCCATGAATGAATCACTTTTTTCTTGCCATATCTTTACAGGGACATTGGGGCGCGTATGTACTCTGGGATTTGTTCCTGGCCAATCTGAAGTGGGGTTTATTATTATTATTAGCAGATTACTTGGGGGTATTCAGCTATGCCAAATCTTTCTTGTAGCAGAGACTATGCATGCTTAGGTTACAAGCACAAGAACATCAGCAAGTACCTCGAGGCATTTGAGAATGAAGGGAATTGTCAGAGTCTATCTCTTACAGCCAACTAGGTAGAGTGTTGGTAAAGGTGCATTCATGGGGTTGGGCACCAACATTTAAACTCTAATGCAGCATAGGACTCCTCTTGGCAATGGGCAGATGATAAATGAAATGAAGCACAGAAATATGGGAGTGCTGAGATTAGATTCATAGTGTGGTTGCCTATTTGCTAGTACCTATTAACATCCTGTTAAAATAGCTTGCACTGAATCTACAAGGAAATCAATGAATTCATTTGTGTCATAAATCAGCTGTTTAAACCCTAATTTAACATATTTCTTGCTGCTTGCAATTCTATACCAGTGTGTGTTTTTGTGTCACAGCCAACTTATGGTGACCCTGTAGGGTTTTCAAAGCAAAAGACAGAGGTGCTTTATACCAGAGGCCAAGGCAAATCCATGTACATCATTTCATTTTATTTTTGAATTCCCAAATATGTAACTGTATATACTGAGAAAAGAACATTATGCTAAGGTCTGCACATACATTTTGTTTCCTTAAGCAAGTAATTCAAATGTAGCATGATTCTTGTTGAACTCATTTACATCTCAGTTATTTTAATGGCTGCATTCAGTACATGTTTAATTCTTATGGAAATCCATAGAACAAAACTGCTCAACTTTCATCAGATTATACTCTTGATATGATGCACACATTCTTCTTCTCTATCAAGATAAATGGAAATGCTAATGAGGCAGGATAATCTTATGATTCAGCTAAAATGGCTGCGATTACAGTAGACTCATGCTAGTACAACTAGCCAATATCTCATTTTCTTATTGCAGCACTGTAAAAAGTACAATGAGTCCTTTCAGAAGAAAAAGACCCAACATGATTCTTGCAAAGGAAACTCTGTCTCACCAGTCTTATGGTTTTTTTGAGAGTGTCTGTAAGCATGTAGAAAGAGATGACTCAGTAAACATTATATACCTGAGCTATTAAAGAAGCTATTGAGAAAGTCCATCATCAAAGGCTCCTAAGTAAAGCTGTCATGGAAGAAAATGATAGATCTTTCTATGGATTAATAACTACTTCATGAACAAAAAACAGAGTATAGAAGTATACAGGCCCAGCTGTACTTACTGACAATGGATGGAAGTAAGCAGCAGGGTCACCAAAGGATTCATACTGGAACCAGTGCTATATAATTTGTTCCTAAATGATCTCAAGGTTGGGATATTTTCTCAGTCATCCTCTACCTACACTATATTGTGAATGGTTGAAATTAAATACCTATGTTCTAATAATTATTTTAAGACACAGATAGTAATAACATGATTATGACAATCTTGCAAAGTCTTTTATGTATAACTAGTGGGCCCCAGCCATGCGTTGCTGTGGCAATTGTCCTTCTCATCACAGTCCGCAACCCACACAGATGTCCATGCAGGTCCAATGATCCCCAGCATAGCCTTTTGGGGTGGTCAAATGGAATCCCTCTTTCCCTTTTCAATTCACATTGTTATATGGTGGTGTCTTTTTTTTTAGTATAAGGTAACCCTTTCCATTCCACAATGGAACTGTCCAGAGTGCGAATCCCGCTGTCCATGAGGCTGGTTGACATGCACAGTCCTGGCTTGGGTAAGGCAGAACTGGGGCAAGGAGGCTATCCCAGTCAGGCAGCAGAGGCAGGGTGGTGAGGCACTCAAATCGAGGCCAGCTCTCTGGGTTCTTAAAGGGCCATGTGCAAAAGAAGCAGAGCCAGTAGTGTTGGTTTGCCCCCACCCCGTGGATTTTCTTAGAAAAAAAAGACAAACTCCAGCTCGCTTTTAGTAAAAGAGAGCTGTGGTGAATATGGGTGAGGAAGTGGGTAAGTGGTGGTTGGATGTGAGGGAGGGCAGAGTGAAGTGTGTGAGGATGAGCTGTATGTGTATTGTGTGATAGCAGTGGGTGAGGCACAGAGAGTGAAAGTTACCTGCATGTGAGGGAGGGGACCCCACCTGATGTCTCACATGGCAAAGTGTGTATGTGTTTCACTTCCACTCATATTACCTAACAGTATTACCTATTTACTGTTTTCACTGCTCATCTCTGCCCATCTGCACGAACATTCTAAGCCCTCATCCCAAGCCCTCAGGCTACAGACAGACAGGCTGCACAAACATTCTAAGGGTGACAGTTAAACACAGCCAGCTTCATGGCCTGGTGCGGCAGGAAAAAGACATTTTACCTGGCTCAGGTATGGACGTTCGGCGATTTGAAGGTCCGATTACCTGCCCAGAACAGGGAGGGACGTCATATGAAAATTTGGGGGCGATTCGTCCAGCTGTTTCGGCGTTAGGGCGTGACTAACGAAGTCACTGTTAGCTTTTTATATAGAGAGATTATACACTTATGCATGAAGCCTGGCTCTTTTTATGTGTGTATGCATATTCTAATAAAATATTACTAGGGTCTGGTTGGACATTTTTGCTAATTGTAAATACAGCAACAACAAACTTTTCTGCTGCTTAAGATCCCTTGCTTCAACAAATTTGAGAAACCTACAGTTATAAGTTACAGTTCTTGCAAGAAATTATTGAGTAGCTGATTTGGCATACTTTAAGAAACTGGAAAATAGTTAAACCCCTCATATTAATCCAACTCTGTAATTTGCAAGTTCGTGGAAAATACTGCCAGATGTCAGTCTTCCCCTTGCATGAATTGCTGGTGGAAAAAAAAAAGAGTCGTGTTTGCCACTGAATTTAAAAGAAATTATTCCCAGGGAATAGAAACCTTCACTGGCATAAAGAAACAACAGGATCTGATATATTGGAATAAATGATGCACATTTAAAAACAAAAGCCCTTTAAATAAGTGCCATTATGCAAGTCTACCCACTGCCTATATAATTATTATCTGCATTCTAGTCCCATTTTGCCTGCAAATATTATCACTTCCTTGATAAGATCTTGCTGGACAAATAAAGAACATGGTACAATGAACATGGTACAATTTCAAAGTACTATGGATTTAAGCCGAAGGGTTTTAAGCAGATGTTTATTAATTTTATAAAAGCATTTTTCCTGCTTCTGAATATCCTGCAGATCAAAAGAAACTGAACTGAACTATGTTTATTTATTCCTTTGTAATTATTAAGAATACTTAATGTGTTGTACTGTGGTCAGAGGATATTTTGGCAGTTCTGTCCCTTGTACTTCCATAGAACATGATAGATTTCTCTAATTTCAACCCCATGTTTCCAAATTATCTTTTATTTTTGAAATATTGCAATGGTACAGTATGGTACCCCCTCCCCCCCACTCCCCAAATAGTATTTTCATATGTTCTAGAATGGCTGTATTGGGCTGGCTGAGCCCAATACTGTGGATGGAAAATGATCCTTTAAAAGCATAAGTCTCTAGATTGGGTAAACAAGATAATTGTCCATGTTCAATTTACAGCCTAATTAAGGAGAATCTACAAAAAGTGGTGATTTCCTTTTATCTTATCAGCAATGGACCATTTCTTCTTCCAAGGTATGTATAATTTTGTCTATCGAACATTATAGACAAATGAGTATTTCTGAAAGTTTTACAATGCCAAATTGTAAAATGCCAGTGTTATCAAGTGGATTTCAACTAGGAGTGCTTTTGAAAGGCTGAAAAGGCTCACAATTTAATTTTAGGAGCCTATTCAAACATATACTATACATTCATACACTGCCAACATTACAATAATTTCTATTTTATTAAAGAAATCTACTCTCTGAGCACTAAAAATTCAGATGAAGTTAGACCACGCTCACATGGTGATCATTACCATTCAACATTTTAAAAGCTTCCACCCCTTACAATTTGACAATGGCTAAACAGAAAAAAAAATCCATTGTGATTAAAATTCCAAACATTACAAGCATCATTCCAGTCCAGCATTATTTGCAAAGAAATGGCATATACATGGTTATAAAATGGGATGTTGAATAATTACATTCTGTTAACAAATTAGCAACCCATGTCTGAGTAGACGCACATGAGTATTCAATTGAGGATTACCTGGAGAAGGTCAAGTGCTACAGTAAAATGTTGTGTATGACAAGGTTAGTCACTTAGCATCCAAAATGACATTGAATGGCTCTGATGGACTGTGCTGCTTAGTATGGAAGAGAAAATTCTGAAAGTTACACTGTAGAAACCATTAACCAGCCAAAGATTGAAATCAATAGCACTACAGCCTTCCTTTCTGCTGCAGAGAGGCAGTGGATTGTGGATTGTAAGATTAATACCAAAAGTGTTATGTAGGTCAGCTGTAATAAACTCAAAATTTGCAACTGCAGTCTCTGACATGTTCAAAAAGCTATAATAATATACCGGGGGGGTGGGGGGGGTTATGCCAAAGTGTTTGAAGGTTGGTTGCTGTTGAATTTAAGGCATATTATTGAAGGAATTACATATTAATCTTTAAAATGGAAACTGTCAACAAGGTACACCGCAATGGATTTGAGTTACAATGACATGATAAATAGTGACTTTCAGCCACAACAAGAAGGACAAAATAGAATGAGTGGGGAGTTTTGTTATAGATTCACCATCAAATGGTTATCAAATTTATCTGAAAGTACTCTTATGTGTATCTCTGACTTTGACATCGTCATTTATTGCCATGCTGATAGTCACAAGTTCGGATAGCTTTAAAAAGGGTCTAGAGAAATTTGTGGAGGAGGTCCATCAATGGCTATTAGGCATGATGCCAAAATAGAACCTCTGTCATAAAGCAATGTACCATTGAAGGCCCGTTGCTGTGCCCTGCATATACCTTTCAAGGGTATCTTGAGAAATAGCATGCTGCACTAGATGAACTATGGGGTCCAATCTAGAACATTTTTATGTGTAAAGGACACTCTGGTTGGACGGGTCCTCACACCTGCAATCTTTCTACCAGAGACCAACTTTTCTAGCTGGAAGTTGTCATAAATGCTGTTTATGAAATAATCGTTTGAATATCTTCTTGGTCAAACTGAAGCTCCCAGGTTAAAACTGTAACATAACTGGGCTTTTTCAGCCTTGCCCCACTCTGGTGGAACACTCTGTCTGATGAGACCAGGTCCCTGCAGGACCTAATGTAGTTTTGCAGGGCCTGTAAGACAGAGCTGTTCCACCAGACATCATGTCTGAGGCCGCAACAGTTTTTAATTCTCGTCTCTTCCCTCACATTCCACCATTCTTCCCTCACATTCCACCATCTCTTCCCTCACATTCCCTCACATCTCTTCCCTCACATTCCACCATCCCTCACATTCCACCATTCCACATTCCACCATTAATTCTCTTCTCTTCCCTCACATTCCACCATTTCTTCTCTGTTTCTCATTTCTGTAAGTGGAATTTTTCTATTCTCTCCCTTATGGGATTTTCTGAACTCATTGATAGTGTGATGTTTCCCATCTGAGTTAACTGGAAGTTTAGATTTTCAATTGAGTTATTGTTTTAAAGATTTATAGTTATTGTATTTTATTTTGTTTTGTGAATGGTTGTGATAATGATGAAACCTTTAATGGCATATAATGAATGGTTGTGAACCGCCTCGAGCCCAAAAGGGGGAGGTATAAAAATCTAATCAAATTTAAAAAGAAAAAGTAATGAAACTGAGGGTTTAAAAAACAAAATACAGCACTTAAAGCATTGGACACATTCATATTTAGTGAATTTTCAATTCAAGGGTTGCATAACCAATTCTCATAGTTATGATATGAATGAATAAATTTTATTTTCCTCAACTTTGAAAACACTCTATATCATCTTTCCTGTGAATCATATTTCAGATTATTAGGCTTAAGGTTATTTATTATTTAAAAGTTATCATGTAGTAGCTATTATTATCACATGGGAAAGGTAGTTGTGTGAACTGACCCTAATGATATAAGCTGTAGGAAATGATGTGCAGAGCCATTCAATGTACTGACTGAGCCATGATAAAAAGAATAAGTATAATCATACACTGAGGACATCTTCTAGGAGATAAAATGACATCAATATGTGATGTTAATTATGAAATCAATGGTTTATGTTTATTATTATTCTTATGCCTTAATTTCTTCTAATTATACTGAAATTCACATTATTAGCATAAGCACATTAAAACTTTTTGGCAATGTATGTTTGCACAAAACAGTTTTCATTTTCTGTTAACTCGGTGTATGTTAAGTCTAGATGCTCAGGATTTTCTTTTGTTGTGAACTGATGTGCCAAATCTTTTTCCAGACACTAGAAGGAAGATTCCTTATGCCAACTGAGATTGGTATACTTATAGATTACATATTACTTTGCCCTGGTACAAACATGTAGTTCCTATTTTGCTTTGGCAACTAAAAGCAGAGTATATAGGGTTGAGCAATGCTGAAAAAAGTAGGTAAAATTCGGATTCAGGTTTATTCGGGCATAAAATTATCTGTACGCCTGAATAAGATGAATATTATATTTGGTATACTCGAATATATTCAAGTATCCCAAATAATTCGAGTCTATCTTAATTTTTTTTGTATTTTGGTGCCTGTAGAGGGTGAATTTTTTAAGCTAGCAGCACCAACATTTTAGGGTATCTTCAGGAGACTCTCCCCATGATACCACCCAAGTATGGTACAGTTTGGGTAAGGGGGTCCAATTTTATGGACCCCTAAAGAGGGTGCCCCCATCCACCATTGTTCCCAGTGGGAGCTAATAGAAGATGGGAGCTACCCTTTGAGGGTCCACAAAATTGCATCCCCTGAACCAAACTTCATTCATCAAGAGAGTGTCCTGATGATGCCCTTAAAACATGTGCCCTTCACAGGCACCCCAACGTAAGTATTCTCTGGAGGGGGGGGGTAGATTCTTTAGGGTTTTTTCCTCTCTTTAAGCATTGTTTAAAGGAAGTTCAAGACATTTGAACTCCATTGAAACAATATTTAAAGAAAGAAAAAACAAACTAAAGAATCCACTCCCCGCCCCAATTCTTTCCCTTTCTGGTCTTCCTCTCTTTCTCCCAAGCGCTTCTCTTGCTTCAGCATGGCAGAGAAGCGCTTGGGAGAGAGAAAAGGATTGGAAAGGGAGAGAATTGCCAAGGCTCCCTGGTTGGAGGGGAGGCTTGGGGTTTCTCTCCCTTTCCAATCTTTCTCTCTTTTTCTCCCAAGGGCTTCTCTCACTTCCATGCCATGCCAAAGTGAGAGAAGTGCTTGGGAGAAAGAGAGAAAAGATTGGAAAGAGAGAGAATCCCCAAGCCTTTCATGTTGGAGGGGGAAGGGGGAGGGACTCTTTTGACAGAGAATCCACCCCCTTCCTCCAGCAAGTGCCTGCAAGTCAGGAATCTTTAAAGGTACTGTGGCTTGCAGGCAGTTGCCAGGAGAAGGGGAGAAGTGGTGGCGGCATTCAAAAATCATTTAAACGATCCCTGAATGCCGCCAAATACACAAAAGCCAATCCAAATACTTTCTATTCGGATTGGCTTGTATTCAGGCACAATGTATTCGGGCCGAATATGGCCTGAATATGCCCGAATAGGTCACAGTTCCACCATTTCAGGTGATTCAGATATGCGAATCACCAAGCCTGATGTATAATTGCAAAAGAGGAATCATGGATGTTGAGAAAAACTGAAGTTTTCCATTGAAAGAAATTAATTAAAGGTGAAAAATATCTGCATTGTAGATTATTAAGAGTTCTTTGGATAGATGGAATACAGATTAAATGCTCGCTCAACAAACCTGGGGTCATCCCTATAAATTGTTATGGCTGCTGCCTGACCATTATTTTGTTAGGATAGCTGCCCAAATGGTCATCTGATTGTTGCCTAAGGCAGGTAAGTGGGGAGGGGGGATGCAGTCCATGTAAGTATAATCTCTAACTGTGGGTTCTGTGGGGCAGAATGTGGAAGGAGTTGAAACAACTAAATTTAAAACAAAATGGTTTACTTTTCTTAACAAATAACACTTATTAAACATTAACACTTCACATTAACACTTCACAGTCCTGTTGAATTGCATTTCAAGTCCTTCTATTTACAGTCTTGTAATGCCAAGTCCAATTCTTCCTGCTGGTGGTTGGCTTATGAAGACTTCAGAGACTTAGTGAACTGGATTCAAGATGATGAAGGTCCCCAAAAGAACTCCCATCAACTATATACAAAGAAAGTCCTGAAACAATAAATTCTAACATTTACAATGCAGCAAAAAAACACAACTCCCTTCCCACTAGTTCCCAACAACTTTGCTTCTTCCATCTTCAGGAGTTTTTGCAGCCTCCTGCTGCTTTGAGTCTCCACCCATTTCTGGGTCAACCCATTCGGAACATAAGCACACATAATCTATGATAAATAGCTGCCCACAACTTGTTTAATAATTACAACACCCTTAGGAGCAAAGACTAGATCTGAACTGGGTAGTATGCCTGCCGACCCAACACTCCTCACCCCCAGCAAGCATGGTTGGGGGACCTGTGGATATGACAAATGAATGGGAGTGCCACGTGGGTGCTTGCCTCTGGGTGTGTTGCCTGGGCATGTGAGTTAGTGGCCTGCCATAAGCCCCAGGCTTCTTATAAGGAAGCAGGCATGCAGGTTCCGCCTCCCCCTAAAAGATCCATCTTCATGCCCACCTCACCAAGCTGTGACAAAGGAATATGAATTACAAACATGTAAGCACTAACTGTGGTATAATTCATGCTTAACAAGAGAGAGGAGTAGAAGGAAAAACCTCGGGCGAACCAAAAGACCACACATAAGCTTGCTTTTTATGTTCACCCTGATCTTTGGGGCCCTGCCACTAAGCAGTTAACTTTTAAGAGAGTAACCATTTTGCTTGCTATGTTCAGAGAGAATCTGTTTTGATTGCTAAAAGGCCTACCAAAAACTCATTTTTCCTTGTTCATTTCACACAGCTTACAAGCAGGTGTCAGCAGTTAACAGTCAGAGATGACTGTACTATCCTCCGAGGTCAGATTCCTCATTACTGGGTATGAAATTATCTCATTAACTGCAGCTGGGTAGAACTGGTCATGGGGGGGGGTGTAATTGAATGGGTTTTGTTTCAGGAGGGTGGGGTAGTTTGTTCACCTTCCAGAGAGTTCTTCTTAAGGTAAAATCCAATTGGTTAATTACTGATCACTTGATGTGGCCAAACTATACCATAAATTAGTTACATCAGTGTTGGAAATTATCTTTCCTTTGCTATGTCTGTGCTTTGTCTCCACTCTGCCTGAGTACTATATTAGAACTCTGTATATGGACTGAGGACTTCTTAGTGTATTTTGCCTGCAATTTTTTTCTTCTTAGTAAGTTTTAGCTTTCGTTGTTTTACTGTGTAACTGATTTGCACCTTTTATATTGTATTCATTGTTATTTCTTTTGAAACTTCTGTTTTACAATCTTTCTTTAGTAAAATTTAAAATATTATGTTCTGTGTTTTGGAGTACTGATTCAGAGCCCAGGACTCAGCAGTGCTACCACCCTAAGGATAGGTCAGGTCTTTTATAGTTAACATAGGTGCTGTGCACCAAGATTTTCAATGGTTCTGCCTGCAGGGCAGCACATGGCAGTGCCTGTCTTTTCCCTTCTTTTCCCAGGCAGCAACCTGTGGCATTAAGTCCTCACCATATTTGCTGCCTGAGGCAGGTAAGCAGGGGGTGAGCCAGTCCTGCAATAACTTAAGCACACACTTGCTATTTGATAAATTGCTGACTATTTAATAAATTGCTGTTTAATCATTACAACAACCATAGGAGAAAAGATACATCATGGGGATATAGCTGGATTGGGTGGCATGTCTACTGACCCAACACCCTTCACCTCAGCGAGCCTGCTTGGAGTGACCAATTGGAATGGCAAGTGAATTGGAGTGCCATGTGGGCACTGACCTCTGTCTGGCACTCCCCTTGCCACAAGGAGTGCAAGCCAGTCAGCCACTCATGCTTGGGCATGCAGCTTAGTAGCCTGGCACAACCCACAGGTCTCCTACTAGGTCCCATCAAATGGAGAAGCAGGTACACAGGAACTGCCTCCCCCTAAACCCGTGGTGGCGAACCTTTGGCACTCCAGATGTTATGGACTACAGTTCCCATCAGCCCCTGCCAGGATGGTCAATTGGCCATGCTGTCAGGGGCTGATGGGAATTGTAGTCCATAACATCTGGAGTGCCAAAGGTTCGCCACCACTGGCCTAAACGATCCATCCCTACTCCCATCAATGCTGCTAAGCCTGCAACCATTCAGCTAGCGCATAACATATCCCACGGAACCTAACATCAGAGCCCAACTCCAAAAAATACACTCCGTCTGCCCAATACAGGCCTGCTTGGTTAAAGGAACAGAACAAACAAACTGAGCAACCACCTTACATGTCTTTCTCTAGCCAGGTTGACCCTATCTTGCACAATGGCCCCTCCTCTTTTCCTTCTGTTCCAAAAGGCCAGATCAAAATATCACTGCCCCCGGGAGGCTCTGCTGAAAGGTTTAAAGATCCTCCATCATGAATTGCACCAAGAAGCAGACTATTATGGGATGGCTGAAGTACCTGGAGAGGTGCAAGATCTTTTTCTATCTTTCTGGGAATCCGATATAGGTTAGGTGTTGTATTTTTGTAAGTAAAGGAAATGTTCCAAAGATACCATACATCTCCAGAGAACTCTCAGTTGGTTCATTCAATCTTGTATATTTTATCGGTTGCTTCTACTGAGATTCTGTTGCACCATGTGTAAATTTATTATTATTTCATGATTGTCCTTCTTTTTAAAGGAAGAAGAGAAGTATACAACTTTAATTACTAAATAATAAATTCAAAAGAAAACCAAATTTGGTTTTGGTTTTATGTTCCTGACACGCCTCATTGCTAGACAACTGGGACCAGTTTAATATTACACTGAGGAATGGCCTTTACCTCCCTGTTTCCTCCCTGTTACATCCAATTAGGTGACACATGGAAGCATTTCCATTTAGGGCCATGAATATATTAGCTTTTTTTGTGTGTACATAGAGGTTATAAAGCACATCAATAATTATAGGACAGAGATGAAGCATTTCCATGACATGTATTTTTTGTGATAGTGTCTGATATGGCAAAGTGCCACTTTTTTCTGTTTGTAGCTGAATCCAACAATCGGTGAATGAAATAAAACCTTGCTGCTGACAACGTTTAATTTAGAGGGCTCTTAAGCTTGTCATCTCACAAAGCCAAAGCAGGGACAGAGACAGACTACAGTCGCTTAGTTTGGGCTGCTTGCCATTTTTTAAATGGACTTATGTTTTAATTTTCCAAATAATCAAATTAAAAAGAGCTGTGACTTCTTCCAAGAAGGCATCTACAGTAATGCCATGTGGCATTTTATATCACAAACTGGAACAGCAGATCAAAGTCTTCTTTCCTAACTGCCACAGCCAAAGTGGGCTCACAAGGCAGTCTTCTGAAATGGAATGAAATGAAAGCTTCACATGATGGATACAAAATCCTGCATGCTGCAGTTTTGCCATCATTGGCATGTTAGTTTTCCAATCAGCTTTTTCTGATCCTCATTACTCATTTCAACTTCTATGATCTCCACTGGTCAGGCAAATAAGATTTAGAATTACAGATATTAATGTTTTGAGGTGAAAAGCGATTGTTGATCAGCCTTCAAGGAAGCTGATTTTTATTGGGCCTGAAGTATCACTCCATTCTGCAAAGTAAGGAAGAGTCAGCATACTAAGCAAATTGCCTTGCATAGCGTTGAGCCTTTCTCTCATACTTGCAAGTTGTTTTAGGCAAACATGATGACAAGATAGCCACAGAACTAAGCAGTGTGTCTCCAAAACCACCCTGTCTTGTCGTACATCTGTTGAAGTAATGCATGCACTGGGACACACTCACTCTGAAGATACTTTAACGAGCTGGTTCCAATTACAGAGGCTCAAAATGTGATTATAGTAGCTAAAGGTCAGAGCTGTCCTCATAAAGCATGTGAGCTAGAGAGAAAATCAAGTTGAATTAGTATTTCATATGAACACAGAAATGGGGATTTTATTGCCTGGAGTAAACTATAGAAGAAGAAAATCAATTTCCATGACATATCAAAGCCATATCCAATAAACTTTGAGGGACATCTTTTCCTATGCTTCTACAGAGTTTAAGCTTTGAGGAACTGTCTCCCATTGCAAATGCCATCAGTACAGACTCCCCAGCACAAAAGAAAATTGTCTCCTAAAATTAATTAGACAAAATGTTCATCTCCCACCTGTCAAAGTTTCCATTACCCAATGTAAAAAAGAAAGGAGGACAATAAATGTAGGAGGACATATTAAAATTATTCTATTCTTCTAGTCAGGAGTACTCAATAAAGATTTGGAAACCCTGAAGTAAGGTTATTTTGAAGTAATTTTTTTTCATTTTGTATAAAGAATATCATAATGAAGAATTTATATTATTTTACTTCACCAAAGAATTTGACATATATTCTAGGAGTTTCTTCTACCTTCAAAATGTTCATGGATTTCAATAGTCTGTTTAGTCAATGTATTTTCAAGATGGCCAACATTTCTCCAGGTGCCACAATAGGCATGATATGTGTCATTAAAAAATGGCTTTCTGTGTAGAGAATTGCTTAAAAAATCATTTGTGGAAAGCCATATGGTACCATGTGCCAAGATATTTAATTGTGCCCAATATTTTTTCTGTCATTTGGAAATCTTTGAAATGTTAACCTTGTTTCTAAGGGTACAATCTACTTAGAGGGTGCTGGGGGTTGAAAGTGCTGTGGAGTCAGCATGACCCCACCATTGAGGTCATTGCCAGCCTAAGTGGCATAAGTGGCACCTCTGTTGTCAAGAAGGGCATTAACACCAGCAGTGAATTGCTGCACGGCTCAACAGCACCTAGGTGTGAATGCTGTCATTGCGCTGGTGCTCCTCCACTGCAGGAGCCCACATTTACACCAATGCCCATTCCAGAGGCATTCCTGGGGGCAGATATTACTTTAGTCAGCTTTCTGAGGGCTTTCAGCCCAGGAATGCCCTTTCCTGCTGTCTATTACACACAATAGTGAGTGTTGAGTTGTAGGTGAGTTTTTTTGTTTTTTCTCTCACTTCTGCACCTCCCCATTCCTCTTTGGAGACACCGTGGCTATGCTATCCTGGGCCACCACAAAACTTCCTCCCTTCCATGTAGGTGTAATAATTTTGGGCCAACACACATTTCAATGTCCATGGTCTGTTGATAGACTTTGCCTAGGAATTCCTTGCAAAGAACTTAATTCTCAGTCACATGCATGACCAATTCAGATCAAAGCCATGTCATTTCTGACAAGAGGACTTGACCATTTTCACCATGCTTTTTTTCCAACTTAAAATAGCCCCTATTGGGAAAACATACATGTAGCCATCAGTATATGTAAGTTTCCCCAGTGGGGCAAAGAGCAGCTATCCAGGACCATCTAAAATAGCATAAGGGCAGGCTTAAAAATATCTGATATAAACTCTTTGTGGCAGCCATGCTATCGACATGAGGTCTTTGTGATGTTTGAATTAGCTGTCAGGCTTGTACAGGGTTGTCACTAAAATTTGTGGAGCAAAATCCTCTTTACTGTTAGGAAAATAGCTGGAGTTGAATAAAAGTTGAACTATTACTTAAGGACTCCTAAAACAGTTATGTATATATGTAATAATGGCTCCCTTGAGCAATGGCTCCCTTGAGCAAGGAGTCTTTCCAGGTGGGTGAAGGAGGCAGTGGTCCACCCATTCTTGAAAAGACCATCATTAGATCCTGGGGATCTGGCCAATTACCGCCCTGTTTCGAATCTTTTGTTTCTTGGGATGGTAATTGAGAGAGTGGTGTTGGAGCAGCTTCAGGGTTTCCTGGAGGACACATTGGCTTTCGATCCCTTCCAGTCTGGCTTCCGTGCTGGGCAGGAGACTGTTCTCGTCGCTGCCACAGACACGCTCCGTAT
Source organism: Sphaerodactylus townsendi (assembly GCF_021028975.2). Taxonomy (NCBI): domain Eukaryota; kingdom Metazoa; phylum Chordata; class Lepidosauria; order Squamata; family Sphaerodactylidae; genus Sphaerodactylus; species Sphaerodactylus townsendi. The sequence goes on along the minus strand of NC_059428.1, from coordinate 42,418,399 downwards.
GCAGCTTGATCAAGGAGGATCAGCGCTGCTGGCATTTTTAGACCTTACCGCAGAACTTGACATGGTCAACCACATCCTTTTGCTCCACCATCTGGCTGTTTTGGGAGTGAGGGGCATGGTCCTTCAGTGGATTGCCTCGTTTCTCTGGGATCGGAGCCAGCAAGTGTGGTGCGGGGACCAGGCCTCAGGGAAGTGCCCACTTCATTGCGGGGTACCCCAGGGGGCGCTGTTGTCCCTGCTGTTATTTAACATCTATATGCGACCCCTTTCTCAGATGATATGGAGCTTTGGGCTGATCTGTCATCAATATGCAGATGACAATCAGCTCATTCTGTTGATGGAGGGGGGAGCGGTCGCCGCTCCTGCAACTCTACAGCATTGTTTGAAGGTGGTTGCTGGTTGGTTGCAGCAGAGCAGGTTAAAACTGAATCCATCGAACACGGAGATCCTTTGGCTGGACCGAGGGGAAAGGTTGGGGATTTCCAGCCGCCAGTGTGGGAGCGGGTCTCATTGGCACCGACCTCCTCCGTCCGCAGCCTGGGGGTCCACCTGGTTTAGTCTCTTTCAGTGGAGACCCGGGTGGCCCATGTAACCCAGATTGCTTTTTTCCATCTTCGTCAGGCCCGTCGGCTGGCCCCCTTCCTCTCCCAGGCGGACCTAGCCACTGTGATCCATGCAACGGTCGCCTCCAGGTTAGACTACTGTAACTCACTTTACGCGGGTCTTCCCTTGTGTCTGATCCAGAAATTGAAACTGGTCCAACATGTGGCGGCCTGTCTGCTCACAGGAGGTGCCTTTAGAGATCATATTTCACCTGTGTCACGCTGCCTGCATTAGCTACCAGTTGAATTCTGAATCATTTTCAAAGTGTTGGTGTTAACCTTCAAGGCCTTACATGGCCTGGGACCCTTGTACCCTTCGGGACTGTCTTACCCCATATGTTCCGTTTCGGCCTCTGTGTTCAACAGAGGCCAAGCTGCCGGTGGTCCCTGGCCCCTCAATGATGTGGCTGGCCTCCACTCAGGCCAGGGCCCCTGCCTGGCCCCTGCCTGGTGGAACTCCCTGCCATCAGCTGTTCAGGCCCTGCGGGATCTTGGCGAGTTCCGCAGGGTCTGTAAGACCAAACTGTTCCACTGGGCTTTTGGAGGGACCAGCTGCTGATGCAGCCCCTCTCCCCCCTTTTTGATGGTCCCCTCTGATGGTCCTAGAACATTTGAGAGACTGACCTTTTTCCCCCTGGAGAGGGTTTTAGCCATCAGATGCGCAATGCTGCATATTGGAATGCTGTTTAAATAGGGGTTTTTAATTATTTAACTTTATTAGAGCCATATACTATAGTTGTATTTTTGTATTGTTTTTAAATGTGCTCTATCTACTATATTAACATGTTGTTCACCACCCTGAGCCCTTCAGGGGAGGGTGGTATACAAAACCAAATAACAATAACGATGACGATGACAACAACAACAACAACAATAAACAACTGTGGCAATAAAGAGGGGCAAGATCACTGAGAGTGATGGGATTGGAATGCCTGATGGCCAACTCATCAAGTGCAACTAAGAGGCAGCTTATAAATACCTGGGCATTTTGCAGCTGGATAACATCAAGCACAGGCAAGTGAAGACTGTTGTCAGCAGAGAGTACACCCAGAGGGTCAGGAAAAAATTTGAAATCTAAATTAAACGGCGGGAATACCATCAAAGCCATCAACACCTGGGCCATACCCATCATCAGGTACACTGCGGGAATCATCAACTGGACACAGGCTGAGTTGGAAGCATTGGATAGAAAAACTCCGAAGCTTATGACAATGCACCATGCCTTGCTCTCATGGTGCAGGGAAAATAACCTGGTTCTTAATACTAACAAGACAAAGGAGCTCATAGTGGACTATAGAAGGAATAGCTCAGAAATTCAGCCCTTGACTATAAATGGAGATCAAGTAGAGTCGGTGGCTAATTTTAAATTTCTGGGCATTATGATTAAAGAGGACTTGACCTGGGGCGTACAGACTGCCACGGTGGTTAAGAAGGCCCAGCAAAGACTATACTATCTGAGACTTTTGAGGAAACAACAACTGAATGGAAAACTCCTGGTGTCCTTTTACCGCTGTGCTAGAGAGAGTCTTAGCCTACTGCATCTGTGTATGGTTCTCCAGTTGCACAGTGGCAGATAGGAAGGCGCTCCAAAGGGTGATCACTACTGCACAGAGGATTATTGGCTGCCCTCTCCCCTCCTTGGAAGAACTCTATAATTCCCGAAGCCTAAAGAAAGCCCAAAATATTCTGAGAGACCCGTCTCATCCAGCACACTCTCTTTTTGAACTGTTACCATCTGGTAGACGATACAGGTCTATAAAAACTAGAACAAAGAGGCTTAGAGACAGCTTCTACTCTAGAGCTGTGGCTATGCTGAACTCCGTGGCTTCGTGTTGATGTGTTTGGGGCTGTGTAGGGATGGGTGGAGGAAGGGGAAAGTGAGGATGGGGTATGAGTCTGAAATTGGGTGCATCGAGGAATGCTGCTGTAAATTTCGTTGTGTGTGCACAATGACAATAAAATGCTTATGCTTATGCTTACACCCACGCAGTGATACTGATAGATTATACCTTCCCCAGAGATCTGGAGGCAGGGGCTTACTGCACGTATAGCAAATAGTGGAAGAGGAGAAGCATGCACTGGCCGATTATGTGAAGGAAAGTCAAGAACAGGCATTGATTGAAGTGAAGAACAGACATTTGCTGCAAACCCAGAAAACCAAACAAGAATACAGGAAAAAATGTGATTAAAATGAGGACTGAAAGCTGGCACAACAAAGCACTGCACGGCCAATTTCTGGAGAAAATCAAAGACAAAGTAGATAACGAAAAGACCTGGCTGTGGTTAAGAACTGGAACTCTGAAAAATGAAACTGAATCCCTGATTTTAGCCGCCCAAGAGCAAGCCACTAGAACAAATTCGATCAAGGCCAAAATCGAAAAATCTTCAGGTGATGCAAAATGCAGATTGGTCAAAGAAGCTGATGAAACTGTAGATCATGTCCTCAGCTGCTACGAAAAGATTGCCCAGACTGAGTAGAAACAAAGACACAACTTAGTGGCCAAGATGATCCACTGGAATTTATGCAATAATTACTACATAAGAACAGCTAAGAACTGGTGGAAACAGTGTTCAGAGAAAGTAATGGAAAATGGGAAGGTCAAGATCCTGTGGGACTTTCGAATCCAAATGGACAAAGTGTTGAAACACAATACACCAGACATCACCGTGATCAAGGACAAGAAAGTGACCATCATCGACATAGCAGTCCCCGGTGACAGCAGGGTCATTGAAAAAGAACACAAGAAAGTCACTAGATACCGTGATTTGAAAATCGAGCTTCAGTGTTTATGGCACAAACCAGCTGAGGTCATCCCAGTGGTAATCAAAAATCTTACTGACAGAAAAATGACCAATCAGTGGAAAATTCACATCACAAACTAGAAATCACTTATAGAACATGTCCCTACTTATACGTATGCTTTTGTTGCATAAGAGAATGATATCTTAATGCCTCTTGGATTCAGTTCACAGTAATTATTACACACTAGTTCTAGCCAAGGCCCTTTCCTTTGATGAATTTCATCCTGTCCAAAGTTCTCTACTGGATTATTAAACTCAAACTACATTACAACTTCCTAAACTACATTACAACTTCCTAGGCCTCTGGGGTTATAATGTGATTGTTTGTTATTGTGTTGTTCACCGCCCAGAGCCCTTTGAGGGAGGGGCAGTATATAAAACTGATTATAAATAAATAAACAAACAAACTGAATATTACACAGATTTCCATGTTGTTGTGGGGGAGGGGGGCCCTCAATGGGCTTGTGTATGCTCAGAGTTCTCTCTGTATCATATGAAAGGTTTAATAGCAAGCATCTTTTGGTTATATAAACACTTCATGGTAGGGAACTAAATACGAGAAGGTCACTAGATACCATGATTTGAAAATCAAGCTTCAGGGTCTATGGCACAAACCAGCTGAGGTCGTCCCAGTGGTAATCGGCACGCTGGGCGCCATCCCAAAAACACTAGGGCAGCACTTGAAACATCTTCGAATTGACAAAATTAACATCTGTCAACTTCAGAAGGCAGCCCTGCTGGGATCCGCACGAATACTACGCCGATACATTACAACTTCCTAGGCCTCTGGGTGAGGTTCGAATTGTAATGAAGGCCAACAACCAGCTAAAGATCTGGCAGCTGTGAAATCTACAATTAATAATAATAATAATAATAATGATGATGATGATGATGATGATGATGATGATGATGATGATGATGATGATGATGATGATATCATAATAATCATCATAATGCTTTGTGTAATGTTCGATGATCGATGACCAAGTCAGTCTTAAAGAAGCATTTTGTTGCTTTGTATGCTTCTTTCATACCGCTGCTAATTAGTTGGCAGGAAGAGTCTGAGAAGTATCACTCCTATCAAGGTCTGATACGTATTATTACAGGCACCTGTGAAATAAATGACTGTTAAGGGGGTATATATTACTTCATGAGTAGCCCTGAAAATGGGACCACAGTGCAGGATGAAAACATAGCACATTGTTGTGGAGCTGGCCATTTCCAAGGGGTTCATCCATTGTTATTCTCCAGGGCTCTTGAAGGCACTTAAGCATATTATTTCCTTGATTTTTTTTGTCTGTAGATGTTGTTTTCTCCAGTAAACTTCTTAAACTACTTGTTAAAATCTATTTTCCTTCACCATTTGTGTATTCATTGCCTTCAAAAGAATCACCACTCCTTGGTAATACATAGAACGTCTCACAGCAGTTCTTTCTGGCACACCATATTTCTGACCCATACATCACACACACTCAGCCAACACTCATACACCACAAACAAATGTAAAGATCCGTACAGGCTACTTTAATACTGCCCTAGATTCCAGTTGTGTGCAGACAACTGATTTTTTTATTGTTCAAATGGGACATATTTTAGAATTCTTCTCAGTGAAATGTGCTGCACCTAGCAATGTAACAAGAGAAAGATGTGGGTTCAGAGATTTGGGAATTAATTAAAGGACTCTGCATAGATCACTGCAAAAGCAGTACTTCCTGATTATACTAGAATCCCTATTCATAAACTTAGTATAACAACTATCCTGAGTGGATATAAGCACCAATGATCTAAAATCCTCAATAATTAATCCTGAATGAAATCATCCACAATTAATAGTCCTGCACGTACCTAGCAAAAGTACGGACTTGCCTTATGTGTTGTGAACAAACTGGTGACTATTCAGGGAAGAATGTCATTCTTTAAACAAAATTATCATAGACTTATCTACTTGAAAAGTAATCAGTACTGAAGCATGAGTTAAAACTGTTGTACCAAAAAATACAAATCTCTGAGACTCCCTGGCAATATTTGTGGTTTTAAAGTCACATTTACTTTTCAAGTTTGTATCATTTTTGCATTACTCTTCCCAGCTTTGTGAAAACCTTTACAAACATTAAACAAATCTAACTACATGAAGAAAAGATTAAAGGGTTCATATTCAGAATGCTATCAATTGTGCAGAGAAATATCATTCTTCCCCTCTACTAGTTGATGCTATTTGCCACAAGAGAAGGCAAATGAAATATTGCACATATGTGCGATAGTTTTTTAACTGATGGCTTGCCTTTATTTGTTTGGGTATTTTATTTGAAGCCTCAAAAAATCTAACAAAAATGACTGATTTTACTGTTAAAATTCCTATCAACGCAGAAGACTTGCCTATTATTTTCAGATTTCCATGATGCTTTTAAATATATTGTTCATGGCTGAGCCTTTTACACAAGTCTTTGTGATGCTGTCAGCTGAAGGTATATTTCCCTTACATTCTTCTTCTCCAAGAAATGCCATGTTGAAATCAGCAGTGGTTATTGAAGAGCAAAGCCCAACAGATTGCATGCAATGACTACTGTGCCTAGCAAATTTGATTATTATCAGGCGTTATGAAGAACAGCCAGTGTTGGAAACTAGTAGTGAACAAATGCATGAATAATTGTAATGATGATCATTTTTTCTGATAATGTAGCATGGTGGCATACATCAGCTGAAGAAAGTCAGTTTGAGATAAGGCTTAAAGTGTCAGGCCAGGGTTGAAGAGGCTCAAATAATCCAAATCCCTACTGAAACACAAAGGCCGTTTCCGCACGGGCAATGAATGGCGACCTGGAGACGGTAAAAACGCCGTCTCCAGGCCACCATTCGCACGGGGGGCGCAGCTGCAACGCAGCCGCGCCGCCCTCGCACTGCCCACCCAGCCTGAAGCTGGCGTTTCCCCAGAGCGCTTCCCAGCGCTCTTTTTGAGGAAACGCCGCCGTGAAGCCGCTGCCGAGCGAACGGCAGCGGCTTCACGCCGCCTCCCCCACCCGGCACTTACCTTGTCCCCGGGCCTCTGGCGCATCGCCAAGGCCTGGGGACACGCCCCCCTGCCCTGCTCTGCTCTGCTGGAGCAGGTGCGCAGGGCCAGGGGGCGTGTCCCCAGGCCTCGGCGACGCGCCGGAGGCCCGAGGTTATCTGCCGGGTCGGACCGGGGCCCTTGACGCATCCGGTGGCGCCCGGGTGCCCGGCTAAATTCCCAGAGACCCGTCCCATGCGAGGGGACGGTCCCAAGCCGTCGTCGTGGGTCCGGCTGTCATAAACATGCTCGACCCGGCCAAGTTTCAACCTTTGATAGCGAGGAAACGGCCAAAGCTTGAATCTTCCTAATCAACATAAATTACACAGTTCAGCAATTAGCTGAGGGAGAGTCTCTCCCTTCAGTCATTCTCTCTCAGTCTAACCTGCCTCTCAGGGCTGTTGTAAAAAGAAAGGGTGCCATAAAATGTGATTTAAAACATTGTGTGTTACATGCAGATGGGCTACATCAGACCATATATAAGCCAAGATGACTTTTTCCCTCCAAGAACATTTTTGTTTCCAAAATTTATCACAAAATGACTGGATATGAGTCCAGTAGTACTTTAGAGACTAACTAAATTTGGAAGGGTACATGCTTTCAAGAACCAAAGCTCCCTTTGTTATATACATTGTCAGGTACCTGATGAAAAGAGCTTTAACTCTTTGAAGTTTATACCCCCAAAATTTTGTTGGTTTCTACAGAGGTGTAGCTAGGAAAAATGGAGCCTGGTGCAAAATCTGAGTTTTGTGCCCTCCCCCAATGGGTGGCTACTGTGATGCTGGAATCCACCCCCAAACAGCATCATTTTCAATGGTGTTTAAACTAGGGAGCCCAGATGCTTCTTTTAAATCCATCTTAAAGGGAGAATCTGGGGTCCCCAGTTAAAGCAACATTGAAAGTGATGCTGTTTGGGGGTTGATTATCTCCCATCCTGAAACAGCATCCCTTTCAATGTTTAAACTGTGGATTTCAGATTCTCCCTTTAAATCCATGCCGAAGGAGGTGGATTTAAAAGGAGAATCTGGGGAAATTTGGGGGGTGCCTGCTGTCAGGGGTACAATTCTTAGCTAGCAGCACCACAATTTTAGGGTGTATTTAGAAGTCTCTCCTGATTTGGTTCAGGGGGTCCAAAGTTATGGACGCTCAAAGGTGTAGCCCCCATCCCCTATTACCTCCCATTGGAAACAATGGGGGATAGGGCACCCCCTTTGGGAGTCCATAACTTTGGACCCCCTAAACCAAACCTAACCTAACTTGGGTGGTATCATCAGGAGAGTCTCCCACAAAATCGCTGACATTTTGGTGCTGCTAGCCTAAAACCTGCGCCCCCTGCAGGCCAAAAACGGAAAAAACACTAAAAATACAAATAAATCACAACCCTGAATTTTTATACTCCCCTCCCAGCCCACCATTGTGACGCATCAGCCCCAGTGAAACGTGCTCACCCCCACACCCACTGGTAGCTATGCCTCTGGGTTTCTAATGTGCTACTGAATTTGAATCTAGATTTCTTACTGCAGACCAACATAACTACCCTCTGAAATTATCCCAGAATATAGGCTGTATGAGAGTGATACCAAATTTCACAGGTGGACTAGCAATATCTCATAAACCATAGTGCATTTTTCTTAAATGATCAATTCAGTGACAGCACAGAACAGTATGACAATGGAAAATAATTGCTAGGGGATGACATTTCCCTCTGGAGGTTTTTCGAGCCCATCAGGAATGGTTTAGTTTGGATTTCCTGCATTTAACAGAGTGATAAACCCTTCCAATTCAATCATTCTGATTCTAGGATCTCCATAGAAGCTTCTGCACTGCTAGTATGCAATGAAAGTAGTTATATGTTCCCTTTCTGTGCCAAGACTGTACAGCCTCTGATGGTCCCTGGCTACATTAGAGATGAATATAGACTACATGATGCATGTGAGCTATGGGAATCATATGATCTTCATGACTACATTCAAACTTCAACTATGAATATTAAGCACTGAATCTTTACAGCTTAGGTAAAGATTTGTTTAAAAACCATTTTTTCCTCAGATTATGCCAATACCTAGGATTTATAACTGTACTCATGGCAACAGCCTTTGCAAAGCTATGTTTACACGGCCTATGTGACCTGTAAAAAAACCCCTTCCTTTGTTGAGATCTTCTTAAAAAGTTAATAATGAGTCCTTACACAAATCAGAAGGAGGTAACACTAAAAAGTGAATGCTTAGCTTCCATACAATTTGGACAAAAACAAAAATTAAACTCTGGCTTTTTATGCAGCTCTTTTTTGAAAAGCCTACGGGCAGAAACTGCTTTTATATTTCTGATGTTTAATCCATTATTACAACCTTGCTCTTTGCCCTCTTACACAAAAAAGCTCATCAGACAACAATTTTCATAAATTGAAGCCATTCGCATTACACATTTTTATGAAATACCAGACAGCACTATTGCAGATGCTGCATACATTTCTTTGTGCTAATGGCATCTGCTCCATGGCTGTAGAAATAATTGTGTAATCGCTAAATCAATCAAATAATTTGAGTGGTGCTTCAAGCTTTCTTATGAGCCTGCTCTTTGTTTAGTTAAATCAGGTTAGACAGATACGTTCTTGTTGTTATTGTATCACAAAAGTTTTTCTATTCATCGGTTAGTATCTCTTTCTGTTTTGACCTTCTGTATGGATTTTAAAGAACATTTATACCCCTTACCAAAAGGGTGCAAGTTGAAAACATTTCAGAAACATTTGGAGGGGATATGTCTGGAAAGGGCTATTGGCTCTGGGCTTTCCTCGGGTTTTTTGTCATAGTTTATTTTTCAACCCACTTGATAGATGTAGAGATATATTAATATTGTTTCAACTTTTTAAAAATCACAACAGAAATAAACATTAAATGTGCCCAACTTCCTAAGCAGAACACCAAAGCAGTCATGCACTAAATCTGCTGATAAGCTTAGCATCTCTCTAATTGTTTTGAGCACAATTACAGATTGCCTAGTGAATGCAAAACGTGATACATTTTGTGAAGTCATACAAATGCTACAGTAGCTGTTGCTGATATGCAATATACATAACAGATAATTGGGGGGTTCATAAAAGAAAAAACACAACTGAAACAGAAAGCTAAAGCTGCCAAAGAAGAGTGACCTTAAGTAGATGTTCTCTAGATAGAATTTGGAATTAAAGAAAATATCAACACGTTCCTGCTGCCTGCCCTGAAATTTCTCATCTTGTTCAATGGACTGCTTCCCCAATTTTTTCAAGACAAGTCTTGCCTTTACCCAAGATTTGATCTTGATCACACCTGATCCTTCCACCTCCTTGACTCCAATCCTGTCGACACTGATCAATTCATGCTTGAGTGAATTGGGATATACAGTGAATGTTAGGGCTATGCTTGGTGTTACAGCATTATGAAGTAAGTATAGTGTAGACTTGATCATTGTATGGATGGGGGGGAAATGGAAGTCTCACATCAGCTTCTGAACTTTTAAAGGGAGAGAAAAATACAAGTATAAAAAATTAATTTCCTACAATTGTTCTTGAGCTGTGTGTTACATTACAGCTTCCCCGGAGTCATCTCCCTATTCTCAGGTTTCATGAAATTTTCATTTTGCAGAGACCATAAGGCAAGTGAGAGCCCACAAGGAATTGTGAGGGAAGCAAAGTGGAGACATTATATCTTTGTGTCCTTTCCTGTGTTACCACAGATAATCAGAGTGCAAGATAAGGCTTATAGATAAGTTCTTCAGTCTATTCCTCAAATAACAGAAGTTCACAAAGGAGAACAGGAATAAACTGGGTTTGAAGGACTCTTTTTTTTAGTTCAATCTGTATTCAATTCAAGGTACATTATCTTTGAGTTCCATCCTACTTTTCCCCACAGCCATTTCAGCCTTCCCAAGATGTTGTCTCAGCTGCTTCTGGAACAGAGGCACGTTTACAAGTACAGAGAAGGATAGTAGAAAAGTACATGGTCACTGCATCCATTTTTACATGAGCTTCTTTGATTGTTTTGGATATTTTTGTGTATAAATAATATTGAGTTGTGAACCACAACAGCGACAACTTCACAGGCATTTTTCAAAACTCCGTTGACTTCCCTCACAATCCCTCCAGAATTTGCATTGACAAGTTACACCTAATTTCAGTTGACAAGAAAAAGAAAAAAAATGTTGGTTTACATACCCCGTTTTTTTCTACCTTAAGGAGTCTCACAGCAGCTTACAATCATAATCCTTTCCTCTGCTTATTGTGAGATATATGGCGCTGAGAAAGTTCTGAGAGAACTTCAACTACCCCAAGGTCACCTAGCAGGGTTTGTGTGGAGGTGTGGGAAATCAAAACATAGTGTTCATAATCAGAGAATGTGGCTATTGTATGGTATTGCATTTTACACCAGTTTTCTTCAAGACTATTCTGGAACAATGTGACATACTACTTTCTAGTCAGTAGCCAGTTGCTAGAACTAAAGAAGATTCTGGATTTTAAAAAATATCCTTTGCACACTTTTTTTGCCATAATGCTCAGTTAATGCACAGAAAAGACTTATTGTTGGGTACTATTGTCACAGAGAGAGTTATTCCTAATTATAGTGGTTAAGGTATAATTGTTAAAGTTTTGAATTTGGACTTGGGAAGCCCAGATTCAAATCCTCACTTGCACAATGGAAGCTTGCTGAGGGTCCTTGATCCAGTCATATACTCTCAGTCCTGAACCTGGCAAGCATTTAGATGAGAGACCACCAAGGGACACCAGGATGATACGGAGGCAAGTAATGGCAAACCACCCCCAAAGTCTCTCTTGAAAAATTCATAGTTTGCTGTGACTTGATGGCAAAAAATGTATCACAGCACAACAGTGACTTTAGAGACATCTCTGAATAGTGGCCCCACATATACTGAATTATTGCACACTGCCAGCAATGGAAACACCAGAACATTCCCTCTTGATATTCTCTGACTAGGTATACTGCAAATGGTGGTAACTTTTATCATTGTGCTGCATGTTTCTATTTTCAGAACTGAAGTAGGCTATTTCCCTGTAGATCTGAGGTATGAAACCCATCAGTGCTGAAACCACCAGCATGTAACAGGGAAGACATTAGTATGTGCTCTCTCTGAGGGTGTTTGCCTTTGAACTTCAAATGAACAACAAGCTATTTATAAAATGGGTCACTGTCAGAGACCAGGTTCTGGTGATAATTGCTCTCTCCAATCTGACACAGCTGTGATTGAGTGCATGCAGTGTCCCTTTAGCTAGGAAGTTGATTAAGAAATTTTAATTAACCAATTAGCTATACCCATTCTGATGAAATTGTTAAATGCCAAGGTTGCTGAGCCAATGTACAGCTGAATACTCTTGAAAAGTTATGTCTTATTAATCAAAAGCTGTGAAGCTAAATAAGAAATTAAAGAAAGTTTTTTAAAAAAACTAGATGCGACAATTGTTCTGTGGTCAGGGTTACAGAGTTAAAGATGAGTGATTACAAAAGTTTTATCAAAATAAAAGACAGTATTGCACAATGTTAATATTGCATTCTTATGGAGAAGTATTGTTAGAATTCCATATATAGAAACTCTCCTAATTCTGGAAAGATCTGATTCAAATCATTTAAGTATTTCAACAGGTCATGTTCATGAAGGGGCATAGCTGCCTAAAACAGTACCCAGGCAAGCACAATGGCTTGCCCTGTCCCCAAGTGCCACTTGAGCAGGTCACATGGGCACATTGTTTGTGGCCCCATCCGTCACAACTGCCCTCTGCCACTGAAGTCTACATGAAGTTCGGGGGCAGGGCTCTGAATTCCCCTACCAGGACCAAATAAGTGTCATCCCTTCCTGCAGTCCAGTCACAGAAAAGGAAGTAAGTGAACTAATTGCCCAACTAAAGCCTAGGAAAACACCCAGGATTGATGCTATCACACCAGAATTACTTAAATCTAATCCCCAATGGTGGTCATCCTTTTAGCAGCTGTTTTTACCATGATAAATGCACTGGGCAAGATCCCAACTAGTTGGACCAAAGCTGTAGTGGTCCCTATTATCTATCATAGGGAAGCTGTATGCCCATCTCTTAAATTCTAAACTGAAATGTAACTTGGAGGAAAAGCTACAGTCCTCAGGGCTCGCAAGACCTAATTATTCCACCAAGATAATATTTGAAGCAGATATAGTTGTTGAAATCTGTTGGCCCTGACACTATATACCTCCTCCTTTATGCTCAGTAAGTTTTGTAGCATAGGAATGTGGTTTATATGAGCTTTGTGAATTATTTAAATTGCCAACAGGTGTTTGTAGTAGTTGTAGTTGGGATTGATTTTTATCTTTTGATGTGCTTTAATTACTATTTAAAACATTACTGTATGATTTTAACCATTATTTTAATATTTGATTAAAAGTTAACTCTAGGTTCATGCAGCTCAGTTATTTTTTGTTTTACTAATATTATGATACATTCTGCTGTTTTCTTTTAGATTTCAAATCCTGAGATTGTTTCTCTGTTGAAGTAGGTTTTCAAAAGATATTCCATAAATGGTTTCCAGTTTTCTGAAAAGTTGTTCATTTCATTGTTGTCATGCCCCACAAAGGCTTTTGTTATTTCCCCATTAAGCTTTAGTTTCCCCATAGTTAGCATGGTTTTTGTTCTTAAGTCTTCCAACAGAGGGTATTTTAGTTAGCCCCTGTCCCTTTAAGACATTTCCCAACAGGCAGTTTCCTTTCTTTACCCAGCAATCCCCTGTTTTAGTTCTAGTCAGTCAGTCTGAGAGAGGTGTCCAGGGTAGTTGGATACCGGAATATTTGTGATGTCCACATTATTATATGGTGGTCCAAAGAGCACAAGTTAAGTTTAGCAGCAATTAGAACTGAACAAAGACTGAAAGAGCTGAAAGGAAGCAAGACACAGTGGACTTTCCTAAAGCAACCAAGAGAAGACACAGTCTGCAGCTTCAAACCTGCTTAAGACAAGCAAGTACTGTGACTTAGATAGACCCAAGGGAGGAGTTAGGGTTTTGTTTCTCTCCAGTAATAAACCTATTGTAAGAACTGTTGAACCTGGTTTGTGTCTCCCCCATTCTGACCTAGCCAAGTACAGGGCACCTCTAACAGATTCACTTGGGTGGCAGACCAATTGTCCCTTAATAAAGACATCAGCTTTGCCATTTCTGAAAAATTTGTGAGTTTTTAAATCCAGTTTTCCTTTGTTTAAATGTTATTGTCTCTCCATTTTTGCACATAAAGAATCCTTGCTGCAGTAGTCACATTTGTTTTTTGTTGTTGTTGGGGGTTGTTTTGTTTTGATTGCTAACAAGTCATATCTGACTTATGGCAACCTCTAGTGGGGTTTTCAAGGCAAGAGTTGTTCAGAGGTATTTTTCCATTGTCTGCCTCCATATCACAACCCTTGCATTTTTCGGAGCTCTCCAATTTACCAGAATTAGCCCTGTTTAGCTTTGGCAATCTGGGCTATCCAAATCAGGTCTATTACAGGATTCTAAAAATCCAGAGGAAATCTTAGCATGCTGAAAAATCTTAGTTTTCTAAAAAAAAAAAACTCAAAATGCATAAGCTGTAAAAATAAAGCATGCACCCATGTTTGCCGGTGTAATACCCCCAAAAATGGTTGTTTACAAGCACCATTTTAACAATCGGGTCTGCTGAAGTGGTGTGACCCTGCTGAATCCCACCACTGACTGTATCCTTTCTTATCCTGCAGGTTAATTGTGCTATCCTTAGAAAGCTATAGCTTTGCTTAGGATGGCACTGCAAGAAGAAGATAAAGAAGAGGAGTTTGGATTTATATCCCCCTTTCTCTCCTGTAGGAGACCCAAAGGGGTTTACAATCTCCTTGCCCTTCCCCCCTCACAACACACACCCTGTGAGGTTGGTGGGGCTGAAAGGGTCTGAAAAGCTGTGACTAGCCCAAGGTCACCCAGCTGGCATGTGTGGGAGTGCCCAGGCTAATCTGAATTCCCCAGATAAGCCTCCGCAACTCAAGCAGCAGAGCTGGGAATCAAACCTGGTTCCTCCAGATCAGAGTGCACCTGCTCTTAGCCACTGCTTTTAGCCACTACACTAAGGTATGATACAGGAGGGTCATAACTCACTTGCAGACCACATGCTCAGTTTGAAAGTTGTCCCGAATCCGGTCTTCAACATCTTTGTTTAAAAGGTCTTGGGCTGTAGACTAGAAAGCTCTGTGCTTAGAAAGCTGCTGCAGTAAAAGTAAAAATTACAAAGCTGGATGGACCAGTATTCAGTCTAAGGTAGCTTCAGAAATTACAGGCAACAAAATGTATCCCCAACATTCCCCTAGATGTCACCAAAAGTGACTTGAGCAATACAAAAAAAAATGATTGTGGACTCTGGATGCTGTACTCCACAGTATTAAGAAAATATACACATAGGTATTCATATTCAGCATGTTTCAGTGCTTTTGAGTTATAGTACTTTGAATCAAAAAAGCAAGTCACCATCACCCATATTTTTACTCTTTTTAGTCTTTACCAGCAAGTATTCTGAAAGCACAGGTGTGTTTTCTTTAAGAGTTTATGGAGAAAAAAATGTTATCACACTTCCATCAGCAGCAGCTGTTTGTTTGTTTCAGCTCCAGGGAAATATGCGGGTTGCTGCATGGCTCCTTTGTTTTTGATAGCTTTTCTTATCAGAGTCCTGCATTAGAGGCCTGGTTTCTTTCCTTCTGATCCTATGAAAGACTACTTTAAACTGCAAACAATTTTCATGGTTGTTTGATGCTGCTAGTATAGGCCTTTTCTTTTGTAAAGCTTTTATTTATAATTGCTTTTAAAAGAATTTGAGGGGGGAATGGCTTGCAATTAACTCAGGCTTCCTTGGTCCTTGCAAGTCTGAACATCCAAAGACAGTTTAAAGGACTGGTATTTTAAGTAACCCTGATCTGGATAGCCCAGGCTAGTCTGATCTCATCAGATCTTAGATGTTAAGCAGGGTGTACCCTGCTTGGTACTTGAATTGGAGCCCACCAAGGAAGTCCAGGATTGCTATGCAATGGCAGGCTACAGCAAACCATCTCTGTTGATCTTTTGCTGTGAAAACACCATGGGGTCTCCCCATATCAGTTGCACAGTAAAAAAAAAAGTTACTTAACAGGCATGGAGTAGTACCACTGACTTGAGGAAGCATCTTGCCAGTTCAGTACATAGGAAACAAAGAAACCACATGAAGGGAGGGACTGTGATGCAGTTCTTTTGCAGACCAAAGGCATATAGTATTGAAATAAGAAGTAAGTTTTTCATTCAGCACCATCACATGGCATCCTTACTGCTTCCATTGCTAGAGACTATTGCAGAAAGCAGTTATGCCACTCAACAGTTGCCAGTACATATTCCTTCAACATATCAAAGAGTAGGCAGGTTGAATCCAGAATCCCCATCCTGTATCATAGTAGGGATGTGAGGTCTCTCAGTATAGCAGGATACCTCCCGCCCTGGGCCTGCCACTTCCACTGTGTTTTGATGGAGCGAGACAAAATTGGGGGCATCAGTTTTACTATAGAAAGGAAGAATCATACAGCATTGCCTCAATTTATTCATTCCAGAATGAGGAGGTGGATGCTGCCCTCCTTCAGTGTGCAAACTGGACTCTAGAGTCAATTCCACGCAGCATAATTATACCGGGTTACATTCAGTGTTTTAGAAACTGGGTCTATTTTCTCCTTGTTTCTCCCTTCACATGGGTATCTGTTTCCATGAAGGAATCAAGTTAAGATAGGGAGGAAATGCTCCAATTTGTTTCACACAAGTCTGGGTTTTTTTGTATCTACACCACAAGCATACCTGCACATGAATGAACATCCGGTGTCATGAACTGTGATTGGCTTTTCTTTTCAGATGGCAACTTGAATGATCTTTTCTGCCCTGCCTTTTGATTTGCTGGCACTTGCCATTATACCTACTCTGTGATTCTCAGGCCCTTTCCGCACAAAGGCGGAAGGGCTTGGGTCGGCGTAATGAACGCCGACCCCATGCAGACAGTCCCAGAACTGGCTGGGAGGGAGGTTTTTGGAGGCAGCCTGAGGCCGCCCTGGGGGAGGGGGAAGGGAGCCAGGTCGGCGCTGCTGCGATTCGGCAGCGCCGCCTGTGCGAACGGCGTTATTGGCCCGTGCAGAAAGGGCCTCAGATAAGAGCATGTTCTGTGATCCAGGAGATTCTCTGCTGAATCTATTGAACATGAATCCAGAGGTGGCGCAGCTGCTGGATGTGTTTCTGGCACTGGTTGTGCACCTTCTCAGCCTCCTCTGTGCAGGCACTATTCGTACACATTGTATCCAGTCTCAGGTTAGTGCAAGACAATAAATTGTTCTTTCAGAAAGTGTTTTAAAACCATGCCAATAAAACCAAAGAGTGTTTTAAAACTATGCAAACATTCACTTTTCTTGCCAGAGGGTCCCTGGCTTGGCAGATGGGGGGGAGGGGTTGAAGCTGCAGTGGGGGGTGGCAGGCCTTCTTCATGGTCTGCAAGCTTCCTCCTGTGGTACTCAGAGCTGGGGATGCCCTCCATGTTCAGCCTGGCTGGGTGGAGGTTTCCACTGTTCTTCTTGCCATAACATTGGGTGGGGAGGGAAACTGCTATGTTTGGCCTCCCCTGGAGCCTGTCAAGGACTCATCTTTTTTGGCAGCGGTCTGGGGAACGGTTCTTTCAGAACCAGGCAATTATGGCTGCACCAGCATGAGTATATACAATGAAGTGGCCATGTTCACAACTTTTTTTAAAGCTGGGAAGCAGGCAGGAAACTTCCACAATGCACCTGCCCAGCAAGAAACTTCTGTATCCATGTGGATGCAGATCTTTCTCACTGTGAAATGGGCCAGCAAATTACCAGGTTCTGAAATTTTGTTCCCCAGATGCCTGCCTGGGCACAGCTGCGGAGTTTGCCTCCCACGCACCTAACCTCGAGGTGTGGGTGACCATGGGGGAATGGGAACAAGCTGCATTTCTGGTTCCCTCTGTCAAGAAAACAGGCTCACCCTGTCCAATTTTGGGGAAATCACCCTGTGTGTGCCACTTTTGACTGCTAATTGTCATAGTCCAAAAGATTGTCATGCCCTTATATAAAGCAGTGGTGCGACCGCACTTGGAGTACTGTGTCCAGTTCTGGTCGCCGCATCTCAAAAAGGATATTGAGGAGATAGAAAAAGTGCAGAGAAGGGCAACAAGGATGATTGAGGGACTGGAGCACCTTCCCTATGAGGAGAGGCTGCAGCGTTTGGGACTCTTTAGTTTGGAGAGGAGGCGGCTGAGGGGGGATATGATTGAAGTCTACAAAATTATGCATGGGGTAGAAAATGTTGACAGAGAGAAATTTTTCTCTCTTTCTCACAATACTAGAACCAGGGGGCATACATTGAAAATGCTGGGGGGAAGAATTAGGACTAATAAAAGGAAACACTTCTTCACGCAACATGTGATTGGTGTTTGGAATATGCTGCCACAGGAGGTGGTGATGGCCACTAACCTGGATAGCTTTAAAAGGGGCTTGGACAAATTTATGGAGGAGAAGTCGATTTATGGCTACCAATCTTGATCCTCTTTGATCTGAGATTGCAAATGCCTTAACAGACCAGGTGATCGGGAGCAACAGCCGCAGAAGGCCATTGCGTTCACATCCTACATGTGAGCTCCCAAAGGCACCTGGTGGGCCACTGCGAGTAGCAGAGAGCTGGACTAGATGGACTTTGGTCTGATCCAGCTGGCTTGTTCTTATGTTCTTATGTTAATTGTCATAATCCAAAATGCCTTGCCTTAGGCTATAGATCTGATCTAGCCGGCATGCCCACTGCCGCTATGTGCTTTGCGGGCTGCCTACAAGTCCTGGCAGCCCTTGGCAAGACTGCTGGGAGAAAACCAAGCTGCTTCAGGTTCCCTCGGCAATGCCGGGCAATAGCAGATAAGTTTCCAGCCTGCAGCTGCCGAACACTCCAATGACTTGGGCAAGCTCATCTAGCCGGCAAGTCTGCTGCCGCTAATCCTTTTGCAGGCTGCCATGCCTGCAGTCCAGGTGGGCTTTGGCAGCACTGGGGCAGAGCATCACATTCTCACTCACATTATCTTATTTTGCAGAAAAACAGACACTGCCCCCTCCCATGATAACATTCGTCCCAAGGTGTGCATCTCCCTAGCTATGTGCTCTGAGCAATTAGTACAAGTACAGAGAAGAAACCAGGGATTGGGGGGGGGGGGCTCCACTCCCAATTAACTCCCAATTAACTCAGTCAATACCATGAGAGAAAACATGCTTGGGTGAACATTTCAAGAAGGGCAGGCTGCCACGGCAGTTGGCAGCTCAGCAGAGATAAAACTGACATGACATCAGACGGAGAGTTCAGACAGCAGGTGGGGAAAATAAACCAGTTTTTCTCCCAGGGTGTTTGCACGGAAGTGGTCTCAATGTGGGATTTTGTAAAAAGATTGTGATTTTAGCAGTTTTGGGGAAAAAAACAGGATAAGGGAAATATTATGGGACAAACTCACTTTGGGACCAGGAACCGTGCAAACTACTTGGCCAAACTGGGATATTTCCCTTGATCAACCTGGGATATTTGGACCATATGGAATCAACCTAGGATAGTTAGGTGGAGAGGGAACTTGGAGAATTCCACTCAGAGTAGTTTCAATGCCATTTCATCTGATTAGAGAGTGGTGTCCAGTGGGGTACTACAGGACTTGGTTCTCAGCCTGACACTTTTCAATATTTCTATAAATGATAGAGGGGCTGCAGGGCATTAAATTTTAAGATAACATCAAATTGGAGAGGTAACAAACACCCCAGAAGATAGATGTACAACAAGGATAAGTGCAGAGATCTACATCTTGGTAACAAAAATAAGAACACGCATATTGGATAGAATACTTCTTCTGGGTATCAGTACTGCTACTTTTGGGTTGCAGTGTATGCGAACAAGATCTTGGGGTACATGTGGACTATAAGCTAATTATGAGCAGTCAGTTGATGCAGTGGCAAAAACTGCTAATGTGGTCTTAGGGTAAAACAACAGAGGATAACACCCAAATCATAAGATGTCATCCTGCTGTACACCACATTGATTTGAGCACACGTGGAATGCTGTGTGCAAATCTGCATTGCAAAAACCCTGTGTTAAAAAATGGAGTGGGTGCAGAAGAGAGTTTCAAGGATATTTGGGGCCTGGAGACCAAGTCCTATGAGGAAAAGCTAAGGGATAATGTTCAGTCTGGAGAAGAGGAAATTGAGCGGCAACAAGATTGCTCTCTTTGAGTGTTTCAAAAGCTGTCACTTAGAGGAAGGCAGAGTGCTGTTCCTTTTGGCGGCAGAGGATTAGAGTCACAATAATAGGTTTAAATTATATGTGAAAAAGTACCGGATAGATATTAGGATTTTTTTTTTACAGTAACAGTAGTTTAGCAGTGGAATGAGCTGCCTAGGGAGATAATGAGCTCCTGTTAACTGGCCATTTTTAAGCAGCAGTTTTAGAATGATCCTGCATTGAGAAAGGGGTTGGACTAGGTGGTCTGTATGGGCCCTTCCAAAATGGCATAATGGCATAGCACAATACTGATAGTCTCCCAGGGCTGATACCAAGCAACACATGACTTGCAGGTTCTCTACAATTTCCACGTGTGTGGCTGTCCAGTTCAAACCACAACTGAGGTATATGGGGTTCAATTCCTCCCCACCACCACTTTTGTCAGCCTGCTTCTTCTTATGGATATCCCCAACAGGCCAAATAACATTGCCCAGGATCAGTTCCAGTCAGGTATTCGCCATAAGTGTGATAGTCACAATCGTCATCAGACAACATACATATTAAAACAGAGAGATGACCAATGGAGTCAGGGTCGAGACCCCAGATTCAGATAATGTATTCCTCGGGCAGCGGCAGTTAATGTATACAGTGAGAAAAATCAAGAACTGCAACCTATTGCTCAATCATAGCTGAGCAAAGGTAGAATATTTGCTAGTCTCACTGATCTTATTGAACCCTCTGGAAACTGCCAGAGCTTCAAACTGATCAGTTAACAGTTCCTGACACTTCACAGAACAAGGCCTGCAGGGCCAGAAAGAGCAGTGGGAAAACAACAGTCAAGCAACTCTGGGTATGGTGCAAATGTATTCCACAAGTGAGGCAAGATATTTCTTAAGGATATGTCATGGGGAAAATAAAGATTGCCTCATTTTCTTTAGGTAGTTTTAAAGCACTTGTATTGGTTTATAATGGATTGCATTCACTTCGATGGATAAGATACTGCCAATTATTTAATTAAAGCATGTACATAATATGTGTAACTTTTCTCAAGTTATGTGTAACTTTTCACAAGTAATCTGATTGTGTAAGTAGTTTTATTAATTGCATACTTTGCTAAAACTGTCATACTTTTGTTGGATGGAAGTTTCTTTTCTTTGAAGTATATGTGGTAGAGATTTATATACAATCTTTTTATCATTTATCCTATGTCCAATACTTGTACATGTGCAATATTGGATGCATAGATTGTTCCAAGCAACATTAAATCATGTCCAAACTAATGTAGATAAGTTGCTGCAATGTCAGATAATTGTTCATTGCTCCGTTGTCATCAATTACAGCTGGCTCAGACATACACTATGGCCTTAGTTACTAAAATAAAGATATAATCTGATATTCACTTACTTGGAAATAAGTCCCACTGAACTCATGGTAATGGCTCCTGTTTACACATGTATAGGATCTGGATGGAAATTCCTGTAACAAGGAGCTTGAAATTATAGAAACATTGGGAGAATTTTGGTAATGCTTATACACTGGTTTTGTCACAAAGTCATTATTTCAGATTAGTTTTGTTTAATTGAGATTCCACCCCATTACCCTTTGAAAGCAAGAAAATACTTCATAAAATCTGTTATACCTGTAAGACCTAATTAAAGAAAAAGAATTGTAGTTCAAGTTACTAATTTTGCATACTTACATGTACCAAAGAAGTTGGTGACTCATGCTATGGTAGTATTTTAGCTGAGTTTCTCATTAGATCATAGATCCATCTTTATGTCCTAGATGCCTAATAAACTACAGAATTGGACAGATAGTGAAGTTAGTTGTTAAAATATAGCTCACACCCTCCATAATCTAAGGGTAACCTTTAAGACATTTAATGCACAATCAATCAAGTATAGAGACTGATGTTCCCACTCTGTCAGTGAGGAAAGTTGCGATTCAGTCTCATGGGGGAATCCATTTGAAAATCTATTCTATATTACGGTCCATTTTTCCCTAGAAGCCACTCAGAGAGTGACATGAAAAGGGCTTCTTTATTGTGTTGCAGCTCAACTGTCCCTGGCTAGACCATTGGCCCTTGACTCTTCCCCACCCCTGCTCCAAGCCTTTCTTCAATAGGGTCACCTCCTAGGTTTAGCCTCAACTCAGTCTATAGAACGTAACATAGCTTCCTGGGGCAAAGGTTTGGTCCTACTTTTGACTTCACATTCCTTCTCTCTGTTCTCATACCTTGTCCTTTTATGTGTGACTCTTTGTCTGAGACCCACATCACAATAACTAACCATGTCCTAGCTTTCCAATATCTGGCCATACACTCCTGATCAATTTGCTGTCTCAGTGGTACATGCCTTCCAGAACAGCCCATGTCTCACTAGGGGTATACATCATCCAATGCCCCCATCCCCATTTCTGATAGGCCATGTACATTGTACTGCATACTGAAGACAACAAAACTTGTTTTACAGCTGGATGAGCCAACTTTGCCAATCCTTGCTTCTTGCTTCTGTGCCCATCATAAAAGATGAAAGTGTGACTCAAGAGTTATTGGCAAGGCAACTAAGAACAGATACTAAAGGAAAGTCAATATTTTGTGTTGTTGAGCAGCTCTTCAAAGACAAGGAAATTCTGCTCACTAATATACTTGCTTGTGCTACTGGTGGAGCACCATCAATGACTGGTCACCACTGTAGGTGTTTTGCTTACTTGAAACAAATCAGTGCCTAATGTCTTTACAAGTCATTACACGCTGTCATTACTGCAGTGAACAAAAGAAAAGCTTGACTGACTATTGTGGGAGCTCTGTCTTAAGAATTATGAAGGTTTTTAACATTTGCTTCTTCCAGCTGAAGTTCATTGGCTATCAAAAGGCAACTATCTAAGATACTTTTGTTACCTTTTTGACACTGTTGTGGAGGTTTTTTTGAACACACAAATGCTTTGCTCAGCCATGAACACAAAAAGATCAGGCATAACACTGTTTATTGATCAGAACTATGCAAAGTTCAATGAAATGAATTTTCAGTGGCAAAGAAATGAGGTCAGTAATATTAAGGGCAAATCTGTCATCTATACATTTATTTCAATGTCAACTCTCTTTGAATGCAGTATAGGTCATCACCAGCTACACCAATTTCTGAGTGTTCTGAGCTAAAAGAGAAAGGTGAGATTCATGATGATCTTCTGCAAGTTTTTTTTTACGACTGTTTGGATTTGCTGCATAAAGATATATCTGAGCCATTTGAGGATCTTTTTTCAATGGGAATTCCAGAATGGATGATAAATCCATTTTCAGAAACTGAGGAAGCTGAGGTAGTAGAGGAAGAAGCACAGGTCTGACTCACCTAAGGGAGCCACCGATTGCTGTCCAGGAACATGAGGGGGGGCGGGACAGGAGAATGGCTGGCCAGCTAGATGGTGCCCCCAGGGCACAACTGTTGGAAGTTTGGCCAGTGAGTAAAAGCTTTTCCATTCTGGGCCAGTGGTAGTGGAGTTTCTTGCCTCAGGGAGCATAAAAGGAGCAGCTTTGGCAGCCTCTGCCTCCTTTGCTTGGCTCCAGTGATTTTTCTTGCCACCCTGCCTGTAATTTCATGTTAATGCTTTACTGTATTTGACTACTGGTGTTTTGTTATGCCCACTTTGTCACAGCTTAGTGGGTTGGGCATCAGGACAGATCCTATTGGAAGGAGGCTATGCCTGCAATTTTGCCCCCCCCCCATTATTGGGGCCTTGGGAGTTACAATGGGCCTTGGTGCCACATGCCCAGCTGCTGGCTGGCCTGCATCCCTTGGTAGTAAGGAGATGTCCTCTTAGAGGTCATTGCCCAACCAGCTCCCAGTTGCTTGTTACTCCTTCATTTCCTCCAGCAGGCCAGATGGGGAAAAGGTGTTTCATCGGGTTGGCAGGCAGGCTGTCCAATGCCAGGATCCATCCCTACCTTAGCTCCTCTGCCTAAATTCAATAATAAGATGTGGCCAGTTAATTTTACCACTGGAAATGTGCCTCTGTGTTTCCTCTGACCTGACCTCTCCTCCATTATCCTCCTCAGACAGGCAATTAATTGAACTACAAAATGATATTGAGCTGAAGTCAAAGTTTAAGAAGTCATACCAAGAATTTGCATTGTGTGTGTTAAGTGCTGCCAGAAGAAAATTCCTGATGCTATCCTACACTATGGAGAATGGTTAAGAAGCCCCTTGTTGCATTTTTGTCAGAACATGGTTTTAGTGTGGTCATCCAACTTCAAGTTACTAAACTCCAAATTACTAAACTCCAAATTACTAAATGTAATGATTTAAGACTTGTGCTGATTGGCTTTGAACCAGACACTGGGAAACTTGTATCATTTCATGAAGAATTTACTGATCAGTGAAGTAATAACTAAATGTGGTATCTTAGATTCTTGCTAAATGACCAATGGACTTTGAAAAGATGAAATCGATGAATCAAGTTCATCAATTGTGTTGAACAAATTAAACTAAAAAGTGTTAACTGGACTTCAAATAAATGTGCAATTAATTGTTCCTGTTTTGAATATTGTTATCTTCCTTAGTGGGTCATGCAAACTGCTATTCTGGATAATGGTTTTAGAGGGATGAGTGGGGGTGCTAGGAAAGATTTTGTTGACACCCCAAAATTTGGGAACCATTGCTACAGAGCAGGAACAGTTTACTACGTTGTATTTAAAGATGATTTGGTGAAGAAGAAGGAATAGCTGTTCCCATTACGGGGATAGAATTGGGCAAATATGACAGCTGGTCACAAGTGACACTATTAATTAAGCTGGCACTGAGCATGCTCATCAGTATTTTCTGCCAATGTCATGATATGTGCAAGGGCATTTGGTGGACCCAGAAAAATGTTGAGGGTACTTGTCAGACTTCATATTGTAAAATCACATTTATCTGGTGTGCTGCCAACAGTCAGGGGCATGGCCGGGTCTGATCCCGCAGATCAAAGCAGGCAGCAAGCACAAGCATGATCAGGTCACAATCCAAGGGGTCAAGGCAGGCAGCAGACAAGGCATAGTCAGATCACAGTCCAATAGGCCAAGGCACAGGAGAACTGAGGAGGCTAGGAATCAACAAAGAACCAGGCACACAGCGGCAACAGGTAACACACATGTCGCACCCAAGCAGAAGCAAGCTCACAGCAAGGCTTATATAGAGAGCCTTGTTTAGGGGGCTAGGATTCTGCGAGGGGTTAGTCCTCATCAGATGCAGAGACTTCTAATCTCCCATACCTTGCTGCCAAATGAGCACTCCTTCTGTGCTGCTGCAGTAGCAGCCTCTGCTTCTGCCTCCTCTGCACAGCTGGCTCATCACTGGGTTCCCTAGAAAGATCTGCAGGTTCCTCCACCTGTATGTAATCAGGCAGGGAAGGACTGGGCACTGGCTCTACTGCCTGGTCTTCCCCAGGAGCAGCCAATTCTGGCAGCACTATGTCCTCAGGCTCTGCCTTAGA
This sequence comes from Sphaerodactylus townsendi, assembly GCF_021028975.2. NCBI lineage: Eukaryota > Metazoa > Chordata > Lepidosauria > Squamata > Sphaerodactylidae > Sphaerodactylus > Sphaerodactylus townsendi. The sequence continues at coordinate 42,393,221 of NC_059428.1, read as the reverse complement.
GTCCTCTGTGTCCCGGTAAGTAAGCAGGGGCTGGCTCATGACATGTGATAGTGAGGAACATGCAGCAAACTTTATTTATTTATTATATATAATTTAAACTTACTACACCGCCCACCCCCAAAGGGCTCTGGGTGGTATACAACTTAATAATCCAAATAAAAACATCATAAAATAAAAAAGTCATAAAACCATAACTAACACATATTCTTAAACCAGTCACAAGATGACAGCTCTATAGACCCCTTCAATATAGGGAATTGGGGCCAAAGAATCTAGATTTTGTAGAAATGTATGGATAGCAGGATTATAGCTTATAATGACAAATGAGTGGGAAAATGTGAGTCCATGTCTAGTAATTCAACATGAATTCACTATTATTTATTTGTCTGTTATATTTTCATTATCTACATTGGCTACAAATATCTCTTGTAGTATGTTAGCAAAACATATTCCCAGAGCACCAGACCCAACTCTGGTAAGGGTCTATATATATGGAATTATTGAATATGAGAGCAGTTCCTTCTTTAAATCCTGTTATCCTCTGTGCAAAAGACTGTATACTAGGAGATAGCCATCTTAATTCAACTCCTTAAATATAACATAATCCCAGTGAACTCAGAAAAGAGTTCCATTTCCTCTGGCATTGTTTTCAGGTAGTCCATTGCAAATTGGAATTTTTCTATCCATCAAAACAGAATTAACATAAGCCTCAGCCTGCAATCTCTGTATATATGTAACTCATACTAAAGACGGAAAAATTATCAGGATGAAGCATAGTTAATTACAACAAGCCAAAAGCCAAGAGATAATCCAGTGTTAATAGAGAGTTTATTTATTAACAGGCATTTTACTGGCTCTAGTCTCTGCCAAAAATGGAATCAATAACATTACATTTTTAAAATTTATTTCCCCCTTCCCCCCCACATGAGTTGCTTGTCAGTTCTGGTACTTGCACAGAGATAATTCTCAAAGGACAAACCTCTAGTGTTGCCAGAATACTAGTTTCATGTGAAACGGTTATATATGATAAACTAAGAAGTGCATGGTGTGTATTTCTTACTACAGTCACTAACTGGTTGAACATAACTAGTATGAACAAGTTGCCCCTCATCTTTCTGAGTTTTTTCTTAAATATTTGAAAACTATCAAAATAATCACATCTTAATTTCTTTTCTCCAGGCTAAACAGGCCTTGTTTCATTAGTTTGTCAGTACTGCCATTAGCATTATTCTTTTTTTGTAGCTTTCCTCTGCTTATGTTCAACATAAACATCCATCTTAAACTTAGGTGTCCAGAACTACACCTCCATACCAAGTCTGCCCAATTTGTGACCCACAAACTAAATGAACTTAATAAAGTTATACCAGTCACAAGTCACCTTTATCTAGCCCAGTCTTCATTTTTCCCATCAAACAAAATATACTGTGGCAAAAGCCAAGAGCTATTTCTACTAGGGGATGCCCCTGACAGCTGTGATACTTAAAAGGTGACAAGTCTTTCCCAATACTGCATTTTTTAGAGCAGCAAAACAGATTGTACGTTTTCAGCCTCAGTTAGCAGGATTGGCAGAAACTCTAATTTTGTCATGGCCCTCCCTCCAAGACAGCTTTCACCTTTCTGCAATCATTACCTTACAACGAAAGCAACACAGAGTGGAAAAGACAGAGAAACAAATTCTACAAAGCTTACAGGCAGTGATGTCAACCTAATAGCTGATGTGAAGTAGATGTTCCCATATGACTAGCCAGTGTTTGATGCTTCCATACAAAAAGCTGAATGTGCCTTTAAATACCTCCTTAGAAAGGTATTTACTAAGACAGTCAACCATTTTTTCTGAGCCTCTTTCCTCAATCCTTTTTAACACACTGAACTTGTTAATTCATTCATTTATATTCTGTTTTTTTCCCAAAAGGAATCCAACACAGACTATACATCATTCTCCCATCCTCCATTTTTGTAAGGGTGGGGGTTAGTTTCTGCTCTTTCTGCCTGGCCTTGGCGCATTCCTCGTTCTGAGCTTCGTGCCCGGGGTGGTTGTGGCCTTAACCTTGCTGTGATTATCTTGTGTGTTTGAAGCTTGTTTCTGTTCTGTCATGGGAATTCTGCTGGGACGTTTGGGGGAGGTGGCTGAAGGTTCCGTAAAAGCGACACCTTAAGCCCGGGAAAGTCAGAATCCGCATTCCGTGTATTGCGATCATTGAAGTTTATGAAATAAACGTACTGAACTCAGTTACTTTGTTTCGAGTCCTTTGAGGTTCCTTACAATTTTGTCCTCAGAACAATAGCACTGTAAGACAGAGTAACACATATAGCCAGAAAAATAGAATAGTTGTAAAATTTGACCCCCAAAAATCATAGAAAAAGGCGCATGTGAATGACCACAAGTTGCTGATCGGGGTGGGGGTGGAATGAGCCCAGCTAACACTGCCCAGACAAGGGCGGAACTGGAAAGGGAGCCACTGTGGGAAGGGGCAGTGTCACCGAAAGAAAAGAGGAGTGAGCTGAGGCTTTAAAGGGGCTTGCTCTCCTTTGTTCAGGCCATGTGCTTGCCGGCCGACAATTTGCCCACCCACCTCACCCTACTTTAATGCATGCTATTAATGTTAATGCATGGTATTATGTCATAGCCTAGTTTGTGGTAGTTTGGCGCATGGGTATTGGTCTGGAAGGGGAAGGGGGGTAGGGAGCTGCGCCTTTCCCTTGGGAACGGCAACAGCGACAAGAGGCGACCGCTCTGTCGAACCGGGCCGAAGGGGAACATCTCTGGCCAGGAGCAGCCGCCTGGCAGAGCCCCACAGTAGATCGAAGCTCGGGACCGGGCACCCGCCCTGCTGAGCTGTAGCACGTACCCGCATGACCAGATCCAGACCCATGCTTAGCCTCATGCTTCTGCTCAATAAAATGGCTATGGCCAATTTATTACCCCAGCAATGGTGTGATGTATGTCATTATAAAGGGGCCTCGCACAAGAAGTGATCCACCCTCGGGCAGCAACAGAGCTAGTGTGGCCTCTCAGTAAGGCATGCAAAACAGAGAGTCTAGAGACCAAGAGTAGAATAGACAAGGACAAGTAACATAAGTATACATAGTAGTGACACAATCACATGGCCTTGCATAGATTAGAAACAATCTAGCCCATACCAATATATATTATACGTTGAGGTTGAGGTGCAGAAGAGTCTGAGAACAGCAAGAATGTCCAACTTGACATAAGAAGAAGAGTTGGTTTTTATACATCCCTTTTCTTTACATTTAAGGTTTTCCCAAAGTGGTTTACAATCACCTTCCCTTACCCTCCCCACAACAGATGTCTTGTTAGGCAAGTGGGGGTGGGAGAGTTCTGAGAGAACTGTGATTAGTCCAAGGTCACCCAGCAGGCTTAATGTTGAGGACTGGGAAAACAAACCTGGTTCTGCAGATTAGAGTCTACCACTCTTAATTACTACACCATACTGGCTTCACTTCTCAAAATGTAAAAAAATGTACTTTAAACAAGGATCCATTGGTTGAGGACCAAAAGATATCCATATGTATGAAAAACTTATAACTATTTTAAATACTTTGTTAAGATAAAAAGCTAGAATGCACTATCAGTTTTTTTATATCTTAAGAAGGTATTTCAAGTATGGCATTGAAAGTTACAAGATAACATATTAATCAAGAATATATACCCTTCACAAATTGGAAATTTAGCTATTATTGGGTGTTGATATCAAAATCTTATAAATACAGGAAGTTGAACTGATCAAAATCTTCTCAGACTGGACTTCTTACCTGTAACCTTCTTATCTTTGGAGTAAGATATTTTTATGGACTCATGTGATTGCTGTCCTTTAATTATCTTCATAAGAATGATGGATGGTATAATTTTTGTTTATTTAGTCAGTGTTAAGGATGCAATAGCTATACTTTAATAAAAAGCTTAAAATGGAAGCTGAGATTCACTAATGACAATTACTTGTGTACTATGTATTGTCGAAGGCTTTCACGGCCGGAATCACTTGGGTGCTGTGTGGTTTCCGGGCTGTATGGCCGTGTTCTACTTGTGTACTGTTCCTAAAGCATTAAAACAGTGTACTTTGGGGCAGAAGGTAAATGATCTGACACAGGAAAGCTAATTAGATGTCTGAAACTTCATCTGAATCAGGCCTGATCTGAGTTTGTCCAAAACAATAGGCCTGTGTCCAAGAGCATCCCCCGACAATGGACCTGTTCCTTCAAGGGCAGTGAATCCTGCATCCACTCAAAACTGCTTCCAGGCACTGATTTAGAGTTTCTACAGCCTCCTGGGAATCATCTGAAAGTATGAAATAAAGCTGAGTGTCATTCTGATATTGATGACAATCCAGTCCCAATATCAAGTTGCCCCCACCCAGAGGTTCCATGTTGATGTTATGAAGCATAGGGGGCAAGATGGAACCTTGCCAGACCCCATAGGCCAAAGACCAAGCAGTCCTCCATCACAACCTTTGGAAGTCAGTGCTATCAGTCACAGACCAGGAAAGGGATTTAGGCGTCTTAGTTGATAGTTCCATGGGAATGTCAACTCAATGCATGGCAGCTGTAAAAAAGGCAAACTCTATGCTGGGGATCATTAGAAAAGGAATTGATAATAAAACTGCAAAGATTGTCATGCCCTTATATAAAGCAATGGTGCGACCGCACTTGGAGTACTGTGCCCAGTTCTGGTCGCCGCATCTCAAAAAGGATATTGAGGAGATAGAAAAAGTGCAGAGAAGGGCAACAAGGATGATTGAGGCACTGGAGCACCTTCCCTATGAGGAGAGGCTGCAGCGTTTGGGACTCTAGTTTGGAGAGGAGGCGGCTAAGGGGGGGATATGATTGAAGTCTACAAAATTATGCATGGGGTAGAAAATGTCGACAGAGAGAAATTTTTCTCTCTTTCTCACAATACTAGAACCAGGGGGCATACATTGAAAATGCTGGGGGGAAGAATTAGAACTAATAAAATGAAACACTTCTTCACGCAACGTGTGATTGGTGTTTGGAATATGCTGCCACAGGAGGTGGTGATGGCCACTAATCTGGATAGCTTTAAAAGGGGCTTGGACAAATTTATGGAGGAGAAGTCGATTTATGGCTACCAATCTTGATCCTCCTTGATCTGAGATTGCAAATGCCTCAACAGACCAGGTGATCGGGAGCAACAGCCGCAGAAGGCCATTGTGTTCACATCCTACATGTGAGCTCCCCAAGGCACCTGGTGGGCCACTGCGAGTAGCAGAGAGCTGGACTAGATGGACTTTGGTCTGATCCAGCTGGCTTGTTCTTATGTTCTTATGTTCTTAAGTCTACTCTGCAGTTAGGACTACAATCTCTGCAGAATGCTGCCTCCCAGTCCTCACAAGGATATCATAATTGATGGTATTAAAAGCTGTTTAGGAGTCCAAAAGAATCAACAGAGTCACACTCCTTCTCCCCATCTCCCAGCACAAATCATCCATTAGGATGACCAAGGCTGTTTCAACCTGATAATCAGATCTGCAACCAGATTAGAAGGACTTAAACAGTTTGCTTACTCTGCAAAGGCTTGGAGTTATCCAGCCACCATGAATTCAGTCACTTTGCTTAAGAATGGAAGGTTGTGAGTGGCCAATTACAAACAAGGCCTTTGCTGCATAGTGGAGGCCAGTGTTCACCGCAGCTAGATTTCTTGTACGGACATATTTTCTGGAGCCCCACTTTCACTTTCCACTCTCTTCGCGGCAAGCAAAACCACTTACAGCATGAATTTAAATCTCTCCCCCACCCCCCGTCCTCCAAGTGGGGCAGATTTGCTAGTGGGCATAGCTTTGCCTGGGACATCTTCTCTCACTCCATGGCCAGTCTTTCTACACTCTCGCACAGCTTTGCATGCCTTCCCTCTCACATACACTCCAGTTGTCAGGTGCCCTAAAATCTTTCCCCTTCCCCCCCCCCCCCGCTCCTTCCTGCTTCTTCAAGTGCACATACTGAGAGATCGAGAGATTGATCTTTCAATATAAAATAACAGCAGATAGGGCTTTTACAAGGAACAGTACAAGCAGGCATCTTTGGGACTCCATCTCACCTCCCCACTCTGCTTCAACCCTCCCTGGTGGCTGGGAGACCTTTTAAAGCTTTGTTTTAAGCAAGACTCTGTTTTAAAACAAGTCTGTCTCTTCTCTTGTGACAGCAGTAGAGATACAGAGAGAGAGAGAGAATGCATGTGTGGGTGGAGAGGGAGGGAAGGGGGAGAGAATATCAGCTCTGTGCATTTAAGGCTTTTGATGGGTGGAGTTAAGAAGAGAAGCAGAGGCCCAGCAGAAAAACTGTACTGCAGGTTGTAGGCTGCCTCCTTGCATGCAAATAGAGAAATGCAAGGACAGCCCACCAGGAGACTACTGCATAGGCTTGAGGTATGGTAAGTGTTCCACGCGTAATGGGCCAGTATGTAACTGGCTCAATGTAGTTTCCATGGCAGAGTGGCATTTGAACCCTGGACTTTTAGTTTGTAGTCTGACACTCTAACCACTACACCACTCTGATTTTCAGATGTATTTCACAAATAGATGACTCTTTAAAAATAGGCAAGGTCACCATATATCCCTTTTTTTATCAAACGATCTGTTTGTTCCTCATATCCAACCAGGTGTCTTATATCAAAAACAAGTCCTCATCTCAAGCTATAGGCCATGTGGGAAAAAAACCAATGTCATCCAAAATACAGAAAATACTGATAGCTTAAACAACAGCAAAACATGGGCTATTTTATGACACAAATACAAAATTTCTTAAAATCAAGATAAGATTACTTATATTACAGAGAAAAAGAGTTCTGTATTTGGTAACAAATAACAACAATTGTGTAGCTTCTCCCACCTAATAATGTTTTTCTAGTGTTGATAACCAAACTGGGGGGTCGGGGTAAGTCTACCATAAATTTACTGATTAGCAGATATACCCTCCCAAGAGCATCACTAACTTCTTAACTGGATTTAGGGTGGCCTGTGTATCTGATCATTTAGGGTTACTTGAAGAACAACAAATGACAGGGGAGGGCAGCATCAATACACAGATCAACCAGTAGAGAACAAAAGATACTGAACACAATTATTCCTAAGGCATTCCCAGTTGTCTTGTCTGGCGTGCATCAAGTATTGTATATTGTTTGTCAAAGGTGCCCTTTTTTTTCACTTACTGGCCATTTCTTATCTCCTAGATAAGGAATTCACTGTTGAAAAAACTTTACTTGAGAAACGCTTTTGTACTCTGAAGAATTTCAAGTAGATTAATTATGCAAAAAGAAATGAACTGTGATGAACTATACTAAACGTATGGGGCTGAATATGATTACTACATCTAATATACATATTACAATGAATTTATGCTTTTTGATAGTGAATTGCTTGCATAAATTATGTATTTGGAAATACAGCCTGATATCATTACAAGATGTATTGGGCTGATGATGTGTACATTACATCTTACATAATGTAGCAGGACATGTAAACCCATATAATTCTACGATAATATGAATTTTGTAAGGAATTACTGGCATATGTAATGTAGCTTGGAAGTATAAATGTATGGAGCTATAGGATGCATAGTGCTAAAATTTTAGCATGGCCTTGTAAAATTTGTGAAGTGTACAGAATTGCATTTCATAAAATATTCTGTTCTCCGCTTTCTTGAGGTTTAGATCCATAGGTATTCTCCACTTGTGACCAAAATGTGCCTGTTCAATTAGTCTAGACTTACTATTTTCCTGAGGTGGATCAGCAATCTCCTGGCAGGCCAGTGGGAGGAATGTGGAAGGTGGGCAATCGCCACATGCTCTAGTCAGTGGGAGAAAAGTGGAGAGATGAAATAACATTGTGCAGTGCTTTGACATTACTTCTGGGTGAGACCATGGCAACAGCATCAGCATATCAGCCAACTGATTCTAGTTTGGGGAGAATTCTAGTAAGTCACATGATGTCATTTCTAGGTTTTCACCCAGAAGTGACATCAATGCATTGTGTGATGTCATTTCTATCCCTTACCTTGTCTCCAAGGCTCCTGGGAGTGCAAGATGATGGTCCTGCAACCTTAAGTTGGTCACACATATACACACGATGTTGGGAAATTATGATAGGAATTGCTTGCCCAACTGCAAGTCTCCGTATGCCATCACTTCTGCACAGGAGTTAATACATGTGATTAAATATAGCCACCTTGCTAATAAATATAAGGTCTATTTCCTGATTTTGTAAACATAATGCAGCTGTTTTCTCTTTGCAATATTCCAAGTATTTTGAACAGCTCAGTGTTTATGAACAATAATTTATTATGAATAACAATATACAGATAATGAAGATTTACTAAGTACAATCCATCAAATTCTATCCATCCATTTGACAGGCAATCAATTTTGGAATTCCTGCTGTCATTTTGCCTGAAAATGTCTTATCTATGTACGCTTTGTAGGTTTGGGGAATATTAGCTTTTATTTGACATTATGACCTCCAGTTTCCCTCAGTATTCATGTGGGTGTTTCATGCTGTGAAGCAATAAAATCTTCTAAACTAAAAAGTAAAAAAAAAATTAACTCAGGCAACTGTCCTGCAATGATTTAATCCTGCTAAGATCAATGGGATATGAGCCCACATAGCTATGGGTAAGATGACATGAAACTGCAGACATTAGAAGCACAAGGGAGGAGATAAGTGACTATTATGATATCTAAAGCAGAACTTTCCTGTCTCTTTCATTCTCTCTTCCCATCACCTCTTCTCCTAGTAAGATAAAGGAGCCATCTCCACAAATCAGGCTATCACATTTGATTGCTAAAAATGGTTGCCAAATTTCTGCTTTACACCCACAAGAAGTACATAAATAGAAAGAGCCATCAAGTCTCTATTTGATCTCTCACCACCGTTTCTGATGTTGGCAGCTTCTCTCTGCTATATACATCAGGCCAAGAAATGGGACCCAACCTCAGACAAAATATATAAGGTAAAAAATCCCCACACAAATAGAGGGGGGAACAGGAATGAGCATTCTAGCCCCATTTGCTGCTCATGTGCAGTAGCTGGAAGATGAACACGGTGCGTAAATTACAAATATATAAAATGTACACACCCTATAACAACCTAATAAAACCCCAAAGGTTTGCTAGCCTCACTAGGTTGTTGGTTAGATACCCTGGAAATAAAAAAAACACCATCTTGAATTTAAAAAAACCCAACAAATGCAAATCAAATATACATGCCACTCTATTTCTTAGTAAAGGACTGTTACTATGATGAGGCTCTAACAATCACTCTCCCTATTAAAATGAACATGTCAAGTTTCTGTACTCCTCCACCCCAGCCAGAATTTCATAGGCTTACTAATAGATGATATGGATGCTGTTGGAGGCCTCCCTCAGACTGCATCACAGAGTACTTTTGGTCCTGCTGAGCCACCCTTCTCATCTGTTTTGACAGATTTAGTCACAGATCCTCTAGCCTCTTAGGCTGTCTGTTCTTTTTCTCCTATCTTCTCTTTGATGGTGAATTCTCCTTGCCATCAGACTCTCAGTCATTTAGATCTCAGGAGGCCTTGAATGGTAGCTTTCTTCATTTCTCCTTCCTGAAGATCAACTGTCTTCCAGTTACTTTCCTGCTGCCTCTCTCTCTCTTCTCTGCCTCTATCTCAGGAAGGTTCTATCCAATCAGCCCCTGACAGTTCAGCCTTGTGATTTGTTCTGGAATTCCAGACATCACATGCCCTCTCAAATAAAATTTATCAAATTTTATTAGGACAAAAGTAGTTAAGCAATGTATGATAAAATGGGCTCAAGATCATAAAAGCAACATATTGTTCGAACAATGGAACAAGTATTGGAAAAATATATATAAGTTCTCCCCTAACACTGATTTGTAAGAAAATAATTTTAAAATGCTATATAGAAACTACCTAACACCAGAGAAACTATCCAAAATAAATAAAAACAACTCTTCGGTATGTTGAAAGTGTAATCAAGAAGTCGGAACGTTCCAACATACTTGGGAATGTAGGAAGGTGAAGGATTACTGGATGCAAATAGATAACCAAGTCATAACAATCGTTGGACAACAATTTCCACTTAAACCTATTATATATTTGATGAGCCCAGTTCTATCCTTGAATGAGATACCGTGACGATAAGAACATTTATTCTTTCATTTAGCAGCAGCTGCTAGAATCATACTCGCTCGTTTATGGAAAACAAACAGATTACTCACCCTAGATGATTGGAGAGACAAAGTACAGCATCTGTGTGCAATGGATCGGACAGCACACCAAATTAGACAACTACCCTATGAAACATATGAATACAAATGGGTACCTTGGACTAATTATGTTAACAGCATCAATGATACTCAGATTTCACCCACTGATTACTGAATTACGTCAATAAAGCGGTAGAAATTTTAATTTCTCTTGGAGGAAGTATAAGAAAACATGGTTTCTCTTGATTAGGGAAAAGAAACATAATAAATAGAAAAGAAACATAATAAAATGTTATTTAGCAGGATATATGTTAATAATATATTAGTAAATTAGTAAATAAGTAAGGATACAAGAATAAATTCTGTTAATTTATTAGCAGTTCATTATTTAATTTTGGTTGTTTAAGATTTGATTCAGGAATTAATTTAAGATTAGCAGGACAATTAGAGTTTTCTTTATGAAAAACTTTATTTCAAATTGAAAACAAGGTTAAAGTAATCTTTTCTGGTATTAAGAAACCAATTATATATGGTTAGGAATGAAAAATTAATTTTAATATGTATATTTAACCAGTGCTACTGTTATTGCTTGTAACAGTAATTATTTTAATTTTAGGTTTATAAAAAAATTAATTAAAAAAAACTCCTAACAAAAAAACTATTCTGAGCTTCAAAACTCTTCTTAGTGACATTTTAACCTCCACTTAGGAACAGTCACTTGGTTTACCAAGTAAAAATATATCGTAATTAGCAGTAAACCTTGTTGCAAGGGCTCTAGAAAACTATTGGTAGATTAACAGCACCCACCAAAGATGCCAACTCGTCCTGCGTTTCCTCCCACCTCGGTTCCATGTCACCAGCCTCTTCCTCCTTCCCCTCCTGTTTCCAGCTGCCTGCTCCTGTATGCCTGTATTGCCACATAACAGTTAATGGTGCCGTTGTGACCCTCCCATGGGGAACAGCCAAAACCTGTGCATGCTCCTCTCAGGCAGCTGCAGATGGTACAGTGACTATAATTATTCAGCAGTGGGGGAGAAGGGCAAGCGCACAAGAGAGTGAGCAACCTACACATTCCATTGTTTTGTTTGTGTGGGGTTTTTTTACCCATTCTGTGTATGCACCTCTTCCAAGCCGTGTGGTGGCAATTGACAAGAGATGAGTCATTGCCACCATGGCTAGCCTTTTATATAATAAGATACTTTGAAACTCTCTTAGTATCTCCTTACAAAACCTATTTACATATACAAAACACAGATAACAATAACACATATTTTGAAATTGTTACCAAGACTATTTGTTATCCTTGTTAAAAAACACATTTTTCCACAGCTCCATCCCAGTGATCATGAGTGCTTTAAAAAGAGCATTCCTGATCACCAGGGTAGAATAGAGGCACCATGCTCAAGCAAAACCAGTATATTGGTTGCCACTCTTCCTACATGCATTCTTTTTACCTTAGGTACGTTATTGAAAGAGGGCTAGTGGTCAATATGTTATTGAAAGGAGGCTAGCATTAGAAAGGACCGAGAGCAAGCAGAATATTCTTTGAAGGCAATTCTCTGTAGGGTTAAATCCACTAGGTCAGACTCATCACATTTAGTGAGGACAGCGTAGCCCCAGAGAAATCAAGATTGTCCAGTATCAAGCTATTCATCATTAATTAAGATCTCTCGGAAATTAATCTGATGCATTTGCTGGACAAGATAGCTGACTATTTAGAGTGGTTATTGTACCTATACCTTGTCTCACAGAAAGAAAAAACCTCGATGTTGAATAATCTGCAGCCACTTCCTGGACCTTCTTTGTATTGAAAGGGGGTGGTAGCCTTCTCAGGGGACCAGGAAAAAATTATGAAATTGTAAGGTTTGTGTTTTGAAAAACCAATGGGTGGATAAGAATCCCTAGATGACCCCAAGTAGAATGCAGTTAAAATTGCTATGATAGAACAAGGGTTTCCAGAGATACAGGCAATTTTACCTGCAGCGGCCATTCTAATATAGGGACTGTTTTCTACAGTGGAAACACACTGCATTCACTTCCCACAAACAATGCAGAACTGCCTTTTTATCTTTTGGTGGGACAGAGTATTGAACCTGAAATTAGTCTCATGGGAACAGTTCAAGTGGTTTAAATTTGAACTTTATCTGACAATATTCCGAAGATTATCATAGGGAACTCTAAATCTGCAGTTTAAGATTTAGCCTGTGAGGTTCCACAGAGCTCTGTATCATGACCTACATTAGATAATATTTAAGTAAGACCTTTAAGTGATATGCTACAAGTTTTAGAGTTGGGATAGGGGGCAGAAAGACAGAGAAAGAGGCAGCTGGTGTAGCAGGGTAGAAAAAGAAGATCAAGAGAAGGGATGGCAAGCTGGAGGGTAAGAGTCAGAGAAAAAGAACAGAAGGAAAAAAGTGGATACCTATGGAGAACTTTCTCCAGCTTTACAGGCACCCTGCTGTCTCCCCTCCCCTCCCCTCCTTCCCACCCACCCCCTTCCAAGACTGAAAAGGAATGCAAAGTAATGTTCCCTTTTTAACTCAATATTCTAGCCTATAATTGCAGTTAGAACCTGTTCCGTTATCTCTGTATGTCTGCAGAGGAAGAAGAACCTAATGCTACTTTAATGCAAGCTAAATATGAAAACTAGTGGTTATTATCATCAGGTGTGATTGCTGTCTGGAATAAGATTAAAGGTGATCTGAAAACAGCTCTGGGGCTGTAAAATGGACAAACTGAGAAGTGTAGACGGTTAGAATGTGCCCTTCCAGCAGGACCAAAATAAGAAAGACTTCTTGAAAACCAGAAAGGCTTGAAATATTCTGTTAATGACTAATGTTTCAGAAGCAGATTTGTATATGATTTTTCATTGTAGTAATACTGTATCTAATGTCTGCTAGGGGCAGTAACTTGATACATTCCTTATGAAACTTCAATCAGCGAAACAAGATGAGTGAATTGGAGTACAATACACAAGAAAATTTTGAAGCTGAATCTCATATACAAAATATTATTAATACTAATTTCCACTTATTACCAGGCAGCTTTCATGCATGTATAACATTGCCTTTTGCACCCCATACATGACTTTAATTAAGATCTAACTTATTCATGACTATAATTCAGATCTCTGCTAGCAGAGTGAAATCAGTCTAATTAGTCCCAGAGGGCATTTGTATGAGAGCTAGTTTTCCTTTTCATCTTCATGTTGAGGCAAACAGGAAGGATACTGGATTATCATTTTGAGACTTTTATTGTTTAAAAACCTCAATGATGCCAGTTAGAGAATTCCAAAGGAAAAAAACATTGCTGTAAAGGTCTAGCATAAAGCCCCCAATTTAGTTTAATTCATTTTACATGACATGTAGTTGTAGCAAAACAAGGAGGATGATTATCTAGCACAAAGCTCATAAACTTTTCATAACCACTTGTCTGGCGTAGTATAAAATAGGATTGTACATGTTTACTTAACCTTTGAATGGGACTCAAACCTTTCAACTTCTTAACCTTTGAAGAGGACTCAAAAGGATGGAACCATAATGTGATATTTTATTTTCCAGTGCTCTGTGTAGTGATAATCTTTGCTGTCTGGGATCTATTTATAATACAAAAATGGCAAGGCCGGATTCTTAAGCTCTCAAGCCCCTGATGTGCTATTGATCTGTATACAGGCTTCTTCATATATCCTAAAGTGGTGGTCTGTGTAATCAATTCTGGAGCTCATTCCATAGGTCAACCTGCCTTTACATACAAAGACACTTTCAAGGCCAAAGTCAAAATATGGAAGATAAACACTTCAAAACTCGCTACATCAAAGAGGAAGATGGAGAGCTGCGGCAGAACAAGCTGCATCTGTGGGGAATGACATTTACAGGGCCATCCTAAGCAGAGTTTTATCTTTCTAAGCCATTAACCTCATAAAGGTTGATTAGCATTGCATGCTTATTTGTCTTTATTATCCCACCATCCTCCAAGCAGTTCAGGGCAGCTGCAAACTTGCCCACCATTATATCTTCACCACATTTCTCTGGCAAGTTAGGCTGAGTGTAAGTTGACTGGTCCAAGGTCACCAAGTAAGCTTCAGTGCAGGCTGGCAGTTCAAATCAAGGCCTCTCTTCTTCTGACATTCTGTTATACCTCACTGCATCTGAACAACTAGGATTGGATTGCAGTTCATGTCAGAATCTATAAATCTATGAAGAACTCGGAACTAACGGCTGCACATTCATCCATCATAGCAATAGGGAGAATGAAAATGAGATGATAATACTGAGAAAATTTTCACCCATAATTGTATAATCAAATCTATAACAGTGATGTGAAATACTTCTGTAGATTCCTGTTTTTATCTCTTGCACATTTAGGCTGCTGAAGTCCCACTGACTTTGGTATGTCCTGTAGAAATATTTAAATATGCTAAGCTGTCAATTGTATCCAAACTGGCTGTTGTGGATTTTCCAAGGCCATGGTCAGGTAATTCTAGTTTTAGCTTTTAATGTTTTGACTGCATCTGTGGCAGGCATCTTCAGACGCATGTCACAGTAAGATATGTTTCTCTCAGTGACCTAGTGTGGAGTCAGTATCTAAACATTTCAGCAAAAAATTACCATTAAAAAGGCAAAATTGAACTTAATTACCAAGATAAAAGGTACTGAAAACAGAAAAAAATATTATGAGGATTGTGGTTGAAGTTGTGATATACCAGTAGAATAGTGGGACTCTGGGAATGTAAAAGCCAAATTCACTATCAAAGAAAAGAATGGTTGTAAATGAACCTAATAGTTCTAATAATGCATTAGAACTGTGGGAGGGAAAACGACATGGTATAGCCTGATCTTGTTAGATCGTGTAAGCTAAGAAGGGTTGGCAGTTAGAAAATAGAGCTCCAAGGAAGACTCCACACAAGAGGGCAATGGCAAATCACTTCTGCTTCTCACTTGTCTTGAAAGCTCCTTGCTGGGGTTGCCATGAGTCAGCTGGGACTTAATGACACTTTACACACACATTATAACTGTGTTTGGATTCATGTGTCTGACTTCTAATGTACTAAATGAGCAATTTACAAGATCGGGTCAAAAAAATTAACTTGGTTTGCTGTATTTAATATTAAAGTTGCAAGGTGGCAGTATATCCTTAGAAATGAACATCTCACTTTGCCTTCATTCTTATTGTTTATTTCCTTTTGTATTATAAAATAAAATATTCTGTATCTTTGGTTTGATCTTTGGAGGGCCTGATTATCATTCATACATTGGTGCTACCAAATCAGTGAACAAAAGTGCATATTTTTCCAGAACCAACAAGCAGACTAGTATTTAACTGCTGAATCCCGCTGGTCACTTGATTATTTAGTCTTGCTTCTACTAACTGATACCCATAAACAAGTGAATAGGATTATATACTGCATAAGCACTGTACTAATGCAATATCATGCTGACTTACATGGTACTGACATTACCAGCAGTCTGCCATTCTGATCTTACTATAGAAGCACTATTGTGATTTAATAATTAGAACCATCCCTGAACCAGGATCCCCAACCTTTTTGAGCCTGTGGTCACCACTGTCATTTTGAGAGGGAGTGTTAAGTACCATCTCAAAATAGTTGCCACAGGAGGCAAAGCCAAACTCAAAATGGGTATTGCACAAGGTGGAGACAAATGCAATACTCTCCTCCACGCTCTGGAAAAGAATTATATGGCAACCACACTGAACATAGGAAGTTGCCTGATTCAGGCCCTTTCCGCACCGGCCAATACCAGCGCCCTAGGGACGGCAAAAATGCCGTCCCTAGGGAGCTGTTCACATGGGGTCCGCAGCTGCAGCGCCGCCCTCGCTCCCCCCCCAGAGGCACAAAGCCGCTGTTTCCAAACCTCACTCCCCGAGCGAGGTTTTCTGGAAACACCAGCTTCCAGCCCCTGCCATGCTAACGGCAGCAGCTGGAAGGTGCCATCCCCCCCTTCCCGAACAACTTACTTTCCCTGCGACCTTCCGGTGCGTCGCCCAGGCCTGGGGACACGCCCCCTGCCCTGCGACTGCAGAACTGTTGCGCAGGGCAGGGGGGCATGTCCCCTGGCCTGGGCGATGCGCAGGAAGGTCGCAGGGAAGGTAAGTCATTCGGGCGATGGCGCAGTACTGCACCATCTTCCCTGCCCGTGCCGGGACCGTTCGTGCCAACGGTCCTGGCGGGGTGTTGGCATTGTATATGCTGACACATCCCCGAACGTGGCCGTGTGGAAACGGCCTCAGAGTCTGGCCACTGGTCTGTCAAGGTTAGCATTACCAATACTTTCTGAAAAGCTAAACAGGTGTCTTCATTGCCTTCCAGTTTACAAGCATGGCAGGACCAGAAGAAATCTTTCAAAATGATTATTTGCGCTCAAGAATTAAAGCCCACAACCTGTATAAATTCAATCTACCTTGTCCTTTCCCTGAATAGGTTATACAATTCTGAAAATAAAATGCCAAAGTTATAGTGAATTGAAATTTCCTGTATTGAAATCAACGGGGAAGGATTTAAAACTAATTAACATGGAAAGGAAATGGGCACCCAAATCAGGCACAAAATGAAGGGGTTTTTTTTTGTAATGAGCCATCTAAAGCTACCAAATCCAGCAATGGAATGAAACAGGAAACCTTTTAAAATCATTTCTACTGGTAAGGCCAGTTAAAAATAACCCAGCACAGTGTTTATTAGAGTAAGTTCAAATCTGCTTGCCACAGTCTGAAGCAACAAGGAAGACTTTTCCCACAAGCCACTGGGTATAGCCCAATTTGGGATTAGGTTTTTGATTTTTAGGTGTAAACATCACAATTGGCTTAAATTCAAAATATCTTAGCTGATGAATGTTTAACTAGTATTCTGTACATCCATCAGAGAAGTCAAAGAATGGTACATGATTTTAACTCCAGCAGTGGAGTACCTTGATACTTAGACCAAAGAGACCAACTGCCCTGGAAATTCTTACAGCCCAATCCAGAGGGGAGGGGCTGAACTCACCTGTGGAGACAGGGCAGGGCTGCACCACTAGATTTGCCCTCCCCAGGCACATGCCCCAGCGGAGGGGCAAATCTGACAGAGGGGGCCTCTGTGGCCCTCAACAGTGGGCAGACATAGCACAGAGCACCTTTTCAGTGCGCCTGTACCCCTGTCACCTCTGCCAGCATGGCATGATATTAGTCAGCTTCCTCCCTGTCTTTGCTTACAGGAATGCCAGCACCGGGGAGGGGTGGTGGTTTGAGCTTATGTCACTCATTTGGGTCCTTTACTGTTCACCCTTTATACATATGACTGTACTCCTGTCTATCATAGTAACACCATTATCAAATTTGCTGATGACACAACGGTGGTGGGGCTCATCTCTGGAGGGGATGAGTCTGCCTATCGGAATGAAGTGGACCGACTGCTCTCATGGTGCAGGGAAAATAACCTGGTTCTTAACACTAACAAGACAAAGGAGCTCATAGTGGACTATAGAAGGAATAGCTCAGAAATTCAGCCCTTGACTATAAATGGAGATCAAGTGGAGCGGGTGGCTAGTTTTAAATTTCTGGGCGTTACGATTAAAGAGGACTTGACCTGGGGCGTACAGACTGCTGCGGTGGTTAAGAAAGCCCAGCAAAGGCTGTACTTTCTGAGACTTTTAAGGAAGCAACAACTGGATGGAAAACTTCTGGTGTCCTTTTACCGCTGTGCTATAGAGAGTGTCCTAACCTACTGCATCTGTGTATGGTTCTCCAGTTGCACAGTGGCGAAAAGGAAGGCGCTCCAAAGGGTGATCACTACTGCACAAAGGATTATCAGCTGCCCTCTTCCCTCCTTGGAAGAAATCTATAATTCCCGAAGCCTAAATAAAGCCCAAAATATTCTGAGGGACCAGTCTCATCCAGCACACTCTCTTTTTAAACTGTTACCATCTGGCAGACGGTACAGGGCCCTCAGAACTAGGACAAAGAGGCTTAGAGACACCTTCTACTCTAGAGCTGTGGCTATGCTAAACTCCGCTGCTTCATATTGATGTATTTGGGGCTATGTAGGGATGGGTGGAGGAAGGGGAAAGTGAGGATGATGTATGAGTCTGAAATTGGGTGCATCGAGGAATGCTGCTGTAAATTTCGTTGTGCGTGCACAATGACAATAAAATGCTTATGCTTATGCTTATGCTTATAAGACCATAGAGCCCAATGGAGAGGTTTTCCACTGCAGAAAGGCTTTTTTTGTTTGTGTTTTGCCTCCCAGCACCACTGGGAAGCCCTCTTGGTGGCAGCAAGGCAGGACTGGAGTGGTGCTGCTTTGTCCCACTGCCAGGGACTCTGGATTGGGTTGCCCAAGTGAGCAGAGTTTTTCCCATGGTCAGGTGTATCCCATTACGTGTTCTTATAAGTCTGGCTGACCTTAGGTACACATTCCTTCTTTTTGCAAATTATCACACATAGGCTGAAATTCTGCTTGACTTCCCTGCTGCTGACTGGATTTTGTCAAACATTTATTACAAGATTGGCAGTGATCTAGTTTTCTTTGATCCATTTTTCTGCATCAGCACGCCCTAAATCTGATTATCATGTCATGTATATGTATATAATTATATACATTATATATAATTTCAATAATTATATACATATACTTATTGTATACATATACAGATTATATATTGTATCTAATTTTATCTAATATAAATATTCGGTATTTCACCTAAAAGCAATACAGTTTAAAGGAAACGTAAGAAAGACATTAAAATTTAGTTCTGCTTTGTTAACGTTGCCCCTTTTTATTATCTTGTACAAAATAGTAGCATAGTTCAGTTAAAAGTTGACTGCCTGTGTGAATTCTTAAAAGTAAAGATCATAAAATTTATTGCCTAGTCTTGTATAACTAATTATTTTAATGAGTGTAATTAATAAACACTAAATGACTAGTATGCTCCCTGAATGAGAACATATTTAAACTGTACACGCAGCCCACCCCCCTGCTCCTTTCCCTGACTCCTGTAAAGACCACACAAACACATTTCCAAATCTCACCAGAATTCAGAGCAGAAAATCACAAAAACTGTTTTACGCTTGGTCACACATGGCCCATTGGGGCATTTCAGACAAAACAGTTTCATTTTGTATCAGATAACTTTTAGAGTGGAAGACTGCACAAATTGTTCCTATATAGGCCAGACCAATTCTGAGCCTTAAACCAGAAAAATTCTTACTTAAGCATTTGCTTCCTCCACCTTTTGCAAACCACCTTGATGCAATTTGTCTGTGTAAATGAATTAATGCTTTTGAACATGTGTAGAATGTCCTCTACTCCCATATGAATAACTATTGTTTAGAAAGGGTGTGCAAAAAAAGGGAAAAATTGGATTCAGGTATATTGGACCTGATAATTTTCAGGATTCCTGAATCTTCCAATATGGATTTGTTTCAGGGCTGCTGAATCCCACCACTAGTGGTTTATAGCGACTCTCCTTACAAGAACACCCAAGTTTGGTAAAGATTGGCTCAGGGAATGCAATTTTATGACTTCCCAAATGGAGAAATATAGAGGCCTCAAAATTGGATCTCCTGACCCAATCTTTACCAAACTTGGAGGTTCTTATAGAGAGAGTCATCAGCAGCTATGCTGCAAATGTAATGACTCTACCTTAAAGAGCGCCCCCCCAGGCCCCCCAACTGGACAATAAAACAGGGAGATTGAAAAGTTAAAGTGCTTGGTTGAATATGATGAAGTAGGCTCTCCCCTACCCTTTAAAAGAAGTTGTAACCATTGATCCTGAATTGGGATTTGCTGACTACTATTTAAAGGGGTCATTTTTTCCAGCAAAACCCCCCACTAAAAATACCTTATGGGTTTGTCTTTGCTGACTGCACACTCCTTGTCCAACCCTTGTCTTCCCCCAACCCTCCAAAAACAATCTAGGATTTAGAACTGAAGGACTGCAGAGACATAATGCTCAAACTCCATAACTTATTTCTACAGAAAAATCAAGTATTTACTGAAAATGACCAAATGGTTGAATGCACATAATACCCAGATAGTCTCAACCCCACACCCACCCCACCCCACCCCACTTCTCACTGCACAAAGATCTAAATAGATCTTAGTCAAGACCTTGGGCTAGTCACTTTCCCTCATCCTAATCTACCTTGCAAGGTGGTGGTGGTTGTGAAAATAATATAGCAGAGAACAACACTATAATTCACTTTGACCCCTCAGTGGGGAAAAGGGTGGTGTATAAATAAAAATGATTCTGTCTCTGAATATTAAGATTATGTGTGCAGCAAGGTGTAGTAGTTAAGAGTAGGTGGATTCTAATCTGGAGAACTGGGTTTGATTCCCCATTCCTCAACCTGAGTGGCAGAGGCTTATCTGGTGAAGCAGATGTGTTTCCGCACTCCTACATTCCTGCTGGGTGACCTTGGGCTAGCCACAGTTCTTTGGAACTGTCTCAGCCCCACCTACTTCACAAGGCATCTGTTGTGGGAAGAGGAAGGGAAAGGACTTTGTAAGCTACCTTGAGTCTCCTTAGAGGAGAGAAAGGTGGGATATAAATCCAAACTCCATCAACAGAAATAGTTGGGTGTCACCTGCATATTGATGACACCCAGCTCCAAAACTCTGGATTAACCTGACAAGAAGATGCATATAGATGTTAAACAACATCAGAGAGAGATCACCCCTTGTGGGACTTCACCCCAATGAATGGTATGCAGAGGATCTCTCTCCAATTGCTACCCTCTGTTCCTGACCCTGGAGAAATGAACACAGTCATTGTAAGGCTGTCCCACAAATCCCAGCATCAGTGAGATGCTGAGCCAAGATGTCATTATTGACCAGGTCAAATGCCACAGTCAGAACCAGCAGAAGCAGCAGCACCAACCAACCCACCTTAGGCTTCTGTTAAGATCATCTGTGGCAGTCAGAACCATCTCCATCCCATGGCCAGCATGGAAACCAAACTGAAATGGGTCTAGGATAAACTCATCCTCCAGGAAGGTCTGGAGTTGTTCAGCCACTACTCGCCCAACATTTGTTATGTTTGTTTTTCAGAATGATTGATACAGATTCCGCATTGAGGGAGGCAGTATTTTTTCCAGGTCGTGAAGATTCAAGAACATTTTTGTCATATCGCTCCCCACTCCCACCAAAACAGCAAGGGCAGAGCTAAAGAGAATGAGAGGAAGTCCTGGACTTGCTATGCAAGCATTATTCCTGCCGGTGATTTCTTTCTGCTACCAGCATCAGAAACAGCACATCCCATCCCCTCAGCCAGAAAACAGCATCAAAATACGCTTCTATGGTTAGAAATTGATGATGATATTTTTATCCTTAAAACAAAACTACCCTCTTTTAAAGCACCTCCCCATTTTCTATCATTTATTTAAATAAATAGGGTGGGGAAATCAATTTACCCATAAAACTTTTTTGTTTACAGCTTTACACTCATGGGATCAGGTTAATTGAAACATGTTTCTTTATCATGAGAGTTATAATTAAACCAGAAGAGTGATCGATGATAGCAAATATATTTTGGTTTTGTTCAAAAACAAATTATTCTAAAACTGAATGATCAGCTATCCGGGTAATAGTGATTGGTTTTTGAACAAAGTACGAGTTTATTTGTTGATATACTTACATTCTTCTTTTAAGAGATGTTGTACAGCATAAGTCTGTGGGGTAGGAATCAAAACTAAGCATGTACATTTGGTAATACCTGAGCCAAAATTATACCAGAAATTGACTGTTTCTGGTCAGCATAGAGATTTCCAAAATGATCAAAGACGCTCCCAAAGTTCTGTGAGTAATGCAAATTTGTCTGCTGGAATTTTGTGTATTCAGGATTTTTTAAAATGCATGAATGTGGAGGGAAAGAGAAGTAGGTTCTAAGCAATGTGATACTCCACTGCCATTAGCAATGGTGTGATAGGCAAGAAAGTGCACAGAGCTAGTTGTCTGGCTGTGGGCACAGCAATAGGAGCCATGAAGGGACTGGGTCCATGGTAGAGGTGTGGTCCAAAGGTAACAACATTGGACACAACTGGACGATAAGGTCAGCTGCAGCCCTGACTGTAGATGCTGTGCTTCTAGGTACTGGAGGAGGTGAGGTCCACTCCCATGGTTTTCTGGATGGCAACAATGACTTAACTCCCCTACAAGGGTGAGGTCAACCATCTGATCTTGTGCCTGTAACAAAGTGAGTTGAACGTGTGCCTTGAGTCCTGGGTTGTCTTTGAGGGTGAATGGGGAGTAAACTTCCCAGCTTGCTGCACTAACTGCTCCAGGATGGAGCTATTACCCCATAAACAGTAGTCTCAGATCAATGCTTAAGTAAATAGCTAAGTTGGCCTCTATCAAAGTTTGGAATGCTAAACTGACATATATCACTCCAATCCAGGAGCTGAAAGGAAACAATGCAGTGTAAATTGCTGCACTCCAAAGAAGAAGAAGAAGAAGAGAAGAAGAGCGTGGATTTATATCCCCCCTTTCTCTCCTGTAGGAGACTCAAAGGGGCTTACAATCTCCTTGCCCTTCCCCCCTCACAACAAACACCCTGTGAGGTAGGTGGGGCTGAGAGAGCTCCGAGAAGCTGTGACTAGCCCAAGGCCACCCAGCTGGCATATGTGGGAGTGCACAGGCTAATCTGAATTTCCCAGATAAGCCTCCACAGCTCAGGCGGCAGAGCGGGGAATCAAACCCGGTTCCTCCAGATTAGATACACGAGCTCTTAACCTCCTACGCCACAAAGAGAGCTCCATGCTCAGAAAAAGACAGGAACGAGCTTAACCTCCACCTCACGACCGTCATTCTGAGGTAGTAACAGTTTCAGTTATTTTAGTAATATGTGCTGAGGTTAGAATTCATCCTTCCTCCAACAATAACATGATCAACTTTGTTGATTAGATCAGATACATCAACTCATTAATCAACTCTCTGTCTGATATATTTATTTTCCTCCTTGCATTTTCCCCTGGAAATAAACACAACAATTGGGGACCATATAATTAAGCTTGTTATTCCATTGGGGCTATAATAAAAGGCAACAGAATAAAATATGAATATTGAGATAAGGGTTCAGAAACCTACACACCTGTGCTTAGGGTAAATATTATTGGGATCATGTTGCCTGATACATACCAGGGTTCAGGATTTGATCTAATGACTCAAAAAGGTGAACAGATTCTCAGAACAAACAGGCATTGAAGTTAAAGTTAAGGAATAGCTCAACCTCATTGTTTCTTCAGGCAGAAGTAGACTGGTATAATTGGAATAGCAGGACGAGCACACAATTCTGGTTAAACTCTCAAACTTAGACTTCCTCTGCTGTGGGAAACTAAGGCTGTTTCCGCACAGCCAGAGGCAGCGGCTTCCCACCGGCATAAATGAACCTGGTGGAATATCGCAACCGTTTGCATGATCCCATGCGGACAGTCCTGACGTCCATGCAAAACACTACCTCGGCAGGGGGCAGCTCTGCACTAGAGAGCTGCCCAGGAGTATTCATGCTAGGATTCTACTCTGGGTACGTTAGAGACACGCCCCACACTGCCCTCCGACCCTCAGGGGTCACAGGGCAGTGTGGGCATGTCTTTCCAGCCACCCGGAGCTGCAGAGAAAGGCAAGGTAAATCCCTCGCAGATACTAGAGGGGCCAAACGTGGCGGCCTCACGCCGGTGCGGTTCACATTACGCCGGCGGGAAGGCGCTGCTTTTTAACAAAGTTTAAAAGCAGCGTCTTAGCGCCTCTTTGCCGGGCCCAGCACAGCGAACAGTGCCCCAGGGATGGTGTGAACAGCACCCCAGGGACAGTGTTTTAACCGTCCCTAGAGCGCTGTTTTCCACCCCTGTGGAAACAGCCTAAGAGCCAGACTGGGGTCTGTGTGTTATGAGCTCCAGTAATCTTCAAATGAGGTTTGGAAAACCTGAGATAAACTTGAGCGTTGTACTTTCATTTGATAGGCAGGCAGTCTCTAGATACTACTCTCTCAAAAATATTCTTTTTTTCTTCTGCTCACCTGCTCTTTTCCCTTTCTGCTCACCTTTCTTTTCCTTTTCTTTCCTTTTCCCCCTCTGCCTTTAATTTGTTTCCTTTTTTTAGTTCTTGCCGATCTTTAAGTTTTTCGTATAAAAATATTTCAATTAAAATATATAAGGCAGAGGGAAAAAAGGAAAGAAAAGAAAAAGAAAAAAGAAGATATACATAAAGAAGAAACTTCTAATTTTCTCCATGAAAAATACAAATAAAATTATAAACTTACCTCTTACTCAATAGTTACAAAAAGAAAAAAATCTATTTTTTCTATTATCTTATTACACTTTTTCTTACTCATCATATCCACAAATCATCAGTTCTTTTTTTCCTTTTCATGCAAAAGGGGTTTCCAGTCATTAATAAATGAACATATTGTCTTTTCTCTGATCAAAGAGAAAATGAAAAAAGTAACATTAGCAATCTTTGCAAATTCTATCAACTTCACTAACCATTCTTCTATTGTAAGTAATGACCTTTCAATTTTGAGGATATAACGATCTTGCTGAAATTGTCATATATATAATTTATATAAAGGACATGATGTGGCATTACCAAAAATAGATTAATAGCTTACAATTACAGATGAACAAATGCAAATTATGAATGAACCCAAATAAGAAAAGTTTTGAAAGTTATAAAAAAGACTAAACCAGGAAAAGTGCCTGGGCCAGATGAATTATTGGGCTTTCATTACAAGTGTTTTGAGAATTAACTCGTATAGCCATTATATATTTCCCCCTTTCTCTCCTGTAACAAGACTCAAAGGGGCTGACAATCTCCTTTCCCTTCCCCCCTCACAACAAACACCCTGTGAGGTAGATGGGGCTGAGAGAGCGCTGAAGAACTGTGACTAGCCCAAGGTCACCCATCTGGCGTGTGTGTTGGAGTGCACAAGCTAATCTAGTTCACCAGATAAGCCTCCACTGCTCACATGGAGAGCGGGGAATCAAACCAGGTTCTCCAGATTAGAATGTGCCTGCTCTTAACTACTATACCACTATGCAGCGCTGAACAAGATCTGACTTCAACAATATATACGCAAAATTTTACTCCAGAAAAATCACAGTCAACATTCTGCTATAAGTAACCTTCTTATACACATTTAAGTAAAACAGAGCTGCCAGCAGTCAGGAAAGAGATTAAACTTCCCTTGACAGGAAAAAACCCTACCTTTTTCAGATATAGCTGTTTTGAAGCAAGAACCATTGTGGTACACCTTATCAGGCAATTATGGGAAATAGGTCAGAGAAGCTGAGACTATTCAAATGTCACTCTTGAGTTCCAAAAATCAATCACCAACCAGTCTCAGATAATAAAAGGAACTGCTTCAGATCAGGGTTGAAAAAGAGGTGCTATTTCAAGAAAACATCAATGGCTTTTCATGAATTCAATATTGACTCTCAATTATCTTCTGATAGATTATTGTTATAAGGAACAATTAGAGTGTCATCTAGAAGATATCTTTCTCTAAATAACACTTTTGATTTACTGGTATGTCACTTGTTATTTTGCTTGTGTAACCTATACATCAAGCCTAAAATCTTTTTTTTAAATCAACAATGGCTACAGAAAAAATATTTTTGCTACAAAGCATTTTCCAGTTGTTTTCCCCGCATAAAACACATTACAAATGCAAATCCATGTTTGGCAGCTACCCATCCAGTTTTGGATCAGCTTGTCTGGAAGATTAATTATCAAATTGTCTGGAAGATTAATTATCAAAAAGCAAATAAATATTTTAATGCAACAAAAAAGTACTTTTCAAAATTCGCGGGAAAAGTAAAATTATACTTCTAGCTACCTGTAGCTACCTAGAACAGCAAAGGAAAAGCAAGTCTGTTTTTATTTTGTTTTATTAAAAACTTTTTATGCCTCTGTGATGAGATGGAGGAGCAAGAGATGTGACAATTATGGTGATGAAAAGGGATTCAGGCACCTCTTTGGGAATAAGGGGAGAAGGTGCTCTTCCTGGATAGAGAGCATTTATTTCCAACTCAGAGGGAAACACACTAGAGCACACTTGAGGTAGAATCTGAAAAGGAGAGCTTTTCCTTTTTTAAGAGTTTACTCAGGGACTGTTTGTGATACATGCATTTAGTGTCAGTTTACCAAGAGAATGATGATGAAGGGGACTGCGGATGCATTGAGAACAGGAGCATATTGCAAATAATAAGATCAGATATGGGTTGTAAGCAGTGGGAGTTACGTGGGAGTGGGAAAAATTGCCCCCCACACTTCTGGGAAAGAGGAGGGGCGTGACAGGGCTTCAGTGCGACATGCATGCAGTGCCTAGACCAAGGCCTGCATGTCGTTCCAAGGCCCAGCTATCCCCCTCCTTCTTCCCAGAAATGGCTTCCCAGAAATGGCACCCCTCCCGCAGCACCCTACCCCCCTATCCCCCCCACACACACACACACTTACCTGAGTTCAGCCGGCTGCAAAAAGCAGCCAGCTGAAGAAGTCGCCTGGTGGAAACTACACTTCCCAGGAGATCTTGCGGGGGGTAGGGGTGCCACAGGGGGAACTGTGGGGGGCAGGGCTCAGGCACCATCCCCCCCATGCCACTGTTTGTGAGTTCCTTAGTAACTGTTCCTTTATTTATTTTGTTCAGTGCGCCTAATTTCTGTACTTTTGTAATATCCTGTGTTTGCTGAGGTAATCAGGAACTTTGTAGTATGCTATTATCAATGTGACTTTTGTGCCTCATCATCCAAGTCACCGGAGAAGCTGTTAAGATCCCAGGCCAATGTCTCAAGACTGTCATCAAGTAGCTGAGAGCAAACAAACAAACAAAATCTGTACAAGATAGAGGGAATGTTTGTTGGAAAGGCAGAATGTTTGGTTGGTGTTGATTTACTAGATTTAGATAGGGGTCAAGCTTTCTCTAGTTAGAAGCTTGTGGCTGCTCCTGAACTCAGTCTGGTTAATCAATAAGCAGATAACTGTTGTTACTAGGAGCTCTGTTCAGTTATATCTAGCTCATAGCAGATCTTTTGGTCCAGGATTTTGCTGACCTAGCTACACTGATCTATGTTACTGTAGTCACTATATTGGACATACTGTATGTGCTGTATGTGGGGCTGCCTTTAAAGACATCTTGGAAGCTCCAATTGATATTAAATGTAGCACAAAGGTTCTTTCTGGGGACAGCTGCTCAGAACACATAACTCTGGTGCTGTGTCAACTGACTGGGCTACCAACTTGCTTCTAAGCCCAGTTCAAAATGTAGATTATTGCCTTTGAAGGCCTTCTAGGACTCCCATTCTTATTGAACTCCATCTTCCAATATACTCGCTTGATCTAGTTATGTTCTGCCAACAACCTTCTCTTCAGTGTGCTCTCCTATAAGATTGTCTATAGAAGTACAGTGAAACCACAGGCTTTTTCCATGGTGCACCAGTCTTTTGGAATGGTCTGCCAGAGTGGGTAAGAAGTAGGATTGCCAGCTCCAGCTTGTAAAATACCTGGAGATTTTGGGTGATATAATGCATTAGAGTCCACCTTCCAAACTTGCTGTTATGTCCAGGTGGACTGATCTTTAATGCCTAGAGATCAGTTGTAATAACAGAAGATCACCTGGAGATTGACAACCTTAGTAAGCAGGATGCCTTCACTAGCTACATTAGGAAGGCATATAAAGCACTCTTGTTCCAGAGAGCATTTGGTAGAGGATAAATTGTTTCAGTATATTTGACTGTGCTCATTTTACTCCTGTGTGTTTTTAATTCTGTGTTTTACATATTGAGTGCCTTTGAATGTGTTGCAGGTGTGCTTTAATTTTATTAATTGGATTATTAGCCTGGCTTTTTTTGGAAGTCAATATGCTCCCCCCCCCCCGCAAAAATGGTTTGATCCAACACCATGGGTAGAATGTGGTGATCCACAAATGCCAGTGTGCCTGACATGGAGAAAGGGAAAAGGGAAAGAGGCAAAGTGTAATTGATGTAGCCAAGAACTTTTAGAATCCAAGAGTTGCAGTGAGACGCTCTTAAAAGAATGAAATTTCAGCAATCTTCATACAGTATATCCCCCACAAGCCCAAGTCTTGAAATGTTTAAAAGAGTAAACTCAAGAATGTTCAGGCAATTTATTTACCTATGGATACATATATCCCTGACACTTTCACTGTGTTTTTAATGCTGATCTTTAATGCTATTATATTTCTTTTCCTGACTGCTGGATGTGAAGTGTGACAACTGCCAAAGGCGTATTTTCTCAAACACCACTATTATGAAGCACAGCCTGCCATAAACAATGCTATAAGCAATGCTAATTTGGAGCAGCTTGCAAGCTTATATCCGCACTGCTGACACCATGACATTATGTATACTAACCTTAATGACTCCAGTTATGTGATGCCTCAGTAAATTTGCTAACATTAAACTTACAATAGTGGTAACAAAGCATTCCCTCATGTAGGCTCATATTGATTCAAAAACATGCTGGTTCAGAAACAAAATAGCACCACTGTTAGGAAACTGATTGTGGCTCTGTATCAGTCACACACATTTGCTAGTTTATTATTGTTAAATTTTATTCACTGCATGTTACCAAATAAAACAGAAGAGGCTTGTTAACACTAACTGTAATCTATCAGGTTCAAGTGTTTATCTGAAGAAGTCCTGATATCTAGATAAAAACTATTGCAGCCAGATGTGCAGATGCTTTGTAATAATCACAGGACACAGCTTGGATTAAATTGGGCCGCAGCCTTTTATTATTCAGAAGCTGGGCGAGCAAGAGGAGCGTATTGTTATGAGTCGGTCAGCCCCCATGGCTGGCTCTGGTGACAACCCCAATCCTTATTGGGGAGGACAGGGAGGTACTGGGCCAGGGGGCATCCACCCATCTTTGTGACCCCAAACTGCTAGGATGTCGGGCTCATCTGCAGAGGCCTCCGCAGCATGTGCCTGGAGCCCGCCCCACCCCAAGCCTGTTATGGAGGCCTGCATACGCAGAGAGGACTGGCACACAAGCTCCCCCCCCCCCACAAGGATGCGCTCCTCTGCCCAAACCACCCAGGGCTGTGACAATAAAGAGAAAACAAAACTCCAACCCTTACTTCAGGGAGGGTGGGTCAGTTTGCTTCCAGGCGCTGAAAAAAGGCCGGAGCAAACGTGTTCTGCCTAATATATAGGGAGCACGCTCCACTCTCAAGCCCACATGCGTGTTGCATGACCATTGCAAGGTGGTGAGGCTCAGCTGCTCGGCCAGCCCAGGGTCACGTAAGCTCCCTGCCTCCAGAAGCTATTACCACGCGCCCTGCCCCCTGTCGCAATTAGGGGCCTAGTTGATTCTAGTGCCGTGATTTCTTATATTAAGAAATAAAAACTGATCCATTAACTAGATAATAAAAGCTGATCCACTAAATAGAATCTAATGTCTCCTATATCCATATTTGAATATTTTTATTAATTCCCGATAGGACTAGTGAACTAGGAAGTCCTTGATTCAAATTCCTCAAATTCATTAAACTCCCTTAGGAAAACCACCAACTGTCCAGTCTCAGTCCTGCCCTGTCTGCCATATGAGAATAAAAATAATAACCTGCTTCACAAAGGCATTGTAAAGATATCCATATTACTTCAAAAGTAGTGAGTGTTATCAACTATCTGCAGAAACATTCTGCCCCTTAAATATAGACTTAATGCCATTGTATTTATGAGGTAATGTTATTTACTTCCATGCCATGAAAAGCTCCAGCTGCCCACTTTTACATATTCCACATTCTTATACATTTATTTGAGATTGATGGTGAATTGTTATGCTGCGGAAATCAGTGACATCAGCTGAGTTGCAACATCAGACTTGTACAAGGAATGGCAATACAACTCCTGGGCATAGGTCAGAGAACTAAGAAAAAACTTAGTGAGTCAGAAGATCTGGCTAAGATTCTGTGGCTTTATCAATCAAACAGTTGCTAAGTTGCTGGAATGAGAACTCATATTGTTTTTTAATAATTCAAGCATTTTTTTAAAATCAGTAGAATGAAAACAGTTCATTTTTGTAGCCCATGTTGACTGTGTATTTTATTGCTTTGTAATTTCATGGACATTTACAACTTCTTCCTTTTACAACTTTACAACTTCCACTTTTCCCTACAGTTCACTGAGCCCTAGAAAGCAGGGGCCTGCAGTGGAAGAGGGCATTGTCAGAAATTGGGATCACCTCTTCCAAACGCAAGTGCTATATGCAATAATCTTAGAAGGGCCTGACTGTACTTAAGAATACCTGGTAAGTCTTTGGAATTGAATGGTTGTATGCATTGGCCAAATTCCTGTCTAGAAAGAATTCACATTGTTGGTTTTGACCTAGAAAGCTGTGAGCACATGGTATACAATACAGCCACCTGAAATTTGGGGTCTGTGTTTAATTGTTTATATAGTCTTGATGGATGAGAAATGAGAGAAAGGATATATTCTCTCATTCTTACAGTCTTCCTTTTCACCATCTGTTGTCATGACATTTTAAGGAGAATAAAGAAAGGCCTGGCAGTTGGGTACAAACATTTTTTCAAAATGCACCAAGGGCTCCTGGGATTAAGAAGCCAAACATGGCTATTGTCATGTTTCAGTGATCTATCTCCTTGTCACTAATTCTGTTTGATCCCAATAAACACAGTATTATTATGAGAAAGGGACCATTACAAAGTGCAACTCTTCTGATTACCTGTGTTGGGCCAGGTTGGCAATTAAAATTAATTGCTAATATAGTGAGAGGATCCATACTGAGAGTTAATTTTTTACTAGATTATTTTAAATACTTCTGCCTCACCACACAGCATAAAAAAGATTCCTGTGGGACATCTTTAAAAGAGGCGACTTCTTCTTTTCACTCCACACATACAATCCCCTAACCCAGCAGATTCAGCTCCAAAGCCAGGAGCTACAATAAAAAAAAAACCAGGAAGTAATCAAGTTGTCTGCAAAAAAAAAAATGTTTCCAATGATTCATCCATCCGTGGCCAATGAGAGAAGCCAGCCTCATGGGACTGTTGTGTCTGGCACACTGGTAAGATGACCGCTGCACATGAGGCATGTTTTGGCAGGCAGAGTAGGTCAGCCTGTTCCTCTCCAGCTTGCAGAGCCTGAGGTATGCCAAGAGTGTGATGGGAAGCACCCACCTCCCCAATAAACAGGAGAATGGAGCACTTGCCCATGCTCTGCAGGAGGCTGGCTTCCCACAGGCTCCAGATCAAATCTGGACCAAGTTTCAAAAAATGAAAAAGGATTTCATCGATGGCCTTGAGACATGGGGGGGGTATCCCTGCCAGAGTGCAGGTCCCCCTCCACTTCAAGGTAATGGCATTCCTTTAGGAGGTTGTGGAGAAGGCCAGATTGCAGGACCACAGGTCAGAAGGTGAGTTCTTCATGAGTTGAGTGTTTTAATTGCAGACAGTGCCCATTGACGTGCAATTGAGAAGAGGAATCATCCCCTAATAATGTTGTTATGACAACAGCACACATAGTGGGAATGGGTAAAAGTTGGCAGTGGACTGTGTAAAGGTGACTGATATATCATCTGGAAAGGTGCAGGATTTGACACCAGAACATCCGGCATCTGGTTTTCCTCTCCTCACGCCCCAGCCATAGCATGGGACAATGTGTACAGGAGGCTGATCCATTAGCTGGAAAGGTGCAGGATTTCAGATCAGAGGATCCAGCAAGTGGCATCCCCTTCCCTTCTGCCCAATGCCCATTGATGTGCAATTGAGGAGAGGAATCATCCCCCAATTGTTATGACAAAAGCACACATAGTGGGAATGGGCACAAGTTGGCAGAGGACTAGAAGAACCTGTGCAGGCTGGGTGGGGCTGGTATGCTGCCACAACAACACACAGCACTGAGGAGGCTCAGAGCCAGAGCTGAACTGATAACAGTTTAGCAAGGAATAATTCAAGAGATACCAAGTCTGTGAAAGAGCCCAGAGCAATGTCAATCAAGCCAGAAATATACACAGCAACAAGGAGAAGCTGAGAATCAAGATGAAGAAGCCAGTTCATAGTCAGTCAGGTTTTGACTGTATAGGTCCACCACAGTTATGGTTGCTGAATGTTTTCTGTCTGGGGACCCTGAGCAATACCGGTCCCACCCTCGGATGGCAAAGAGTGGCCATGACTGAGCCCAGCTGCCATTGCCGGCTGGGAATGGCACAGTGAAGGGGAGACGAGGGCTTCTGCCCTTAGAAGGGTGGGCAAAAGCAGGCAGTGGGGATGCCTGTTCAGGGCATATCTGGTGATGTCGCTGTGTCGCAATATCACCAGAAGGGGCAGGGACAGTGCTGCCTTATAAGGTGGTGCCCAGCCCACACCCTTCCTTTTCCAATGAGCCACTGACAAGCTTCCCACCCACCTCTCCCTAATTTTGACAGTGTTAATGCATAAGCTCTTTGTCATAGCCAGACAGGTGGGTTGTGCATGGAAACTGTTCCGGAGGGAAGGGGAACCGGGGAGCTACCCATCTCGGGGGAAACCTTCATAAGAGGTTCATGGGGTAGAGCAACCGCATGTTGGAATACCCAGGCAGGAGCCACTGAGGCTACCCCTTAGCAGTAAATCGGATCTTCAGCATGTGGCCTTCCACCCAACTGAGTTCAACAGAGCTCCAGCAAGTGGCCATCCACTCAGCTGAGTTCCACTACTACAGCAAAAGATTTATGTTTTCCTCCAATAGGTGGGTTGGTGGAAAGGCTCACTGGGGAACAGCACTTGGACTGCCCAGTGTACAGATCAAATTCCATGCTGTGCCTCGTGCTTCTTTGCATATTTGTCAATAAACAGTTTGGCTATGGCCACAACATTTTCCCACAGTTACAATTGTTGATTGTTTTCTGTCTGGGGACCCTGAGCAATACTGGTCCCACCCTCGGGTGACAATGCAGTATCAAGGGATATACATTTCAGTATTCTAGCTGCCACTAAGACATTTCCAAAGTTCATGCATTAATGTGCCATGATTGTGTCTACCATCTCAAGTCAATGAATGTGTGGATGGCTTTGTTTAGTTGTATAAATGCAATATTTAAATGGTTGCAGGAACTGTTCTTACAGGCAGAGACATGGAAAGTATGAAGTGTCAACAGCAAAAAGAATATGGCACTGTTGTTTCCTGTGTGGGAAGCAGTAAAAAGCATGCCATTTGGACACCCTCATAAAAAAGAGATTATTGCCTGTCTGAGATATACCTGAAAGCAGCATTAACAAAGTCAATCAAAGCAACAAGGAAAACATGTTTGGCATTTAACACCTCACTAATTAGTCCTTACTGAGAAAAGCTCACATAAAGCAATTGGAAGGGAGGGATTCCTAGCATCTGAATAAATCAGCAAAGAACTTTAGTAAAAAAAAAAAACTACACCAGAAGAAACTCCAAATAGGATTTCCAGGTGGAGACAGTTTTGCTTTTTAATGCTGCCCCTCTGGCTGAAAGACTTGGCCATGGTTAGTAAGGAAAGGTTTGACTCAGGTCTCCACTGCTGAATGGCAGCTAAAGGTTCACAGGGAGACATGGTGGCTGCAAAAGTGGAACTGTTGACTGGCCAGCTTTGCTCTGAAGTCCTGCTGGATTGCAAACTTCAGGATGGAAAATTCCTGGAGATTTTAGGAATAAAGTCTGAGGAGGGCAGGGTTTGGGGAGGGACCTTTATGAAATATAAATGTCATAGGGTCCACCCTCCAAAGCAAACATCTTCTCCAAAGGAACTGATCTGTATTGCCTAGAGATCATTTGTCATTCCAGGAGATAATTTGTGCAAAAAAAATAAAGAAATGCACAGATATAGGATGAGTGACATCTGCTTGACAACACTACATGCATAGAGATCTGGGAGTCTTAGTAGACCACAAACTGAACATGAGTCAGAACTGTGATGTGGTGGCCAAGAAAGCCAAAGCGATTCTGGGCTATATCAATAGGAGTATGGTGTCAAGATCAAGGAATATAATTGTACCTCTCTATTCTGCATTAGTTAGACCTCACCTGGAATATCATGTACAGTTCTAGGCACTGCAATTCAAGAAGGATATTGACAAGCTGGAATGGATCCTGAGGAGGGCAACCAAAATGGTAAAAGGTCTGGAATCCATGCCCATAAGGAGAGACTTAGGGAGCTGGGTATGTTTAGTTTGGTGAAGAGAAGGTTAAGAGGAGACATGATAGCCATGTTTTGATATTTGAAGGAATGTCATGTTGGTGAGGGAGCAAGCTTGTTTTCTGCTGCTCCAGAGACTAGGACCAGGAGTAATGGGTTCAGGGTGAAGGAAAAGAGATTCCACCTTAACATCAGGAAAAACTTCCCGACAGCAAAGGCTATTCGACAGTGGAATGTACTAGCAGAGTGTGGAGGAGTCTCCTTCTTTGGAGGTTTTTTAAGAGAGGCTGGATGGCCATCTGTCAGGCTCTGGGGATGTTCGCACAAACGGCCCCATGGGATGCGCAGCTGTTGGATCAGGCTCTGCACAGCTGCGTATTCCCCTCTCTGGCCCCAAACGCCTCCTTACCTCCTGCTGGCAGCCATCGCTTTGCTGTCGCTCTGACACACCCCCATGGCCAGAGTGACAGCTGCAGCTACGGAGGCCAGGGGATGTGTCTCCTGGCCTCCTCAGAGCGACAGCAGAGCGATGGCTGCCAGCAGGAGGTAAGGAGGCGTTTGGGGGCGGGGAAGGGAAATGGCAGCATGGCAGCAGATGGAAGCCGGCATTTGCAGGAAAACTCGCTTCCCAAGCAAGTTTTGAAAACACCGTTTGGGCAGGAACAGAGCACTGCTGCATCGATTTGGCAGTGGCGCCTGTGCGAAGGGTCCCCGCCAAAACGGTGTTTTACCGGGCTGAAGCCGTTGCTTTCAGCCCATGGAGAAACTGCACATAGTTCTGTGAGATCTTCAGGTCCCACATGAAGGCTGACAACCCTATTGGCCAGCGAGGAGCCAGGCATTTTTAGGGTGATAATAGAGCTGCCACCTCCTATTAGCCATAGGGAAGGATTTGCTTCCCTTCTGCCATCCAGCCGCAACAACTGTCTTATAGGTTATGATGAGGGAAAAATAATCTCTGGGATGTCAGTTTAGAAGAGAAGAAGAACATCTTGGATTTAAACCCTTGTTTCCTCAACCGTAAGGAGTCTCAAAGCAGTTTACAACTCCCCACAACAGACACCTTATGAGATAGGTGGGGATGAGAGAATTTAGAGAGAATTGGGACTAACTCGCGGTCACCTAGCAGGTGCCATGTGGAGAAGTGATAGAATCAAACCCAATTCTGCAGGTTGAAGTTCACTACTCTTAACCACTACACCATACTGGCTCTTTTAGAAACCTGAACTGCATCAGAAGTGTTACCAATGAGCATTTCCATTGACATAATGTTGGTTGTCCCATAGCTAGGTCTAAATTTTAAAAAAATCAGAAAACTATATAAATTTAAACTTCATAATATTCATTTAATTTGAAAGGGTCCTCATAGCATTCAACATTTATTGAAAGCACCCTCCTTTAGTTCTTTGGAAGTATTGATCAGCTAGGCTTGTTAGCTTCCTATGGCATGTAAAACACTGTAGGAATTGTGGGCCAGATTTTCTTCTTTTGCGGATCTGTACAAGAAAGTTCATTGTAGCAGATATTCACAGAACATTAAGAGTTGTTACACAGGTAGTTTTCCACTTTATTGTGTAGCTGAAGTACCTCAAACTTTAAAAGAGGCAAAGCTTAGAAAAGTGCAAGGACGGAAGCAAATATTTGTAAATTCACTTAGAAAAGCTTTTTTCCACATTAAACTGCCTGGAGAGATCATCCAGACATTGAAAGCACAGTGTCAGTAATATCTATTTATTTAGAAAATGTATATGCTGCCTCTCCAGAGACCTGTTCAAGGCAGCTTGCATGGTAAAAAGAATACAACAATAAAATAACAAAAACAATTATGTGCAATATTGTCAATATTAAATCCAGAAGAAAAGCATGCAAAGAGCCCACTAGGGACATAAAGACAATTCCAGCAGGAGACAAAATAGTGTTCATAAAACAGACCTCAGGCTGGAAGCAGGACATAAAAATAACAGTAAAATAGATTAAAAGCATTTCACTTAAATGCCTCTGTGCAGACAGTGAGCTGGGCACCAGGTAAACCTCAAATGGCAGGACACTCCATCACCACTGAAAAAGTTCTGTCTATGGCTGCCATCTACCACACTTCTGCTTAGTGAGTACAGAGAGAAGGGCTTGGGTGTAGGATTTTAACTGATCTTGAAAGAAGAATTGGACAACATGGAGTAGGGTTCTTCAAGTATCCTGGCTGCAACTGTTGAGGACCTTAAAGCTAAGACTCAGCACTTTGCTTTGGTCTTGGGGCAAACAGAATTCTAAGACTTGAAAAAAGCCCATTGCTAGTGAATAGGTAATGCAAAAAGATGTTCTGACTCAAGTCATTCTCTCCTAATACAAGAACAAGGCATCTCAAATCACCACAAGTGTTCTTCCTAGCAAGATGCTACGAATGTCAAGAACATTTTGCAATGAAACATCAGAGAGGGCCAAGTCCAGAGCTCTTAAACCAAGTGTCATTGCTTAATACACTTTTTGTACAATAAACATACTCTGGGATGGCTCCATTTTGGAGAAATTATGACAATGTATAGAAGGATCATATTCTCAAGTACTTGCCTCACCCTTCTCTTGCATATATTTGCCTTCTACCATCTACACATGACCTGTCCCTGCAGTCTGTCAATATGCAGAAAGCAAGAGTGGCGATGAGTGCATTCATCCCACCTCCACATCCCACCTCCACACTTGAACCATGATACCTACACAGAGTAAATGCACTCAAATTGGTGCATCTCCATTACCATGGTAACCTCATATCCGCTTCCCCTTTCTATGTGTTGGCTGAACGCAGGGGAAGGGAGGCTTAAGATGCAATCAAATACATCTTTTTGTTTGACATATTGATGAGATGGCCAGATGAACCTGCAATTAATTCTTTAATCCTTATGTAATGCAGTTGTCTTTGTGAACTATCTTTCATGTCATCTGAAGATTATGAAAACATCAGACTGCATATGATGGGACTTGTTCAGTTTATAAAATGTCAACAGTAAATTGGATGTGAAAAGTATCATGATGTTATTAAGTCTGGAATGTTAAAATTCAAAGCCTTATAGCATTCATCTTCACAACATCTCTGCAACAGAATATTTA
Organism: Sphaerodactylus townsendi; assembly: GCF_021028975.2. Classification (NCBI taxonomy): domain Eukaryota; kingdom Metazoa; phylum Chordata; class Lepidosauria; order Squamata; family Sphaerodactylidae; genus Sphaerodactylus; species Sphaerodactylus townsendi. The sequence continues at coordinate 42,355,793 of NC_059428.1, read as the reverse complement.
TCTTCACCTTGCAGTTGTGAGATTTATGGGATTTACTCAAAGGAACTAGTATTTGATATCCTATAAAAGACCATGAAGGTCTGTTGAAGCAACAAAATTACCACAAAAGTAGTTAATTCGGTTCAACAAAGAATTCATACAAGCCTATCTTTTTTCAAATTATTTATTAAACAATCATATTTTACATGTTATCAGATCTAAACCCTGAAGTGCAAAAATATGTTTTGAGGTATTAAGACTGGGGGAAAGCATGCACAGTGTTGTTTATAAGAAATCCAATACTACAACAGGCAGGTTATTTGATGAACAGGTTTTGACAGACCATTTTAAAGATGAGAATGAAGGGATATAACAGTTTATAATTGTATTTTAAGTCATGATATTCAAATAACCCTGATAATAAACCGTGTAAGTTCACACACAAAAACAGAGACACAAAAACCCCAGGAAACTGAAAAATTACATGAAGTAATTGTTTCAAGCAGTATGTACAATGTGAAACCATGCTGGAATTCCGTTTGTTCAGTTTAACACTGGGTATAGGCCCAAAGTGCTTCTGTTTTACAGATAAAGTTAGCATTTCAACTATATTGCACTATATTCTACATCGTACATCTTCACTTACTGTCAGTAAAATATATCCTTACATATTATAGTGAGGTGCATAGATATATCTAAGCTGCCATCCTTAAATACCTAGTTAAAGAAGCAAAGTCATTCAGTTCTAACTTCCACTTATCTGACGTTTATCAGATGACCTGGTGTGAGATAAAGTATGCGGGTAAGATACTTGCCTGTTCTTCTGAAATGGGTTTCCTTCCCCCAGGGAGTGGCTAAAGAACAATATAATATTGCTGACTGGAAATGATAAGAAGAATGGTAACTTTGAATGATGGACATGAGTCAGAATCAACTTCGGACAATAAAAAGTAATAAATGGTTCCACAGTGCATCAGTGCATAGTAAATACAAAGGGTCAACCATCTTTAAAATCTTTCAGATTTGCTTGGTCACAGCTCAGAGATTCCCTTTTATGTTCTGCTGAATCAGGTCAAGACTGCTGTGGCTTTGTGTCATTCTCCTACCCAACATTTGTGCTTTACACCTGCTGCTAACTAGCACTGGTGAAGTAGGGGGACAAAGGATTGGGGGGGGGGAACTGCTGCAGCTTTATCTTCTGATCCAGCAGTGGATTGAATTGAACAGTATCCACTTGAGAACCATCAAAGGATGATACAAATATAGCCCTAGATGATCACCATTCTTGCAAACATACTAGATCCTCCCTAAATCTAGCTGTAGCAACTTTAATGAGGCAACAGGTAGGCTAATAATTGGAAGGGACTTCTCCTAGGTCCTCCTAAGGTATAACATTGCCTGGGGTGACTAACCATTTCTCTGCAATCTATAAATAAAATGTGTGGGTTTCTTTTCTTCAATAAAAGAACACTTTACTTTTTAAGGCAAAGATTTTTATATATATAAAGAGTTTTCTTCTGTGATTCTCAGACTGAGTCCTAAGCACAAGTATTTCCCATTGAGCTCAGTGGAAATTACTTCTGCCTGTGTATAATAATAGTTGGGATTAAGTTGAAAGTCTCCGTTAAGTCTCATGAACTTTTACAAAAGCCTTTCATATATTTTAACTTCTTTTCTTCCAGAGGTCATAAGTTCAGGATAACCTTTCCTTTGTTGATGCTCTTAATAGCAGAGGTTGCTGGAATCTTGATGAACATCTATTCTTCTTCATACCAGAAGGCAGAATTAGAACTAAACAGAAGAGCGTTTATTGCAGTTGAATGAGATCTACCAAGAATGGACAAATTTGTTTCTTTCCTGTTCAAAGTATTGTAAAGATGTTTAATAGAACACAAATTGAAATGGAGAATGCTCAATCAAGATTGGATTTTTGAGCAATTGTGTGTCCCAGTAGAAATGGATGGACAGAAGTGGATTAACTTGGTAACTAAAAGTTGAATTTGCACAGGACAGTACCAAATATCCTTCCATTTATATTTTAGGGTTGAAAACAGCCATTTGATGAAATAAGAATACCTCCAAAACAGTGCTGACTTTGAACATTTTTCCCTTTTTCCCTTTATGTGCTATAGTTCCCCTAGCGGTGACATTCAGCATTGCTCTTTCTCCTTCTTGAATTACTTGATTCTAGCATTCAGGGACCACATACTGAACACTATTATGCTGCACAGCTGATCAGATTTTGCTATGTGTTAAGTGACTGAAAACAAACCAAGTTGTGGATTAATCATACAAACAATTTGAACCAATCAAGGACCATGTAGTCATGGCATGTAAATACTGGATATGCTAAGGACAATTTTAGAAAAGGAATAAAGAAAATGAATAAATGGATGTTTTAGAGGCAATTGCCCCCCCCCAAAAAAAACATATTAAAATGGTTGGAGAACCTTTTTTTAGTGAGTAGTTTCAGCTTAGCATTAAATGTATACTATTAAAGATGATGGCTCAGACAAAATGTGGATGGGAGCAAGTCATGCATCTATTCTTGTCATTTCTGTGTACAGTGGGAAGTCACATACAGATGAATCCAGCCCACCACACCATTTCATCTCATTGCCAAAAAAACACAAAAATTACAACCACTTATTATTTTAAACTGTCCACAATTCACTTTCCTTGTTTAACAGCAACAACAAAAGGATAACTATATTTTCCAAATGCTAGATTTTATATATAAAGGCTTGGCATCAAATTTATAATGTGTAGAAAAAACAGAAAGAAAAACAGCGGTTTTTCTTTCCAGGTTTTAGTAATTTTGAATGTTACTTGGCACTCTTATTTATTTAACATATTTGGAGAAAGTATTTTGCCTTAAGCCTTAAAAAAATTATACCACTCAAAGCTTTTGAAGCCATTTTGGTTGTCAATAATCTCACAGGCAGAATGTCCAATAATTTGATCACACACATACTCAAATGAAAATAATAGCTATTATCTTTACTGCTCATAAGCTATACAATAACAGGTATACCCTACAAATGGGAACCGATGAAAACTGAAAAAGGCAAAATGCTGCCTTAGTGCCATTTTAAAGAAATCATATTTCATTGCAGTCTCATAGAGAAAGTCCAAAAAATTTGTTCATTTTAATTGAAAACTGGATTTTGAACACCATTCAGAATTGGGCTACTGCCCGACAACTTCCTGTGAAGGAGAGTGAGAGAAAACACCAAAAACATGATGCTTATAATTCCTAGAATCACTACTCCTGATATCAGTGCACTGGTGACTGAATTCATTTGAAAAGCAAATCCATTTGGGCCAGCTGCAAAGGAATAAGAATTAAAGAAAAAGATGTTATCAGTGGCGTACCTATAAAAAATGGAGCCCAGAGCAGACTCCAAATTTTCCACCACCCCCTATGATCCCCCTATGCCCCAACCCTCCCACGCCCCACCCACCCTGTGTGCCCTGCGCCCAGTAGTGGGATTCAAATAATTTAGCAACCAGTTCCTGCAGTGGGATTCAAATAATTTAACTAGTTGTTTACAAGCACCATTTTAACAAATCCTCCTTTTAAAAAAACACTTCTCAGTTATCAGTACAACTTACCAAGCTGTGAATTATTAGTTGGAGTCTCATCTGCATAAAATATGAAAAGAAATATTTCATGATTTCAAGATGCTATTTCTGTTACCTCTTTCTATTCAAATAAAACATGAGATATTTTGAACCACCCCGTGTGTTACTAGAATGCTAGCTGGTCACTATCAATGTATCTGTTAGATTCAGGACATCAAAATATTTCATTTTTAGGACAACTAATAATCATGGTGTTGTTGTGAAGAATGGGTTCATATAACCATTATTCCTTTTTTAAATGTTTTCTGGCTTTTTTAAATAATGCAGAAACAGAGTATGTAATATCCTTTTCCCAGACTTTCTTGTCTTCCCTTTTCTCTCAATCTACATCTTATCTTATCTCCTCTTCTTTGGTTTGGAGTAGGGATCAGTTTGCAAGTGCTTGCCTACGCAGCAGAGAATAAATTCTCTATCCCTTCTTAACAGTGATTGACAGGCACTTGAGCTCTTTTCAAACACTAATTTAACATGTAGAAGAGAGATCACACAAGCTGTCCCCATGTTTGATTTTGATCTGAAGATCAGAACAGAGTCTGTGGACATATAGGGCTGTCTTTGCCACTGGAAACCCTGGTGTTTTTTTTTTTCAAATTTAGCAGTTGCATAGAGGAAACCTACATGGTTGATCACCTGGTATACCATGCAGTCTTGTACTGGGAACTTTCCCTAAACAAAAAGCTTTTAATTAGGTTTTGAAATCATGTCATGTATGAAAAAGTCTGATTATTCTTACCAGTCCTTGTAATGATGGGGCCAGCAGAGATTATAGCACTTCCAGAAGTACTCTGAGGATTCCAAGTGGTTCTCTGAACAGCATCTCTCCTTTTTCTATTACTGCAAATCTGGAGGGTCAATCAAAACAATCATGACCTCAGAGTAGAGAGAGTTATTTTCTTCCAGTACTGTGTTTAAAGACCTTAATTAACTAATTTTATGCAAGAATTTACTTGCTGTAAAACTACTGAATTACTAAATATGATATCATTCATCCTTATTTCTTTGACTGGCCAACTGAGTAAGGGAAGTTGTCAGTGGCGTAGTGCCACCGGGACAGGGGGGGTGATGCCCCAGGCGAAGCCATGGCGGAGGCATGGCCAGGGCATTGAGGGGGCATGGAGGGGTGTGGAGGGGCAGGGGATGCTGTGGCAGGGGCACAGGGTGCGCATGCGCCCCAGGCGCAGTTTCCCCTCGCTTCGCCTCTGGAAGTGGTAGGTACTTGCTTGAGAGCAGCAGTTATGCCAAGGAGGCAGTGATTACACATCTTCTGAAAAAGGCTTTTCTGAGCCATGCTATATTGGAGAACCTCTGGCCAGCCTCCAATTTTCCATTCTTGGGCATGATACCAGAGGGGGTGGTTGCCTCTCAATTCAAAGGATGTTAGACGATACTAAGTTTCTGGACCCATTTCAATCTGGCTTCAGGCTGGAATTTGGCACAGTCACTGCTTTGGTCACCTTTGAGACCTAAAGAGGAGGACTGTGACCATAGTAGCAGTTCTACTAAATCTCTCAGGCACCTTTGACACTATCAAGCCATCTCTCAGCGGTGGGATAAAAGGCACTGTGTTACAGTGGTTTGAGTTCATCCTTTGGCGTGGGGGTGTGTGTCTCAGAATATACTATTGGGGATTTTTATACCATCCCATAGCGATTAGTCGGTGATTTTCCTGAAAGTTTGATCTTAGCTTCCTTGCTATTTAATATTTATATGAAGTCACTGTGAGAGATCATCAGGAGGGATGGGCTGCAGTGTCACCAATATTTATTTGTTTGTTTGTTTGTTTATGTATTTGTTTATTTAATATTCTGCTCTGGGTGGTGTATACGTCAGTAAAACACACTCAGTTAAAATTCCAGTTAAAACCATAAATTAAACAAACAAGCTCCAACCTTAACTCCATAGAATCAGGTGACAGACATCAACAACAGCAACTCACCAACACAGGAGAAGTGCACTCCAAAGATGGAATATAAGATGCAGGGGATATCTAATTCTATCTTTCTTTTCATATTGATGTTCTGAACTAATTGATAACTAACAATATCAATCAATTGATATTGATGTTCTGAACTAATGCTTCGAGTCAGTAATTGACTGGATGAGAGTGAACAAGCTGAAACGTAATATTAACAAGGCAGAAAGGTTTTCTGGGTTAATAGAAAGGTGGCCCAGAGACTTGGTATCTCTCCTGTCTTAGATGGAGTTATATTCACCTTGACAATCCAAGTTCACAGCTTAGAAATGATGCTTGACACAGCAATCAACTGAGAAAATGATGTGGCTGTAGTGCTTCAGAGTGTTTTTCACAGCTTTGTCTAGTGTGTCAGCTGCATCCATTCCTCGGTCAGTCAGTGATCCATGCTTTAGTTATATCTACACTAGACTATTGGAGTACTGGAGATGTCTAGAACAGTGTTGGTAGAAAACTCATGCTGAATCTGATAGATCAGTGGTGGTGAACCTATGGCACTCCAGATGTTAATGGACTACAATTCCCATCAGCCCCTGCCAGCATGGCCAATTGGCCATGCTGGCAGGGGCTGATGGTAATTGTAGTTCATGAACATCTGGAGTGCCATAGGTTCGCCACCACGGCGATAGATCATGGAGTGGAGCTCCCTATGAAGTAGTGATGACAGTGAGAAAGAAATGTTACCTCTTTGTTACTATTGCATCAGCTAGTTCATGACCCTCCAAATCGTTTAAAGTAGCACAGCATTTGCTGACTCTAAAATTGAGACTTCATTGTATCAGGATCAGACAATCAGTTGTGATATTTTTGCAAAAAAAATTGATGAAAAAGAATACACTCTGATTTAGATGCTGTTTGTAACATAAATCCACTGAGAGAACCATCTTACACATCACTTATTTATGGAACGATAAAGGAGCAAAATCTGCTCATCCCTATTTTATATATACTATCCAGAATCATATATTTAAAACAAAAAAACCCTTTTTAAGGCCCAAGTAATCTGAGGCAAGTTCAACATATAAAAACAAATATCTATTGAACACAAGGATAGAATTATGAGATATTTCAATAGATGCAGCTTAATGTATTGTCGAAGGCTTTCACGGCCAGAATCACGGGGGTGCTGTGTGGTTTCCGGGCTGTATGGCTGTGTTCTAGCAGCATTCTTTCCTGATGTTTCGCCTGCATCTATGACTGGCATCTTCAGAGGCGAAATGTCAGGAGAGAATGCTACTAGAACACGGCCATACAGCCTGGAAACCACACAGCACCCCAGATGCAGCGTAGTTTACTATAAACCTGGTGAGAAAGTAAAGCTATTACCTACAGTGATTCCCTTAATTATAACTGTAGTTATCACATGATAACTATAAGCATGAATCACCAATGGTCTCCTTGACAATAAGAAAAGCACATGAGCTTTTCACAACATCTTGAGGCCATAGCATGAATTGCATTGTACTTTAGGGGTGATTCAATTTCAATTTCATATTTTTATAGAATACAATTTTTTTTTAAAGGCAGAACCCTCCACATTTAGCTCTGACCATAGCATTGCCAAAACACTCTCAAACCTACAGGTGCAAGAAAAGGGCAGTCATCTGCTCTGCACAGCTTTGTCACACAATGAAGAAAAACTGTGGACATTTTCTGATTCTTGTGCTTCACAAAGCGGAACACCTCAAAGGAAAATCGTCCCATCTGACTCTTGCCATTTTCAATTATAGTTGTTTGAGGGTCCTTGTCACAGCTGAAGGAAAAGATTGAAAGTGATGTAACTGCATGTATCACTTTTTCTGGTTCCAGAAGAGTACAGAAAGTGAACATAACATTCAGATTTTTCCTTGTCTCAAAGGAAACCAGTAAACACCAAATAAGAAATGCATATGCATTGTTCAGAACTGCCAAGCTTGAGCTGCCAGTCTCAGCGAGCAAAACCTGTCCAATGTCCTATAAACGTTGGTCATCTCCTTTTAGCTCTATATCTCGCTAACTACACTTCATCTTCCACTGTTACCCATAAATAATATCTTCTTGTCACTGTCTGGTACTTTCCTGAAGAACAGGTTAAGACTTTTTCATGGTTTTTGATTCCTGTTACTATTATCTGGTCCTTCTGTCATCTTGTTCTGCTGCCTAAACTAGTCTGCTACTTTTGGGAATTGTTCTCTTGTGTCTGTCATGAATTAGTATAGTTGTCATTTCATGTCTATTAGTGGATGCCAGGCACCATTTGTTTCCTAAGTTTTCTGCAGCAAAGAAAGCAAGCATTTCTTAGTCTCAAAAATAAAAAAGCTAAACATGTTTAGCCAGAATCCTAGAAATGTCATTAGGACTTGTTTTCTGGTAGACAAGTTCCACACAAAGTATTTATTTAGGCTCATTCATGAATTAAACTTTGCAAAAATGTTAAGGTATCAGTAACCTAATATGATGTTTCTCTATTTCCTAAAAGTCCTAAAGCCAATATACTTTTCATTTAATGCCAAGGGGTTATATATATTTGCTATAAAGTCACATCTGACCCCTTGTGGATTTTCAAGGCAAGACACATTCAATGGTGGTTTTCCATTCTCTGCCTCCATGTCATGCCCCTGGTATTCCTTAGAGATCTCCCGTCCTTTAAATACCTGCCAGCACTAGCCTCCAGATCTTAGGAATTTTCCAATCAGTATTAGTTGCTGTCACTGTGGGACATCCATACCATAGATCTCAAATTAATTACTGGAAAGGATAGCAAAGATCATGTAAGTGAATCCAAGGGTTCTTTAAGAGTCATTCAGGTAGCATCAAAATTGCAATTTACAGAGGCACCTAGCCAATATAAATCAAGGCGAGCAAAGGTAACTGGAGAATGGGGAGTGGGTTAGTTGTGAATTTCTTGCACTGTGCTGAAGATTGGACTAGATGAGCCTGGGGGTCTCTTCCAGCTAAGTTTCTGTGATTACAAATGTCCATTTTTATTACATTTTTATTACATTTTTATTAGATATTTGTTTCTGATGTGTGGTCAAGTTTGTCTTTTTACTTGACAGGGTGATACAGATACCCAAGTCAGCAGTGTTTGAGAATTCAGTCTGAGGGGGTGGGTTGACAACTGCATGGATTCTCATTTCAGATGAAATGCACTAAAGGCTGTATCCTTAATATATATTTATTGTAAGGGTCATGTAGCATAGATTCTACTAATAGTTACATTATTTACATGGATATTCTACAACAATATCAGAGTGCTTGGTGCTTTTGTTATGGGGTCGTTTGCTAGGTTCCGTAACTCTTTTCGCAGATGTAAACAAACATTAAATGTAACTAATGCATTGTATAAAATTACAAGCTTTTAAGCTTATTTTGAAAATAATCCATAAATTTTATGTCAATCCAACACAATAGTGTAGCAGGAAATTTTGAAAATGCCTACCTAAAGAAGAGATCATAACGCAGATCATCATTTGGATTTCCAGATGGTGTAGTATAGCAGTAGTCCATCAAAACATTCCATCTGTGCAATGAAAGATAATTAACAGTTAATAACCATTATTATTGAACATATTCAGTATATTCAAATGAATGAATTGAAAGTGTTGGTTGATAACTTTAACGTGTGGCATTATCTTCTATTATGATTCAATAGATGAACAAAATTCCTGTCTTTTACTGAAGCAATTTGGCTTTTCATTCCTATATTACATACAATACTGAACAATGGTTACAACTAGAGTTATTATCCTAAAGTCTGTCAAATGGCATAGATGATATAGTCACGAAGTACAAAACTGCTGTATTTACCACTGATTTGCTATCATTTCAGTAACTTTTTCAGACTTCATGAGATCAATAGTCGGAACTCACATTTTTCTTTCCTTTAAATGGAGGCATCTACATCTTGTGTCAATAAATCACTAATGAACAACCAGTGAAGGTAATCTATTTTTTTAAGCTCAGTGAACCTGTAATTTTGCTGTTGAATGGGATGCCTCAACAAGTCCTGTCCACTGGCCTAGACCCTGAGAGTTCCGCCCCCCCCCCCCCGTAATGGCATTACTCAGTTTCAGACCAGCTGCCAACTCATTTCCTACACCATTTCTTTCACATCCTTGACTTTCCCATGAACACCTTCCTTTCCGTCCCCACTTCCCTGGCTGAGGAGTTCGGTAGGAAGGTGGGAAACTTAAGAACCTAAGATGCACCCTGCTGGACAACCCTTTTTATGAAAGCTGATGGGGACAACTAAACTATGCCTTGTACGTATAGAGGGCTACATCAACACAAATTATATTCGCTTTCAGTGCTTAAAATGATCCAGGGAGCATTCATTGAAAATGCTGGGGGGAAGAATTAGGACTAATAAAAGGAAACACTTCTTCACGCAACGTGTGATTGGTGTTTGGAATATGCTGCCACAGGAGGTGGTTGATGGCCACTAACCTGGATAGCTTTAAAAGGGGCTTGGACAGATTTATGGAGGAGAAGTCGATTTATGGCTACCAATCTTGATCCTCTTTGATCTGAGATTGCAAATGCCTTAACAGACCAGGTGCTCGGGAGCAACGGCTGCAGAAGGCCATTGCTTTCACATCCTGCATGTGAGCTCCCAAAAGCACCTGGTGGGCCACTGCGAGTAGCAGAGAGCTGGACTAGATGGACTCTGGTCTGATCCAGCTGGCTTGTTCTTATGTTCTTATGATCAACGTTCTTTCCAAGGCAGTAACAGTGATACAGCCCCAGGGCTTAGTGTAATTTTGTTCTGTTGGATTCCCCTATGTTCTTTTTAATGAGCAAGTAACTTCAGTAGAGGAATCCATTCTTAATGTACTATTAGAGTTGCAAATGTGATCAATCTGTGGCTTATTCACTGCTTTCCCTTAAAAACTCAAGCTTGGCAGATAGCCTGGCTGGAAGACTGAGCAAAGAAGCTTTAACCCCAGCAAAGTACACTTACTGGCTCAGCATATGTTTCTGGTAAGCAGTGTTGCTAACATTTCTCACTAACTTTAGATCCAAAATGGCTGAACAATTTTTTTCTGCAAAGTTTTCAATTTGCAGAAAAGGTCTAGCTAAAAATGGGAAAATATAGTGCACATGTAAAGAAAGGAAAACAGTATTCATGCCAAAGAGCTCTACCCCATCACTGCCTTCATGAATGGGCAGTAGTAAGGCTTTATCACCACAGGACTTCAAACTAGTGTAGCCACATCCTGAAATAACAGATACAATCTTGGAGTGGGAAGAGGGTCAAGATTCATCCACGCCTTCCCCCACAACCCATGAGCACCTCAACGTGCAATCCTAATAATATTTTTCCGGGAGTAAACCATATTGAATAGACTGGAGTAGGACTCTGAGTGGGATTAGGCTTAGAATTGCTCTCTTAAAGTATAATCTAGAAGTCAGTTGACTTAAAAAGGTATAACTTTGCAAACTGGAAAGGTTTTGTAGCTCCTTTCTGTTATAGAAGAAGGGAGGCAGGAGTTATTATATGAGTCCAGTATGAAACCTTCCCTTCCTTTTTCTCTTTTCTCAATGGCTGTACCTGAAAGGATACCTGAAGGCAAAAATCCACAGCCATAAGCACACTGTAAAATATACTGTGCTATGCTACACAGGATAATATGGATCACTGAGGTGTATAGCATGTTCTAGGAAACACTATTTATTTATTTATTTATTTATATTTTAGATTTATAGGCCTCTTCTACAAGGAATCGGAGGCGTAAGCTCAACAATATGTAACAGTTATTATGACAGCGGCTCAACAACTTATAACGTAACCGACATTAAAACCGGCAGCAATTACGCTAATTAAAGACAATCCAGAAGCCGTTCATACCCGTGAGTAAAGAACAGGGTTTAAGCGGAAAGCCCGTTCCTGGAGAGCAAAAACAAGGGAAAAGAGGAAAGTAAGGAAAGGGAGGGAACAGTGGGCCCAGATGGAGTCAAGCAGCAGGCCCAACCGAGATGACAAAAGATGCCGGAAGTCCGGCAGGAGTTTCGCAGTGGGGGGGCAGTAGAACAGCGGCCATACTCTCCAGAGCCCGATTGGTCTTAATTCTGTCTTACAGACACCTGGCGAACTCACCAAGTATCCTGCGCAGGGCCCGGACTGATGGTGGTAAGGTATTCCCGCAGGCTGGGGCCAGAGCGTGAAAGGTCTCTGGGTCCGAACCGAACGCCGGCGCATAGATGCGGCGGGGCTAAGGGTCACCAGCAATTCTGCCACCCGCGAAAGCATTGGCTGTCGTATAATCGAGACATAAGGGGCGATGTGCGAGTCCCAGAATGCTGAGGAGGGCCCCATGCGTAAGGCCTTTAAGGGTTATGCAAGCACCTGCGAAGGCGATCCGAACTCCGCCAGGAGCCGAAGTGCAGACGGGCGAAGTATCAGGGGCAGGATATGGTCTGAGTAATCACCACCTGTCAGTAGCCACCGTGGCCGCTTCCATTTCTGGATAGCTTCAACTTCGGATCAATGCGCAGAAGGGAAGGCCAGCGTAAAAGCCGAAGTTACAGTAATCTAACGGCGAGGTGACATGCGCATGGATCGTGGATCACGAAGTGCTGCCAGGTCAGTCTGGGAGAGATAGGGAGCCAACCGCATTGCCTGGCGAAGATGAGAAAAAAGCGCCCAACCTGGGTAACATGGGCCACCTGGCTCTCCATTGACAAGGCAGAGTCCAGAAGTGCGACCCCAGGCCTCTGACCGAAGATGCGGGGAGCCATAGCGACCCCTCCAATATAGGCGACTGGAATTCGCGGAGGGTCTCCCGGCCGTTGCCGGTGAGGACACTCAGAATGCTTTGTTGGATTAAGTTTTTTAACTTCTCTGCTTCAACCAGCCAGGCGACCGACTCGAGACAATGCAGCGAGCTGCGGGGGTGAGGCCGCCTCTCCATCAACAGAGATAAGGCTGGGTGTCATCCGCGATGGCCGAAGGGTGACAGACTCGGCCCAGAAACTCCGGCACTTCCCGAGGCAAGGGTATGTAGCGATGTTAAATAAAGCCGAAGGAAAGCAAGGCCCCTGAGAGAACCCTCACAACTAGGGTGGAGATCTCTGGGAGACACCTCAACCCCGCACTGCATACCTGCTGACCCGACCCTGGAGAAGCTTGAGAATATCCATTGTGGAACCAATGCCCCCCCCCCCCGCGACTCAGAGGCTGCCAGGCGGTGGATCAAAGGCGTGATCGACTGACATCAAGCGCCTGCTGTGAGATCAAGTAACACAAGCGGCGCCCGATCATGCCCAATTGGCCTAGCTGCATGCCGGAGCATGTCTGTGATGGCAATGAGAATGGAGTCTCCGTCCCATGCCCTTCACGGAAGCCGACTTTGAAGGACTGGAAGGTCGAGCAGGCGTCCTCAGGAGAGCCCTGAAGCTTCTCCAACACCACTCTTTCAATTACCTTCCCCAAGAGCGACGTAAGTTCGCAAACTTGGTGATGACATTGGCCAGATCACTCCAGGATCTAAAGTTGGTCTTTAATGAGTGGAAGGACCACTGCCTCCTTCAACCTACTACGGAAACACTCCTTGCTCAAAGGGGCAGTTGACTATATTCAACAGGTAGGGTCATAACTCACTCCGGCAAGCTTTGTTATCAATATGTAGGAATACGGATCCAGAGGACAGGTAATTGCAGGTCCTAACAGCAGCTGGACCCTGTCGACATGGGACTCGCGAGAGTAGGAAAACCGGTCCAGACGGAATCCCAAAAAAAGGCGCGCGACCTCGAAGTTCCTTTTACTGTATCAGTTGTGGCCGGAAGGTCCCGGGCGAGAGTCACGCCGACTTTATCTACAAAAGCTCTGAAATACCTCACAGCCAATAGTCAGTGTGAGAATTTGCAGACACTCTCCACCAAGCGAGGTTGAGGGATCGAAGACAATCGAGAAATAATTGTGCCGGGCCGAGTCAGCTAACGAATCTGCGAGGAGGGCGAAATGGACATTCTTAAATATCCGTCCCTAGACGCAACTCCATAAACTTTCATAGCGTCCCTATGTTGATTCAGCGCCACTTCGTGTAGGGCTTACTTCCTTTACTATTTCTGGCGTAGCCGTCTGAGTTCCCGTTTCATTTGAGCAGCTCCTCGGTATACCAAAGGAGCCCGTGCATTGAGCGAGCTTAGGAGGGCCTGAGCTGAGCCCTCGATGGCATCAGACAGTCTGGATTTCCAGTCTATCACCTGCTCATCGAGGGTGCCAGGAAGACTCAAATTACATAAAGCATTCAGGAACTTCTTGCCGTTCCATAAGTCTTCATGAGCGATAAATAAAGTCATTAAGCCTATGAACGGGAGTTGGCGGCGGCGAGTCCACCGGGCAGCCTTCAGGGCAAAATGGTGCGGACCATGGCACTCCTGTTAACAGAAGGATACGGCCATGTTGACTTCAGCCCCAAACTCCAGATCAAAAGTGTGACCGAAAACCTTCATGGGTAGGCGCCGTTTAGAAGGGAGAATCCCAGCTGGCGATAGCCATGGATGACGCCGGGTCCACTGCTGCTTCGAATTTGAAAGTGGCGGGCCCATAAGACGTTGAAGTCCCCCCAAGACAATAAGTCGAGGGAATCGTAGCGCCCACTGAAGCCACCGCTCCAGCGGCAGTGGCAGGCCAGTCTCCCAGGTGCGCCTAGGGCGCACCGGGTACACACCGGAAGGGTGACCAACCTCCCCAGACCTTCACTCCAATCCAGCACACTCCGAACCCGAATTTGAGGGGCAGGGACTGCCCTGAAGGCCGATGGAGATCGGATGAACAGCCACACCTCCCCGGCCCTGTGTTCGAGGCTGGTGGACCTGTGACCAGAGCGCGGTAAAAGGCAAAGGCGGGCGATCTCACCCTCGCTGGGAGGTCTACCGGTGAGTGCGGAGGCCAGATTTTGTGCTTTCGCCTCTAGAGAAAATCTCGGAAAGTTGCGGTCTTATTTATTAATGGACCTGGCGTCAATCGCCTGTCAGGCTTCGAAGCAGAATACCTGAGCCTCTCTGCCATCTCTGCGGGGATAGGCGGAGGCCGAAGGGGACGAGCATAAATGCATCTCCCCACTTTCTCTCCTCTGGCCCCTCCTACCATATCTACCCGTCCCTGTGCTGGGATCTCCCTGCCCCACACTGCCCCTCGCTGCCATCTCCTCCCATATAAAAGTCTAATAAACTAACAATACCCTTATAGTACTACCTACTCCAACCTAACTTATGCATACACATATACTATTTCTGTTTAATTACCAGAGGGTGTCTAGACAAACTGGAGCCCAAGGACAAAACCTGAGTTTGGCACCCCCCCCCCTAAAGGGAGCCAGCCTCCCCCACCACGACCAGACAATGATTTTTGCACCAGCTCACAAAACACCTGCCACCCCCAGCAAATCATACATGGCTCTCTCCCCACCAACTCTCTTTCCTCATTGTGTCCTCACACCAACCCTATGACATAGGTTGTTAGCCTGAGAAACAGCTCCAAGCAGGGACGTAAGTATAGATTTTTATGGGGGGGGTTCAGGGGTGGGGCCACCCCCCACCCCCCCTAGGGCATGGCCACGCCTCCCCAAGCCCCGTCCCTGGCCTAGCGCTTATAAAAGCAGCTCTCCGAGGCCGGGGATGGCAGACTCCCCTGCCCTACCCTACCCTGCCCTTCCCCTCTGGGCAGAGGCATAGAGGGAAAATGGAACCTGGTGCAAAATCTGAGTTTTGCGCCCCCCCCCCAGCCGCTGCTGTGATGCTGGGATCCACCCCCAAATGGCATCACTTTCAATGGTGTTTAAACTAGAGAGCCCAAATTCTCCTTTTAAATCCACCTTAAAGGGAGAATCTGGGGTCCCTAGATAACATTGAAAGTGATGCTGTTTTGGGGTGGATTATCCCCCACCCTGAAACAGCATCACTTTCAATGTGGCGTAGTGGTTAAGAGCAGGTGCATTCTAATCTGGAGGAACCGGGTTTGATTCTCTGCTCTGCCACTTGAGCTGTGGAGGCTTATCTGGGGAATTCAGATTAGCCTGTGAACTCCCACACATGGGTGACCTTGGGCTAGTCACAGCTTTTCAGAGCTCTCAGCCCCACCCACCTCACAGGGTGTTTGTTGTGAGGGAGCAAGGGCAAGGAGATTGTAAGCCCCTTTGAGTCTCCTACAGGAGAGAAAGGGGGGATATAAATCCAAACTCTTCTTCTTCTTCTAAACTGAGGACCTCAGATTCTCCCTTTAAATCCATGCTGAAGGGGTTGGATTTAAAAGGAGAATCTGGGGAAATTTGGGGGGTGCCTGCTGTCAGGGGTGCAACTGTTAAGCTAGAAGCACCAAACTTTCAGGGTATCTTTAAGAATCTCTCCTAATGATACCACCCAGGTTTGGTGAAGTTTGGTTCATGGGGTCCAAAGTTATGGACCCTCAAAGGTGTAACCCCCATCTCCTATTAGCTCCCATTGGAAACAATGGGGGATGAGGCACCCCTTTTGGTAGTCCATAGATTTGGACCCCCTGAACCAAACGTCACAAAACCTGGGTGGTATTAATAAGAGACTCTCCTAATAATACATCCCAGGTTTGGTGAAGTTTGGTTCACAGTGTCCAAAGTTATGGACCCTCAAAGGTGTAGCCCCCATCTTCTATTAGCTCCCATTGGAAACAATGGAGGATGGGGCACCCCCTTTGGGAGTCCATAACTTTGGACCCCATGAACCAAACCTCACCAAACCCAGCTAGTATCATCAGGAGCGTCCCCCAAACAATCCCTGAAAGTTTGGTGCTGCTAGCCCAAACAATGCGCCCCCTGCAGGCCAAAAAACGAAAAAGCACTAAAATGTTTTAAAAACCCACAAACGGAGGGGCGGAGCTTCGGACAACATAGATTGACAACATAATTAGAATCATGTTTAGTAGATTATGTGTGAAAAATAGTTGTTCAAGACTGCCCAAAGAATGAGCTGGGCTTTCAATACAGACCCAAACTTCATATACTTGAGAATGCTTAGGACCTGATAGATACAGTAAAGCAAACAAACCAGATAATTTATAGTACCTGCCATCAAGGTTGGTTGCTCTCACACCAGCGAAAATTTTTGTCTTCAGTGGTAACCCAGTACTAGGGATAATTAGCTGCTGGCTGTAGGTTGAGTCCTAGAAAGACAAACATTCCTCCAATATTATTTATTTTGTTATTTATTTAAGGAATTTACTCTCCAGAGTCTTTCTTGAGGCAGCTTATGAGTAAAAGCAATATTGAAAAGTCATAAAAACATCATATATCGCCAATATAAAATCAAACCAAGCCATCCATATACCAGCAATGAAACTTTATGTAATGTAAAAGCACTTGCAGTTGCTTGATGAGATTGCCAGATTCATACTACAAATTTGTTGAGTAGTAGACAATTGCTAATAGAAAGTTACACATAGGCCGTGTATGCACATGCGGTCTCCTTCGCTTTGAACCAATATTCCCTTCAGTCTTGATTCTTGGTTACACACACATTCCTCTATCTTTGGCTTTTGCCCCACATTTAGATCAAAGAATTTCAGCAGTTTTTGAAAGCTCTTACATTTTCTGTCCTTTTGCAGGGAAAGTGAAAGAAATCACCATGAGTTTAGCTTTCCTTGTTTTTTTTTCTAATTTTGCTCCTTCCTGCCTTTGCCAACTCACAGCACAGCAGTTCCTCCCATTCTTTGGACTACCATTTCAAAATGATCAGAAATGCTTCCTCTGCATGCCCCCCTTCCCAATAAAGGTCTATCACTGGAGTTGTGAACCCAGTGAAATTGACAAGGCTGGTCTAGTGAAGCAATACTAAAGAAAGCAAAAAAAAAAGCAATAGGCAGCCTCCCCAAATGGAAGTTGCAAGAAAGCAACAGTAAAGTGGGAGGGTGGGCAAAATGGCAGATTGGTTCAGATAGGGACACTTAGCAGGAGAATAACATATGTAAACAAAAAAATGAGAAAACGAAGAAGAAGAAGAAGAAGAAGAAGAAGAAGAAGAAGAAGAAGAAGAAGAAGAAGAAGAAGAAGAAGAAGAAGAGTTACATTTATTTATTTATTTATTTATTTATTTATTTATTTATTTATTTATTTATTTTATTGAATTTCTATACCACCCTTCCCCGAAGGGCTCAGGGCGGTGTCCATCAATATATAAAACAGTTAAAATCCATTCTGCATTTATCTCAGCTAAAACCATATATAAATTATTAAAATTCTGATGGCAATTAAAATTGTTTCCCCTTCCCCATTTCTTGTACCCACGGAGGCCAGATATTTGTCACAGAATGTGGTGTTATCCCGGCTGGCCAAATGCCTGGCGGAACAGGTCCGTTTTACAGGCCCTGCGGAAACTCTGTATGTCCCACAGGGCCCTGATCTCACCTGGGAGCCTGTTCCACCAGGTAGGGGCCAGGGCCGTAAAAGCCCTGGCCCTTGTAGAGGCCAGCCGGACCACTTTGGGGCCAGGGATCACCAGAAGGTCCGCCTCCGAGGAGCGGAGGGGCCTAGCAGGGCAATATAGGGAGAGACGGTCCAGTAGATATGCTGGTCCAAGGCCACGAATAGCTTTAAAGGTCAAAACCAAAACTTTAAACATGACCCGGTACTCGATCAGCAGCCAGTGTAGTTGGTACAGGACCGGAGTAATCCAGTCCCTAATAGATGTTCCCGTCAGCAACCTGGCTGCCGCATTTATATCCCCCCTTTCTCTCCTTTAAGGAGACTCATTTCCCTTCCCTCTTCACAACAAACACCTGTGAGGTAGGTGGGGCTGGGAGAGCTCAGAAGAAGTGTGACTAGCCCAAGGTCACCCAGCTGACATGTGTTGGAGTGCACAAGCTAATCTGAATTCCCCAGATAAGCCTCCACTGCTCAGGCGGCAAAGCAGGGAATCAAACCTGGTTCCTCCAGATTAGAGTACACCTGCTCTTAACCACTATGCCACTGCTGCTCCAAAGAATGGTGTAAACAGGAAAACTCTCCTATGAAGTTAGAGAATAGACTTCTTCTGAGCTTCAGGGTAAGTAGTACATGCATAAATGTCCATGAAGTCATTACAAATAACAAAGAAAACAGTCAGGACCAAGTAAAGAGATGGGCAAAGCGCAGGTTATTTGTATCTGCTGCAAACTGGCAGCGCCAGTAGCTGCTTCCTTCTTGCCCATTTCTGAAGCCCCTCCTGGACCAGGTGGTGGCAGTCTCAGGGAGACATCTCCTCTTGAACTTTAGCGAGGTTCAGGGTAAACTTTAGAAAGAATCACTTTACGAGTAATGCAAGCTACCATTAGGGGTGGCAAAGGGCAGTGACTTCAGAATAGTGTATTGGTCCTTGTCAGTCACATGCCACTGCCACCCCAGGTCCAGCACAAGCTTTACATACAAGTGTACTTCTACCATCCATCCTGGCACTCACTGGGGTGGTTCAAGAGGAAGCGCTTCCTCAGTCTCAGCTGCCACCACCTTGCCTATGATGGACTGCAGCTGCTTCTACTGACCATTCTGGATCCCACTGGGCAGGAAAAAAGGAGATCCTTTCCCCATGCTGCAGCCATTGGCACTGCATCCTGTGCCTCAGCAGGACTGTTATGGAGCAGCATAGGATAAATTCAATGGCTTCATCCAACCTTGACTGGAGAAGAAGCAGTTGATGTGTATTTAACCCATTCTTCCTTGCTTTTCCCATGTAATGCCTCTGCAAAGCCCCCTCCTCTCACCATGTGCATTAAACACACACTTGGAAACAAACTTGTGAATCCTGTTAACCTCATCTGTGTATTAATTTTCCTCTGAGACACCCAAACAGGCATTGTTGGATGATCAAGAATAAAGGAGTCATGTAACACAGGGACTACGATTAGGGGAAAGAATTGGGAGGAATTGTTTCCCCTTTTCTTTCAGCAGTGGGTCACACGTGAAGGGGAAGGCAGGGAAAGACTGATGAGTTGCTTACAGTTGTTGGATCCAACCCCAAAGGATAAGTGTCCCGGGGGAGGAGCAACAGTGGTTGAAAGAAATTAAAAACCCTCCCTCCAAAACAAATAGCACTTGTGCATGAGAGTAGCTTTCCCTCACACTTATTCACATTATATATTGGGAATCATATAAAACTGGATCCGCACTCAGACATAATTCAGCATGACCAAATGCACTTACAATGAACTGCATTTAATAATGCTGTAAATTACAGAGAAGAGGAGGGGGGTATCAGAATATATCGAGAGCATGCCCAAAAGAAAAATATGCAGCAACTGCAAGTGGTGCCAGACACTCTACAAGGAAACTAAATCAAATGGTAACCATCATATGTGAATGGAATAGCAAGTAATATATCACATAGAATCTACAAACCAAGCTGAGAAATACATTAGCTTGAAAAATAAACCCTCCATTCAGTTTCGCACACTTTTATAATGTCAGCAAAGTGATCCTGGCAATTTTTCAAACAGTAGTATTTTTATTTAACTTCAGCATTTCTGGAAATATCCAAAATAACTTTCACATAACCTAGTATCATTCAGATTCACTAGGAAGCCTATAGGAATTAGGTGCCCAGCTCCAAGTGGTGCAAGCATAATTATTACAGTGACTCAGAGAGCAATCCTGTGCAAGCTTCTGGCCAATTCACTCATTATAAATGTCCATGTGACTGCCACAGGGTTTTGGATTATATGTGCACTAAGATCTCCATGTTTACCAGGTGTGGTTTACCAGGTTTTATTCAGATCAGGACCTTGAGGCAAGGCTTCAGCTCCCTCCCTCTATCATTTTCCCAAACTGAAAGCTCCAGGGATATTGCTATTTGTTCTGTTGAGGAAATTAAGCATAGCTATAATGTTTCCCAACATACTAGTTTGGATCCTGTCTAAAATTTCCATGAACACAAAGCGGAAGAATTATTTTCATCCAATCCTCCCCTCCTCCCCCCCCCCCATTAAAGTTCTCCCATCCCTAGGAGGTCTCCCATCCCTAGGAGTAGTGTTTGGGAGTGTCATAAAACTCTTTGTGCCCAAGGATCAAAGCCATCATATGACATTAAAAGTGAGGTCCTTTGGCAAACTTGTGTCTTAATCTGAAAACACGGAAAACACTTAATCTGAAAACACTTTTTTTACATTATATGAGGGGTCTTACAGCACCGCCTAAATGCAAATGGGGGCAAAAATGTCTCAGGGAGTAGAACAGTCATGTGGCAATGTGTTTGCCTTCCCCAGGGCACTTGCCCTAGCAGAGGTGGCAGACACATCAGCAACCACTCACCCCTCACCCTTACTATGGAAAACCCAGAAGTCCAGGCTGCAGTGGGATCACACTGGCATCCGAAATGGCATCCCTCAGTGTGAGGGGGGTAGGGTGGGATGTTCCCAGAATTTAGCGCAAGAGTCCAGCACCCCCAGTCTCAGGTTTACGCCACTTCTTTGGTGACATATGTTTTGAATGCCCTATGGGGGTTTTCATCAGTACGGGGGTTTGGGCCTTTCCCTTGCTCCCAGAAGGCCCTCTTGGAGGTGGTGGGGTGGCACCACATTGACACTGTAGCCCTCTGCCTCTGGTTTTGGATGGGGCTGCCCGTCTTCCAGGACAGGAAAAGAACTGGCTTTCCTAAGGATAATGAAAGATGCATTTCCCACAGTAACAACAGAGATGAAGTCTTTTTGGGTAGGCTGACTGCCCCATATTTATTTCATGGTAGAAACCATTTCTTCTACTGTGAAATGAGCCCTAGTTATACTTCCTACAGTTTCCTACAAGAGCCATAATTTTAATTTTATTATTCCCTCCTCAAAGTGACGTTTTCTGCTTCTACTTTATTGCCTCTATGTCTGGTTGGGATAAAAACTTTGGTGTATAATATTGTCAAATATTAATTAAAATACATATATAATAATGGCATTTGAATTATTAACTTACAACATTAATGATTTGTTAGTCAAACCTCATGTATAATGAACTGAATTAAACAATAGCTTAATACTTGTCCAAGACTGCCTGCTTTTCTTGAAATTTAAGCCATAGGTTCCAATAATAGATTCCAAAAATTGTACTTCAATTTATTATGCAAACACAGCAGAGCTTGACTAGAATGTATTAAATTTTGAATCTATACTTCATATTCATCTTTAATTAATTGTTCCCCTCACAAACTGAGGGCTTGACCCTAACAAAAACCCTTAGTCAGGAGCATCCCTTGTACATCACGTTGTCCCAATAAAGCCAACAGTAGATTTATAGATATACATAAAGTCAGCAGGAACACTGAAAACACTAAGGATTTCCCCCAGCACCCCCACCACACCATCATGAGAAGCAACTCTACATGAGAAATACAATTGTATTAAATTAGGATTGGAATCTTAGGCCGTTTCCACATGGCCAAAAAACAGCACCCCAGGGACGGGGAAAAAACGGTCCCTGGGGTGCTGTTTGCAGAGGAGGGCAGCGCCATCCTGGCTCCCCCCAAGTGGTGCAAAGGCACCGCTTTTAAACCTCACTCGATGAGCGACATTTTTAAAAAGTTCCGTCTTCAAGCCAGCGCAGTGCGAACCGTACCAGCGGGAAGACGCTGCTTTTCCCCTCCCCTCCCCTCTTCTTCCATGTGACTCCCAGAGGCATCTGGTTGGCCACTGCGAGTAGCAGAATTCTGGACTAGATGGACTCTGGTCTGATCCAGGCTCTTTCTTATGTTCTTATATAAGTTTGATTATTTAAAAATTAAAATAATATATTTATCTAACACATTTTGTTGCACTCTGTAAAACTCTATACTATTATGCAGCAAACCTTACAAACAACTTCTGTTTAAATGGAATAGGAAGTATTCTGCTACAATAGTAGTAGCTCATTCATTATATTCCATCAAAAGCACCAACTTTTAAATCAACTGCATGACTTTTAAAGCAGGTCTATGATCATATGAGTAATAATATCAAAAATGTAATTTACTATGGAAAACTAGATTTTAAATCTAGTATTCAAATGACTCAATACCAATATTAATCAACTCAAAAATAACATTTAGAGGACTAGTGTTGCTATTATAAATTAAAGTCAGCATGACCTTTTATGTTTTTCTTCCAGTGTCCTCATTTATTCAATATGAGATTGCATAGATTCAAATCTGATAGTAATGCCAATAAAAGAAAAGGTCAGAATTCAAAATATTAGCCTTTGTAGTGTTCAAGAAAGCCTCAAAAAGACAGCAGTATCATCCTAAAGACATTGTTTATATTTTCTACACTAGTAGCTGCTCACTGAATTTTACACCATGCTATTGCTCCACACATAGTTAGGATGAAGGGGTAAGTTCCTCATTTGGGGATGTGAAGAGCCACTAGTTTTGTGTCAACCAATTTAGTACCACTCTTTGCCATGGAGCAGTCACATTCAGTCAAAGATACCTTCAGGTGACCTATTTTTATTGAAGTTCATATTACTAGTAGCCTAAGAGACAATTACCTGATTCGCCTTATGAATTCATTATGTTGTTTTATACTAGTTAGAGTACTGATTCATCTAAGTTGGTATTGGATATTTCAATTGGCAATGACTTTCAAAGAACTAAGGCAGACAAAATTTCTTGCCCAGTACTTGCTAACAGTCCCATCCAAAGGTGGGAGCGGCTCAGGACCACACCAGTGGATTTGCCCTCCCCAGGGCACTTGCCTTGACAGAGGGATGAATCCACCAGCAGGAGACTGACTTGGCCCTCTTCAGTAGTGGAACATACTCCTGGATGTCTCACCAGCATCCCTGCACCCTTGCTGCCAACACTGACAGGGGTGGTCCAGGAGCATGGCAGGGGGAGGAACTGGTGCTAGTTGGTTTTCATCCTTACTTTGGGCCCAATCTACCTTGGGAGCATAGCACAGAATAAGGATAGCCTTCCCTTCCAGGCTATTTTCTAAAGCTGGAATAACCACTAGATTACATGTAAAATGAGCTTGATGTCCCTGAGACCCTCATCCCCTGAGGATTGCCATTTGTGTCATGATTTATTCCCCTGTTCTGTAAATGTGTACATTGTAGATTACAAATGGAGTCTGGATTAAGGTGATATCAAAAGGAAGTGAGTCATGGTAAACTAGAAAGGAATGCAGGGCAGCTCCCCTATCAACCACAGTAATTACCACCCTAAGAGGGATTCAATCAAAGGCCATTTCCTCTGAGGTCCTCAGACCCTCTCCGAAGATACTTTCATTCTAACAACCCAGACCTTCAGTTCCAGCAATTTTTTCCATATCTCAGTGATCAGACAGGAAGATTCTTGCCTTTCCCCAACCATGACAAGTACCCGGCCATATCTAATATCTAACTCTTCCCAAGGGAACTTTAGACACTCTCCTTGCAAAAGAAGAAAATATCCCTCTACCATGCAGACATCTTGAAAATATTACATTTTTATTTGTCCCACATTCTGATGCCTACATCCTCTCCCCTGCTTAGTCTCAGCAAAAAAGGTAAAAAAGTTATCCCTCAACCCCACTTTTTGTAACCCATTGGGACTCATCCTGTTACTTCAACCTCTCATCCTGTTACTTCAGCCTCTCACTTCTTTGCTTCATGGAACTGTTTCTGTATCTTCTTCCTCCACCTGGTCAATTTCAGCTCCTGACACTGCTTCTTCTTTGCTGCCAAGGCAACTCCCCCTTCTCTCCAAAAGCAGGCTCATATGCCTCTTTTACACTTTCGCTTTATTCCCCAGTAGGTAGGCAGTTTTGCAAGGGAGAAGTTATGCATTGCATTTGTATTGTTTTCCTTTCTGCAATTTTATTTTTTACCATATTGCATGAGTTAATTTGACGTCTTTTCTGTTATCTTCTGTTTAAGTATTCTTTCAGGTTCATTTTTCTGAGTGTTGATCTGAATCTGGACCTTGGTGTACACAGGCTACATCCCAAGTATTGAAGAATCTCAAAACACATGTTTGTTCAAGCTAACAAGGGGTCACCTTCGCATGTGCAGTACATAAAGTGCAACCAGTGAAAAGTGCAAAAACATCAGAGCCTAGATTCTTACAATACCATACAATATCACATCACCGTACAACATAGTCAAGGTGGCTAAACGATGTCGTCTTCACTCGGTCCTATATCTTAGTCCGTATTAGTACTTGGACGAGACCTCTTGCTTGTGATATTGGGAAACTAATATTCCCAAGCACTCCGGGACTGGTTTCATCTTGGAAGAACAGTGCAGAAGGACTTCAGTCTTCCCTCCCATACCATTTTTCCAAGCTGAAACCATGGCCATGTAACATGGCCATGATCCTGGGAATGAAATCTTAGAATGAACAAGCCGTCACACAAAGGGGTCTCCACCACAGACAATGTACTGTTTTAAAATAGCTTCTACTTCTTTGTACTTACATTGTAGAGGAATAAATTCAAAGTGCTAATAAATGTGCCATTGTTCTCTCTTACAGAAATAGCAGCTGATGACCTAAAATAGATTTAAAGTGAAGAAAAATTATTGATAAGATAATTTCTGTGTTGCAATTTCATATTTCAGGGCTGTTTGCTGTTAAATTGATTTTTAGAATCACCACAATTCTTCTGTTTTGGTTATAAACTATCCTCAAGTGTAAAATTTACAGTAGGGAATCTGACAGGGCTTTAGCTATTCTTAAAGTAATAGGCTTTGTTTAAACAATGAATCAGACAAATATTTAGCTAAGAGTCTAAATGACAGAAACAAAAATGTTAACTCTCCATGATATACAGTAGCTTTTCATAAAAATAGCATTTCTTTGTCATATATGCAGTGCTTCGCTGCCATGCCAAAAAATTAAAATTAGCTCAAGATACATCCTTAGTTATTTGTTTTGAAAATGTCTACCCTGCACTAAGGTCAATAAGAATATCTCACAACATAAAGGAATATTAATGCCAAAGGTTCTTATTAATAATGAAAGCAACCAGAAACCAAAAACCAGGGCATTAACAAAAATAAAAGCTAGTTAGTAAAGCAGAAGAAACATCTCAGCAAATAAATAAAACAATCTAATCAGAGTATCAAAGCAACATAGAAATATACATAAAAATAGCAATCACCAATAGAAAGATTATAACAAAACACACTTTGATTTAATTTCCACCAAAAGTAAACAGGGAAATGAAAGCAGCCCTGGAGCAAGCCAAGCTAGGTGGCCCCTATGGTGATATTAGCCAGTGCTGCATGGGTTATTCAGCTCAGCAGCGCAGACAATGGGTATTAGTTTACCCAGCGCTTCCTCCAAAATACTTGTGGCAGCGTGGTACAAACCAATTGGTGAATTGACACCAGTCACCATTGCCAATGAGGGCTTTGAGCTAAGTAGTTCTGGCTGAGTTGCTACAGTTTGGTTATGCTTGCTCCCAGCTACCAGCAGTCCTTTGGAACAGTGGCCTACTGGGAAATATACTAGTAAGTTAAATGGCCAGTCTTCCTCTGATTTTTCCCGCAAAGTCCTTCTGAAAAAGTATGCTTTCACTGGTCTCTGGAAGGTCAAAGAAAAGACCAGACAGACTTTATGAGAATATTTTGTTCATTTTGACACTACTGCTTTGCTATTTACATGAATTTTGGTTGCAAATTTCATCATAAAAGCAAGCAACAAAAGACAGACTTTTCTGCTAAACTTATTGTAAACCAAATCCTTGGAACTGATTTTCTTCTTGCAATTAAATGTTCCTTCTTTTAATTGTTCTAGTACTCCTTTGTCCTGCATTCTTATTCTCATTCATTCTTCCTAAATTTCTTAAGGCTATCTTGTACAGATAGCAAAGAGATTGACATTTGCACAGATGGTCAGCAGGGATCTGACACGTTTGTACAGCATATCCAAACCTCTCCTTTCCAAAGTACTGCACAAATAAACCATAAGTTGTAAATCTAATACAAGGCTCTTTGTTTGGAGCATAAATCCTTTCTTACAATACCAATGTGATAATCATACTTACGAAGCAAGTTGTGTATTGTTCACCAGGTATTCCAAAGGATAACTACAACTAAATTTATACAGAAGTCCTGGTAAATAGCTGATTATTGTTGGTGGATCCGGAGTGTCTATATATCCTGAGATATTTCCTATCTGGACTGTTGATATATTGCCATATGCATTAATTCCTGGAACCGAGGTTACCTATTTGGAGAAAATACCATTTATTGGATGGCAGATTCTGTTGATGTTTAAATAATGTAGGCATAAACGATTAAGTTTAACCATCTTCCTTATATCATTTCTAAAATTTGCTGGATCAGAGATATCCACTTCCATTGCCCCATCGTCCTAGTGCCTCCATTTGTTTAAACTTTTCTTTGCAACTATCACTCAAAAACTTGATATTTTAACAAATGGAAGAAACAGTGCAGTTTGGCTGGCAATGATATCATATTTTGTAACATTGCAATATTTTAGCCCAATCTACCAGACTGCTTGGACCTCATGCTCTCTCTTCAAGCTGCCCTCTGTCCGTCCCCCCTCCACCCTGCAGCAGATAAAACGGAAAAGGTGAAACCATTATCTAGCTGTCTAATCATCTGCCACTCCCACTTCCCCACAAGCCTGCCTGATGAAAGAGAATACTGCATCCTTACTTGTTTGGGGATTTTGGAAATATGTGGAAGCGTATTGTTTACCAAGCTGAGCTTGGATGGAACTAAGAATACTGGGCATATTTTATCCATCCACCATTTAAGGGGGGAAAGCTAGAAGAGGAAGAAAATAAATATGAGATACAGAGGCATTTTTCAATTATGGTTCCAGAGGAGGGGCAATCTATGTGTCCTTTCACTTGTCCATCCAGCCTACCTCTTGTGCTAATATCTTAATCAATAACATTAATTCATGGCAATCTTCAAAAGTAATTCCCTAGAATATGTTTTACACACACAGAAACACACACAATGATTTAGGGATCCTCTCTCTTTTCTTCCTCTGTTTCTCTTATGCTGTACTTTTCAGCCCTGACTGAGGTTAGTTTGGTGTAAATGAGCAACTGGTGAAAGGTGAATAGGTTTTTCTAAATAGTTGTTTTACACTCAAAGACCAAGGTTGCAATAAAACTTTAATAACCTAAATTCTAGAAATCACAGGTACTTGGAAACCATCTGTAGACCATTAGTTTTGTGCAGAAGATAGTAGGTATCCATCCATCAATCCATCCATCAATCTTTATTACAGTTATAGACAAACATAAGGTAAATAAAATAAAAATAGAAGCATAAGATATATTAAAACAGTAAATGTATATCTAAAAAAGAAAAAACTACTAAAAGGAAATTTGCATTGGAACATATGGCAAGAGAATATAAGGAAAATAGGATAAAAGCATAAATATTAAAAGGGAACAAAAGCTTTAAAAACTACAAAATAACTATAAAAAGGGGGACAGGCGTAAGGGAACAATAAAATTGGTAAACTGAAGTCTGCAACTATCAGATCATTAAGCCTGCTTTATTGCACAGACCATCCTGCAATGTACTTCAAGTGCTGTCACACAGAACATGGCAACATTGTATGTTATGTCAGGATTGGTATCTGTGAGCAGCAAAACAAATATAAAATTGTTCTGTGTGGCCCAGGAATCTATACAGCCATAGCAAAATAAAAAACCTAATATGTATATTTTTCTAATACTGACAATGGAGAAGCACATGTTCTATTACTTCTATGTGCCCAGATCCACAGGGACATTTTCTCTCCCAATAAGAAGTCTTCCTGCATCAGTCATCTAAGACAGCTGAAGTGAGGGCCTGGCACCAAGCCAGAATAAAAGCTGTCAATAGTTTAGGTATTTCAAGGTTACTTAGATATGCCATGGGGTGGGGGTACAGTACCTATTGGTTTCCCTATACTTACTAAGAGCCTCTATATTCTTATTCATGAGAGTGGGCCCCAAGCATCTCAGTGCAGCCTGAAAGAGTCTCTCCTTGACATCAGAGTCTGGATTTCAGTCTTGACAGAACTCCAGTCCAGGCTAACAATTTGTATATATTTCTCCATTGCATGGGTGTTCCCTTTCTTACCCAACCATAAATTAGGGTGCTCATTCAAATTTTCTCTTGAAAAGTAGCTTTTGACTGATCACAAATCAGGTGTTTTTAAGGCACCAAGCAGGAACGAGTAATATCCATCCCACAAACACACACAGTTTAGCCAAATGGTGGAAACTGAAACTAGAAATCAGATTCCTTTCCCAGCTTAATTGATCTTTCGGAGGCCGTTTCCGCACGGCCTCCTGCCGCCCCCACACCGCCAAGAGTGCGGGCGGCGTGGGGGTGGAAGCCCGTTCGCATGCAAGCATGCGAACGGGCGAAGCGGAGGCCGGCAGACGGCTCCGCACGGAGCCGCCTCTGCGCCCTCCCCCGCCCCACTCACGGTGTCCTCCTCGTTGCCTGCGGGGCATCACAGCCCTGGCCACGCTGCCCTCCGACCCCTGGAGGTCGGAGGACAGTGTGGGCGGGGCTGCGACGCCCCGCAGGCGACGAGGAGGACACCGTGAAGTGAAGCTGGAGACGAAGACAGCGTCTTCCCGGCGGCGCGGTTCGCACCGCGCCACAGGGAAGACGCTCCCTCCCCAACAACAACCCTTTAAAGGGTTGTTGTTTAGGGCGGCTTGACGCCGCCCTGGGGGGAGGGAAGAAGAGTCAGGTCACCGCTGCTGCGTTGCAGCAGCGGCACCTGTGCGAACGGCGGCCTGGGGGCGCCTTTTTTGGCGCCCCCAGGCCGTCATAAATGGGCCGTGCGGAAACGGCCTAAATGTGTTTTTTCTTTCCTGAGTAGCAATCTAGGATTTAATGTCTCCATTCCTTCAATAAGCCCATGTTATTCCTAGAGCACATTTATCCTTTCATATGAAATTCTTAGCCTGGTCCATCTAGGGAACTTCAGCAAGATCTTCAGTACCAGCCCAATTGTGCTGGGTGATACCAACATCCCTGCTGAGATTGTCTGGGTGGGCTAGGTTCAGGATTTCAGGGCTGTTCTAAAAGGATAAATGTGCTGTTAGAATGTTGTAGGGTCATCATGCTGACCTCTGTCAGGTCAGCTATCTATGAGTTAGGAGAATGGTATTACAGTTGGAGTCCTTGGCAAACAACACAAGGCACATACAATCCAAGCTAGCAACAGTTTGCATTGGGAATCTATTAAAGGCAAAAGACTCTGAGAAGGCCACGACTGCTTCGGCTTCCTCCTCCCTGTCACCCAATAACATGGTCGGTGAAGGACTGCATCACAGTATAACAACAAAAGTAGCTTACAGTAAAATAAAAAAATTACGGTACAAAAAGTACAAAATAAAATGAATCTTCAAAATAACCAACAACTAAAACCAAAACTTGCTTCAAAGGAGGGTGCTTAAGACTAAACCACCCAAGCATCACCAAACAAAATCCAATGTCAGCAGAAACTGACATTAAACAGTGGTAGACTCTACCAGCACAACTAATTCATATCAAAAGACCTCTAAATACACACTTCCAAGAGCATGGAATTCCAAAATACCACAGCCAGCACTAAGACAACCCTACTGCAGATAAATAGTCAAATGTCTGATGGTGGTGGATGTGACAAGTGGGGTAAAAATAGCTATTCCTCCCTTTTTTAAGAATAGTACATTATTTCTTTAGAGTACCATGAGAGATGGATGTTACATTATTTCCTTTCCTTTACTGGACTCCCCCATACCATCTCAAGAGCAGCAGAGTCTAATTTGGAGAACTGGGCTAAATTTCCCACTCCTCTACATGAATCCGGCTGGGAGACCTTGGGCCAGTCACAGTTCCTAGAACTCTTTCAGCCCATACTGAAGCAGCAACAACAAAACACCTCCAAAAATATCTTGCCTTGAAAACCTTATGGGGTTGTTGTTGTTGTTGTTGTTGTTTATTACATTTGGTATACCGCCCACCCTCAAGGGCTCTTGTAGGCAACTTAAGGTTGCCTTAAGTCATGGTATACACACACATATACCATCTCAGGTTTACTTGAATAACTCCAAATGGTCAGAAATATGATTCTGCTGGTGTTAAAATCTCTTGATGTCTGAAGATGACCCTTGTGAGGTAAAACTACCAAGGAGCTTATAGTTTCTTCCAATCCTACCAACAGACAGAGAAGTGTTATTTGTATAGCACTTCTCCTCTCCCCTCTTCTCTTGTTTAATATAAAGCACAATACTCTGTCCGCTCTTAAAGCCAATCAAGAGTTGTGAGACTTGAACAAAGGACAGTTTTTATTTATTTCCCTGAAAGGGGGAAAACTTTTAGAGCAATAGGACTGTAAACTATTAATAAATGTAACTCAGTAAGTTGGCTACAAGACAGAAAAAATAATTACTAAAAATGATAAAAGTAAGAAAATATCAATCTATTTGAAAGTTATAAATGATTTACTGAGTCCCAGTACTTTAAAATCCCAGCACTTTAAAATCACAATAGGATCTGTCCTTTTAGCTGACCTTCACCCTGGAAAACGAATGAATGACAACTGATCATTGTGCTTGTCTCTGTCATTGCACAGCCTGCTTCCTCCTGTGACAAAGACTTGCTCAACCTGCCTTTGGCAGATAATGTGGAGCTGCCCTTGAAGCCTGTCTGGAAACTGCAGTTGATACAGAATGCTGTTGCTAGAGTGCTGAATGGAATGGATCATAGGGGCCATATCACTCCAGTCTTGTTCCAGCTACACTGGCTTCCAGTTTGTTCCTGGGTTCAATTCAAGGTGCTGATATTGACCTTTAAAGCTATGTACAGCCTGGAACCAGCATACCTCAAGGACTACCTTCTCCCATATGAACTTACCAGTTCATTTCAGTCATCTTTGGACAACCTATCTTGGACAGGGCAGGTGGCAATCCGAAAAAGTGCTTTCTTGTGGGATTCAAACATTTTAACACAGGTTCCGATGATGGTGTGATCCAAATAATGACTATTGAAAAGTTTTTAAAAATATTTTTAATATCACTTTTTAAATTTTAAGTATTAACAAATATTAATACTTAATAAAAATATTTTAAGTATTAAAAAAGTGATATTTTAAATTTTAACAATAGGTTCTACAGAACCTTCGGAACCCCCTGAATCCCACCTCTGATTTCTTGGTCATGTTACTAAAACTTTAGACTCCTTTCCCAGGAAGATTTGTCCACCTTCCTCTATCAGCATCTTCCACTAGTGGAGAAAAATCTTTTTGCTTTATTGAGCTTACCCTCAATAACCATTATTGGCTCTCTTACCTGGTATTGTTTTGTTCATGTTTTTATTGAATTATTTTTATAATTTAAATGGTGTTTTATTGTCAGAATCAACTGGCTGTTGTGGATTTTCCAGGCTATGTGGCGGTGGTCTAATAGTTTTTGCTCCTAACATTTTGCCCACATCTGTGACTAGCATCTTCAGAAACATATTACAGTAAGTCTGTGACACAGTGAGGAATGTACAGCAAAAATTACCAGATCATGGCCACACAGCCTGGAAAACCCACAACATCCAAGTGTTTTATTTGGACAAAAGTTTTGATGATTTTTACCTTGGGAACCTTGATCAAGTGGAAAGGTTGCATAAAAATGTTTCAAATTAATTTGAATTAATTAATCTATCTGAAAGAAAATGTCAATTTAACTGTTGTTGTTTTTGCTTCTTTTCTCTGTACTTCTCTTTTACCTGCCCTACCATGATTTCATTGGCACTGATCGGCTATTATCTGCCAAACAGGACTGCCAGAATCCAAGAGATTTCAGAAGGTGGACTGTTTGGCATTATACCCTGCTGAACGTCTTCTGCCCAAATTCCTGCCTTCCCAGGAATTTCTCAGCCCAGAGCTGGCAACCGTACCTCTCAATGAGAACATTTCAATTCCAATTTAAAAGGGGATTAGTAGATTTCCAGAAATGGGCAGCTTAGCCCACTTCTCTAAGTTATGGTAGACTCATGACAGAGATGGCAAACTTCAAGGAATCCCAATCCCAAACCATTTATGTACTAGATTTCCAAATGGCAAAAACAGTTAAAAACAGCTAGTCATGATCTTCGTAGCAAAATAAAAACAGTTACAATAAAATAAAATAAATTTCTTGTGTTGGGAAGTAGCGTGGAATTACTTTACAAATGGGTTCCAAAAAGCTTAGAATCTGTTCCCCTTTTTTTAAAGAAACCAAGACACATAGAAAACATGCTAGTAAATGTTTAATCGGATCCTCAATCCTACTTGAAAATAACTCTGCTTGGATTCAAAGGAACTTCCTGGTATGTACTTTAAAAACGCAGTCATAATATTTATCCAACATTCAAATTAACGTTCATTTTTAAACTTTACAGAATGTTCATTTTTATACTTTATGCAACAATAAATTCCATTATGCAGTATATAATGCTCCACTCACTATTAGCAATAGGTAGTCTCCAAAGCCTCTTGCCTTACCATTAAAGCATTCCCACAGGCCTCCAAAGTGCTGAGATTGATAATGAAAATGACCACTGCTGGAAAGGTGTTGTTATTTATAAATCCACGGCAATGGGAATCCCCATGTTTCCCATTTAGTGCCAAATCAGTTTCAGAGTAACCAGAAAAAAGGACTGTGCAAAAATTAATCTTCATACTAATTGCTTGTACTCCACAGTAGACACTGATATCTCGTTCAGCTGCAATAAAAATGAAAAGAAAACACATTTAGGAGCCTGAAATCATTTATTAATTATAAAATGTTGGAATTGTATCTTGGTCAATCAAATAGTCAATCTGGCATACAAAACACAATAAAATGAATAGAGAACTAATTGAAAATGCCAAAACAATCTAAAAATTATCTTTAGAGTGATAACAGTCCCTCTTGAAACAAATGGATTTTCCTCAGGAGGAAATTCTATAACATAGACATTGCTAATGAAAAAAAAACTACACTGTCCCAGACCATAATGAAAGGAATGCAAAAAGAAATTGTAGCAGCTGATTTTAATGCCAAAGAGGAAATATGAGTGAGGATGCTTCTTAGGGACAGGAAAAATGATAAATTATGTAACCTGTGTTGTGACTTTCCTCCCATTTTGCTCTTTTTGTACTCCTTGCAGTTAGTGGACAGTAACAAGAAGAGGTCCTCTATGTAGGGATACACAGTTCAGCAAAGAACCAAAAAAACCCTTGAAAAATATCTTATTGGTATTTTTCAGGTTTTTTTCTTCCAAAAAAAATGGCGGCAATTTAAAGGAAGATGAACAGAAATTCCCTGAATCATGCTGAATTTTTTTTTCAGCAGGATTGGGATTGCTTCGGCTTGCTGCCATTTTAGAGAAGACAGGGGAATCCCCTCTCCCCCTCCTCCTTACTTGCTAGCCACGTGCAGAACTCCCCCACCACCATTGGCTCCAGGTTCAACGTGGGGCTTAGAAATGGCAGGTGGCACACAGCTGTATGTCAGTTCCAGGCTCCACATGGAGCCCAGAACCTGTGGATGACAGATATGAAAACTGCTTACCATCTTCTGACTCTATGTGAGTGGGTGGCACAGGCCACTGATGCTGCCACCTTCAGGTTCCACATAGGGACCAGAGACAGCTCTGTGCCTGTCAGACTCAGAACAGAGTCCAGTTAAGTAGGGAGAGATGGAGAAGGGAAAATGGGGAGTAGTAAAATTCAGATTTAGTCTAATTGTCTCAAATTTTGAGCGGAATCCAGATATTCCTGAAATGGAGGTTAAAGAATTTCTTACTGAAAAAAAATCAGGTCAGTTAGTCCTATATCTGACTTTTACCAATTTGTTTTGTACACCTCTACCGCTATCCCTTTAATGACACTTGCAGTGCAATTCTAAACAGAGTTATATCCTTTTTAAGACCATTTATTTCAAATAGTGGTAATTATTTTTTGGATAGGGCTGTTAATGCTTTTTCCCTCAAAATGTGTAAACATCCTAAATGAAGCAATCACACAGATATTGTCAGTCATTTTCCATTCTAAGTATCCATTGCACCTGTAAACATGCCGTGCAGTGTATATGAATAAGACTGGCATTAAAAAAAACTTATTGTACGAAGTGGTCCATTTAAAGCTCTCAAACAACCCCAAATGATGCAAGATATGAACAGGAAAGCTCTTACAGGCAAAGAACTTGATAATGTGGCCTTTACACTAATCTCTGCCTCTGAAAGCAATATTTGATGGAGAGGTATATTTTGCCCACAGCTATTCCTACATAATGTAGGATTGAGTCAAACATGAGTGAGAATTCAGAGCATTCAATTCATTTGGTTCTGGAAGGGTAAATAGCAGCTAATAATAGCAATTTAGAATTCTAATCAACACAGCAAAAGAAGCTAAAGAGGGTAGAAAGTTCTCTGATAAAATTGGGTTAGTACAGCATGAAAAAGTAATGGAACCCTTGGTAAAAAAATGCAGCAAATGTCACATTACCATTATAGATATCAGTGATGCATCCATATTTATAACTTGACTGTAATTCTATTTACTTAGAAGTAAAACCTACTGATTTCAGCAAAACTTGCTTCAAAGGAGGGTGCTTAAGACTGAAGACTCTGAAATATCCAGCCTGATTCAGCAAGGGGCATTCATATACTTAAGCACCAGGAGCTTAATCCTGCTTCATTTTGTGCATCTGCATTAACAACACATATAGTGATATGTGTTGTTAATGCAGATGCACAAAATGAAGCAGGATTAAGCTGCAGACTACTAGCCCAAATCCACTTCAAAAATGCCTCCAAGAATTGGTTCAGGCTTTCTTCACCCTCCCTGAGATCAGCTGGAAGCACAAGACTGAGCTGAGTATCAATCACATATTGGTGATGACTCAAATCTTCGAGGGATTTCAGCTAGCTGTTTTATGTAGATGTTAAAAAGCATAGGGGATGAGATGGAGCCTTGTGGGACCTCACAGGTCAAAGGCCAAGGAGATGAGTTGTTATCCTCCAACTCCATTTTCTGAGATCTACCCTCCAGGTAGGACCAGAATTACAACACTGCCTCACAGTCCCAGCCCAGAAAGGCAGTCTGGAAGGACACCAGATCAATGGTATCAAAAGTTACTGAGAGGTCCATGAGAATCCACCAAGTAGAAGATATTTATGTAGCAAACAGAATCAGTGCTTCATGATCAAGAAAAGATAGCATTATTCTGCCACTGTTATATGGAGTAAATATTGTTTAACACAGTAAGACCTTTGTTAATTCTTTACAGGTTGTGATTATTCTTTGTGTTTCAGTGTATGGCTCATTAATTTACACATCAAGGGAATTATTAGATCTTTAAAATGATTTAACACTTTTAAAGTGCCAGAAAAGTGTTAGTGACTGCCATTAAGTTTGTCCAGATAAATTGTTGTACAAGCCTTTTGACAACCTGAGGAGATTGGAAGAGCTAATGTGAATACATAGCTCTTCCACATACTGCAAGACAAGGCAAATGGCTCTAGGTCAACAAAAGGCTGTTTATGGCACTTTAAAGACTAATAGATCTATTGTAGCAAGAGCCATAATCATGGTCTACTGGGAAGATAAAATCAAACCAAGAATCTGCTGTCAGAATAACCTAACAGGAGGAGCTGTGGCTCAGTGATGCAGCACACATTTTTGCGTACAGAAGTTCCTAGCATCATTCCCTGGCATCAGTGGTCAAAAATAAATGAGATAATAGTTGGACAAGAAAATGCGTGAGACTTTGACAAACCACTGCTAACTGGAATAGCCAGTATTGGCTTGACAGACCAATACCTTGATTCTGGTAGGTATCTTCATATTTCATAGGACATAGCTGGAAACTACATAAATGCACATGGCCCAGCATGATGACCTAGTAATACTATCATCACATACTAGAAACTGAAATATAAGACGAAATCACATACTAACCCTCTGAAAACTTTTACAGTGCAATCCTAAACTGAGTTATACCCTTCTAAGGCCACTGAAGTTAATTGATTTAGACAGGGACTCTGTTTAGGATTGAATGATCAACATATGTATGTTGGGGGAAGAATTGTGAATTGTTCATCCTTGGTCTGCTTTTGCAATGCTCCTAACCTCCATACATTTAAGGTCCCATCTTTTCTAGCATGTTTACCACAGTGTGCAGAGGTCCTGAATATGCAAACTATATTATCCATTTTTGCACCTGATTTCACTATTATCCATAGTGAAGATTGGACTACTATACATAATCCTAATTCTCTCCCCCATTCATACATGTCTACAGGTTTTGATTGTCTGCACAGGACTGTTCAATTAAAACTGTAACTGTCATAGGGTAAGTGACAACTAACTAGAGAAAAAGAAAAGAAAGAAAATAGCTACAGTAGAATATATTGAACAATAAAATGCATGTCCAAATTATTCCTGGAATCAATTTAAATACAAGCCATACTAAAGAGTCAAATGGAAATAAATATAACCTGAGCAGCACTCACCTACTGCACATCATCCACCCATCACATCCCAATTGCATAGAGGCTAAAAGACAGAAAGACCTTTGTGGAATCTGATGAGTTAGGTCTTACTTTGTGAGAGGGCATTCATTCAGTACTGGTGGGACTCATTTTCTGGAGATTTTTACCTCTACCACTGCCACCACCGTATGTCCCCACCCTATCCAATCTCCTGTTGGTTCCCTGACTGGGTTTAAGAAATTCCCAAGCACAGTATGAGTAACACTACTACTACTCTGAAGATAAAAAACTAATTGCCAGTATTATTACCCCTTTTATTGAATCAATAAAGTTGTAGAAGCATGAATGAGCTATATTTTTTGTGATGCATTAAATCATCACAGAAAATGTTAATGGAAATCAAGAATCAGCATTATTTTTACAGCCTTTGTGCATAATGGAGAATATAATCCACTGTGGCCAACAAGTTACTGAGGACTTTGTGCGGCTAGCAATTAGAATAACAATCCATTCCCTTTAAAATGGGGATTTGGAATTATTTATATGCAATAAATACAATTTTTGAAAAGGGCCTCAGAACAGAAGCAAGTTTTTAAGGTAATTTCTGCTGTGCAGATAAAATATGCATGAAGAATTAGCCATGCACTTCTGAAACTATACGGCTGTTTCATTTTTAAGTAGAAAATATGCCTTTAAAATTTTCATATCATGATTATAATATGTTTGCAGTATTTTTACATAATTAATCATTAGAGCAGGTTCTAAGATTACTAATTCAATGTCTGGTACATAAGCACAATTGAGCAATCATAAATCAGTGCCTGATCTGCATTGTTCTGATTAATAAACATAATTATACAATGCAAAGCTGAGTATAAAATTCACAAGTTTTGTCATTTTAATTTAATAAAACATACACTCTGGTCACGAGGAGCAAAAAAAAAAAGCTTTCTGCAGCCATTATCTATTTATCTGGAGAGATCTTTGTTTATATACAAAATCTGAACCTCTTCATACATAGACAGGAGACTCAACCAGAGAATAGGGTAAAGAGCATTATGTCTCAAAAAATACTACATACCGGTAATTGATTCACAAACAAAATATTTTTTGTTTACTATACTTTTGGTAATGACTATACTTTTGGTTTACTATACTTTTGGTAATAACAAAGCCATTGAGTTCATCTTCCTTTTTCTCCAGGTGAAGTGATCTTTTGTAAGATCAATTGTAATAGTGGCAGATCTCTAGTCACCATCTGGAGGTTGACAACCTTAGTGTCCTCTGAATTGTGGGCAGAAGAAGAGTTGGATTTATACTGTGTTTTCCTCTACCATAAGAAGTGTTTTCCTCTACCATAAGGAGTCTTAAAGCAACTTACAATCAACTTCCTTCCCCCCATCCACCCAGGACTTGTGAGGTACCATAGTTGGTGCTGAAAGAACTGTGACTGGCCCAAGGTTATTCAGCAGGCTTCATGCGGAAAAGTGGTGAACTGAACCTGGTTCTCTAGATTAGAGTATGTTGCTCTTAACCACTATACCAGTGGTGGCGAACCTTTGGCACTCCAGATGTTATGGACTACAATTCCCATCAGCCTCAGCCAGGATGGCCAATTGGCCAGGCTGGAAGGGGCTGATGGGAATTGTAGTCCATAACATCTGGAGTGCCCAAGGTTCGCCACCACGGCACTATACCATACTGGCTCTCAGTGACAGAGCTACTGGGGCTTGGCTCTGCTTCCCCACTTATTCACAGCATAGCCTCTGGACAGTGTCTTACTGGAAACTTTCTGTGGTCGATTCCGCACACGAGTGTAATAGATTCGACCCGGTTCCCTGAGAAGGGTACTGACCTAGGTCGAAGGCATTGTTGTTCCCCACTGCAACCGAAGTCATCTAGCTGGATCCCAGCTCGGAAGGCGGGATCATCTCAGTGCCTCTTTGCTGCTCTGTCCCAATTGGTTACTGTTTCACGGCGGGAAACGAAACCCTGCGTCCCCCTTTTTTAAAAAAATAAGCTATGTAGGAGCTATGTGGAGGTGACGCCACAAAGCGCCGTACAGATGAGAGCGAGATTTATGCACCCAGCAGTCACTTAGAACGCCAGAAGAAGAAAAAGGCGCGCTTTTCGCCACTGCGAGTCTCCAGCTCTGCGCATGCCTGAAGCACTTAGCTGCGATTGGCTGAACGGGAGACTCCTGGCGCCAAGATTCCCCACTCAATGGATTTGACCTGATTGCGACCATGGTTCCCGAAAAAAAGTGTACCTCCTTGGTGGAGTCGGAAATTTGACAGTGAAATGGAAGTGCGAAATCAACCTGTATGAGTTAAATAGCCAATCCATTCTGAAGTGTAAGGTATACAATTTTTTAAAAAAACAAATAAAATAAATATGCAGCTGGCCTCACATCTCACTTTCACTGTACATTTTCCCTTCCTTTAAACATTTAGTAATCTCAATGGACAATGCATAGCGAACCCTATTCCTTTTTTTGGAATGCCAACCTTCAGGTGATGAGTGGAGATCTGCCACGATTACAATTGATCTTCAGACAACAAAGATCACTTCACCTGGAGAAAATGGTCACTTTGGAAGGTGAACTCTATGGTATTATACCCCACTGAAGTTTATGCCCCTCCCCACCCTCCTCAAGCTCCACTCCCAAAATCTCTAGGTATTTTCCAACCCAAAGCTGACAACTCAAGGAGTCACTCAGCCACTCCTGAACCATTTAACTTCTCTGTCCATCAACATGTTTTCCTAAAAAATACTCTACTTTCCTCTTCTTCTCCAAAAGATCTGTGAGACTACCTCCCTTCCCAGTCCTGAAAAAATCTCAGACTGGGGAAACTGAGTTCTGATGCAAGCTGGGAGAGCAATTATGCATTTGTTAGTATCCTGCCTGTGAGCCAGACTTTGCTCTGATTTTATACAAATGTAGAGCCGCTGTTTGATTCACTTATTGCACATTTTAGGACTATGTTTTCTAAAGGAATGGGGGGAGGGACATTTTGTTTGCAATCTCTGGCCTATTGTCACAAGGTGTCTGTTGTGGGTAGAGGAAGAGATAATAAGTTTGTAAATTACCTTGAGATTCCTTATAGAAGAGAAAGGTGGGTATAAATCCAAACTCTTCTTCATCATCATCATCTAACCTGAAGTCTTGGATAGACTTGACAGCTGCCATAGAAGGTATGCCGGTTTCCAGTTGGCACCTGGAGTTCCCTAGAATTAGAACTCATCTCCAGACTTTGCAGATCCATTCCAATGGAGAAAATGAATGCTTTGGAGGGTGGACTTTATGGCATTGTACGCCACTGAGGTTCTTGGTCTCCTCAGGCTCTATTACCAAATCTCCAGGGGTTTCCCAAACTGGATATGGCCATCCTATACCCAACCCCCGCTGGTGGCCAGGAGGGACTTGGCAATGCTAGTCAGCTTGGTAAATCATAACTACATAAGCTAAACCAGCCCCCTTCAGACAAAGCATACATTTATATGGTGCTCAAACAGAATGTTCAATGCTTTTTCCACACAGAGTATTTATAGTCATCATCATTAAGCTATATTAGTTAACAACCATTGACTGACTTCTCTTTCATGAATTTTTTACGAAGCCATAAAGGGATGATATCTCTGTTCTGCTGCAAAGAAAATTACCTCTAAAGAGCTCACTGGTGATAACGATATGCATTTTTATTAAGTAAACCATCTGAATAAACTTCCTATGGGCAACAAATTTGTATACTGAATTCACCCTTCACAAATGAAATTATTTTGTTATTATTGGTAGTTACATTCGCATATGGCAGGGCAGGTAGTTCTATGTTATTTCATCCGCCATTAGTTGGTTAATGAGAACTTCTTTCCTCCCATGCTTCATTTACTTTAAAGATCTGTAGTGGTTACAAATAAGCACCCCTTGAAAGCAAGATAACAAAAGAATATGTTACAATTAGCACTTACCAGGGAACCTGCTGTGCAAGTTTGAATCACAGTTGTAGCCATTGAATTGTGCAATCACTGGGAGCACCTTTACAGTCAACAGGATCAGCAGCCATACTTGTTCCATTGCAAATCTAGTAAAACATTTGGCAATTATTCTGTGTGCTTGTTGCATTTGAGATGGTTATTGCAGAACTTTCATGATCACTGGATCAGATTTCTGGGAGAAGACTGACAGATCTTGGCCTAATTTTAAAGTGACAGCTTCTCTCTACTGACAGAAAAATGACCAATCAGTGGAAAATTCACATCACAAACTAGAAATCACTTATAGAACATGTCCCTACTTATACGTATGTTTTTGTTGCATAAGAGAATGATATCTTAATGCCTCTTGGATTCAGTTCACAGTAATTATTACACACTAATTCTAGCCAAGGCCCTTTCCTTTGATGAATTCCATCCTGTCCAAAGTTCTCTACTGGATTATTAAACTCAAACTGAATATTACACAGATTTCCATGTTGTTGTGGAGGAGGGGGGTCCTCAATGGGCTTGTGTATGCTCAGAGTTCTGTCTGTATCATATGAAAGGTTTAATAGCAAGCATCTTTTGATTATATAAACACTTCATGGTAGGGAACTAAATACGAAAAGGTATCCACGATTTGAAAATCGAGCTTCAGGGTCATTGGCACAAACCAGCTGAGGTCGTCCCAGTGGTAATCGGTATGCTGGGCACCATTCCGAAAACATGAGGGCAGCACTTGAAACATCTTTGAATTGACAAAATTAACATCTGTCAGATTTAGAAGGCAGCCCTGCTGGGGTCCACATGAATACTACGCCAATACATTACAACTTCCTAGGCCTCTGGGTGAGGCTCAAATTTTAATGAAAGTCCAACGAACAGCTAAAGATCTGGCAGCTGTGAAATCTACCATCATCATCATCATCATCATCATCATCATCCTCATCATCATCATACGTTAAAAGAAAAAAAACACCTACACAAACACCTAAACATATATATGATGACTTCCAGCTACCTCACTAAGGATCCAAACGTAAATCTAACTGCATGCTTAAAATTTATATCTACTTTTTTCACTTTTAGTCCTTATAAAATTGTCTTAATCCAATATGCTGTTTTCATTTAAGTCTTGAATCCTGCCA
Source organism: Sphaerodactylus townsendi (assembly GCF_021028975.2). NCBI lineage: Eukaryota > Metazoa > Chordata > Lepidosauria > Squamata > Sphaerodactylidae > Sphaerodactylus > Sphaerodactylus townsendi. The sequence continues at coordinate 42,313,725 of NC_059428.1, read as the reverse complement.
TTGTTTCTCTGTTTGTATATGTTTTCAATAATTAGTCTGCAAAGGTTTCAGAAAATTGTCCGTATTCTTGTCTCTTATAACTCACAGCGGTTATGAAACTGTTCTTTTGATTGCACTGTTAGAAAGACTGGTTTTTTTTAAGCAGGGACACCGCAAATTTCAGGATTCTCCAGCTGTCAGTCAAAGGGTGACACTTCTATAGCCACTCTTATCAATATATCTGTACTGTAAGTAAACATAAGTGTGATATTCAGCAGGTGCAAGAACTCAGGTCTGCAATTGTGTTTATTTGATTTTGTTAACATATGTAGGATTTCTAAGGTATGGTAGCTCATCGTTCTTTTACAGCACTCCAGCTCTGATCAAACAACAACAGTTGTTTTGGATTAGTAAATTAGTAAATTTTGGATTAGTAAATTTGAGAACTAGATTTATGTATTATTATTAATTGTCATTGTTCATTTTATTGAGCTGCTTCCACTGACCATTCCAAAACAAAATATATTACATTGTGACAATATAAAATTATCCTTGTCTCTCCTTCCAGATTTAAGAATAGATTACATGCAGGCATTTGAACCAGATATGGGAATTTCTGTCTATTTCTGCTATTGATATATTATCTTAATGGTAAGCACAAAAACATGGGAGGTGCTAAGCATAGATATTCTTGTGGCATGTGGTGTTTGACCCAAATGCTTGGAATCTATGGATATACTGAACACGTACACTCTTGGGAGGCTTCATCACAGAGAGGCTTTTGAATAAACTGTTGTTTTACATGATGTGTAATTTGGGTATTAATTTTAATAACGTTATTCGATGACGTTACTGTTTTTTTTGCTGGTGCCATAGTAAAAAAAAATGTTGTGAATAATGGGAATAATGGGACCCACATGACCAAAAGCTATGTATTCTGAGGACTTTAATGAGAAATGTAGTTAGTTAAGACTGAGCGAAAAAAACCGGCTGGATCTAACCCACTGTTTTGGTCTTTTGTCGGTGTCTGTCCAAGCTTTTTAAAGTATTGATTTACATGTTTTAAATGTTTAAAGGAATGGATAATTAACAATTAGTCCTAAATAATTTTTTTCTGTCAAGTCACAGATGGCTTATGGTGACCCTGAAGGGTTTTCAAGGCAAGAGACATTCAGAGGTGGTTTGCCATTGCCTGCCTCTGCATCACAACCCTGATATCCCTTGGAGGTCTTCCATGCACATATTTCTTTGGGCCAGGACTGAAAGTGTGTGACTGTTCCAAGCTTCTATGGCACAAGTTGAGATTCCAACCTGGGTTTCCCAGGTTCTAGTCCAACACCTTATATTATTTAAATACTTTATGGAAAGGTTACTAGATTTATTAAAATTTATTTGTATTTTCTACAGAGGTCCTTCTAATTAAAAAAAACATCAGCAAGGAAGTAAATCCCATTCAACTGTAATGGTTGCCTGTGAAGTACAACTAGAATTGTGGCTGTGATTTCTTCTATGATATCACTCTAACTCTTTTCCAGAAACTTTCAGCCTAAGGCTGGATTTGCCCAAGGAGCTGCATATTCAAGCAAAATGGCACTTTCGGCCATTGTTTATGGATCTTTGGTTGTGGTTAACACTATTTCATAGCAACCATACAGGCCTAATGCAAACAATGACTATAAAATATACATACTGGTTTAACTATTTTCTTCAGATTTACCACAATTTAACACTTTTTGTAGTGAGAGTAAGGAAATGATCAGTGCAATCATGTTGTTCTAAATTTGTTTCCCAGAGCATAGCCTGAGAATTTTGTATAGGTCAAGGGTTATATTAGGGAAGGCCAATGATTGCATTGTTGAATACACAAAATCTGGGGGTTCAATCCCTAGCCATTCCAGTTAAAACGATCTAAAATAATAAAGAATGTAATGATCTCTGTTTGAGTCCACACATAGTCCCTAATGTTTGGCATAGAAAAGACTGTGCTAGACAGGTCAGTGGTCTGACTCAGTATGAACTAGCTTCATATAATATACTTATATAGACATTATTATTACTCTCCAGCTATCTTCAGTCACAAGGGCAGATGCAATTCAAATAGCAAATGTTGTTTTAATTATTATTTATATGCTTTTAAAGTGAACGAAATATAAATATAATTTATTCCTCAATAATGGAGGCTGGTAGTTATTAGATCATGTTGCTGACTCTGCTTGAACATGAACACACTTTCTTGGTTCAGACCCATTCCTGATTTCTTTTCTCCAGCAAAATAAATAATTTGAATGCAGCGGACAAGTTCATTGCAGCCTTATCTAATCCACAAAATTTATATATGCCTTTTGGTTGGAAGGTTTCTGATATTTCATGAAATGACATTAGGTTTTTGATCTTTACATTCACCGTATTCTCCAGTTTTCTACTGAAAAGCTAAAAATAGTCCAATTGGTAGTGAAATGGAAAAATGATTTGTTTACAAAAATGCCATTTACCTTTATTCTGAATCTTACTCAATAATCATGTAGAAAATTTGGAGTCATACTGGGAGCAATTTTGAAAATATGCCTGGTATAGAAGACGGGGGGAGGAGAAAAGGGCTATTTGGAATAATAAATTATTTTTATCTAGGGCAAGAGCTATGCAAGGCCTATACATCCATTTTACCTCTGCTTAAATGAAAACCTTCTAAAAAATACATTTAACTATTAAAATCCCTATGCTATTCTGGATCGTATCTGTAAATCAAAAGGCTTTTATTTCAAATTCAACTAATTTCTCATGAACATTTAGTGATCTTAAAGAAAGAAATCCCAAAAAGAATGGTGTACAATTTTTCTTTGTAATCTGAGACAATTATTACAATCATTGAACTAATGTCTTTCGATTGCAATGGAATCCTGCTCAATATCAGCTGTCAAAATTTCCTGTTTGCATCTGTCAAGGCACTAATTGTATGAACTTGCAGACAGACTTCATAAGCTGAATCAGATTGTCTGTCTCTTGGATAGCAAAAGATAAGTGTTTGATTTGCATCAACACTCAGAGAAAATGATTCAAATGTCCTTTTTCTATGAAAACAACCAACTAGTGGGAGGCTGGGTTTCAACAAATACAATCCAAGATGAGAAACTAAAATTTCCTTTCAATCTGGACTTCTGTTTTATTTCACCTTTTTCATAATCAACTCCCAGTAACTCAACCAGTATTACCCATAATCCACACTGCCTGATGAGTGATATGAAGGAAAAATTAAAATTTTGTACACAATATTTGATGTTTACCAATAATATTTTGGAACATTTGAAGAAGCTTGCATGAAATACACTTACCCAAATTCCCTAGAATGGTTGAATCAGCTGTACTCCATGTATCCTGTACTGTCATATGAAATCAATGTTTAACATCACTGTCCAGCAAAACCTTTTCAGAAAATACTCCAGTTCCTCAGAACAGGCAAGAGATGTGCAGTATGGAAATTCTATTTTTTTTAAAGTATACCTGGATTTTAGATGGGATAAGCTGCCAGTGCTCAAAATGCTTCACAAGTCTGTTCATCACCAGACTGAAACCTGAGTAGGTTCTTTATGATAGCTTTTTCATTCCTGAGTCTTTGTGTGTGTGTGTGTGTGTGTGTGTGTGTGTGTGTGTGTGTGTGTGTGTGTGTGTGTATGCATGCACTTTTGATCTCTAACTTTCCAGGGTACAAATATTTCAAGAGGCCCGTGTGGGGTGAGCAAGCACTCTGGAGATATTATTCTGTCATCAACTCATTGAGAGAAAATCTTGTCTGCAGGACAGAGAAAGAGAAAGGAGAGTCAAGCTTGGAGATAGTATCCTGTTGTGTTTGTGAGAAATTTCTAACCCTTTTCAATTGGTCTATACTCACAAGAAAGAGAGAAACATTTCATATTGAGATAAAATGTGATATGAGATTTCACCATGAATGCAGGTGTCATCAAATAATGTTCAACTAGGTATCTATATGCATACAAAGCCAACTGAGCTCCATGGAAAAGATTCAACCTGAATCTTAAATTGAAAATTTCACTGCTGCACCTTTACAATTTTTTGTTTGTTGATTCCTTCTTCCTTCTTGTTTGGTTCTAAATCATAGAGGATTAGAGATTTCAATCTCTTCCGTAAGGAGTGAGCCATATCGAAATTTTTGTTTCTTTTTGTCATATGTTGTTTCACTCAGTCCCATTTTGTTGCTGTCATTGAGAGTTCTGTTGCTTCTTTTACACTACTTTTACACTACATTTTTACACCATTTTTATGTTGTTGCATATGTAAACACCATTTTTAGGTCTTGAAGGTGCAATAGTTGCAAACAAACTACTGAAAAAGCTTACTTTTTGCAGGAAAATCTGATACAAGAAAACAGTTGACTGGAATTTCTAATGCCACTCTGCTGACCACTCATTGATTTCCTGCAGCACAAGAAATCTTGCACTGAAGGAATGCTATGCTATTATTGCAACAGAAATGTAGTCTCTGGCACAGAAAATACTGCAAAAATAAGGGCTTGTTAGTTCAATCATAAAAGAACAGCAAAGTCAAAACAATATTCAAATCAAACCAGCAAGTTTGCAAAATTCAGTCTTCTTCCTGGTATCCACATATATGGAAATGGGGACGGAACAACAAATTTTAGCAGGTGACAAAATATCTTGTGAAGAATACTCAATAGTTTTATAGAATAGAGAATTAGGTTTACGTCAAATCTATTTTAACTCATGGAATAAATTCCCAGTGGTAAGTGTGGAATCTCTTGATTTTAAAGTATCCTGGGTTTTCCTAAAGTTTTGAATTCACTTGCTCTAGCAACCTCGTGGGGGAATCAGTCCCTCATTTTACTGAAATAACCAAGCTCAGTAGACTAAAAATCCTTCCATTCAAATCTGACCATCAACTGGGACAGCCAGAGAGCCTCTAATTTGTTTACTCGCAGCTCTGAAAATATGGTAAGCTAGATGAGCATCAGAAGCAGAACTTCTGTTGGTTTCTGAACTGTGGAATTGGCCATAACCATGTATTTTGATCTTTAGATGCCAACCTAAATTCCGTTTTTCCCAGGGCTTTTTGCAGATTTTTCTCTACCTTTCATTGGCATATCATTTATTATTTATTTTTAACATATGTTCATAAATGCACTGCTTCTTAAAGAAATAAGATGGAATGTTGCAGAATGCAGCAATCCAGGAATCAAGCAGAAAAGCAGGAGCTTACAAGAAAGCACCTCCAGTTCTGTTTTCGCAAAACAGTGCAAAAGGATGTAATTGTTGATAGTATTGAAACACTACTCCTGTTCAGCTGGAATGGTGGGAAATCCAGGCACTCTGTTTAGAAAAAGCTAAACTCATACTGAAGTGGTCAATTTGAGCTTGGTTATCCTGTTCAAGCATGGAATGCTGGCTTCTACTATTAAAACTGGTTGTTTAAGAGGACTATTTTTTTCAAACTGGTCACACCTCAGCCTCTTTTAGCCTGAGTCTCCTGCAGGAGAGAAAGGGGGGATATAAATCCAAACTCTTCTTCTTCTTCTTCTATTTCATCTTTATGTGAGACATTCACAATCAGTCAACTGTGTTATATATTCCCTATTGTTCTCACGTCTCCTGTAATGTCTGCATAATAAACAGAAAACTAGTAATCAATTAGGGCCAGACTAGGGGAACATCAATCCAACCCCTCAAAAAAGGTAATGTGCACTTTGATCCTTAAAGAAACCATAGCTTTGGAGTCAGTCAACAAAACAAAATACTTCTGCTCATACCCAAAGAGTGGAGCAAAAAATTCATTTTGACAACAGCACCATGGAATTCATGGTTTTGGAAGGGAGAACAACATGATTTGGAAGGGACCCCCACGATTTCTTGCTCTGTTGGTCTGTATCTTAGGAATCTGTGCACCAGGCTATAATTTTAAATTGCAAACAGCTATAGGATAGTGCAGGGGTAGGGAACCTGTGACTCTCCAGATGTTCAGGAACTACAATTCCCATCAGCCTCTGTCAGCATGGCCAATTGGCCATGCTGGTAGGGGCTGATGGGAATTGTAGTTCCTGAACATCTGGAGAGCCGCAGGTTCCCTACCCCTGGGATAGTGACAAAGCCCTGATTCTGCTATTCCCTTGATGTTGTACTTTTATAAACATAGGGATTAGTCATCATCCTGAACAGTTCAGAGGTGGGGTTTAGCATTGCTTGTTAGTATTGTATTGAGAGAGAGAAAAAATCTACTGATAATAATTCTAAAATCGAGGTGGAGAGTAAAATCTAAATAGTGTTCTGTCTTTCAGTTATTGGACTACCTTGACATAGTAAGGCTTCCATAATCTGATAAATTATAATTAACACTATGAAGCCAACCACTTCAATCTTTACCTGAGAAAATACCCATTAACATCAGTGGAAGCTGGCCTGAGTAAAATACTGAATAAAGTCTAACTACTCTCGCTACTACTGGTAATTAGAGTGATTTCGCTGAGTAGAGATATAGCCAAGTAATAGAAAGTGGAAGAAATATGAATGCAAAAGAATTATTCACAGTTTTAAGATCTCCAATTAAAGTTAAGGCAGGATCCCTCTCTGCATGAAAGGAATCAGCAATAAAATATTGCTTAAGCATCATAAACAAGTGTATTTAGGGCACCTTTTACCCTTGAGTGGATTTACAATATGTGAATCTTCTGATTTTATGATGTCATTAGAATAAAGAATTTTTGAGCCTTTTGGTCTTTAGCAGAGAGGTTATTAAAAACATAAAATCATTTTATAACACCATTTGCTATCTCTCTCCATTAATACTAATGTGAAATGTGCCCCCTCATAGAGGCCTCCCATGACATTTAGAGATGGGTTTTTTTCCCTCTAGTAGGAGCACAGCTTAGCCTTGGGACCATTTTTCCATAGTATTTCAATCTTCCATAGAGCTGCAAGCCCAAAATATGCATCAAAATGTGAATCTGTATAGAACTTACTGATATTTTAGAAAGGTGGTATATTATAGAGAACAGCACGCTTAACTACACGGGTGTAGCTGTATAAAATACCACCTGGGGCTCACTCAGGGTGCTGCCCCCCACCCAGGTCCAACTTTAAACTGCAGGCTTCGATTGGAGGCAGAACTTGGGGGCAGAATCAACAATATAAAGTTGGAGCTGGTTAATCCAGCTGCTCAGTTTGATTCTGGTCTCAGTGAGGCTTGGGTTGAGCTTTAAACTGCAGGCTCAAAGCCTGCAGTTTGAAGCTGGACCCAGACGAGCTGAAGTCAGCATCAAACACCCTGTGCCACTCCCAAACTCCCTATGGAGTTGAACGGTGTTTAACTGCACCCTGACCCAAACTCCATGGGGAGTTTGGGGGTGGGACACAGTTGTGAGGGGGTGGTCCTGAAATGCACCCCCCAGGAAGTGGCACCACACAAACCCCTTGTTATGCAACGTCTTAACTACCTATCATGATCTTTCAGATAAGTGTTATTTCTGCACCTGAAGATAATATAGTTACCTATGAATGGCAAGGGGAAAATTCCACCCACATTTCTTCCCTACTCAGATTAATCAAATTCGAAAGGCTCAGTGGAATTCTGGAATGAGATAAAAAGAGCCTGAATCAATTAACATCCAATGAAAAAGCAGAGTTGGATTTTGGAGTGGGAAGGAAAAGAAGGTATCCTGAATTGGCAGGGGATGCAACAGGGTCTTTAGTAAACAGTTTTAAAAAGCACGGTTAGGGTGCTGTTCATGTAGATATATATATATAGTTATATAGTCTGGTTATTCTTTTGATGTCTGAAACTTTAAAAGCATATATTTTGCTACCATTAAACACAAAATACCTTCCAACTCTGGGCACCCTGTTGGGGTAGGGAGAGAGGCAGGAGGGCTTCTGCTGGGCTGCAGAGCTGTGGTCAGCAAAGTTCTGCTGGTCCGCGAGCATGGATGTCCTGTCAGGGTAGGGAGGGAGGTGGGAGGGCTTCTGCCAGACCACGGAGCAGCGGGTGCCAAAGGGCTGCTGTTCTGCCAGCCTGGGCTCCCTGTAGGAGTGGCTTCTCCTGACCTGTAGAGCAGTGGGTGCCAAGGTACCACTGCTCCGCCAGCTGGGATGGGACTTGCTGTTGGGTTGGGTTTGCTGTTGGGTTGGGGGAAGGCAGGTGGGGGAGGGCATGGAATGTCGCCCATCAATGGGTGAGGAGGATTCACTTCATGAGTCCTCCTCGCCTCTTGGTGGGGGGTTCCTCATTGCACATTCCATTTATTGGTTAGGATTTATGTGTTTGTCATGGAGTCATATGTTTGTTTCATGCTTCTATGAATGTATTTATTTATTTATTACAGCATATCTTTCACTCTAGCAGGTTTATTTATTGTTTTATTGTTTGGGCTTCTATACCGCCCCATCCCCGAAGGTTCTTGTGGGTTTTCTGGGCTATGTGGCTGTGGTCTGGGAAACCCACAGCAACCAGTTGAATCCGGCCATGAAAGCCTTCGACAATAAATTTCACTCTAGCACTTTATTAAATAGCACTTTGCACTTGATTTGTGCACATTTAATATTTAAAGCTATAGAGGTATAATGTTTTGTTTAAGTTACATAAGTTATACTATATCCCAGCTCTTGTATTTATTGTCTTGCCCAGAGGTTAGTCAGGAAAAGGAAAATAGGGTTAGTGTGTTGAAGATTACCTAGCAGGAATCTTGATTGCAGTTGGTTAGCATACCCCTTGCAAAACCAGAGGAAGGTGGGATGTAGTCATGAGGTAAGGACTGGCATAGGCTTTGTCTTTCCTGATTATTTTAGGCAAGGTGAGACTGGCATTTCAATAATGGACAGGGAAATTTGCCCAGGCAGATTCTTCCCTATCAGTACCACTGAGCAAGCACAGGAGATGGCTTCCATCCTTGGCCTGTACTGCAAGGGTACCCTATAGGAGAGATTTGGCAGGTAGTGACACTGCTTCCTAAAAACAGTCCCGTCCCCACTATCCCACCTAAGATCTGGCTGGTAGCAGAATCCATCTTAGTCCATGTGCAATTTAAAAACTATAGATGTTTTTAAACTACAATGGTTGGAGTAAGGTGACATCAATAGTCTAATGGCAAGTAATTGTCTATGTAAAGTGCCATCAAGTCATAGCCTACTTATGGTGACCTGCCCCTAGGGTTTTCAAGACAAGAAACTAGGGCCCTATCCATACAGTGGAAAGGGCGCCTCTCCACTGGCAGAAATTTTGCTGGTGGAGGGGTGGGGGCGTTCACACGAGAGCGTGCGAGCAGCCCTGCAGAAGCCGGTGCAGAAGAGGTGGCTTCGCATGGAGCCGCCTCTTCTGCGTACCCCCCAATCACCTCGTCCTCCAGCATCGCTCTGGAGGCCGTCAGGGACCTGCTCACACTGCCCTCTGACCCCTGGAGGTCGGAGGGCAGTGTGTGGGGGTCCCTGATGGCCTCCAGAGCACGCTGGAGGATGAGGTGAGTGGAGAGGACGGGGAAAGTGCCGTCTTCCAAGTGGTGCAGTTCGCACCGCACCGATGGGAAGACGGCATTTTAGAATAACCTAGCTCAACGAACGAGGTTATTAGGAGCGGCATCAAGCTGGGTGGCCAGGACAGTGCTGCTGAAATCCAGCAGCGCCTCCTTTGCGAACAGCTGCTCAGGGATGGCGTTTTTGCTGTCCCTGGGCCACTGTAAATGGCCCTTGTGGAAAAGGCCTAGGAGATGTGTTTTTAATTGCCTTCCTGTGCATAGCAACTCTGGAACTCCTTGGTAGTCTCCCATTCAAATACTAGCTAAGGTCAAACTTGCTTTGCTTCTGAGCTCTGACAAGATCAGGCTAGCTTGGGCCATACAGTTCGTGACTCTCAGTTGCATCTTATCCTTTTTTCACTTGCTCAATGTAGCAACAGAATTCCTGACAACAAGATCTAACAGGATGGTTGAAGACTAATGAACTAAAACTCTGTACAGAGATTTGCTATCAAATATGTTTGTTTTAATATGGGGGTGCCTAACCCAAGAGAAAAGGGGCACTGCAAGCAGAGATTGTATAGGGGCATGAACAGATTGCCATACCATCGTTAAAGATGCCTAGAGAATGATGATATTTCTGAACATGCAAACAAAACTTTTTTTTACATTAGTGGGTCAGTTTTCATATGACATAAAGGATGAAAGAAAAAGATTGTACTGAAGTGTGTTTGAGATTGAAATGTGGGACCAATGTGATATATTCTTGCCCATTTCTGTTTATGTTTCTATGATAGAATTGACAAAACTGTCTATGTAATCTTTGCTTTGTCTTAATTTGGCAGGGATTCAATATTTAAATCCCATTCCACCTTGAACACAGTTCAGTGCAACCATTTTCTTCCAACCGTTATGTTATATTGAAACTGACCGACTAATGTAAAAACTAGTCTTGTTTGCTACCATGTCCTGAGGTACCCCAGACGTATGTCCCATATGTCTGAAGAAGTAGAAAGTCATTTTTATTGCATCCTCTGTTGCCACCTGGATTTTATTGCATCCTCTGTTGCCACCTGCAACCATTTCCTTCCAAACATAGCAACTGGTTTGAGATTATTTCAGTTATACCATATTTTATTAGTTTATTTATTTAGGTTGGTTATATGCCACCTTTCTCCCTTGGACTCAAAACAGATTGCACAAAATGACTCAATACAATTGACTGGATGGGGCATTCAGTGAATAATGCAACAGGGTGGTAAAACCAACCAGAAGTCTAAAAACCGAATTGAAGCAAAGCATATGTATTAATATGACACATTAAATGATGCAAAAATTACATAGCGGGATCCTCATTCTAGCAAGCTACACACAGCAGTGTAGACCACATTCCCTATTGATTTATCCAAGTAATGTTGTGGGGGGGAAAATACAATATGCCTGTGTAGAAAAGCACTCTTGAATGCTTCAGTTTTGTATAATTTGCGAAAGCCAAAAGAGTGGAAGCCTTTCTGACCTCTTTAGGCAGGCCATTACATAAGATAACGGCCACAATGCAGAAGACATATGTATCAGCAGTTGTTGATTTTGTCAGTTTGTAAGTTGGCATCTATGGAAGACCTTGCTCTAATGAATGAAGCTGTCATGGGGGAGTGCAAGAGGAGAGGCCATCTCACAGACATGAATATATAATCAAACAATAACAACACGAACCATATAATACAATGCAAAACCAAGTTACTTCTATCTCTGTCTATTTTGACAGGCTTAAGGTTGGAGTGAGACTTAAATGGTAGTTACCTATAACTATCCCTTCCTGCTAATGCCACTAATTACCCCTCCCATGTAATTCCTCAGAGTCCACTATCCCTCAAGGGCAACATTTCATGAAAATCCGGGGTGGAATGGGCAGAAAAGGTTCATTTTGCTGATGGAAAATTTAGTCTGGATCTAACCTGTAATCTGGAGGAATTCTTTAATATTTTACTGTAAATAATGAACAGCCAAAGTACCAAACAAGGGTATAACAGGGCAGAGTATGAAGAGATAGATGGGCTAAGTGCTAAAACAGGGAGGGGGAGCATTGGATTTTTTAAAAAAGCAAATGCATAAAATTTCTTAAGGGTCAAACATTTAAATTTATGCCTTTGGGAAAGCTCACAAATACCCAAATTCAATTTGTGACCGTGAAAGTGGTCAATTTGTTGCAGTGCTTGGAGGTTGTGAGACATACATTTAATGAAAGAGAATTATCTTTATTCATGAGCATGGTCAGAGGGATTAGGTTTTCAAAGATACAAGTGGCACAGGGGAATCTATGCAAAGGTAATGAGTCCTGAGTTTCTTTGCTCTCAGGCTCGGGGAAAACACTCAGCTCCTCTATCTCCAAATAGTGTAAGCTTTTAGTCACTTGCCTTTTGCTTTCTTGCTTTATGGTCTTTCTTTGCAGACAAGGGATTTTGCTATGTAAAACATTCAGCGGGGTTATATTTTATTTTTATTTAGGTCTTTTCAGGACAATTGAAAGCTGTTATCCTAGGCAGAACACATGTAAGTGTACAGTGCCTCATATATCACAGAAATAGAAAGCAAAAAAAATACAAAATTTTGACATGGCTCTCAAAGATGCCTCATTACAAAGCACTTCACTTCTTTCAGACATACATTTCCCTCCATTTCACAAACCCCTGCTGGCGATTTCAATGCTTAGTTCTGTATTTTACTTGATGTCATAAGTCCTGATGCCTGAAAGTGACTTTTCAGAGAAATTTTTATGCAATCATTAATTTTAAACAAATTCAGTCTTTGCCCCTGACAATTTGGGATGCCTTTTATTGATGGTTGGTACTTGATCTTGTATATGATGTCTGAACTTTTCATATCAGGCTAACTGTAAAAATATTTTTATCCTCTTTGCATTCAGAAAATTGTACTGGGGTAGAATGAAAGGAAATCAAAGAAATATTCCAATTGGAAAAATTAAAGCAGTGAATTTATTTTGACTAAACAGCCACTGACGTCTTCCTACCAGTAATCAGAAAACATTATCAGTTGTTAAAGATCATCTCTACAAACTTTTCCTCTATTAATTTTTTTAAAAACCCATGAGCCAGCATAATAAGGCAAAATATGTGGCCAGCTTTCAAAAAGGTCAATAATTATGGTTGCCATGTGCTGAGTGAGAGGTGGAAGCTGGCACCCCAGCAGCTAGCAGTAGAAATAAAAAATAAAAAATGAATATCATCAAATAAAACCATAGAGTTTCTGATTCAGAAAAGTCACACTAAAGTAATCTTTGTTGTCTAACAGCTTTGTCCTTTCACTTAAACTCAACTTTGGCCAAGACAAACAAGTAGCCCATTAAATACTTCAGTCATGGACAGATTCCCTATTCAGATGGTTCCCTACACACTTGCAGGTGCTGAACAGCATACCTTGTATTTTTGAGGGGGGAGTCATTACAGAGAGGATATTGTTCTCTAAGTGCTTTCCTGGTTTCAGATTTTCTGAAGTACAGTGTTAAGTTGCTGAAAACCTACTTCATTCACATGATTGGGAACCTGTTCAATTTTAGAGTGAAGGGTGAGTGAAGCAACAATTATTGTCTGAAAATTATGAACAGTTTAGATTGTATCTCAAAAATGCCTACATTTTTCTGAGGCCAAATTCTGGGCTTTTACAAGAAGCTTTACTAACATTCTTGAAGAGTTACACCACTGAATGGTCTTAGATACTCCTATAAAGAGCACCAGTATAAGTGCATGAATGAGGCAGAACTGCAACAAATCTAATGTTGTAATTAAGTTTTCATCATTACTAATAAGAGCTCCTCTGATTAGCCTTCCACCTGTTAAATAACCGTCAATTCAAGCAGATCCGAATTGAGATTAATATTGAATAAACACAGAGAACGAACCAAGCTTAAATGATTTTGAGTTACAAAAATAATGCTCTTGAATACAATTGCAACTTCATATTCAACATATTTGAATGTTCTGATGGTATAGTCCATCCTTGTTAATAAGCAAAACACATTTACCAGCCTACTTATACATATGTCTCATGCTTTTATTTGTGGATTGCAAGAAAGCTTTCTTCTGAAAACATGATAAATTGTCATCTCAATATTTATTTATACTTCTTTGGGTAATTTTCCTATTAGGCTGTATAACAGTTCTTTTCAATACTGCTGTTTCCCCTGGTGACGGGAATTGTCATAAAGTCACAGCTGACATGGCCACCATACAGGGTTTTCAATACAAGAGGCATTCAGAGGTAGTTTGCCATTGCCTGCCTTTGTGTGAGCTGAGAGAGTTCTGAGAGAACTGTGACTGGCCCATTGTCACCCAGCAGCCTTCATGGGGAGGAGTGAGGAACCAAACCTGGTTTTCCAGAGTTTGCTGAACTATGTTACACTGGCTCCCTTAAAGTGCAGGCCAGTAGAGTTTTCAAGGCAAGCAACTAATGAAAACCCTACAGACTTGTCAATGAAACATTCTGACAGAAACTTGAACTGATTCTGGCACCATCCCAAATAAAGGTGGCAGAGGTAACTACGCAGCAAATATGAGTGAAAGTAAAATAAAAATGAAGAGTCCTATCAGGTGGAGAGCTGTGACTGCAAGCAGCTTGCCCTAAAGCAACTGTTAATTGCCACACTGAAGACAAATGGCTACGTATGGATCAATTAGATTAATAATCATAGTACTATTTTTCAGCCTCTGGAACACCCAAAAAGCTCCCCAGCTACAGCTTGGTACCTGACAATAGTACGAAGGAGGAAGTGAGGTGAATCTCTCAAGGGAAAAGTCCCATAACCTTACTGTGGAGAAGACTCATCCCAAATAACCATTTATCACAGGCTTCTGGAGGTAGATGGTGACATTTGGGATTATAGGACTCTAGGTAGACCCTCCTTTCCTCTTGCAATGGCTTCTGACAGCCAGTGGAGAAGACATGAGACATGTTTTATACTGCTCACCTGCCCTTACAAAGTAGCACATTGCAAATGGAACTCATATAATGAGTTGGCTGATTATCATGAGGTACAAGAGTTTTACTGAATATGTGTCAGAGATCTGTGGATTGTATGCACCAGGTTTTTGTTGCCCGTGAGGAGGGATAACAATATGGGCCTCATGCCCTTTCTAAGATGCCCTCTCTGCTCTCATTCATCACTCACTTGACATCAACTGAAACATCTCGTTTGAAACCCTAGAATATTCTAGGGTTGCAAACTTCCAGGTCTCCAGGAATTACAACTGATCTCCAGACTACAGTTTCCCTGGAAAAATGACTGCTTTGGAGGATGGATTCTCTGGCATTATACCCCACTCTTGTCCAACCTCGTGTGTCAACTCCCCCAGGTTTGTTTTTCAGCTGTTGATATCACCCTTTTAAGAGCATTTTTGTTAATCTTTTATGAGGCCTTCTTGAGCAGCGAGCTGCTAGCAGGTTCATCCAATGACACAAGCAGCAGGACGTTCAGTAAGCAAATCTGCCCTGTACATTTAGTTTCACAGGTTCAAAACAGGTTCAAAAGTTTGCGGATGATACCAAATTATGTAGGGTGGGGAGAACAGCAAAGGATTGTGAAGAGCTCCAAGCAGACCTTTATAAATTAGGTGAGTGGGCTAAGAAATAGCAAATGCAGTTCAATGTAGCAAAACGTAAAGTGATGTACATAGGGGCAAAAAATCCAAACTTCACATACATGCTACAGGGGTCATTGCTATCAGCTACAGATCAGGAAAGGGATTTGGGCATCTTAGTTGATAGTTCCATGGGAATGTCAACTCAATGTATGGCAGCTGTGAAAAAGGTAAAACTCTATGCTGGGGATAGCTAGGAAAGGAATTGATAATAAAACTGCAAAGATTGCCATGCCCTTATATAAAGTGGTGGTGTGACCGCACTTGGAGTATTGTGTTCAGTTCTGGTCGCCACATCTCAAAAAGGATATCGAAGAGATAGAAAAAGTGCAGAGAAGGGCAACAAGGATGATTGAGGGACTGGAGCACCTTCGTTATGAGGAGAGGCTGCAGCATTTGGGACTCTCTAGTTTGGAGAGGAGATGTCTGAGGGCAGATATGATTGAAGTCGACAAAATTATGCATGGGGTAGAAAATGTAAAACAGAAATAAATTTTTCTATCTCACAATACTAGAACCAGGGGACGTACATTGAAAATGCGGGGGGGGGGGGGGAAGAGAATTAGGACTAATAAAAGGAAACATTTCTTCATGCAATGCGTGATTGGTGTTTGGAAGTGATGGACTGGATAGACTCTGGTCTGATCCAGCAGGCTCTTTGTTATGTTTTTATCAAACATGGAAGCTGGGAGAAAGATTAACAAGTAGAAAGAAATGTTTTGT
Source organism: Sphaerodactylus townsendi (assembly GCF_021028975.2). NCBI lineage: Eukaryota > Metazoa > Chordata > Lepidosauria > Squamata > Sphaerodactylidae > Sphaerodactylus > Sphaerodactylus townsendi. The sequence goes on along the minus strand of NC_059428.1, from coordinate 42,297,906 downwards.
TTGTATACTTTACTTTCTTCTGTGAGCCACGTTTTGACACCAACTCATTATTTTGCAAGAAGGCATAAGGAATAGAATCAATACGCTATCAAGATAAAGGAATAATATAAATTGTCCTGAAACGTATATATTTCTTTTCCATCAGACTGAAAATTGAAAAGGGGTTTTTAATTTGTCTTCTGCTTATATTATCATAAGTTTAATTAGTAGGCTGCAAAATGAGTTCTACAAAAAGATAATGAGTTCACAAATCATGATTTTCCAAAAGTGAATCAATTCTTTGGAACATCCACAACATGACAAGTGATGTGACCGGGTCATCTTTTTCAACAAAGAGCATCTCAAATACTAATATACTAACTGCCAATTCTCTCCTTGTTTCCGTATTAACAACTGAGATTGGGAAGAGAGCCTCAACTATTTCTTAGTGTAACACAGCCGTTATGGAATATGCAGCAATATCTTCATGTTATAAAGTTTGATTTTACAGAGAAGTCTACTCTACTTAATACTATATATTGTTGGAATACCAGCAGTTGTGTATCACAGTACAAAAAGGGCAGAGGTGTTTAGAGGTTAATTTAGACTATGTATGTTACCTAGCAACTAATAAGATCTAGAAGTTTCCCACCATCAGTTCCTGTTTTGTTTACTCACCTTGGTGTATCTGCCTTAGACCAAAAGAGAGCTCTGCATTCTTCCTTCTCCAGATGTGGACCTATGTAGTTACTTATTCTGTGTAAGTAAAGATTTGTGCTTTTTGAGCTTTTTCTGTATAGCAAGAAAAAAAACCTGTCATTATGAGGAGGGCAGGTCAGCCCAATGCTTTTCAATGTGTGGCAGACCCAAGCAGCTAAGATTCTCTTATCTGGGGGAAATGTGCACATGGAAGTGTTCTCCAAAAAACATGCCTTGAGCTAAAATAAGACAATCTCAGCACATCTTGGGAAGAAAGCTGTGTGGAGTGTCTCTCAGGAATCCTTTTTATGTCCCCAGGACATCTTATTTAGGCTGTACAGTTATTACAAAGATTGCTGCATCAAAATTAAAGATTAAAACCCCTGTTCAAGTCAATGTCTGACATTCTGAACCACTGATAATCAGAGGAAATCAATGATATAATTAATCCTCAAATAGGCATATGATATATTATGAATGAAGAGCATGAAAACAGTGCCTATGGTTTTTATTGCCTTATCCAATAGGGATTAGGAAAAGATAGCATGAGACCATTATAATAGTTGCTTGCTAAGTGTAATGATAAAAGCAAAATGCTATTATGCAAAATGATATCATTATATACCAGCGTGATTAGAGTATCTTCATTTGGTCATCCATACAATCAAATGTTAAAATATATATACATCAAGAATTATAGCTCCATTTGCACTTGGAATTTCTCTCCCCTTAGCTCTTAAGGTTACTATATTATTTATTTCTTCAACAGCTTTAATCAAGAAAGCTCCTTAACAGTCACGTATCATTTGAGACAGTCTAGGGGCTGATGCTGCAAAAGGAAATCGAAACAATGTTCATATGAAAGTGATGCATGGTTGTGTAATTACTTAGACTGCAATTCTCAAGCTTCTTGGGATAGATTATTCTCATTGGCATTGATATGATTTCAGTGGAGCTGTTCCAGAGTTAATAGATGGAGGATGTTGTTGACCTTCCTATGTATGTATACCATCTGAGTATTCACTTCCTTTCAGAGGCTAAAGCAGATAACTTGCCATGCTATGCTTACCAGTATGAAGTAAACATGCCTCCACAGCAGACCAAATTATGGAAGAAAAATATACCCACATGTCTTTCTGTGTAGTAAATTATCATCCTAAGATTATACAGTCCTATGTCTACTTTGCAAACCTGGAGTAATATTGTTAATTTTAGATTTGTGATTTTTCAGAGTGGTGTTTCTATCCTGTGAAAGATCCACATCATCACTGAAACGTCTTCCATAGATAATATTGCTAGTATTAGATCCCAAAATAACTGATACGAAGGACATAAGATGTAATTTTTATTTAGTCTGTATGTGTATATCAAGAGATACTTTTCAGACTCAATTTGGGTTTCCATAATGATAAATCTACCATTATCATTCCTGGTAATGTTTCCTATACAAGAGTATGTATATCCCTTTAGCTTTGCTTGTAATTTTGTGCACAGATGACTTGTCACAGTGCTTTTGTAATCTATGGCAGTTGCAAGCTTGCGAGTGCATTTCTCAAAGAAACATTTCAACTTCTTGATGAACTAAAGCAGCTGGATGACAGATACCAGGCCACTTGACATGCCAGGTTATAAAATTTAAATTACTGTTAATGCAGAGAGGTTGCACATCTTCATTTATTTTATGGGCACTGTGAAAACCAGGACAGTTAGGAGAAAAGTAGAGACATGAATAAGGTACTCAACCAGCAGTCCCTCTAACCATGATAGGGAACTGTGCAGAAGTTCCCTACCACACAGAGCTGCTTGCGAGAGCTCTCCTTGCCAGCAGCTGTTCAATCTGCACAATACCAATATGATGGCTGCATGGCCAGGTGTGGTTTATAGGGAATGCTGCACTCAACCCTTTTCATTTAGCCCATTTTCCACTACAAATTGCTATTCCTCAAATCACTTTTCCCCTGGCATCAAGGCAGCTAATGTGGACATTTGGTTCTGTACTTTTCTCCTGACTAGTTCCTTCCTCCCAGTCACCTTTTTCTCGATTCACTAGAGATTCTTTTTTTAAAGGCTGCTGGAACAATGTTACAGGAAACCACAGTGCAGCCCTACACAGAGTTGTCCCTTCTATGTTCACTTGTGTATAATCCAAAATTATTTTATACCAGTATTTCATATGGTTAAGAGAGACGTTATGATTAAAAGTAATCTAAATGAAAAGTTTTGATGGGCTTGTGAGAGGAAAATAAAATAAACCTATCAAATATTTGTTGACCTTCATGTAAGCTTCCAAAAATAGCATATTCCTTGGGCTGGGATGGAATGGTGATGAGAATTACAAGCAGAGCAACAATATCATAAAACATTTTATGATATTGAAAGTTTGGAGAGGAGAAAGTTTGGAGAGGAGGAGAAAGAAAGTTTGGAGAGGAGGCGGCTGAGGGGGGATATGATTGAAGTCTACAAAATTATGCATGGGGTAGAAAATGTTGACAGAGAGACATTTTTCTCTCTTTCTCACAATACTAGAACCAGGGCATACATTGAAAATGCTGGGGGGAAGAATTAGGACTAATAAAAGGAAACACTTCTTCACGCAACGTGTGATTGGTGTTTGGAATATGCTGCCACAGGAGGTGGTGATGGCCACTAACCTGGATAGCTTTAAAAGGGGCTTGGACAGATTTATGGAGGAGAAGTCGATTTATGGCTACCAATCTTGATCCTCCTTGATCTGAGATTGCAAATGCCTTAACAGACCAGGTGATCGGGAGCAACAGCCGCAGAAGGCCATTGCGTTCACATTCTGCATGTGAGCTCCCAAAGGCACCTGGTGGGCCACTGCGAGTAGCAGAGAGCTGGACTAGATGGACTTTGGTCTGATCCAGCTGGCTTGTTCTTATGTTCTTATGTTCTTAACATCACTTTTAATACCTGAATGCAGTGCAGTTGTCAAAAGAGACCCCTCTGTCCACAGAAGGTATCCGTGATCCGTCTTGTTTTGATTGATTTCTTCAGGTTGTATCACTCACCCTGTCCTAAAATCCTCCCAGTTTTCCATCTAGACTATTGAGAGCCTCACTAGAAGTTCAGTCCTCTACAGAGTTACACTTTTTGAAGCCCATCAGCATCTTTATATCAGCAGTTGGATGATCTGCTATGTAAAACTAATACTCTGTATGAAAGACAATCAGGACTTCTCTTAACTTGTTGGAAACATACTAATCAGCCAACTGGGCGGAAAGTGGACAAATTATTCGCCTGTTGACTAAAACAGATTTAAAATAAAAATATTATTTTAGTAATTGTAAATACTGACAATAGTACATTAAAAACCTAGGGTAAGCTATTTATTTTTGCAAAGGCTTACAAATTACCATTCTCTTAGATAATGTTCAACTTACAACACGTTCAGATGAGCTAAAGTAAATATTAGTTTCTCTTGTATCAATAACAGACATTGAAGAAGCCATTAAAATATGAAGTCAGGAAAAGCCCCAGACTTGGATGCAGAAGCCCTTGGTGATTAAATTGCTTCTGTCCTTATAAACTGGTTAATGACATTAGTACAGGATGTTTGTTGCCAAAGACTACGTACATCATCCCAGTTCCTAAACCTGATAAGAATTCTATGTCTTGTAGTATTACAGGCCAATTTAATTAACTTAGCTACTAAAACATTTCTTTCAATACTAATAAAATATCTCAATGAATGTGCAGAATCCATTAGCCACATAACCCAAGAGCAATTTGTTCCCAAGAGATAGAGAGCAGATCACATCTGTCTGTTAGCTGATACAGCACTGAGTCAGGAAGTCCTTCTGCTTATCTGGTACTATCACTAGACATGGAGAAGGACTTCAATAGATTGCACTGGAATTAGTTATATCAAGTTCTGAATAGGCTAGGACTTCCATTAGAATTGATATACCGGATCAAAAACTTTCTAAAAGTAACTTTCAGCACAAGCACTAATAAATGGGCTTCATTTGCCATCTTTTCTCATGGTACTAGGCAAGGATGTCCCCGTCTCCTCTTGCTTTTGACTTGGGCCTTGAACCAGTGGAATGTACTATGCAACAATGATATATTACAAAAAACAGAATTCAAGATCACAAAGTAAAAGCTGACACTCTGCATCTGTAATGTTCTGGCCTAACCAAGAAAAAGCAGCCCCTAAACTTATGTAACTGATCAGTTCAGGTGATTACCATAAAACACACTGGATTAAATCTACAAGCATGCTAATCCATTAGGCACAGACCAATCCAAAAAATAAAGGATGGTCTTTTCAATGGAATACAAAACATTTTAAATATCAGTGAATCCTAATCCTACTAAATGTAAAGAACTGAAAACCTTTGAAATTTGAAATTTTTATTATTAGCATTAAAGGGAATAATTACCATTTTAAATAATGTAGTTACTGGACTCTTATATGTTGTCAGAGCCATCCCAGTTCAAATCCAGCAAAATAATTTCTTTCAGAGAGACCTCATATTTTGTTATTTTCTGTGGGGGGGAAAGGCTCAAATCTCAACTTGTACTTAAGAAAGCACAGCTTCAGGGAGATTTCAGTTTTACTAATTTTAAGATTTAGTATGTAGCCTTCCTGGTTTCAACTTGCAAAAATGTATGAACATGCAGTAAATGTCCTATGTGGATACCATTGACTATTAGCAGTTTAATCTTGTATGTGAATGGGATTCATTAGGATCACAGTATCTCCAGAATAAGTTTCTATATTCTCTTACACTGCTTGCTATAAGTACAATAAGAAATGATCTCAGGTCAGCTCTCCATTTACATCCACATCCCCATGGAAAAAAGATAAAAGAAATCCTAACATCATGTAACTAATCAATAATAAAAAAAAACTTGGGCCAAAGAAAAAATCCTAACTATGACCACAACTATTAAAAGATACGGATACATGTAAATCTTTTGATTTGTCCAGGCTACCAGGCTTTAAGCACCTTCAAATTAAACAGAAGAGAGCTTATTAAACATTTTCTCATTTCTTCGTATTAAATGGGGGTGGGGGTACAGTTCACCTAGGATAACAAAAACCTTTGGATTTATAGGCTTCAAAGTGAAATACTTAAAGTGGCTAAGCAATCTTTTTTGAGTATGACAGTTTCAATTAGTGCAGGAAAAGATTATTTATGGCTCATTGGATGCTAGACAGGTTTTACAGTTGGGCATCAGAAATCATAACAGCTACTGGAGATGTGCAGGAACTATCAGAAGTCTGTCATGCATCGTCCTATCCAGATATAGAATGGTTTTGATAAGCAATGGGAAAACAGATCAAGTTTATCTTATAATATGTAGTACAAAAATGCTTTGTATACATTGAGAGTCCTGACAACCACTCTAGAATTTACCTGTGACTGCAGAGTATGCAGAAGATTATGCAAGGTGAGACCAGGAAGATTACACAATGTACTTTAATAATATAAAGAAAAAAACACATATCAGACCGAAAAAAATGCTGAATTTGCTAATTTAATTAAAAAAGATGCAGTTGAGAAAATGTGCAAACATGGTTGATACTTTTGCAATGTCAAGAAACCTTCCTATTGTAAAAACCCTAATATTCCCAATAAGGCTTAGTAAAATGCGATATCTTTGTTTCTCTTCTGCTCCTCACTGCACCTTTAGTTTCTTTAGCTGCTTATTATAAAAGTTACCCTTTCTTCCTGTTGTTTATTACCGTATATAATCACATATAAGTTAAATTTTTCAGCACATAAAAATCCCCCCTTGACTTATACGGAGTGAGGTGTATTTTAAAAATTATTTTAGGGTTTTTACTTTGTCGGCCCCCAGGGGACGCAGTTTTTAGGCTAGCAGCACCAAAATTTCAGGGTAGCATCATGTGACACTCCTGATGATACCAGCCAAGTTTGGTAAGTTTGGTTCAGGGGGTCCAAAGTTATGGACCCCCAAAGAGGGTGCCCCCATCCCCCATTGTTTCCAATGGGAGATAATAGTAGATGGGGCTACATTTTGAGGGTCCATAACTTTGGACCCCTTTAACCAAACATCACCAAACCTGGTTGGTATCATCAGGATAATCTCTTGCTGATACCAGCCAGGTTTGGTGATGTTTGGTTCAGGGGATCCAAAGTTATGGATCCCCAAAGTGGGTGCTCCCATCCCCCATAGTTTCCAATGGAAGCTAATAGTAGATGGGGCTACCCTTTTGAGGGTCCATAACTTTGGATCCCCTGAACCAAACTTCACCAAATCTGGGTGGTATCATCAGGAGGGTCTCCTAAAGATACTCTGAAATGTTGGTACTGCTAACATAAACATTCCTCCCCTGACAGGCACCCTCAAATTTTTACCAGATTCTCCCTTTAAATCACCCCCACCCTTCTAAGTGGATTTAAAGGGGGAATCAGGACTCACAGAGCTAGTTTACTGTTTTTCTTTCAAATAAATATTCAAAAACATTTAACCTACTGATGCCTCAATTATTGTAATTTTATTGGTATCTATTTATATTTTGGAAATTTACCAGTAGCTGCTGCATTTCCCACCCTAGACTTATACATGAGTCAATACGTTTTCCCAGTTTTTTTGTGGTAAAATTAGGTGCCTCGACTTATATGCGGGTCAACTTATACACGAGTATATATGGTATTTTAAAATAAACTTTAAATTTAAAAAAACAAAACAAAATAAGACTGAGGGTAGAACAATATGTGCACTTACAACAGTTGCATCAGTTGTGACTTTACTATAGGAACTCGATTCAGAAGTGCTGCAGGTGCTTAGTTTAGACCATTGTCCTGAACTGGAATGGCCTTGGGGTCATAACTGTGCAGGTCCCTGATAGGAAAAATAAAGCCTCCAAGGGCCATTTCAAGCCAGGAATATGGTAGGGAGGCTGAAGCCCCTTCTTCCTCACATCATGGTCCAGATCTGAACTGGACTCCCTGTAGTATTTTTGAACTGAGGAACTCATAATATCTTATGGCTTCAAGTTGCCAAGTAAGATATAATCTGGACCTCAGGTGCTGTTGATTGTTAATGTGAACAGACAAGCTTGATGATATGATTATGGGAAATTGCTTTACAGAGTACAGTCAGTACTGTCTCCTCTGACTGGACCTTTCCGCACAGTGGAAAGGGCGCCCCTGCACCGGCAGGAATTCTGCCAGTGGAGGGGGGGCCGTTCGCACGGGAGCTTGCGAGCAGCCCCCGCAGAGGCCGGCAAGAGAGAGCATGCAAGCGGCCCCGCAGAGGCCGGCGCGAGAGAGGCGGCTCTGCTCGGAGCCGCCTCTTCCCCGTCCCTCTCACACTTACCTCGTCGCCTTCGTCGCCCTGCTGGCCTCCTAAGACCCGCCCACACTGCCCTCCGACCTCCAGGGGTCGGACGACAGCGAGGGAGGGTCTTAGGAGGCCAGCAGGGCGACGAAGGCGATGAGGTGAGTGGGAGAGGGATGGGGAAAACAGCGCATTCCCGGCGGTGCTGTTCGCACCGCGCCACCGGGAATGCGCTGTTTTCCAAAAACCTCCCTCCAGGAGGGATTTTTTGGAGGCGGCCTGACACCACCCTGGGGGTGGAGGAGGGGAGCCAGGTCGGCGCTGCTGCGTTTTGGCAGCGCCACCTGTGCGAACGACTCCCTGGGGACGGCATTTTTGCCATCCCCAGGGCGCCGTAAATGGCCCGTGCGGAAAGGGCCACTGACAGCTATTCTTGAGGATCTCCAGCAGAGACTTTTCATATCAACTAGTAATAACTGATCATTTAACTGGAAATGCTAGAAATAAAACCTGGAACCTGCATGCAAAATAAGTGCTCTACCATTAAGCCACATACCCTTCCCAAAGGAGTAAACCTAGCTTTGATTAGCTTTCCTACTTTTAAAATAACTGATTTGTGGGTTGGTTTTGCTATTAAATGAAGGTTCAGGTCTCTTCTATGGCATATAGAAGTTCTAACAAATTTCAATTGGTGTGCTAGCTGTGTCTCTTCTTTGAAATATTGTGATACAAACAGAGGGGGATAGAACATCTCTGGCTGGTGAAAGTTACAAAGAATGTATCTTAACAGCTCTAAAAGAATGAAGTTGTTAACAATTTGCTTCAGAACTCAATTCACAGTATTGATTGCTACTTATAAGCCTGAAATAGTCTGGTACCAGGATTACCATAGAAACTAACCATCTGTTAAGCTTCCATTCAGAGACTGCTGCCATTCTTTCCAAAGCAAAGCAAATGATCACAAGAGAAAGGAACTTATCGACTATCACAGGTAGTTTTAGGATTCCCATCCTACTGCCATTTACCTGGCTTCTATCTCTATAAGCTTTCAGTGCCATGAAACAAAATTATTTTTTCTCTTGTTTTTCCTTCCATACTGCTGTGAATACCAAAATAAGCTTCTGAGTGGCTATAAATTTATTTTACTATTTCCTTGCTAACAATCTTTTAAAGTATTTTAAGGTGCCTGTATAGTGTATTACTGTTGCATTGCTGGTCTTTTAATTGTTACTATTGATTGAATTTTCTATTTTAAAGTGACATTACAGCTACTTCAGAAGCTAAAAAGAGATATAAATATTTTAAATAAATTTATTATGATGTCCCTTCACCATTTCATAGTAGGTCTGCCAGCCCAGTGCTGGCAAATGCCATTAGATTTTTTTGGGCAGTGTCTGCAGATGATGTCTCAGAGCCATTGGATGCTCTAGGTGATGCTCTGGGAACTCTTCCAGATTTCTATTGCTTAGATCACAGATACTGGGGAGTACATAGAGCATCATGGAGGATATGTCCCTTCTACATGCAAGTTTGGAGGAAGTGATGTCACTTCTGTGTGATGCTCCAGGAATACCTCCAATCTCTATGGCCATTACCATAGAGAAGAAAAACTTTAAATATATATGTATAATTTTCAAATGCATCTTAGCAGCAAAGGAGAAAAACCTTATGATTTGGAAAACTTGGAAGCACTGAAACAACTTCAGAGTTTTCGCTATCAGATGTTTCAGCAACACAAACAGAAGTGAACATGAAATGATTTGCAAAAGTAAAGTTCCACAGAAGCATGATTCAGTATAAAGTTCTACAGAAGAACGTTTCATCCACCCCAAACCTAGAACATTACCAATGTAAAGAAGAATTATCTTCAGAAGTCCATGTACCCAGCTACTGGAAGAGTTGCAAGTATGGAATAGAGAACAATTTGCTAAAGGAAAAAAATAGGATGGGGGAAGAATACAAGCTATCTCAGAAGCTTTCAGAAATGAAGACTCATGTGCATCAGAGAAAGGAGTGCTTCAAATAAAAATTGCCAATTATGCTATCAAATCACAGCTCACCTATGGTGACCCTGCATGGTTTTCAAGTCAAGAGCTGTTCCAAAGTCTCCCTGGAACTGAAAAACCCCTGGACTGAAAAACCCCACCCACAATACAATATTATCAACCACATCTTTGCATAACAAGTTCCATCCAAACACTTCCTGATTGGTCCCCACCCTGGGACATAGACAATATATACCCCACTAAACACAGTGTGTAACAGACTTCCCTCTGTTATACACCTCTGAAGATGCCAGCCACAGATGCAGGCAAAACATTAGGAACAAGATCCACCAGACCACGGCCACACAGCCCAGAAAACCCACCACAACCAGCTGAATCCGGCTGTGAACGCCTTCGACAATACACTGTTCCAAGGTGGTTTGCCATTGCCTGCCTCTTCATGGCTGAGAGAATTCTGAGAGAACTTTGACTGGCCCAAGGTCACCCAGCAAGCTTCATATGGAGCAGTGGGAACCAAACCTGGCCCTCCAGATTAAAGTCGACTGCTCTTAACCACTACACCATGTTAGCTCTCACACTGCCAATTATACTGCTGATTTTCTTGGCAATTTATGCCCCATTTGTAGAAGATCATGATATGAAAAATTACAATACTCCCTGCAATCAAGAAGATGGAGAACATCAATTTCTGGGAGATGCAGAAGGAAGGAGAATTCATTTTTTCTGGCTTTACACAGAATTGCCAAACTATGTAGCAATTATAGCACTTTAATATTATAAGTAAAACTTGCTGGCTCTTAAAATGTGCATGGGAACTGCAAAGATTTGTGCTGCAACTGAACTAAAACTTTCAACATCCTAAGAATGCATTTTTGAAAACTTCAAAAATAGCTTAAATTCACAGAATCCTATGCTAGAATAAAAAGGCAGTGGTCTTTGATGTGCCACAAGAGTCCCGTTAGTAATTATAGTTCTGGAAATGTACATGTTCTGTAATACATAAAAATGTTAGGGATTTTTTTCTTCTATGGATAGGTTGGAAAAACATTTATAAAATACACTTTACACTGTGTCTTATGTATACAGAAATGCAGTATGGGATACAGTTAAGATGACTTCATACAAGAGCTACTTGAGATGGCCTTCCTCTCCATCCACTTGCACTAGAACTCTTACATGAGTGGATATATTTTGCATGAGCCACCCCATGTTCTCAAGATTTCATGTTCTCAAGATTTCATGTGAAAAGTCTCCGCATGCCTGCAGCAGCTAGCAGATTCAACAGCTACTGTAGCCATCTGCAGAAGTCCTCCACTGACTTTCAGATACCCATTTGCTCAGTAGCATTAGGTACTAAATGGATACAGAGCAGTCAAGATGAACAAGAAAGATACTCAATCACAGTTTCTAGCACACAGCAGGATTGAACGCTTTTTAACAAAATTCCTTACATTTGAAGGCAAACACAAAACTTGTTACATAAATCTTGCAGCCTTAGGCAAGCAGCAAGGTCAATTGGCCATGAACAATAAAAACAACAACAATTCATAATTCAGCCGAGACCTTGCTGTCTCTACTCTGTGCTATGTACACATGTACAGGCATCATAAATGAACTTCTCATGCCTGAACAGCTACTACAGACCTGAGCACTTGTGAAATTGATAACCATCATATAATGATATTTCTGGGGGGTTAAAATGGCACAGCATTTCAGGACATAATGCTTGCTTAAAAATATGTGCTATTTTTGACCAAACTGTTAGCTGCCCACTGTAGTAAAGATACCATTTGGAAAAAAAAGCAGCCAGAAAACAAGTAAGAGTAATACAATGCTTTTGACATTCTAGTGGCTACCAAATAAGTGCTGAGTCTCAAGGGAATAACAACAGCTGTATTGGCAACGATGCACTACTAGTCAATCACCATTCATTCCATCTGGGACAGGTGAAGTGGGGGGAGAGCACATGTGATCTTGAATGCTGGATAGAGCAGCCCAGGTTTGGTGAAGTTTGGTTCAGGGGATCCAAAGCTTGCCTCCACCCACCTCTTCTGTCCCAGCCCGGGTGAGAACATGCACAATCTTCAATATGTCTTGTGTCTTGAATCTTCAATGTGTCTTCAATCTTCAATCTGGCCTTGTTTTGGCCCAATCCTGTCATGCCCCTGTACCAGGATGTGGAATCCTCTGTCTGGGACTGTTATCTCTTGCCTGCTTTTTCGTTTCACTTTTAGGCATGGGCTAATCAGCTTGTTAGGTAGCTGCTAACTTATACACTTCAAAGCATTGGAAAGTATCAGTTGTTTTGCTTTGGAGAAGCCTGTGCCTCTGTCTTCCCATGAAAATGGAGGGGTGCTGCTCCTCTTTGGGAACTAGTACTGGAGGCTGGTGTCAATGATGTGGAAGGGAGGGATGGAGTGAGGGCATAATGGAAGCAGTTCTGGTGCTTTAACCTTAGTTCTGCCAATGGATTCTGTTTCCAGTAAAGGAAATCATTTGACAGACGCGTACCTGCTGGAGGGGCATGTGAGGTCACATGTCCCTGGGCGCAGAAGTGTGGCTGGGCAGCAGTGCACCCAGGGTGCACGCCATGTTTTCTGCCTTCCTGCAGCCCCGCCCTCTTCCCTGCCCCCCTGCAGCCCCCCCAACCTACCATTTCCAGCCAGCAGAAAACAGCTTTCTGATGGCTGAAAACAGGCCAGACCTGGCAGGGCAGAGGAAGAGGGTGGGGTGATTTTCATGCCCCCCAGGCTCACTCCCAGTGCAATGCATGCACCCCTTCCCCCTTGTAGCTCTGCCACTGCCTGGGCGCTATCCATTTCATCATGTGGGGGGCACAAAATCTTGAATCCCAAGTTTAGCAGCCCAAGCTCAGTAGTGTTAAATATTTTTTGTACTTTGTTGAAGCTCTTAGAGCTACTTTGCTGTGTATATAGAGTTTATATGTTTCCTCTCACTTAAGATTGATTTGTATAGTTGAGAGCATCACCCAGTATAAGATCTTAGAGTCCAGTATAAGATCTAGAGTTGCTCTGTGTTTCGAATTTTTTTAATTTGTGTTTGGATTGAGGAGTCTGCATGCAGGATCATCCTCCATCTGCCTTTCAGGCTGGGACAGACAGGACAGACAGGAAGAGAGCACACAGGATATTGAATGCCGAGTTGAGCAGCCCAGCATGCAAGATTGCACACACACACACACACACACACACATACACACACACACACACACACACCCCTTTCCTGTCTGAGCCTGTTTGGGCTGGGAAAGGAGAGGTGGGGGAGATCCTGGGTTGGGCTGCCTTCCCCCTCCCCCACACCCCTCACCATGCTTTCCAAGGCACCTAATCCATGCAGAATCCTTTTTTTATTTGAGAGGACAGACTTGAGAATCAACATGGTATTTCATATTGAGTCTGTGAAGCTTTGAACACATAATCTCTAAAATTCAAATGGAGAAACCCACTGTGTTCCTGCCAACAACAGCTGTCTAGGGCCCGCTGTATTGTTTACCACAGTGGGCTTTACTATTAGTGTGCATGTGTGTGTGTGGATGTGTACACACACAAACATTATATATATGATACAGTGGTTGTAAAAATAACTTTTTTGTTCCTTTCAGTTACAGCAACTATCATCATGAAGAAACCTTATCAGCAGAAAGCAACTGAAAAATAATAGACACTATGCATGGGTCCCTTTTCTCAGTAGCATGATGGCCAGGATTGCAGCAAAGGATTGCTTGTGAGTGGTCCTGTCCCCAGTAAATTATGTTGGGAATTTTTTTCAGAATCCAGATTCCCCCCTATTGTTTTCATCTCTCATCTTTTACAAGTAGTAATACTTCCAGCACCTGTTTGTGCAGCAAAAATAAATAGGAGTCTTGGGACACATTACAAACTAACAATTTTGTGCCCTAGCATAAGCTTTCAAATGGCAGAGCTTTGCCCATCATTCAGTATACACTTCTGAAATGCAAAAGGTGAGTGGGTGAAAACACACTACAGATGGGTCCCTGAGTCTTCCGACCTTGGTAAATTCTTTCACACCTGCTAGGCTGTCTTCTGCAATCTAATCTCCTCTGAAGGCAAATAAAAATTGCATTGCCAAAGGGAATTGTTATGAGGCGTGCGATAAAGTAATTTCTGTCAGGAACTGATGTAGCATCACCCTGAGATGGTTCGATTTCATCAGGCGAGAGAGAGAGAGAGAGAGAAAGAGAGAGAGAGAGAGATCAACTTTTGGGAACCATTCGCATCTATGCAACATTTCTATACAATTATGCTTGGATTTGGCAAAGAGACTTCAATATGAAATGTAAAGATGAAAAGTTTACAGATAATGAACAGAGATATTACCATTTATAGGCAGTAGGTATATCATAAACAACTATTTGAGGAAAAGTAAATGATCTTGTTTAATCATTGTTGGGAGGGTTGAAAGTTGCAGTATGTAACACAGCTTTCATATGTCGAAGTAACAGACCTTTTTATCATTTCCCAGGATGAAGGGAATGTTCTTAGATGATTAGACAATGTGGCCGCAACTTACTACAGACCGCCGTTGCTCCCCGGGGAAGGGTTAAGCACTGGCCCCACATAGGTCTACTTCTGGCTGTGGGCACTGGAACAGCCTCAAACCTGGCCCTGAGCATGTGCACGGGCCAGGTATCAATTGGACAAATACCTTTTGTATTGTCCCAATAAAGCAAGTAGTGCTGTGCAAGTCTTGGAGGCCCTCTTTTGCTGGCAGAATTGGTGGCAACACCTACCCACCTGGTCCTCCATTTTTTGTGGTTTGTTCACGCATGTTTCCTGTTTTAATTGTTAATATGGGTTTCTTGTCATAGCCTGATGGCAGTTTATGTATGGGGGTTGATCCGTTTGGTAGGGGAAGCTGGCGTGCTGACCTTGTTTTGTTCTCCTCCTTAAGAGTTTGGGGGTGGAGCAAGCCATTGGTTGGAATGGCCAATGGGGGTTAGGGAGGCTTGCACCCCTAACCGCAGATTGGGAGGAGCCAGACAGGAAGAAGAAGAAGAGTTTGGATTTATATCCCCCCCTTTCTCTCCTGTAGGAGACTCAAAGGGGCTTACAATCTCCTTGCCCTTCCCCCCTCACAGCAAACACCCTGTGAGGTGGGTGGGGCTGAGAGAGCTCCGAGAAGCTGTGACTAGCCTGCTGGGGTCACCCAGCTGGTGTGTGTGGGAGTGTACAGGCTAATCTGAATTCCCCAGATAAGCCTCCACAGCTCAGGCGGCAGAGCTGGGAATCAAACCCGGTTCCTCCAGATTAGACACATGAGCTCTTAACCTCTTACGCCACTGCCTTCTGCCCAAATGGTCTCTTTCCCCTGTTCTCACTGCTGTAGTCATTTTGTCCAGCAGGCAGGCTCAAGGAACCTGTTGCACTGGGGACAGCACTCAGGCTTCCCAATTGCTTGGATCACCCATCCCATGCTGTGCCTTTTGCTTCCTGTGCTTTTGTGTCAATACAATTTTTGTGCCAATAAAATTCAGGCTACGGCCAAATACTTTACCCACTAAAAATGTGTTGCATGTGTTACTTAGTTGAACAATGCGAGCAGATACATTCCTCGGGGGGCAACATCTGTTTTCTGGAAAACAAGTGGAAGCTAACAACCCTTCAAAATTGACAACACAGTCCTTTTTTCTGTCATCTGTGGCTGTCTCAAGACCACCAAACTTGTCCTGGCCAACTCAAGCTGACAGAGAACACTCCCTTTTCTGTTGTTACACCATCCCTCTCACTCATAGTTTTCACACACACTGGAGAAGAGATAAGGGGGACTGTGTCTCAGCTTGCTTGTGATCAGATGAACTACTGCTGCCTTACTGCTAGAGCCTCTTCTCATTCATGACCCTAGCTGTATAGAAAAGGAGCTGCTTCTGCTTGACTAAGACTTAAACACATTCTCCCCATCAGCAAGAATCATTTGCATAGGCACAGGTAAATGGAAGCCTCCTTCCTTTCAGGGTGCAATCATCACTTGCCCCCTTTTATCCAAGCCAAGGGCAAGCTGTTCATACAAAAGTGGCTCAAACAAAACTAAAATGACACTTGAAAGGCCCCAGGAGACAAAGCTTTTTAACATCAAAATGGCAGACTAAATGATCCATGTCATTCCTGGGACTTGTGGGTCTGGACCTATCCTTTAGAAATGTGTCTACTGATAATCCTCTTTTAAAACCATTCAAGGCAGTGGCCATTGCTCCAGCTTGGGGCAGCTAATTCCATAAGTACATGTTGTATAAGGAATAAGCATCTTCTGTTCATCCAGAATTGCCTGCCCACCATATATTTCTCTATGCTTTCCATACATCTTTAATAATTTTATAAACACCTTTTATGGTAACCCTTAGACATTATTTTCCTAAACCCCAAAGCCTCGAATTCTTTAGCCTTTTCATACAGGGAAAATAATTTGACCATTCTGGTTGCACTCCTCCCAGTTCCAGTGGTGTAGTGCCAACAGGGTGGGGGGCGCAATGCCCCGTTTGGCGCCATGGTGGGGGTGTGGCGGGGGCACGGCGGGGGCATTCTGGGGTGCAGCGAGGGCAGGGTATGAACTAGCCCGGGCACAGTTCCCCCTCCCTCCGCCCCTGCCCAGTTCTTTTCTTTTTTTTTAATCAGAAGCATACACGGGGAACATTGCTCGGGTTCAAAATTGTGAGGGCTGGAAACAAAGGGTTTGCTACATTTTGTAACTATCCCCACGGTTGGAAGATGTGTTTCAGGGGGAAAGAAGGTATGCAAAAGATGCTTGCAAAAGTGGATTTGAAGGCATTGGATAAGCGGCTGGGAAGCATTAGTTCCATTTCTTTCTGAGAGGGGTTTTTTTTCTGGTTACTCTCTGGAAAGGACACATACATTCTGAACAAGAATATAAACAATATTCCTAAGACACTACATGCTAAATTTATAGGAAGGTATTATATGATGCCTCTCTTTTCAATCTCTTCTAACAATCACTGACATAGAATCTTCCCCATTCCACCATCACTGCATTCTGAATTGACATTTTCATTGGGTTATGCTCCATAACCCCAAGATCTGTTTGTTCATCCACAGTCTGTAAGAACTGTCTTTATGAACCTGTAGCCAGAGTCCTACAGCACTTTTAAGACTAACAACATTCGGCAGAGTATGAATTTTTGTGTTTAATATTAGTTTGTTGCACATAGAATTGACCAGTTGCTAATATAACTTTGCTCAGCATAACTTAAATCTGATACAGTCTGTGAAAAAACAGCTACCTGATAGGGATCTAAAAACCTTGCGTTGAAGAATTTGTACTTGCAGTTACTGACTCTGCATGAACTGTTGTAAGATTGCCTCAGGTAGGCAGGTGTTATTCATTTTATGACCTATGGATCATGAGACAGTTGTTACACATTTTTGCAGTCCATGAAGCAAACCACGTCGTAACTAGAAAAGCAAACTTCCAAGATTTGGTAATATCATGAGAGACAGATGTCTGTAAGAAAAGGCTTTTACTTCATTTCTAAATTTCTGATTGAAGACCTCCAAATAAAGCCAACATAAATTGCACTTTTCCCATCTTTTCTCCAAAAAGGTCCGCGTTCTATTCCCATATTTATATTTACAACAACCCTGTGAGGTGGAGAATCACTGAGTAGCCCATGATCAGAAGCAGAGTTAGATTCAGTGTCAGTATTTCTTTTTTGCATGCTGAAAGTTGCAAGTTCAATCCCTGACATTTGCAGAAAAGCAACAAGTATTAAGTGATGTGAAAAAACTCCACCTGAGACTCTGGAGAGAAGCTACCAAGCAGAGTTGGCAATACTTATCTTAAAAGATCAGTATCTGTTCAGTTTTACATACTATCCATTAAGCTTCATGGATGAGAAGGATTTGAATCCAAGGTTGATGATGCACAATGTGCTTGCAACATAGTGGGTGAATGTCAGTCACAGAAAGATTTCTTGTACAGATGTAATTCCCACTTCCATTTTTCATTCTCTCCACAGCAAATGAGACCACTTCTAGCTTTGCTTCCAGAACAGATTTGTCAGCTTTGCCCCAGACATTTCCTTCCACTCATAGCCAGCCTTCCCACTCCCTCTCACTACCATCCTCACTTTCCCCATCATCCCCCCTTCCATGTTGCTGGCTCCTTCATGTGAAAGAAAAAAAGCTCACTGCTCCTCTGCACTGATACATCGAAATCTCATAATAACAAAAAGTACTTGGAAATAACAAGTCTTTCTGTCCTCTGGTGGCAGCAGCAACAATATAGAGTAAGGACAGGGAGAGAGAATATCAGATGTGGTCCAGGAAATTGTTTTGTTCTTTCATTTGGGGGTGCTATTTTTGGAACAGTAATATTGATAAAAGTGCAGTTTAAAGACTAAGCCAGCAGTCTTGACTACCAAGTGTAATGAGACCTGTTCCTTTAAGAATAAGTGTGTTTAAGATCTGTGTCTTTAAGAATAAGTTGATGGGTAGAGTTAAGAGAACTAGGCCTGGAGCGTTCTCTGCAGAAAAACTTTGCACCTAGGAGGGAGTGCCTCCTGGCATGTAAACAGAAAATCATGAGGAGAGCCCACTGCAAGGCCACAACATGGAAAAGACTCCCAAGGTAAATGATCCATGCATAATGGTCCCAAGTCTTGCTAGTATAGACAAAGTCTCTAACCTTCAGATCTCACTATCTCTTTTATTTCCAATATCTAGTCTCCATCCTTATGTCAATCTGCATATATGCTCTTTTACAGAAAGTGTCATCTGGTGCTCCAGTGAACAGTCCTCAGTCATAAACTGTAAGCGAGCACTGGCAAATGTTTTTGTCCCAGGGTGCATCACTTCAGACTTTCTCATTTGCCATTTTGTTACTCTGGAACTTTACTCTTGTCATCTTATAATGCTTCAGATGTCTTTACTACAGAAAAAAAGTAATGCAGGCCCTCCTAAAATAACAGTCAATACAATGAATTGATTCAGGTTGGTCTGAAACCTGAGTTGGCAATACTTATCTTAAAAGAAAAAAGTTTGTGTCTAGTGGCACCTTTAAAACAGCAAACTTTTATTCAGGATATAAGCTATTATTGTTTGATATCACAGCTGCCAGTTCTTTGGCTGGTTGTTGGCCTTTCATTACAATTTGAGCCTCACCCAGAGGCCTAGGAAGTAGGGTTGGTCAATACCAGCCAGATTCGTTCCAATTCGGATTCGGCCCAGATTCGGATCAATGGGTTCGGATTGGCCGAATTCCGAACCTTGCAGGTTCGGATTGGGCCGAATCTGTGGGAAAATCCGGGAATTTTGGGTGTTTTTTTATTTTTTGGGTGTTTTTCCACGTTTCGGCCTGCAGGCAGCGCATTTTTTGACATATTGGCACCATATTTTCAGGGTATCATCAGGTGACTGTCCTGATACTACCCCCCCAGGTTTGGTGAAGTTTGGTTCAGGGGGGCCAAAGTTATGGACCTTCAAAGGGGGTGCCCCTATCCCCCATTGTTTCCAATGGGAACTAAGGAGATGGAGCTACCCCTTTGAAGGTCCATAACTTTGGCCCCCCTGATCCAAACTTCACCAAACTTGGGGGGTAGCATCAGGACAGTCTCCAAATGATACCCTGCAAATTTGGTGCCAATATGTCAAAAAATGCACCCCCTGCAGGCACCCCCTGAAATATGTCCAAGATTCTTTGTTCTGCATTTACACAATCCATTGCTGTCAATTGGGAATTTCTGGGGGTGCCTGCAGGGGGTGCATTCCTAAGGCTAGCAGCACCAAACTTTCAGGGTATCACCTGAGACTCTCTCCTGATGACACTCCCCTAAAGTTTGGTGAAGTTTGGTTAATGAGGGCCCAAGTTATGGGACCCCTCAAAGGGTGCTCCCATCCCCCATTGTTTCCAATGGGAGTTAATAGGAGATGTGGCTACATCTTTGAGGGTCCATAACTTTGGCCCCCATGATCCAAACTTCACCAAACCTGGGTAGTATCATCAGGAGAGTATCATAAAGATACCCTGAAAGTTTAGTGCTGCTAGCTTTAAAAGTTCTGGTTTGTGTTTTTCACCACTCACTCACTCCAGCAGGCTTCATGTGGAGGAAGAGGAAGAGGAAGAGGAAGAGGAAGAGGAAGAGGAAGAGGAAGAGGAAGAGGAAGAGGAAGAGGAAGAGGAAGAGGAAGAGGAAGAGGAAGAGGAAGAGGAAGAGGAAGAGGAAGAGGAAGAGGAAGAGGAAGAGGAAGAGGAGGGTTAGGGTTAGACTCAAAGGGACTTACAATCTCCTTGCCCATCCCCCCCCTCACAACAATCACCCTGTGAGGTGGGTGGGGCTGAGAGAGCTCCGAGAAGCTGTGACTAGCCCAAGGTCACCCAGCTGGCGTGTGTGGGAGTATACAGGCTAATCTGAATTCCCCAGATAAGCCTCCATTGTTTAGGCGGCAGAGCTGGGAATCAAACCCGGTTCCTCCAGATTAGATACACGAGCTGTTAACCTCCTACGCCACTGCTGCTCTACAGCTGCATGATCTACACTGCATGATCTACAGCTTTGTTGATTTCCTTGCACAATCTACACTTTGAGTTCAAGAGACTTAATAACTTATTATTCAACTGTGCATTCAATTGATATTTGGCACTGTAAATCCAATTAATTTTTTTAAAAAAATTAATAAATGTTATTAGTCATTTGCATTTTCAAAAGGTTCATTCAGTGATGCTGCCAGACCCTATGGTTGCTGGCACTGAGAAATCTTTCCTGATCATCAAATGCTTTTTCCACACATATGCCATACATTTCAGTGAGAGATATGAGAGATTTGTGGATTAGACAGTGTGTTGTAATGTTACCCATCACCAGGTAGGGGCTGGAGATCTCCTGCTATTACAACTGACCTCCAGATGACAGCAATCATTTTAGTTTTAGAAAATGGCCACCTTGAAAGGTGAACTGTATGGCATTATACCTCTCCCAATTCCATCCACCAATCGCCAGTTATTTCCCACTCAGGATTTCACTGTTACTCCAGCCTGCTTTATTGTTTAGCAAGACAGGTATGTGAATTAGGGGTGGCGATTCAGTACACCTGAGTAATTCAAAAAACCTTTAAAAAAACCTTATCAGGTTTTTTGTGGGGGGGGGGATTAATTTCCAAAAAATAACAGACTATTTGGCAGAACAGAATAGCCCAGGAGCTGATAAAGATAAAAGCATGTAGGAGTAAAAGAGCATACGGGCTTACGCTCATCACCAGAACCGGAAACCTCTCCAGGAGCTGATAAAGACAAACATGATTCAGCTTTATCAGCTTTTGGAGGCGGGGTTGGGGGGAGAACAGAATGCTGTGCAAAGCTCAACCCAGCACAGCATTAAGTTGCAGTTATCCTAGCTGCAGCTTCTCAAGTCCAAGTGAATTTGAGAAGCTGCAGAAGGGAGAACTGATTTGGGGGGGGGGGGGTGTTTCAAGTTTTTAAAACTGAAAAAAAATCAGCTTTACTGAAAATTTCCAGGTTTTTAAAATCAGAACATAGCTTACCAATAAAAATTATTGGTGTTCACCCCTAACTTGTGAATACCAAATATGGCATTCATTTCAATTCTGTTTTAGCCTTCAAAAAGGACTTAAAAAGAGCATGTAGTGGTCTCTGTTCTCTCTCTCATTCCCAATATACCAGTACTGAAGATTGTTCTTCACACTTGAACATTGTCAGGCCTCCAGTAACTCCTGCAATTAGACCAGCAGTAAAAACAAACATCAAAAATACAAGTAAAGACTCAGGTGATGGCAGGTCTCAAGAGAATCAGATGTGATGCAGCAGATTAGAGGAAATTGTCAGTCAACAACAACTTGGTTTCCACAGGCAAGCTTTCATTAACCGCCTTAATTTTAATTATGGTGGTTAATTACAAACTCTGCAATATGATATCTCTGAATACCAGAAACTGGAAATATTAATAAAAAGGCCAATTATGCATTTACTTCAGGCTGCTTCCAGAATAATTGATGGGTTCTTTCATCTCACCTAGCAGGGCTTTCCAATGCTTTGTTCATTTCCTTCAACTTGAATTCCTGCTTCCCATTCTCTTAAGATATGGGTTTTGGATCACTTCTAAACACAACCACAAAATAATAGACCATTTTTGCCACCTAGCTGCCAAGACCAACTAGAAGATTTGTACACACCTGTAAGCCCAGTTCTGAACAGCCTTGGGATACAATGTAAGAAAGAATTAGTTAATGTTTTGACACATTAGACTAGATATTAGACAGATTAGACTAGAGGAAAAAGTCTACCAAGGCTGCAACATTTATGGCCCAACCCAGAGAGGGGAAAATTGACATTCAGATGTTGTTTGCCGCTTCTGCCAGCATAAGGGGCTCTCTTGTCAGCAAAGAGGGCAAAGGTGCCAGTGGCTGGGGACTCACCTCTTTGCAGCAGCAAAACTTGGAAGTGGGCACTGTTGCAGAGAAATGCTGGCATTCAATCAGACACTGGCGTGGGTGTGGGGCAGCCTGGGACATTCCAAGGGGGGAAGCCGACTTTAGTCAGCTTCCACCCAAGCTCTAGGGCTGGGAATTCCACAGCCAAGGCTTCAAACTTACACTACATAAAAGGGTAGTGCAACTCCATTTCGCTCAATGGGTGGCTTTCAGGTATCTGGATGGGTGTTTTTCCTGCCTCCCCATGCTGCCTGAAAGTCCTCTGGAGGTGGCATAGTGGCATGGCAGTGGCACTATCTCCAGCCACCAGGAGCTTGTGGATTGGGCTGCCCAGCAGCAATCTTAAACATGTCTTCTTGGGAGGTAAGTCACATTGAACTCAATAGGCCTTCCTTCTGACTATACATGTTTAGAATTGTACTATTACCAAATTAACTGGTACATTATTCATCTAAAATTGTTTAAAATTCAACTGTTTAAAAAAGGTTTCCTGCTTGATCAGGTGAGGTTTATTAAGTTAAATTATTTTGAATGCAACTACTTACAAAAACGTCTGCGGGAAAGTTGAAAGGCTGACTTTTTTGAAGATGGGCCCTTGTGCTGTATATTGGGGCATTCTACAAAACCAAAAAAATAATAATTTTTTCTTCAGAACTTTACAGTGCTCAAATATATATATATATGCAGATGTAATCAATTAATTAGTCTGTTAAAATTCATGCAGTTAATCAATTAAGTTTTGTCAAAGAAGGTGATAGCCTTAGTTTCAGTAGCTTCTAGGAATCCTGCCAGTTTTTTTAATGTGAAAAGCTGTCCTAAGATTAGAAAAATCTGCATTTTACTAATTTACTTGGATTCTCAAGTGACAGAGATGCTACAATGTAAAGCTGGTGTAAATTTCCCATATTTAATTACAAACAATTATATTCAAAAATGGTTTTCTGGCTTTCTTAATGACTTATAATTAGAAAATAGTTGTAAATATGTGATTAGATATACTCACACAAATGGTGCAATTAAAATAATTATACAAATTATGTAAATGTTGAACAGTCAAGCAAAAATTTACATGAAGAGATTAATATAGTATATCAAAATTTATTCCATATATGGACAGCAAGGGTGTCTCATGCTCTCTATTTCATTGGTGAGATCTCAGTAGAAAATAAAAACAAATAAAGTATCCCAAAAAATGGCACTTTGTGGGAAGTAATACAGATGCACAAGTAAGGAAAATGGTAAATGAAGGAGGGACAGAATTATAAAGCTGTGAAGTGATCAAGGAAATCATAGGGCCAATTAACACTACCCAAATGCAAAGTAAAGTGTATAACGAGGAAACATGAGTTCTATGTGGGTCTGTCATAAAGCAGTCATATCACTGGTACAAGGGCTTTTTTGCAAAGAAGGTAAACATTTCATATCATCATCAGTGACCTGTTCTTTTGAAGTCATGATCAAGGCGCATTGAACAGTATGGACTTGATTATATATTAGTGCAGTTACATGATACTCTTTTGCCACATGACAACCCCACATTTCTTCCTACAATAGAACATAGCAGGTTTTCTGATCTTTAAAATGCATAGCTATTAGTCTGTACATTTCATTGTTAAATAGAAACTTTTTAATGCCTATGGGGATGTTTCAAGATTGCTATCTGACAGCAAAGCTTTTGCTTAAAGGACCGGAAGGAACTTGTCTTCCTTTCTGGCGAAACTCCTGGCAGACATCTGTAGCATTTCTTCCCTGAAAGATGGCAAGTGTCTGAGATTTGACCTGGTCCTGCTTATTCCATACATTACCCAGTTCCAGAGGTGGGATCCAGCAGGTTCTCACAGGTTCCCGAGAGTAGGTTACTAATTATTTGTGTGTGCCGAGAGGGGGTTACTAATTGGTGATTTTGCCACGTGATTTTTGCCTTAGTTACGCCCCTCCTCTCAGCAGTAGCGCGCAGAACTTGAAGCAGTCTAGCAGGAGGTGCACCAGCGTGTGGCAGCCTGCGCCTGCGTGCATTTGTTTCCCTCCCAAGGACCGGCGCAGCGGCTGCGTCCTTGCCACAGCCCCGCCCAGGAATGCCCCGCCCAGGAATGCCTGGCCATGCCCCCGTCGTGCCCCGCCTCGCCCCATTGGCACTACGCCACAGTTTGAATCCCACCACCATGGGAACCTGTTACTAAAATTTTTGGATCCCACCACTGCCCAGTTCCCTTCATTCCATTCTGCTCAACAAGAAGGGTAAACCCTGTAGGCAGAAAGGAAGAGGGACAAATGCAGCTCTCACCATTTGCCATCTGATGATGGGACTGGTCTTGCTCCGGTTCCCCTGTTACAAATACACCCAATACTCAGTGCAAGTGTGGGAAAAGCCATAGCCAAACTGTTTATTAACACATATACAAGAACAAGGAAGCATGGAGGTGGAGCATGGGAGCCAATCTGTATGCTGGGCAGTCCCCGAGCTGTCCCCAGCAAGCCTTTCCTCCAAACCCCTGTTGGAGGAAGATGTCGCCTTTCACGGTGGTATACTTCAGCTGGGCAGCCAGCCCCATGCTGAACCGCCATGGAACTCATCTGGGCAGCAGGCCTCATGCTGAAATTCTGTTCTCGCTCATGGGCGCAAGCCTCGGTAGCCCCCGCTGGGCATCCCAATCCCCGGTTTGTTCTGCCCTATAACCTTCCCTGGAGGTTCCCTGAAAGGAAGCTGCCGAAAGGAAGGAGGAGGCAGGGGGGCTGGGTCTCCTTTATAAGCTCCAGCCTAGACCAACCCTCCTAGTGATGCTGCCAGGCTTCTCTTTTGGTGTGCTCTTGTCCTTGCATGCCCTTTTTCCTTCCTTCCTTTCCTCTGCGCTTTCTTTTAGTCTCTCAAAGATGGATTCTGCACAGCATATTTATGATGTGTTGCAGTAGTTATAAAGGAACCAATTTTCCTTTTTCCCATTCTCATTTGTACCCTTTACCTGTTTGATTGCAGCGATTGGAGTCCATGGAAACAATCCGGGTTGCTTTTGCTCCTTCGCACAGAGACACTTCTTTTTTTATTTCCTACAACCATGCATAGCAGAGGCGGAGCTACCAGAGGACAGGGGACGCATTGCACCAGGTGTATGCCTGGGGGTGGTGGAAAATTGCCTCCCCGCAGCAGCGCCCCCACCCCACTCCACACTTACTTTAGTTCAGCTTGAAAGTGGAGGCTGGAAAAGCAGCCTGTTCACTTGAGGCTGAAAATAGCCTGGTGAGAACTACATTTTCCAGGAGACCTTGTGAGTCCCAAGGTCTCCTAGGAAGTGTAGTTCCCACCAGGCTGTTTTCAGCCTCAAGTAAACAGGCCACTTTTTCCAACCTCCACTTTCAGGCTGAACTAAGGGAAGTGGGGGGCACCAGGGGGTGGAAAACGCAGTGCTCACCAGGCTCAGTATGGCCCAGCTACGCCTCTGATGCATAGCTGCACAGGCATACAGAAATGGACCCCCACAGTCATGCCGATTGTCCCACAATCCAATCAGCTGCACCTGAGTAGCTGTACATGTGCAACACACAAAAGAAAAAAAAGGGACTTCCCTGCAACAGCCGGGCAATAATGAACGTGTTGCTGTATTGCTCTGTGGCGGTCATACTTGCTGCCAAAGGGACAAAATGTGCTAAGGGGACTTTGGGCACTCAGAGAATCTGCCCACAACATGCTGGGTGACTTGCACAGAATGGTAGGCGGGGGGGGGGTCCTCCCTGACATAGTGGACACCACAGAACCTAAAGTGAACTGGTAGAAGGGGGGAAATAAAGCGGCTCCTGTCTGTTGGGTTCACATGGAAGCCTCTAACCTGGGATTTTGCAAAAGGGGAATATTCCAGGTTGAGGGGAATACAACAGGCCAAATTCATTTTGGGAACAGGACCTGTGTGAAGTTCCCTCAAAAACGTTCTTTATAGCATCCCACAGATGTTATATTTGGCTTGTGTGGAATCCACTGAAAGGCTTTCAAAGTACTCTCCTTGCAAGTTTCACAGCCATCATCTTCTAACACAAGCTTGTTCTGCTTCAGTATCCCAGATGAGTATGTCAAACAGCTATATAAGTTGCATTTTGAAAATGTGCACCTATTTAGTAATTAGATCTACCATTATAAATGAGATAAAAACAATAGCCCATCTCCCAAGAAAAATTAGATTCCTAAATCATCAACTGAAATGCATGCAACAGAAACCAAGGAGAATTACATTTCAATCAATGTGGTTACAACACATTCTCAGTGAGTGGGTACATAGGCCTCCTCTAATGCACTGCTTTTTATTGTTATGATAATGGTACCTGTCCTCCAGCCAGGACACAAAAGGCACCACTACTGAGATAAATGAGTTTGCTAAAAGTCTCAAGCAGAGAAATGACAGCCCTGTTGCAAGTCAGGCAGCCGACCAGCAAAGACCCAACTTTTCCAAGGATCTTAAAACCCTGGATGGTTAATGTTACAAATGAGCTATGTTTGTAACATAATAGGGTTTCTTCTCCCTTCCTGAGGTAGCAAGCCCAGCAATTTAAGCAATAAAAAGTGCTGAGGTAGAAAAACAACTCATTCTGCCCCTAGGATACTTTATAGCTTACGAGTGACAAGACAAATTGTACCATTATACAATTCACCAAGGAACCAATGACTCTCCCCACTTCCCTTTCTCCCAGCCACAACCAATACAAACTGCTGAATACATTTGTAGGGTTTTTATTTGACTTCCTATGCAACATGTTTCCTAAAGTGTGCTGGCAAAGAAAGGCAAAAGTTTAGTGATTTTTAATGAGCTCAGAGTTCAGGTAACTGTTTGTTCCCATGTACCCTGAGTTATGATTCTTCTGCAATTCACGTGGCCACTGGCAGAATAGTAACCACTACTTGTACTGATTGTAGTGGCCAGTGCTAGGGTTATGAACTTCTGCTTAGGAAGTGCCCGGACATTAGGGATTGGTGCCTAGGGGAAGGGAAAGGTTGAGGAAGGGATTGAGGGGAAGGGATTGGTGCCTAGGGGAAGGGGAAGGAAGAGGGAGCTCAGTGGGACTGTGATGTTACTCTAAGATTGTCATTTCTCCTGGATTCTATGGCGTATCATAAAGTCCACACTCTGAGGCAGCTATTCCCTCCAGGGAACTGACCTCTGTAGTATGGAAGAACTCTATGCTGCGCCTAGAGTTTGGAAGCCCTAGCCAGAGCCATATGCAGAAACAGTTATGCAGAAGTGTATGCACATCTTATGCACATTGAGCTTACACAAGCACACACATAAACAAGAAACTCCTTTCACATCATTGTATTAAAAATCAACATATTCAGAGTTTCGTGAAGGGCACCAATATACATCAACTAGGGAAGCAACTGCTATGCTAAAGGTGGTCATGAAAATAGGCCCCATTTATTTCAAAGATTTTTGTAAAAAAATGGGGCAATTACTTAGGCGGATTTACTGGGCACAACAAAGCTGTCTGGAGGGCATTATGTGCAATATATCATTTGCGATGTCACCTGTCTGAGAAAGAGTGCTTGCTTTCAGCATGTAAAAACCACTCTTTCTACAACTGTCAGAGGTTTTCCTACAAATTCTACATTATTGATGAGGAATTCAGACAGATAGCAGTTTCTTTCAGACTATTAAAACTGATGACCTTAACTAAAGCACTTACATCAGATGCATTAAGTATTGATAGAAACATAAACTGACAATACAGTTTAGAGTGGATTTTCTTTACACTGCTGTTTAATGGCAGTTCCCCTTTACATGCTAGTATTTTAAAAGATGGGAATCCTGAGTACAATAATGAAAAATGCCTCCTTGAACAAAATCAGTATACCTGAGGATATTTGAAGCATGCCCAAATGCTTACTTTCCTCAATGCTGTCACATTACTACTTTCTGGAATTTGTGACTGATAAGAAAAGAAGTGCT
This sequence comes from Sphaerodactylus townsendi, assembly GCF_021028975.2. Lineage (NCBI taxonomy): Eukaryota > Metazoa > Chordata > Lepidosauria > Squamata > Sphaerodactylidae > Sphaerodactylus > Sphaerodactylus townsendi. The sequence goes on along the minus strand of NC_059428.1, from coordinate 42,269,586 downwards.
TCAGCTGTGTCGGCACTGTCTCCAGAATCTTTATTTGCCAGCCTTCTGCTTCAAACAAATGCACCCTTAGTGCAGAATCACAAGAACCTGCTTTAATAGGGCCAAAGGGGCTTGAAACAGCCCTGTGCCTTCACCATTTTTGAATATGCAAATATTTATTTGGAGGCAGATCTGTTGTATATGCCAGAGCACATTGTAGAGTATCCTGCACTCTTGCACAACTTTGTAAATATGTCCCTGGAAAATTAGAAGGATTTATAAAAAGGACTTATAGGCCACAGAGCTCAAGCCATTTACTGTGAAGCTGTTTTTTACTGGTTGGGGCACTAATTTCTCCTGGTTACAGATTGTATCTTTTATTCTAATAGCAAAGTCAGCCAAATCATTGGATATTTAAATCTGCAGCAGTGAACGGGCAAGACAAATCTTTCCACAAACCTGAAAAGGGTTCTAGGTTTGTAGAAAACTCTGAAGAAAAATACATTGGGAGTATTTTAAAAACCACCAAAAATGATAAAAGGAGCACCTGTCGCTTTAAATAGGGATTCCCTCAGTGGCTGTTGCTAGGTAACCATATTATTCCAGGCTTCAGTTTCTAAAAATAAAAGGCAAGGGGAGTGGGCAGGGCCCTTTCCAAATCTATTTTGGCCTTTAATAGAGGACTCATTGTGGCTAGGCCTAAGGTTACCAGCTCTAGGTTGGGAAAATCCTGGAGATTTTGGCCGTTTTCACATGGCACAATCATACCTGGTTACAACCGATTTCTTACAATCTGGGTTTGTTTTATCCCAGTTTCTCCCTCCGCATGACTGCCCATTTCTGCGAAGGAATCGAGTAAAGACCGGGAGGGAATACTCCAGTTGTTTTGCATGAACCCAGGTCTGTTGTATTTACACCACAAGCGTATCTGTCCATGCCCGGTGTCCCACGTTCTGATTGGCTGTTGTTTTTGAGTAGCAACTTGAATGAATGTGAGGCAGAAAGATCAGAGGGGGTGGGCGGAGGGGTAGGGAGATCAGGCAGCTGGGCGGGAAAAATAAACCGGTTCTGCTCCAATGAAGTTTGCATGGTAGCGGGCTCACCCCACGGTAGATTCTGCATGGGCCAAAAACAGCTGTGTGAAAATAGTGTGAAAACGGTGTTAAAGGGTTTTAAATAGTCTAAAAGGGATTACATTGTTTTCACAACATTTTCACACCACTGTTTTTGGCCCATGCGGAATCTGCCCAGGATTTTGAAAAATAATTGCCAATTTGGTGATTTTTTAAATACCCCAGGACAAGGGAAATATCACAGGGCAAACCTGCTTGAGGATCAGGAACAATGCAAACTTCTTAAAAGGAACAGGGTATTTCTCCTGTTCAACCCAGGATATTTGGACCGTGCAGAAACTGCCTTTGTAGTAAAGTCTGTGGAGGACAGGACTTGAGGGAAGAGGCTTCATCAGGGTATAATGTCATACAGTCCATCCTCCAAAGCAGCCATTTTCTCCATGGGAAAGATCATTGTTGTCTGGAGCTCAGTTGTAATGCTGAGGGATATCCAGCTAACAACCCAAGATGTTGAGAAGTTCTCTATTAAAATATATTAAATATACATTTTATTGCACTGTATTTAACTCTTATCAATAGAAAACTATACATAACATTTTCAGTTAAACAAATACAACAATATCTAAAAACACACGTAAAATATCACAAAATATATCAACCACAAGACCTCAGTAGTTTGGGTCATATACAAAATATCCCAAAATCTACTCCTGACGTGTTTCGATCCAACTGGGCCTTCTTCAAAGGTCAATAAATAATCCACACCCACATAGAAATAATATTTATATATTTATGTATAAATATTATTTCTATGTGTGTTAAATAACTGAAAATCTGCCATGACACAAAGGTGGGTTTGATGCAAGAATAGGACATTGCATAATCAGCCTATTTGTGTCAGGAACAAAAAATTACTCAGAGCCTTTTATGTATTCAAACTAACATACTTAATTTATTATAGGAACTCCACTTCGGTATAGTATTGAGTGAATATAGTTTCCTAAAGAGATACCGGTCTTGTGTTCTGCCCTCATGGTTGCTAGGTCTTTATACAAACCTGAAAAACACCCCAAGTTTGCAAAAAAATATGAAATCTAACAAAGATACATGGAGGGTTTAAAAATGAAATGTGACCCACAAATCCATGCAAGTTTCCAGTTTTTTGCTTTTATTTCACACATACTTATAATTGCTGTTATCTATAAAATGAGCCTATGTACTAGGCACATTGTAAGGCTGAACACACTCAGACAAAGTTAACTTGAACAGAAAAATGTTATTGATTTGTATCGCCCTAACTTCAGGGTGCTGGAACTGAGAATCTCCCCCTCAGTTCCAGTATTTAAGGCTCATACCATCCAATCACTGTAGTCCCTCCTCCCGCCCCGGATTCTCATTCGCGGAAGGTTCCCACTCCTACAACTTCCCAGTGGGGCTACTGCATGTTGGGACTTGTAGTCCTGACACATGTATGCCAAATTCCTTTGCTTCCAAATGAGAGGACTGTATAAATTTTAAGACAACACATCCACCTTAAATAGAATCAAATTTTTAACCATCAAATGTTATATGTATTCAAGAGTTAAACACTGGCCCTTGCAGAATCTTTTCAGCTTTCACTACTTGCTCCCATTGAATTTGCAGATCAGGTTTGCAGATCAATGTCCTAATTTTTATGCATGATCTCCAAAAAAAATCCAGTTTAATGCTGTATTTTGTGAAGTTTCTTTGGCATAACAGTTAACATACCTCACCCACAGCAATAATTTTCTAGGAATACAGCAGAAAGGGCAGGTTCAACTCTTTAGCTACTTAGAGGTAAACCAGATTGTGTTCATTTACACTAAGAATCAGTTGCTGGAGCTGTGGTAACATTATCATTGCACTATGGCTCATGCAACTGAATATGCACTTGATATGTAATCAACAGCCCATTCAATTTATTCTTGATCCCTATAAGAAACTCAATACCAAGACCAATCTGTGATGAGTGGTTTTGCTGCAAATAAACCCCCTTTTGTTCACTCAGCTGGTGGCTAATTGCCAATTTGTTTCATGGACAAAACCTGACACTCCAAAACAGTTATTAAAGATGGAAACTTTTTTTAAAATCCAGCTAGCATTATTCCAGCACATTCTCATCCTGCCCTGTCTTCTGGTCTGAATGTCATATATTTCCATTGGATTAAGCTCACACATACACATACCTAAAGCAAATATTTTTTTCAAACATGTAAGAGCTCTAACAAAAGCTGAGCATTGATTGTTATGACTGAATAGGATTCCAGATGGACGTTCATTGGTAACATGATAACAAAATCAGTTCTGTAGTCAAAGCGTCCTTTTTTGCACCGTTCTTCTGTTCCTTTTGTACACGGATATAAAGATCAGAGCCATGTACCTGAATGAGATTTGCAATTCGGATGGAAACAATATAAGATATTAAACACTTTCTGTCCCTCCCAAATTCGTATTCATCCCCTCCTTTTGTCAGAGCTGTAATCGCACTCCCATCTGTATTCGATGGATTTATGCAAACAAGGCCTCCTCTGTCAAAAAATCATAGCCAGCAAACCCAGTCACAGACTGCTTAGCAGTGTCAATTATTGTCCCTGAAAGAAGATGCAGCTGGGCATTTTGACATGTGTCAGTTTTATTTATGGATCAGACAGTCTTGTTGGAGTTTGGTATCAACCCAGTTGCTGAAGCATAAGACAGTCTGCTTGTGTTCAATTGAGCAACACACACAAAAAAATTAGGCAAAAGAGTACAAAAGTCTGTGTGAAAGCAGCAATAATAAAGAAATTCCTCGACAGAATTGAAAGACAAACTTTTGCTTTCGCGAAAATAGGGTATCGTGTATCTCATGCCTTGAGAATGTAGTTGTATAGGGATGATGTTCACAATTGAGCTTTCCATCTATATTTCAGTGGTGTCTTTTATCATCTAAGTCACAGTATCCTTTTATACCTGTATCAGAAGTGGGCTTCCTGTGGCCCCTAAATCCTTTATTCATGCATTAGATAGAGGCATCTATTAAACAGTCAAGGAATCCCTCTGCAGTAGCCAGAACAAGTTGGCAGACATTACACCAGGCTAGCCAAGCCCAGCTTACCAATGAGCCCTTCCCCCCAAAAAAACACCCTATACTGAACAAAGACTCCAGTTCTAGCCATGTGCCTTTCAGCCTTTACACACAATTCTCTTTACATACCTTATTGCTGTCTCATCAAATCTAGATTATACCTAGATTATATCAACCCATAATGCTGAATGCAACCTGCCATTTGTATTATCATACTTTCCCTTGATATTGACAAGCTTCTCTTTTAGCAGTCTCAGGCAAACACAAAAACTGGGGCATCAAGTATGGTGCTGCCATACATGGATGGTGAGCTGTATTCAGTTTGGTTGCTATAATTTCTGCCCAATCAAACCATACAAGATTTCGCTCTCTTTGAAGTGTGTGAAACTTTTTACAACTGCCCTACCCAGTCAGATTCTGAGCCACTACATGCATTAAAGATTCCTGCATTCCTCTCGATTGTCGCAGCTCTTTCGGATCATTAGAAATGAAATTGATGCAAAAGAACAGCTGTTAGAGGTTGGCAGGCTTGAGTGAAGAAGAATAAGGAGGTAAAATAATTCCTCTTTCCTTTTCCACAAGCACAGCCATCATGAGGGGAGGGGACAATTTCATCCCTTGCCCCTTCTCTCTCCAGCACATTAGTGCTCTTAGAACTGATTTTTTTAGAGGAGGGGTGGTGTTGAAGCAAAGGAAGGGAATGTGGAAAACTGGGTACCTTCTGCATATAAATAGAACAATACACCCTTTTTGCATTTCCAGAGCTGTTTCTTTCAACCAGCAAGCTCTTCAATCCTAATTCCTCTCACCAGGCTTCATTTAGGCCTGTACATGCATCCTTCTCCCTTTCAATGACCCAGTACTACTGAGGGAAGGACCCTGTCATTATAGGCATAATCACCAATAAGATATATCAAACATGTTGTCCCTATCCAATACCCCATGCCTATTGAAGAAGCATTTATCTAAAAAGAAATTCCTGGGTGCCTTTGGCTAGTTATGTGGAGCTCTATGTAGATTTGTTGGTGCATTGTGTTATAATTCACAGCCATCATTGGTATGATGTTTTTTTAGCTCGACTGCTAAAGGGCTAGAAATTGAAGATCCATTTAGCACTAAAAGCCCAAACAAATTTCTAACAAGGATCTTCAAAGACAAATGGTTACTTTCCATTGAAGTATTGAGCTCTTATGAACACTTTGGCTTGTTTTCAATGGACTATGTACATTGCATTATCTTTCTGTTATAAAAGGAAAACAATCATAAACCTTTAAGTAGAGCTGATGCTGAGAGGTGTAGGAGTACATTAAACGCTGCTGAATTTTATAAAAAATGTGCCTTCTCGTGACAGCTAAAAAGATTAATTTCCCAATACACAGGATAAAAGACAGAGCACAGAATCCATCATTTTTGTGGACAAGGGTTTCAGAGTCCATTTGTTTGTTCCTGTTTCCCATAGCAAGTGGTTCAGCTGTTGTCCAGCAGCCCCACCCTGCCATATTTCCTACGTATTTCTTGCACCCTGAGTCATTTTGCCCAAAGCCAGCATACAGATGAATACATCGAATTTGGTATTAAGGCAGGTGCTTCAGGTATGAAGCTACTGTGCAGCTGATATCAAGAGGAAGTAACTTGATTGCATGAATACTAAATACTCAAGGGGCATATTAATCAAATATTTTTGGGTGACCCTCCAAATCTTCTCACACTTGTAACAATTAATTTCCCAGATTTGAAGGATATTAACTGAAACTCTCAGAACTTCGTTCACAATACAAACATTGGTGATGATTTGGAAGGTCATCAGCCCATCCCTGACTACTGTCAGCATGTCTGAGTCTTACCTGCCTGCCTTGCTAATGTAACCATATGAAACAAGACCCATCTTTGGACACTGTGGACACTTTCCTGGTACCCCTTATAGTATAAAGTTGAAACAGATCCTGAGCCTTACACCAATGTAAAGTGGGATTCTAAATATGAACATATCACAGTTTAGCTCACATTCCACCAATAGGTAGCCCAATCTTGCACTTATGATTCAATGACATTGAATCCTGATTCTGCAGCAAATCCTTCTGCTGAAACCGCAGGATTCTGTGGGAGTCTAGGGAAGTTGATAGCTTTATCAAGAGGCTGACTACTTTGTAGAGTTTCCTATGAAATTTGCAGTTATGAGTGCTAATTGCTGAGACTGCCTTGGAACCTTAAGTGGAGAGAAGGTTGATATGATTGTCTTCTAGGGAGACCCTTTTCCACACAGTGGGGCTGCTTCTCTATTGACATGTGAAAAGTACCTTTGGGCAGCTGGAAATTTACTAGAATCTATCTTTACTACTACAATCCATAACAGGTTGAAATGAGCAATGTTTTTGCAGTAGTGCTTGGTGTTTCCTGTGTTAAGGTCTTTGGACTTCACAATCAGTCTTCTGAATCAGCATTCAATGCTCTACTTGGGGCTGCCATCGAAGAGTGTCCAGAAGCTTCAACTGGTGTAGAATCCTGTGGCTAGTATGCTTATGGAGTAGGTCTTGGGATCAGTACCATTCCAGTCTTTTTCCAACCATAATGGCTCACAGTTTTCTTCAAGACTCACTTCAGGGTGTCAATATTGACATTTAAAGCTCTGTATGGCTTAGTGCCTGTGTATCTTAAGAACTACCCACTTCCATATAATTGTATCCAGACATTAACATCATCCCCGGAGGCTCTGCTTTGGGTGCCCTGTCATCTGAGGCTACATGGGTATCTACCCAAAATAGGGCTTTCTCAGTCATTGCACCAAAATTGTTGTTTTAACATTTTCACAACTTCAGAAACCATAAATTAGATGGAAAGGTGGCATAAAATGTTTTAAATAAACAAATAAAATAAAATCACCATGTCCTGTAGTAAAATGTGGGGCCCCATGAAGGTAGCCAATTCATACTACGGGGATTTACTACAACTTTGACATGAGGTTCTGCAAACTCAAGTTTTCCAGATTACTGAGAAAACATTTTAAACATGATAAAATGAGGTAAAAACAAAATCCAAATTACTATAGCATAAGTGCACACACAAACACTGAAAATGTCTGCAGTTTGAAGACTGAATATTGAAGATCACCACAGTCACCACAATATACTCCAGGCAGGGCGAAGAGGCAGAGGAGAATGAGAAGGCAGAAAGCAAGGGGATACAGCAGTAAGCAGAAGGGAGAAGAGGAAGGAGAAGATTTATTCTGTCCCACAATTCCTTGAGATTCAGTCAGACACCAGAAGAGGGTAGAAGAAGGGGCAGAAGATCTGGCCACAAGAAGAGAGAAATGGAACTTACAGCGGGGGGGGGGGGCAAGGAAGAAATGGAGGGGAGCCATGGGAAGCCCCTCAGTCTGGTGATAGCCAATTTTTACATGGAGCATTTCGAGAAACAATGCAAACCCTGTGTCTGTGTTTGTGTTTTCCAAATGACATCACAGCTTTGTTTCAACAGTGCCTAACAACCAGCTACTTCCAATGGAACTATGATTACTATGAGCAGACAGATGGGGTAGCCATGGGAAGAAAGGAGGAAGAAAGAGACTCTGCAAATTAACAAAACTTGGCTGCCAGTACTTAAAAACACCAGAATCAAAGGCCAAGGGCATGCTGGGTTCATAGACAATGGACTCCACCCAATCACTAAGACTGTTGCTGCTGCAGGGAATGCAAATATGAATCACTTCCTGGACTGAAAAACCCCACACGCATTACAATGCAGTCAACCACACCTTTGCATAGCAAGTTCCACCCAAACACCTACTGATTGGTTCCCCACTCTGGGACATGGACAATATACACCCCACCAAACATTCCCTTCTCACTGGACACAGTGTATAACAGACTTCTCTCTGTGATACTCCTCTGAAGATGCCAGACCCAGATGCAGGTGAAACGTTAGGAACAAAATCTACCAGACCACAGCCCAGAAAACCCACAACAACCAGTTGAATCTGGCCGTGAAAGCCTTCAACTTTGTTTAGAGTATACCAGGCAAATTGTCTGTGAACATGAATGCTGGTAGAACAATGATTTCCCAAGACCTCTGTTCTGGCTCCAGTAAGTGACTAAATGATTGTGACATCACCTAGCTATATCCCTAAGACGCCCAGGGAAGAAAATGTCACACAATACATGGGAGTCCTGTGAAAAGAATAAGGAAAATGGTTACCCAGCATTGAAACGGATGATTTGTATAGATTTGTATAGATTGGCACAGAAAGAAAGAAAGAAAGAAAGAAAGAAAGAAAGAAAGAAAGAAAGAAAGAAAGAAAGAAAGAAAGAAAGAAAGAAAGAAAGAAAGAAAGAAAGAAAGAAAGAAAGAAAGAAAGAAAGAAAGAAAGAAATTTTCCTACTCAGTGAACCATATTCTTGAAAGAAAACATAAGGCAAGAAAATTATTAAAGTGCGTTAGTAATGCACACATCTTTATTATGTCAACCATTTGCCAAAAAAGAAGCGAAAATAAGATTGGTGTAAAAGCCACTTAACTTTTTTTCTTTTTTGAAACTACACCATCTGCTTCAGATAGACTATCTGCCTGTGTCTGATGGATTCACACATTTTAAAGCCCCCAAGTAACCATTTGAATGAAAATTGGACACTGCTTGTAACTTGGAAAGCTTTTTTTACTGGAGAGGTTTCCCATTTGTTCAATTAAGTGTGTATATAAGCAATACACTTTATGAAATTTATCCCCAAAATAGAGAGGACCAAAACAATATTGGTGGCAGATGGCACAGCTGTTGTACTGACAAAGCTATCCATGGGAAAAAAATGCATAGAGAGTGAAGTGATTCAAAATATTGCAGTGGAGAAGATCACCAAGTTTCTCATTCTTGTTTCATAATCCAGCTGTGCTCCATTAGAATACAGTAATAACGATAGTGAAATCTTTTTTGAGAGTGCAATTTAAAGCAAGTGCATTCATAATTAGCATCTCATTCCTTTAAATAGCATTAGAACATAAGCCCATTGACTCAAATGAAATTTAACAAAATTACACAGAAGCAAATCCCAATGCATTGAGTAAGACTTACAGTCCAATCCAGACAGGGAGGGGAGAGGGCAAATTGGCTCTTGGTTCCAGCATGAGATCATGCTAGTGCGTTTGCTCACCCCACAGGTGTAAGTGGAACTTATGCCAGTGGGGAGGGCAAACTGAGAGTTGGGAGGGTGGTACAGAACTCCTTGGTGCCCAGCCTGGAAGAGCCTGTACCCCACAGAGCCTAAAGCTGTAGGATGACACAGCTGGAGGCATTCTGGGGGCATTCCTGGAGGTGCAGTCAACTTTAATCGATTTCCACTGGGTTTTTGTACCAGGAACACCCCGGTGCAGCCCTCAGACTTGTGCCACCAATATAGTGACGTAAGTCTATTTTATCTATGGAACTGTTTGAGTGGCAGGCGGCATTTGGAATTTCTTTCCTGCCTGCACCACCTGGAGCCCCTTTAGGGGCAATGTAGTGGCACCTATGCCACTCTGTCTCTTGACACATCACAGATCTCCCCCAATCCCTTTTGGACTGTGCTATTAGGAAGCTGTCCTAACCCAGTCTATTCAGAACCCTCTCAAGTCTACTCAATAGAGCTGATTTCCAATGAAATATTATTAGGATACTGTTACTTCCTGGAAAGATACATAAAATTGCAACTTTAATGCCACGTGTTGAGCATGGTCCAGCAATGGATATTTGTGCGTGATCTCCTTCCACAACTTTCCACACTTAATTTAGTTTTTAGCTTTTTAAAGTGGAGTGCTCACAAGTTTTTGTTGTGAGTTTATTTTAAAGATTTCTATCCCCACTAACAACAAAAATTGAAACAGAATAGTTTAACACAAAAATATTGAAGCCAGAAATTGCTTTGTCCCCAAAAAGTATAGAAGGACCAAACTTTAAAAAGGATGCTGTGATAGTCTGCAATCACAGAAGTTTGGATTCAGTGTGTACTGTGGCCCTAATTAGATGAAATACAGTTTTGTATTAACTGTTGAACTAAGCAGATTATTGTGTTGAAATTAAACACTGAAATAAGAAAAATGCAGCAAGTCCCTTTCAACAGATGGGATGGTTTCTAGAGAATTTCCTTGGGATTCTGTCTTCCTCATTACAAAAGCTTCACAATTGCAGTACATAATACACACTCACAAAAGTGTCAACACGGAAGTGTTGGTCTGTAACCACATTTTTCCACTATCCTTTGTTTCAGGATCTGAGCGTAGAAAGAATAAGGTAAGGTAGAGAGATAAGTATTTCCACTACAACAGGCTAGCAGTCCTTTAATTAAACCCCCTGAAAGTTTTATCACAAAGTTTAAAAAGGAAAAAGAGTTGCTGGTGAATAATGTTTCCCCTTCATACTTTTTTAGTTCCCAGTTTAACAAAGGTATTTCAATGAAATCTATACTTCAGCCTGGGAGATTTCTTCTTGGTATTTTCCAAAAGAAAAATGAGTGTAAGAAAAAAGATATGTAAATTGTTCCTGACAAATTGCCACCAGTTCCTTATTCTTCAAACTCTCTTCAGATGATCAAGTTGTATTAGGAATACATAAGGGCTAAGGAAACAATTTTCCATTGGTTATTTGGTACAGACCCCATGTCCATATAAGTTTCATGGTCCCCAGTTGCGTCTGAGAGCCTTTTACGAGCTATGCAGAAAAGCATAGGCATGTATGCATCCCACCAGATTGTGAGAACAGGGCTCAGAGTAGCTTCTTTCCATGAATGATAGAGAGAATATATAACTGCAGAGTAAAGCCAGATATTAGCAGACAGAACTGGTGGGTTGCAGAATGCCAGGTTATTAATGACTATTCAGGGAAGGTGGGAAGCAGTTCAATGTGAATACTTAACATGAAAAGCCATGCATCCTACTCTGAGCTCATTGAAGCAAGGACAGGATATCCAGGTGATGTTGATAGATTTGTCTATGTCCTTGAGGCATGCATCCAAATCGACACACAAATTATAATCTATCAGTTTAGGAAGGGTGGCCTTGTAAGGAATGATGTTTGACCATCTGCCAATTCAGTTCCTGTCCTGTTCACCAGTCATGAATAGGGAGCTGGTTTTTAAAAAATGATTGAGTCAATAGTTTGTTTATCTATTCATGTCTGTTTGGCAGTTTGCTTTGTTGTATTCCTTCCTTAACTGTGCAGCACAGCAAACACACTTGACTGTTCCCCAATGCACATTCTTATACAGCCTGAGTTCTGCTTCTTATCCCTTTCTGTGGAATTGCTTCACTTTAGCAGGCAAGTGTTTAAATAGCCATGTTAAGTTAAATTAGTCACAAATGGCATCAATCAGTCATGAATGGATGCTGTGTTTTAACAAAATGCTACCCTTCAGGGGCTCTATGGAGCCCCTAGTGACATTGATAGATGCCAACCATTTTGAATCAGCAACATCTTTGTGCATATGCAGTTTTGTTAAAACCCAGTGCAAATCTATTTGGCACCCATTCTCATCTGCTCAGCCTGAACTGAATAAGCTGCATGATTGGCTCATATGTGACCAACAATGTCAAATGGCATAAATTCAACTATCAAACATGTTTGTGGTGAAATCTGCAACGTCATGAAACTGTGACACATCAATAGAAAGTTGCAACTATGGCCCGTTCTATACAGGAAATGTATACTGGGTTGTAGTCATGATAAAGGAACCTGTTTTCCTGTTCACATGCTTCCCATGCCGGCAGCAATCGGAGGCCACAGAAACAATCCAGGTTGCTGTCATGCCTTCACATGGAAATGCTTCTCTTTTTAAACAATTTCCAACAACACATGAGCATCTAGGCAGGGATACAGAAATGAACAGCCATGCCAATTGTCCCATGATATGACCGCCTGCACCTGTGCAGCTACACAGATGAATTATTTGTTATTTTTGTTTTGGTATCTGATTAATGGATCATATAATCTGGGTCTGTCATCAAACTCATCAATTTCCCCATCTAATTGGCACAGCTATTTTACTAACTTTTTTATGCTGATGAGTCAGAAACCCCGTGCCCAGTGGCAGACTCTCTTGAATTGCCTGACTGGCCCCCTGTCTTAGTACAGGAAATTGCTGATTTGATAAGTGGTCTAAAAAATGGGAAAGCGGCTAGTCCAGATTCAATTATCCCAGAGATTTTGAAATCAGATCTGGAGTGGTGGACCCCTCTCCTGACGGCAGTCTTTACCATCATTAATAATACAAACGTTATCCCAAACAGCTGATGATTAGCCATATTAGTACCAATTTACAAAAAGGGAGACCCTACTGATCCTTCCAATTACTGGCCAATTAGTCTACTATCGGTAATTGGAAAGCTCTATTCAAAATTATTATTAATTAGATTACAAACTTGTCTGGATCAAACTAAAATCATTGGACCTGAGCAAGCAGGATTTTGTAAGAATAAATCAACCTTGGATCATTGTTTAGTACTCTCCCATCTGGTAAACAAGTATACTACTCGCAAAACTTCTAAATTATTTGCTGCTTTTATCAATCTAAAAGGAGCCTTTGATACCATGACAAGAAATCTTCTGTGGGACAAGAGGAGGTCATTGAATGTTGACCCCAGGCTTCTATTCCTGACCAAACAGTTGTATACTAACACTGCTTGCCCAGTTAGATGCTCCGGTGAAGGTCAGTTAACTAGCAGAATTAGCACCCCTAGGGGGGTTAAACAAAATTGCATACTGGCTTCTACTTTATTCAATTTATTCCTCAATGATTTACCTCATGGTTTGGCGTCAGTGAATGGGCATAGTCCTAAATTACATCTTACCCATGTTCCTTTACGGTTGTATTCAGACGATGCAGTGTTATTGTCCTTGTCCAGTATTGGTCTTAAATGCCTAATGTACAGTTTTGCTAATTATTGTGAAGAAAACAGACTGGAAATTAGCTATGTTAAAACCAAAGTACTCATTTTTGCTAAGAGTTGGAAGCCCATGTCCTGGCAAATCAAGGGCCACAAAATTGAGCAGGTCAAATATTTCCGATATCTTGGCATTTGCTATAAGTATAATTTGTCATGGTCCTCACAGCGATTAGCAGTAACTACCTCGGCACATACAAACATGACAGCAATATATCACTTTTTCTACAGTAAAGGCAATCAATACATTCCCGCTGCCTTGAAAGTTTTTGATGCTAGGATCAGTTCCTTGTTACTGTATGGTTCCCCCATTTGGATTTCAGCAATAAATAAATCATTTAATTTATTACATTCCAAATTCCTTCGGAAACTAATGGGGCTTCCTAGATGTGTGCCTTATGCTGCGTTGTGCATCGAGATGGGCCAAACAACTATAGAAACCTTGGCATGGATAAGGGCCATAAAATATTGGCTGCATATACATTTTCTAGTGGGATCCAATAGTTATATTCCCTCTTTGTTATCAGATCACTTTATTTCAGAATGGTATACTTTGCTCTTTAGAAAGGTTGAAACTATTGGTTTCCCTTTGGGATCACTCCTTATGCTCACAAAGGTGGAAGCCTTCAGACTAGTTAAGAATAGGCTCTTGGATCTTGATTTTCATTGTTTGACTCTTGCAGCCAAGACAACCTGCTCCCCAACTACATTATTAATCCCATGCGAGCGTGGAATTATGCCAACATATCTTCGTCTGCTAATTAATCCCACCCAGAGGAGAGCTTTGGCTACTGCAAGACGTAATGTGCTGCCATCAGCTCTCCTGGAGGGAAGATTTAAGAATATAGAACGTTCTAAAAGGGTTTGTTCTTGTGATCTGGTTACAGTTGAAACACTTGACCATTCTCTGTTTGCATGCCCTAAATATGATAAGATACACATGAAATAAATGAATTCTATTGTCTTGCAATGTTCTCAGTGGCAAGAGTGTTACAAGATACCCAACCTCCTGAACAGCTCTGATGTGCTCTTTTGCGAGACTGTTGCAAATTTTATACTGGAAATTACTAATTTTAACTGTGTTTTTTAATCTTGTTTTACTTTGAAATTTTGTCCTGTTTTGTATGCCAATAAAGGCTTCTTGTTGTTGTTACACAGATGCAACCTGCACATTTAAAAAAAAAGGAAAAGGAATCTCCCTGGAATGACCAGGCAATTGCGAGGGGCTTCTCTCTGACAATTGAGGGAAGGGTGGAAGGAAAGCAAATGAAGCGCCTCCTGACTGGCCGTTCAGCCGGGAGCAGCTCCTACCCTGGACTTCTCTTCTTGACTATCTAGCAATTTTCAAATAACCCGTGATAGGGAAAATAAAATGGGGCAGACTCATTTTGGAGGCAGGACCTGTGCAAAGTCCCACCCCCACCACAAAAACCACAGTTTTTAAAGCATCCTACATCTGTTTGTTGGCCCATGCAGAATTGGCCTATGTTAAATAGTATTTTAGGGCACCAGCAATATAAATGGATTTAATTTGGATTTCTAAAGCATTTTAGTTGCCAAGAATATTTTTTCTAACCTGTGTTGTTTTCATGCTAGTGCTTTCCTCTTACTTCAACTATGAGTCTACCCTCCCTGTTCCTTTTATTGCTCTCTTATAAGATATGCCTCAAGGAACAAGTTTCTAATAACCTTCTGTTCTTGCTCTCCAAGTATTTATATCAATTGCAACAGCAATTTTCAAATAATAAAAAAGGAAATACATAGGACTGAACTTTATTTGAAGGGAACTTTGACTGCAGGAGAATTATTGCAAACTCGTATCAACGCCAGGAGATGTCTTTAGTTACCAGCTATCATCTTCTCATAACTCATTGGCATACTTTGTCCCTTCTGTCCCACAGATAGAGCTAAACCACTTTGCTGCACTAGCAGAGCTACCCTTCACTCTTTCTGCTGTTTTTTTCTGAACCAGACCTGAGCAGTCACTGGCCCTTTCTTCACAAGTAATCTAAAACGTTTGCAGAATGTTTGCAAAACGTTTTCAAAGCCCAACCCCTGGTTTATCCACAGTGACTCCCTCATAACATGTCATGGCCCTGTGAGGGTTTTTTTTCTTTCTTTTTTGGCTATTTGAAGAATTGATGCTTTGAAGAGTCAATGCATGGATTCTGTGGTGCTGTGTGTAACTGATTCTTTGAACATTTGACCTTTTTTAAAAAAAGAAAATCACAGAACTGTTTGAACAGAATGCACTTTGGGACATGATCAAATGGCACCATGGGGTAAGTTCGGGGATGGCAAAGCAGCTAATGGAAAATGCAGCAGGAGAAATAAAATGTTGCATATTTGACTGACCAACAAGAAAAAAGCAGTCTAATGGCCTCACAGGTGCATACAATCACCTTGAACCCTTAGGATTTTAACTTTATCTTAGTTAAAGACAAGGGTGGGTGAAACTGCATGAATCAGAAACCAAAAAAGGGTCTGAAGTGCATTTGCAAAGATGAGCACCATTTTTACCCATGGCACTTTCCTTCCACATTCTTTCTCCTTTTCATACACCCATTCAGCCCCTTCACATCTATAGGTAAGCATCAGATTAAGTATTGGTAATTGTTTCTGGCTATACTAAGCAGTACAGAGACAATACATGTGCCTTAAACAATACTAATGAACCCAAAACAGTAGGGGTTTCCCTGCTTGTGAGATTAAAGGAGGTACAGACAATATAACAGCACATAAAGCTGCCTTAGCCCTATTCACAAGTTACAGTAAATGCATGTAAGTGTGCACTTATTTTTTATTTATGCATATGTTGAGTAATTTTCATGCTACATTCAGCAACTGTACATCTGAACATTTGATCAAATGTTCCCCAGGCTTATCCAGGTGCTGGTCCCTGGTTTCATATGTAAAGCAAATGCCCATTGGCAAATAAAACTATGTGTGTTTCCTGTACCTTATGAACAGGGCTACTGAGTCAGACCATTGGTCTTTGAAAGTCACTTCTGTCTACTCTAACAGATAGTGACTCCTAGCATTTCTCATTGAGGTCTTTACATCATCTGGATCCTGATCCCTTTTAATAGAGAGTACCAGGGATTGAAACTGGGACCTTCTGCATTGACAGCAGATGTTGTAACACTGAGCCATTATACTTCTATTGGATACAGCCATTATTTCTAGGAATCTGAATCCTCAGAAGGGCTACAGGTGACAGTTGTTTCCAAGGGTAGCCATGTTGGTTTGCAGTAGAACAGTTAGAGACAAGAGTTTCAAGACAGAAGCTTTCAAGAGTCAAAACTCTCTGCATCAGACATGAGTAAAAATGGAGATCTGAGTCTTATTTTGTGTGTGCAAAAAATAATTACAACATTTCCCCTTACTGCCAAACCAATGTTACTGGGCATCTTGCCGGAAAATCTTCCTAAGAAGCTTAATGAATTATGTTGGCACTTATTAACCGCAGCAAGAGTAATAATTGCATCTCGTTGGAATATTGATAAAGATCTTCACCCAGAACTTTGGGAAGATAAAATCAGAGAACATGCTATGGTGGGTAAACTAACAAACCTCATAAACAGACAGTCAAAACATGAATTTGATGAGAAATGGGAACTTTATTTCTTATTTGAGGATGAATCGACTATGTAAAAAAATAATAACAAGAAGAACATTAATCTGTTAATGATCAAAATACAAGAAATTGTCTAGTAATGATGCTGTAGAGCCAGTGG
Organism: Sphaerodactylus townsendi; assembly: GCF_021028975.2. NCBI lineage: Eukaryota > Metazoa > Chordata > Lepidosauria > Squamata > Sphaerodactylidae > Sphaerodactylus > Sphaerodactylus townsendi. Next base: position 42,252,814 of record NC_059428.1, on the reverse strand, counting down.
ACAGAGGGTAGTGAATTTCATGATGGTATAATGTTCTCTCTGATAATATTAGTTTTGTAATATCAAGATCCAACGTGTTAGAGCTAGTATTCATACAGTGGTTGGGTAGCTGTATTATCTTTTTCTGTTTTGTCTTTGATTTTTTTTCTTTTTTCAGCTTCATATTTCCTTTTTTGTTTGTTAATTATATTGAGAAAATTAATAAAATATTATTTTTAAAAGAAATCTGAATCTTTTTATCCCAGTCAAAAGGTGGGAGGGGAGTTGTAAAGAATTTTTGTAAAACATGCAAAGGTAAAATGCATATTGTAATCACTATGCTATAATTTTAAGAGTGGGGTTTAAAAAAGAGGGCATACAAGCCCCATACAATAAAGTTGGGAGTCTGTCCAAATACCATGTTTCAATTTCCATATGGAATATTATAATTTTGCTGTGCTTTCTTCAATTACAGGGTTTGCAGAATTTGTTTACTCTGCTGAGATGAAGTTCAGATTAAAATAGGGAATGAGAAAACCCTCGACACTAGGGCTTCCTCAACACTAGGGCGAATTCCACATGGGCGAAAAACAGAGGTGGGAAAATGGTGTGAAAACGGTGTAAACCCTTTTACACCCTTTTAAACCATTTCACACCATTTTCACACTGTTTTCACACCACTGTTTTTGCCCCATGCGGAATCCGCCTAGGTGTCAACATAATTCAGTAAAAAGGATCCACATGGCTTCATACATGTATAATTCCATTTACATCTAAAGCACAGGGTAGAGGTCTAGTTTCTCATAACAAAAAATCACACACATGAATGTAGGGAACTAAACCCTGAATCATCCACCTTCTTCCTTTATTGCATCTTTCACTTCAAAAGGTTTTTTTCCCCTCACTGCCCAGCACTGAATACTGGACATACTGAAAAGGGAGCAGGCAGAGCAAAATAAGGAAAATGCAAGGTTCAGATGCCTTTCCAACACACACTGGCTTGAATGCATGGAGAGTTGCCAGTGACACAAAAGGTTGCCAACCTCCAGGTGGCACCTGGATATCTATTACAACTGCTCACCAGACAACCAAGATCAGACAGGGAGGGGCATCCATTGGCCATGGTATGATTTCAGTTCTCTCCAAGAATTACCAAAAACTTTATGATAAATCAGTCCTCTCCAGGAGTTTCTGGCAATCCCTAGAGTTGGATAACATAGCTTCCAGATTTTCCTAGAAATGACATCATGTCCTAGGTCTCATTCCCATTTTTAAAAATTCTTTCACCACACCAGTGGGGTGAAGAATTCTGCAACCCTACCGTTGTGCTATTTCTGCTCTTTTCCTGTTCCAGAGGAGCAGCAATTTAGGGAGACTTTTTGAATGATAGTGCAAGGTGTAGGCAAGAAAACTGAGCATTTCCCTTTCAGTGGAAATGCTCCATGGGATTTTGAGTCATTGTTTCCTTTAAAACAATGCACACATTCCCAATCCCATTCCTTGCTTTATACATACATGTGGAGTTGCTTATAAATAAATGTGGGTTCCTAGTATGGCAGATACAGGCTGCCTTCTTTCATGTTTTCACCTTTTTTCATAATGGATAATTCCACTTGTGGAACAATGGCTCCCTTTGCCATCATGTAGAACAGATGAAGAGACCACAGAATCAATTTTGTCAGACGTATTTCCTGTTTTTGGGATGCTAGTTTTCTCTAAGGCCCTTTGCACATGGGCCAATTAAACAGGGATAACACTGGTAAAAAAAACAGGTTGGGGGGAGGACTTTGCACAGATCCCGATTCTAAGATGGATACACTCCATGTTTCCCCCCACCCCCACTCCGGTTTTTTGAGAATTGCATTATGTGCAATTATTTTGTTTCAACGTGGTTCACAGCTGCAGCTGAGCAAAAGGCCTCATTAAAACACAAGAAGCCGCATTAAAACACAAGAATCATACATAACATGATTCTTGAAAACCCCTTCCCTTACTCCCAAATGTGGAACCACACAGGGGGAAAGGGCTGTATCATGGCCCGGGGGGGGGGGTCACTCCTGCCTGCCTGCAAAGCAGGCAGGGGGGAAAAGCAGGCAGGGGAGGGGGGAAAGCACCTTCATACAAAGGTGTGGGCCACAGCCAACGTGCTGACTGTCTACAGGACAGTCAGCCATGCAAAGGGGCCAGGGTGAGGATGGGTTCATATAACCTGCCTCCCCCCCTCCCTTTTATTGGCCTGTGCAGAAACAGTCTAAGATTCCCTTTGGTGCATTGTCAGTACTATTGACTTCTAGGCTATCTTTCCACTTGATGGATTCAGGGCACCTTACAACAGTAGGTTCAACTGATTAAAATTTGCAGTCCATATATTATAAAAAAGATGCCATAAAGTCAGTCCCTAACTGACTAAGGGGGATGAATTAAAGGGAATGAATAGAGGGGGAAAGAAAAGGAGAGGAAAGGGATATGGAAGGAAAAAGGGGAAGAAGGAAGTGTAGAGTGGCAAGGGGAAAGGGAAGGGGGGGAAAGGTGACCAACTATGTTGGAATGTCATTGCTGCCCTCAACTGTAGGCCTAGAGGAACAATCCAGTCTTACAGTCCCACGGGGACTGGGTCTCAGTCCTCAGAGCATTCCACCGGGTCAGAGTGAAGGCCAAAATAGCCCTGGCCTTGGCCAAGGACAGCCTTTCAGGTCAGAGATCATCAACAAGTTGTTACCCATAGAGCAAAGTGCTGTCTTGGGGGAATATTTGGAGAGGTGATAAATGCTCCAACAATTAGGAAACCATCTCCTTACCTCTCCCTCAGACTATTAGACCTACATGCTAACTATCTAGAACTTTATTTTTACCAGTGGAAATGCAAGGGCAAAGGTTTCTGACACCAGATGGTGTGCTTCTGACCCTCATTCTTCACCTTCTTTTGGGCTAATCGTGATTTTAATTATCTACAAATTTGTACTTGCTCAAAGGCTAACATTCAATTTATCTATGGAAATTCAAGGCACCCCATGTAAAAAACAGATTTGTCAAACCTTAATGAGATCATTATTATTCATGCTAAATGTAGTTGGAAATGAATTAATAGCAAAACATTTCTCTCCGTTTCTAGAATGCCAGGGGACAGAGGTGAAAAAATGTCTGACTGTGGATAATAGCTTTGTCATTTATTTCTGGTTTTGTCTCACAAACAAAATACTTTCCCCTCCTGCAGTGTAAAAAGAAAAATCTGGAGATATCAAATCATACGAAGCCCTCTGTCACAAAACTACTTCCCAGGAAAGGTGTGTGCTCACTCTTAAACATTCCCCTAGCCAAATAAAGACTTGTTTGTCACACAGTCTGTATGTGTCAGTTATGGGAAGACTGTCCAGTGAATATTGCTTCTATTTTGCTATAATGATGAACTAAATAAGCCCTGGGCAAAGGAACTGCAGGATGCTTTATTCCCCACACCACCATCTTTTATTTCTCTTTGTAACTTCAGCCCTTTCAGTTGTTTTCTATTATCTGCTACAGGTGAAAGATTTAGGAAGACCAGAAGATTTAGGAAGATATTATGCTCCTCTGAGCATCTACAGAGAGAAATTTGAAAATGTCATACAACCTCCTTTCCCCTTTTTGATCAAAACGTTGATTAAAAACTGATTCCAAATTCCTGAAAACATGAAAAAACTATTTCAGATTTTAGTGAGAGACTGGGTAATTTCTCTTAACATCACTACCTGCGATGCCTCCTTTTGTATCATACACATTCAGTACAGTAAGAATTTAGTGTAGTGGGAATCATAATGCCCACCGACAGTGCAAGTATGTGAATGAATGAATTGTTCTGCATAAAGTCAGTTTTCCTGCCTTGCCATGAATGAACATGGAACCAAGAAGCCATGAGGAACAGATAGAAACACCTCACTAACTGTGAAATGCTAATGTTTTGTATGATTAAAGGTTGTGGTAAACAGCAGAGAGGGAGAGGGAGGTGAAAGCCACAGGACAACTGCATGACAATGTGAACACTGAATCTCCTTTTTTGGGCCATCAAAACATACCATCAAAGTCATAATTTTTGTTGTACATATTTTTTGTTTTTTTATGCACCTTTCTTCCCCGTTACCCTTTATTTCTTAACCGTTTGTGGTTTAATGGTTTTTGTTGTATTGTTATTAATTTCATCTTTTTAATAAAATTTAAAAAAAATCTTAAAAAAAATACCATCAAAATGTAAGTAACCTGTTTGACTGTACTGATCATTTGCAGATGGATAGCAAATCAAACCAATGACTGATTGTTACCGCCAGGAAAATGAACAAAATATTTTCCTGAAGTCACGTTGCCTTGTGACACTGGTTCCATGCCCAGACACGGAGACTTGTGTGGTTCAGAAGCCTCCATATGGTTCATAAAGAATGTATATGTGTGTTTGTGCCAATGCTATATGGTTTCCCTTGTGTTTGTGTCATTCTAGGATGTAATAAAAGCCCCTCTTAGTTGAGTTTATGCCTGCAGTTTAGGATTTTAGTTTAACAAGGTTCTTCAGTTAGGTTAAGGTTCTATTAGTTTTAAGCAAGCCCTGTCAATAGGTATCTGTAAAGTCTAGCCCATAAGTATAAGTACATGTGTTCATCCTTCAAGGTTTCCCTAACGTTTAAGTTTAGAAATGTTATTTTTGAAATTTGTGTCTGATGGCCAAAGCAGTGGCCAGAAAGGTTGATATTAAGGGACAACGAAATTAGTCCTGGAATTCAGTTTGGTCCAACACCCAAGTAACCCCATCTTCACCAACAAAAGGGCCTTTTGACTAACAAAGGATGTCACCCTGTTTTGCTATTGGACTGTTTCAAGTTTTACTCTCAGGATTCAGAAGCTCATTGGACTGTTCACATCCTTACTTTCAGGATCCAAGAATTCATTGGATCATTTAAACTTGTCTCTGTCTAACACTCCCAAGGAACCACCTCAGGCAAGAAGGTGAAAGCTTTTCTTCTGGGATTTGATCTCATCAGCATGTGCAAAGGGATTGTTTTCTCCCTTTGGCGTTCTAGGATATTTTCTCTGTATTAGATGGAAGGAGACCGCCCCCTTCCTCTTTTTGCACTATGGGGGTGGGACTGCCCTACACCCCCTTTCTGGGTTACTGGGGAAGTGTATAAAAGGGGCTGATGCACAGCCATGTGGGGTCCTTTTTTGCTGAGCTGTGCCAAGAAATCACTTGCCAATAAAGAGCCTTCCTGCTTTGGAAGGAATTCTGGTCTCCTGCGCCTTTCCTCCTTGCCTTGCTGTCACAAGCTGAAATCACTTGAAATCACTCCTAGAAATCACTTTATGTTACCGGGGCCGTGGTAACATGACTGAGCATGTCCCTATCAGATATGAATGGCACAAAGTCTACAAAACACTTTGCACATTAAATACCGCTGCTATAGTCATTAACTTATTAATAGTAGAAGCCTGAGCAAAGTTATACCTTCCTAAATCCATTGACTTCAATGCATTTAGATGCATGTAATTCTATCTAGGATAGCACTGTACACACCCCTTGGCAAGTCCCTCAGATGCAGCCCTCTATATGTAGCTAATAATGAGATTATTCCCTAAATAGCCTTTCTCGAGCATAAGGAGTCTTGCTCCATCTTGAATGGCTCTTCCTCCAACAGAAGAGTCACTTGTATTCGAGGAAAGCTTTTGAGGTTGGAGAAGGCTTCAAACTTGAGCCAGAAGGAAAGGTAGGGTATAAATGTTTTCATTAATAAGTAAGTAAATAAATGAACTTTGTTCAATGGACTGGTAGGACAGGGGTAGGTTGGATCCACCCCCATGGCAGCTTGTCTTGCAGGATTCTTGGAAAGTGATAGATTACAACATTGTTGCAACACTGCTTCTTTATTGATCCGTGCATTTCCAAATACCCCATAAAATAGAAATGTCGTATAAAGGGTTGCAATTAAATTTCTCATGCCAGCTGGTTTTAGCTTGAAACATCCCATTTCAGTTTTGCAAGAACTGGTCTCATAAGAACTCACAGTTTGTGACATTCTGTGCTTCCTCTGCCCAAAGTTTCCCTTTAAAATTAATGAATTTTTCGCTGTTATTTTTTAATTGAGTGCATCTAAAAAATACAATCTATAAATGGTACAGTTACATAAAATGGAGCTAGAAATGAATTGGGAACACCAGTACTGAAAAGGAGCCAAGCAAAAAAGGCTTTCAATGGCATCACAAAACAAAAGGACATGCAAAAGGGCATATTCTGATATCCCTAGTCCCAAATTCTGCTGCAGGATCAAAAATGTTAGTCATCCCATGGTTTTCCCTGAAAATAATTTTCAAGACATCTTGTGTGATCTATATTCCTAAGATGTGCATGGAAGATTACTTGCCTGACATCAATTCTCAATCAGATCAAGTGGTGAAAAACCATTATTTATCTACTAAACGCAGCAAGGAAAGCTGGCTGTTCTGAAGGAGTCAAATGAGTTTTGACCGTATTTGCAGAGAAACCCTACAGTGCTGCTGGCTTCTGCATTTGTGAGGGGTCACTGCCACCTGGTGGAAATGAACACAATCTACAGAACCAGGTTAGCTTCTGTATACAGCACTGTTTGCATCCCTGTACGTTGTGGCACTTCTTCCTTAACCATTCCCCAATTTACAGCTTTCTTTAACCCAAAATATTAAGAAACATGTCCATCAGCACAATACAGACAAAATAAAAGCAGGGTCATTTCCTTTGAGATGTCTGGCATGTCCTGTCTCTCTCCCCCCTTTTCCCTTGAGTACCTGCCAAACTGTTTTACTTCATGTGACCTGCCAAATGTTTCCCTGCATTTGAGATGCTTTTCTAATTTTGTCAATAGCTTCCTTTAAGCTAAGTCCCTTCCTTCCAGTTCTTTTTGGCTGGTTTTAACAGTTTTGCATTTGTGCTATTTCATGATTTGTTTTATTATCATTTATTATTTCATGGGGTTTTTCTTTTTCCTCATAACTCACTCCAAAACAGAAAATGGCATAATTTAATCTATACTAGCCCAAAATGTTTATATTTGTTTAACTATTGACATGCTAGATGTTGGGCACCAGCGGCTGTTGGAGAGCTTCTCCCAGTACGCGCACACGCACACACACGCGCATACACACACACGCAATAGAACATTGTGTTCTGCAAATAATAATCTACTTGTGGTCCCTGGCACAAAAAAATGCCTGACTATCCTCAACTGGAACCAGAGCCTTTAAGCCTGGTGGAACACTCTTTTAAATGAGATCCTGTGGCATCTGCTTCAGTTTTGCAGGGCTTGTAAGACAGAGCTGAATGTCAGATCTTAAGTCTGAAGTCAATAAGAGCACTCTCATAGTTCACACAGAAGTATTGTCGAAGGCTTTCATGGCCAGAATCACTGGGGTGCTGTCTGGTTTCCGGGTTGTATGGCCGTGTTCTAGCAGCATTCTCTCCTGACGTTTTGCCTGCATCTGTGGCTGGCATCTTCAGATGATCTGAAGATCCATTAGATCCTCTGAAGATGCCAGACACAGATGCAGGTGAAACATCAGGAGAGAATGCTGCTAGAACACGGCCATACAGCCCGGAAACCAGACAGCACCCCATCACACAGAAGTTTTTATTGGACACAGCTAATACCTGGCTTCTGCAAAGCCAGTTCTGCTGGACTACTGGAAAACAGTTACATTTATCCCTCTCAGAATTCCCACCATAAAAACCCCTCCCTGTTTCCCATGGAATGTGAGAAAGAGTGATGTTTGGGAGTTGAACATCGCAAGGACAGCGTAGTGATAGTGCTTCGCCGCTTCCTGCCTCCCCCCTGCTGGTTTGGAGTCAGGGTTGCCTAGTTCTGCTACAGTTGCAAGCATCAAAAGAAAATGAAAGCATTGAAAAGGTTCATTAATATATCAAAGATGAATATGCTTCCCACTCCCCTTCCCTCAGACAGGTGTGAGTCCTTACACCTAGCTTGGCTATTGGTGTCGGGCTCCATCCTGACACTGTTCTATCTGTGGTTGAGGGCAGCTATGGGTTTCCAACTTGTCTGTCCACCTTCCCTGCCCCTTCCCTTTTATTTTATTTTCTTGGGTATTGGTTATGTTTTTCATTTTTGCTTATGCCTTCCACTTTGACTCCCACTTATTAGTTATGGCACAGAAATATAGAGATATAATGCATTGGGATAACAATGAAGATTTTCATCATTATGTGTTGTGATGTTGCTTTATATTATATTGTGATTGTTGTGAGTCACCCTGTTAATGGGGAAGGGTGACCTAACAAATAAATAATAAATAAATAAATTGCCATCAACCAAAAGAACCACGTGGCTACTGTATGTTCTATGCTCCACCCCAAGCATGCGTATACAATAATATAAGATAGAACTATTAATGAACCTTTTAAATGACCAGAGTCCTGCTGAGCATGTAGGATTGTCTAAGAACATAAGAACAAGCCAGCTGGATCAGACCAGAGTCCATCTAGTCCAGCTCTCTGCTACTCGCAGTGGCCCACCAGGTGCCTTTGGGAGCTCACATGCAGGATGTGAAAGCAATGGCCTTCTGTGGCTGTTGCTCCCGAGCACCTGGACTGTTAAGGCATTTGCAATCTGAGATCAAAGAGGATCAAGATTGGTAGCCATAAATCGACTTCTCCATAAATCTGTCCAAGCCCCTTTTAAAGCTATCCAGGTTAGTGGCCATCACCACCTCCTGTGGCAGCATATTCCAAACACCAGTTGTGTGAAGAAGTGTTTCCTTTTATTAGTCCTAATTCCCCCCCCCCCCCCCCCCCAGCATTTTCAATGTATGCCCTCTGGTTCTAGTATTGTGAGAAAGAGAGAAAAATTTATCTCTGTCAACATTTTCTACCCCATGCATAATTTTATAGACTTCAATCATATCCCCCCTCAGCCGCCTCCTCTCCAAACTAAAGAGTCCCAAACGCTGCAGCCTCTCCTCATAAGGAAGGTGCTCCAGTCCTTCAATCATCCTCGTTGCCCTTCTCTGCACTTTTTCTATCTCTTCAATATCCTTTTTGAGATGTGGCGACCAGAACTGAACACAGTACTCCAAGTGCGGTTGCACCACTGCTTTATATAAGGGCATGACAATCTTTGCAGTTTTATTCTCAATTCCTTTCCTAATTATCCCCAGCATAGAGTTTGCCTTTTTCACAGCTGCCATGCATTGAGTTGACATTCCCATGGAACTATCAACTAAGACGCCCAAATCTCTTTCCTGGTCTGTGACTGATAGCACTGACCCTGTAGCGTGTATGTGAAGTTTGGATTTTTTGCCCCTATGTTCATCACTTTACATGTTGCTACATTGAACTGCATTTGCCATTTCTTAGCCCACTCACCTAATTTATCAAGGTCCGCTTGGAGCTCTTTGCAATCCTTTGTGGTTCTCACCACCACCCTACATAATTTGGTATCATCTGCAAACTTGGCCACCACGCTACCCACCCCTACTTCCAGGTTATTTATGAATAGGTTAAAGAGCAGCCAAAACTTAGCCAGAACTTAAACCACTGCAGCCAAAACTTAGCCAGAACTTGTGTTATCTGGAATGAGGGGAATTATTTCCCTTTTGACCTTGTTGCTTTCTGCACGAGGAACAACAGCTCAGGACAGGTAACAGAGCAAGGCTGCCAAGGCTCCTGAAGGAGAGTGAAAATACCCACACACACCCTGTGACCAACTTGCTGTTTTCTTGGGTGGCTGCTATGGTAGTGATTGTTTTCTGTCTTCTCTGCAGTTGCCTTTTTTCCCCTGGCAGCTTCCCAGGTCCCAGGATGAGAGTGAAGAGACTGCAAAGAAGGTGGAGGACTGTTGGAGAAGATGGATCCTTTACTTCTATCTGCAACCTGAGGTTGGCAGCTCACAGCTTAACCATCCTCCACTCCCTGCACGGTGGTAAAGACCTATAGGGCAAGGGCCTTCCTCACTTTCCTAGGACAGGAAAGCATGCCAAATTGGGAACAGTGCTCAAAAGAGCCACAGGTGGCATGTCGAAAAGCCACATGTGGCTCACATGCCACTGTGTGAGTATCACTGCTCTACAGTACTCTGCAGAGTACAGATCTCATATGGTTCCAAAAATAACTGTGGAGTTTCATGCATAAGGGTGGAAAGTCATCCTGTTCCCACCTCTGCCAGAGCAAAACTAAAACCTTTGCACAGGGCAGCTGCAAGATGAATGGGCATGAGTGAAGTGCTTCATCCAGGTGCAGGATTGTCTGTTCACACAGATGTCGGTGACTCAGTAGTAGAGTATCTGCTTTCCATGCAGAAGATCCAAGGTTCAGTCCCCCATATCCTCAGTTTAAAGGATCAGGTGAAATGAAAAGCCTCTACTTGAGACCTTGGAGAGTCATTGCTAGTGAGAGTAGACAGTACTTTTCTTGATAGATCAATGGTCTTACTCTGTGTAAGGTAGCTTTCTGATAATAAAAGAAGCCCTGTAGTGTAAACCAAGCTCTGTGGCTGAACATATGCTTTCCAAGCACATGGTTCTAGACTCAACTGCTGGCATGGTTTAGAGTGTCAAGGGTCAGGAATGAGGATCAAGCATCAAGGGCCATGTCTAGCACTGACAGAACCAACATCAATATTTCCTAAATCAAGGATAGGCTTGGCAATTCAGGTAGCCCAAATCACAGAACATGCCTGAATCGGCGCCGCTTTGGGCATATTCGGGTCACATTCGATACGAATACAAAGACCCCAAATATGAGCCAATCCTGGATTGTTGACATTTGGGATTTGGCGGCATTCGAGGATTGCTGGGAAGGGTGCAGGGTGGGGAGCAAACAGAACCGAAAGAAAGCCTTTCAGTGTTGCTGACTGAGTGCTGGGCTGCTTTGGACTCTCTAAGCAGCCAAGCACTTAGTCAGCATTGCTGAGAAGGGTGCTGGGTGGGGATAATGGGACAGAAAGACTTGCTTTCTGACCTATTCCACCCCTGCACCCTTCTCAGCGATGCTGACAGTGCTAGGCTGCTTCGGACTCTCCTAAATAGTCCAGCACTCAGCATTGTGGGGTGGGGAGGAAACAGGACAGAAAGCAAGTCTTTCAGTCCCTCCCCCACCCCCGCACCCTTCCCAGATATGTTGACTGAATGCTGGGCTGCTTTGGACTCTCCTAAACAGCCCAGCACAATCCCCGAATGCTGCCGAATTTTGGGGGGGGGGGGGAGATTCTTTAGTTTAATTTTTCTCTTTCTTTAAACATTGCTTAAAGGGACTGCAAGCAGGGATCCACTTAAATTCCCTTTAAACAATGTTTAAAGAAAGAGAAAAAAACAAGGAATCCACCCCACAGAACCCACCCCCCCACACACACACTTACTTTGGGGGTGCCTGTCAGGGGTGTATTTTTAAGCTAGTGGCACCAAAAATGCAGGGTATCTTCAGGAGGCTCTCATGATGATACCACCCAGGTTTTGGTAAATCTTGGTTTATGGGGTCTAAGTTTATGGACCCTCAAAGGGATAGTCCTCTTATCCTTTTAGTTCCCTTTGGAAACAATGGGAGATGGGGACACCCCTTTTTGGGTCCATAAATTGGACCCCCTAAACCAACTTCACCAAACTTGGGTGGTATCATCAGAAGAGACTCCTGAAGATACTCTGTAATTATGGTGCCACTAGTCTAAAAAAATGAGCCCCCTATAGGCAAAAAACCTTACAAATACCTAAAAATACAAAAAATTAAGACGGACTCGAATTATTCAGGATATACGAATATATTTGGGAATATCTAATATGGTATTCAGCTTATTCAGCTATACAGATAATTTTATACCCGAATAAAGCCGAATCCTAATTTTACCAAATTTTTTCGATATTGTTCAATCGTAATCAAGAATCTGACAGCTTACTAAGGTCTTCCAGTAACAACACGCTGCCTCAGGCAGAGCAGAATTACTAGCCAGTACCTACTTAGTTGTGTATGACAATAATTAAATTACATAACAAACAGAAGCTGAACTGCTGAGATGAACTTTACTAGCCAAGAATTAGAGCCCCAGTTTAGAGGAATGGCTTATTGCACACCGCTCTTGTGATGTGCTTTATTGTTCAGTGTGCCTAATAAAGCAGTAGGCTGCCTTCCCACTTAATTCTTGGAGTTGTTGGAAGCATAAGCAGAATCATCACTCTTACAGGGAGGAAAAAAGCAAACTGGAACCTTTTCTAAAGATTCCGCAAGTTTACTGTGTTCAATTGCCCATAGTCATGAGGTTATGGACTACCACCTGCATGTGTATTATAAAGGATTAATTTTAAAGAGCTTGGTGAAGAGTGGATGCTTTGCAAGGGCAATATCTCCTCTGCACAGTAGATTTATTTTGATTTACACTCACTCGCCAAATCTATTACTGCAGGTGTGTTTGTAAAAAGCTGGTAAAATACAGCAAAGACTGCAGAGGCCTATTAGATATAATTAAATCTCTCCCCGCAGCTTCTCAGAATAGCTGGGTTTGTCTGCTGCATTTGAATACATGATGACCAGCAAAGCCTCTGCAGCGTAATTCAAGTTAAGCAAAACAGATTGGTTTTTTAAAACAAAAATGCCTGTTAGGACACACTGCAGCCAAAATTTCTCTGGGAAAGAGTGAAGTACGGGCCTAACACAGTGGTGGGATTCAGCAGGTTTGCACCACTTCGGCAGAACCGGCTGTTAAAATTGTGCTTGTAAACAACCAGTTGTTGAATTATTTTAATCCCACCACCGGAACCAGTTGTTAAATTATTTGAATGCCACCACTGGCCTAACAGTTTGGTCCTCTAGTCTGGTGAAACAGGTTTGTTTCCCCGTTCCTACACATGAATCCTACAGGGTGACCTTGGGTTAGTCACAGTTCTGTCAGAACTCTCTTAGCCCCACCTACCTTACAAGGCCCCTTTGTGGGGAAAGCAAGAGAAGAAGTTTGTAAGCCGATTTGAGACTCCTTAAAGATAGAGAAAAGTGGTGTATAAATCCAAACTCCTCCTCTTCTTCTTCTTTGTTTAAAGAGCTCCTTTTTTTATTCAAGAGACTATCATGCATAGGATTACAGCCTTACAGTACAATTCTATGCAGAGTCACTCAAGCCTTAGCCCATTGAGATCAATGGGATTAGGCAAATTCCCCTGCATTTGACTGCAGAGAAAAATGTTTCATCATAGGAAATGCAGGTGGGGCGGAGGGGGGTTGATCATTTCCATTCTTCTCCATGTCTTTAGTTCCTTTGCACATGGTTTAGAGGCTCACCGTGTTACCCAAAGTGGTGGGAGTCTCTCCCTTTTAGAGTGGGGAAATACCAGGACCAGACTCTTGGCTACCAAAATGTCAGGCAAGCTCAAGACCTTATTTGCCAACGTTTTATGGAAATCAGCTTTTGCAAGAAAACTCCACAGGAGAGCAAATAAAGTGTAACAATTTTTATTAAGGGATAATGGGGTTACACAAGCATCCAATAATCAAAGCAGCAGGACACACACATACAGTCCTAAGATGTCAGTGGATAGGACTGGAATAGATGAGGGAATTGGGGAAGTAAGGATTATAGTTACCTCATCTTGGAAAGGAATGATCTAATGAACACAACTGAGTGACCTGCACTTAACTCTGGAAGAGCAAAGCATTGTGGAACAACATCATAGATAGAGAGGTATCGAGAGACATTGAACACTGGCTGTTGGGAGGGGGGGGGTTCTTATAGGGGAAAAGACCCTTATGCAGAGTGAGTCTTAATCTCCCAAGACAAAGAGTCCTGCCTTTCCAGGGAAAGACAAAAGAAAGACATCAACATTAATGGTTAGGTCATTGATCTAATGGGTTGAGACATCAGCTTGATGCATTGTTAGGAACCCCAAGGGATGGATAGAGGTACAGTGGTCTTTAAAACAGGGTTCCCCCAGCCACAGCTCAGTCTGGTAACAACTGCAAAATCCTGCTTAATTTCTTCCCAGCATTTAATTTCTTCTCAGTCATAGATCAGGTGAAATGTTAGGAGCAAAAACTGCCAGATCAAGGCCACAAAGTTCAGAAAACCCACAATAACCACGCACTGAGCTTAACAGCCCCATCATAAGAACATAAGAACATAAGAACAAGCCAGCTGGATCAGACCAGAGTCCATCTAGTCCAGCTCTCTGCTACTCGCAGTGGCCCACCAGGTGCCTTTGGGAGTTCACATGTAGGATGTGAAAGCAATGGCCTTCTGTGGCTGTTGCTCCGAAAGAACCTGGACTAAGTTAAGGCAATGTGCAATCTCAGATCAAAGAGAGGATTAAGATTGAAAGCCATAAACCAATTTCTCCTCCATAAATCTGTCCAAGTCCCTTTTAAAGCTATCCAGGTTAGTGGCCATCACCACCTCCTGTGGCAGCATATTCCAAACACCAATCACATCGCTATGAAGAAGTGTTTCCTATTAGTTCTAATTCTTCCCCAGCATTTCTAAATGAATGCCCCCTGTTCTAGTATTGTGGAGAAAGAGAGAAAAATTTCTCTCTCTGTCAACATTTTCTACCCCATGCATAATTTTATAGACCCCCCCAATCATATCCCCCCCCTCAGACGCCTCCTCTCCAAACTAGCAAGAGTCCCAAACGCTTGCAGCCTTTCCCTCATAAGGAAGGTGCTGCAGTCCCTCAATCATCCCTCGCCGCCCTCTCTGCACTTTTCTCTATTCCTTCAATATCCTTTTGGAGATGCGGGCGACCAGAACTGAACATAGTACTCCAAGTGCGGTCAGCATCCACAGCTTCTATATAAGGGTACGGGACAATCTCTTTTGCAGTTTTATTCCCAATTCCCTTCCCAATTATCCCCAGCATAGAGTCTTGTTCCTTTTCTCACAGCTGCTATACATTGAGCTGGACATTCTCATGGAACTATCAACTAAGACGTTTCAAATCCCTTTCCTGGTCTGTGACTGATACAGCACTGACCCCGTGGTGCATGTATGTGAAGTTTGGATTCTTTCATTCCCTATGCACTTCACTTCTTGCATCTTTCTGCTACTGAACTGCATTTTGCCACTTCATTAGCCCACTCACCCACTTCTTATCAAGGTCCGCTTGGAGCTCCTCAAGAACCTTTGTGGTTCCCACCAATCCTGCCATAGCACTCTGGTATCATCGTGCCCAATAAATTGGCCACCACGCTACCCAACTCTTACTCCAGGTCATTTATGAATAGGTTAAAGAGCACTGGTCCCACACTGGATCCTCCAATAACCCACCCCTACATCTCCACAGTGAGAATTCCCATTTACACCCACCCCTTTGCCTCCTGCTCTCAACCAGTTTTAACCCATAGGAGGACTTCCTCCCATTCCCTTCATTGGTTGAGTTTTCTTCAATAGTCTCTGGTGAGGGAACTTTGTCAAAGCCTTTGGAAATCCAAGTAGACAATGTCCACTGGTTCCCCTCTTATCCACATGCCTGTTTCACATCCCTCAAAGAACTCTCTAGTAAGTTTGTAAGACAGGGATTTGCTCTCTGCAAAAAGCCATGCTGACTCTTTCTCAGCAGGTCTTGCTTTCTTTCTACATGTTTTATAATTTTTATCTTTAATGACAGATTCTAATTAATTTACTCAGGAATAGATGTCAAACTGACTGGCCTTGTAATTCGGTCCCCCCTAGATCCTTTCTCTTTAAAGATTGGTGTGACATTGGCCATCTTCCAGTCTCTACAGGGATGGAGCCTGATTTTGGCAAGGATAAGTTGTATATTAAAGTGAGAAGATCAGCAATTTCATGCTTGAGCTCTTTAAGAACTCTTTGGGTGAAATGCACCAAGCTTGGCCAGGGACTTGGTAACATTTAGTTTATCAATGGCTGCCAGGAACTTCTTCCTTTGTCTACCACTATCTCTTTTGTTGCTAGTTCCCTGATCTCGGCCTCCCAAGAAGCTTGGTTCAGGTGCAGGGAATTCTTCTCACCTCCCTCTTTGGGTGAAGACATAGATGCAAAGAATTCATTCAACTTTTCTGTAACTTCCCCTGTCATCTCTTTAGCACACCCTTTGTTCCCTTTATTATCTAACTGGCCTACTGGCCTCTTTGCTGGCTTCCTGCTTTGATGTACTTTGAAGAACTGTTTGTTGCTGGTTTTGGATGTTCACAGCCATGTGTTCCTCATAACCTTTTTTGCCTCCCCCTTACAGCTAACTTGCTTACTTTGCCACCATTTTGTGTTTCTCTTCTGGTAATTTTATCAGTTAAGTTGGACTTCCATTTTCTAAAAGACATCTTTTTTTTCCTAATAATTCTCAACGTCCCTTGTTAACCATGGTGGCTTTCTTTGACTGGCGCTGCCCTTTTCCTAACCTTATGTGAACACATTCCAGCTTGAGCTTCTTTGTGACTGTGTTTTTAAATAACCTCCAAGCATCTGGACATTTTTGACTCTCTTGATTTTCCCTTTCAGCTTCCTGCGCACTATCCCCCTCATCTTTGAGAAATTTCCCTTTCTGAAGGCAAATGTAACTACATTAGTAGTTGTCACTTGTTCGCATGCAGAGATACTGAATCTGACAGCATTGTGGTCGCTCCATCCAAAGGGGGGAGGTGAATCCTCTTCAAGGAGTGGCAGGGCAGCCACACTGGCAGATTCACCCTCTCTTGGGCACCTACCCTGGCAGAGGGGCAAAACTGTCACTGTGCAGCTGTTGCCGCCTTTCCCCAGCGGTGGGACATGGCACAGGATGCTGTGGCAGCATCCCTGTACCTCCAATGCTGGCATAGCAGGACCAGGCCAGAAGTAGGGCTAGGGCAGGGGAGGGTCCAACATTAGCTCCTGCCCAGCCTTTGCCTGCACTACACCAGAGGGCTGCAGTCTGCACTTAAGCCAATCTTTTGGTTAGCATAAATGTGATGTGGCCCATTGGGGCTTCTCACCAGTGAGGAGGCTTTTTGACCTCCCCATGCTGTCAGGAAGACTCTTGGGAGGGATGGCTGGCACAGCCGCAGTGCCACAGCCAGGTGCTCAGCTTGTGGGTGGTGCTGTAAGACTGTGAGCACTAAGGCAATCATTAAACTCCAACTGATTTCAAGAAGAAAACCAAGTGTTTTCTTTTAAGCAACATATTTCAATGGATAATTATTATTTTTTGGGTTGATCTGTTTGCCAATCCAACCCAAGTGCTGGAATTCCAATCAAATGTGTTAGAATAAGAGCAAGCAGAGATTTGAGTGTTGGATATGGGAGAGCCAGGTTCTAACCCCCACTCTGCCAGGGAAGTTCACTGGGTAACCTTGGGGCAGTCATTGGCCCTTCCTGCGCAAATCACCTAAAATATTTGTAAAATGTTTTCAATCCCCCCCCCCCTGTGTCCACATTCACCCCCTCAAAATTATTCATGGCTGCCCGGAGAGTTTTGTCCCCATTTTCTTTTTAGTTGTTTGTTGAATTGATGCTTCAGTTCTTCTTGCTGCAATTCTCTGTAGTTCGTATCATGAATTTTACCCCCTCCACACACCCCCAAAAAAAACCCACACAGAGTGTGTTCAGAAACACAATAAAATGGCACCAAGGAGGAAGTTTGGGATGGCACAAAGGCGTAGAAAATGCAGTAAATATATCGCACAGCATGTGAAAATGTTTTGAAAACATTTCAGACTAAAGAATTGTTTTAAAAGGAGATTCATTCAAAATGTTTTGAGACAGGAAATAAAACATTTTCAGAACATAAGGGGTAAAAAACAATGTGGAACTCCATGGAGAAAATGTTTTATTTCCTGCCTCCAAACATTTTAAAAGGTTTGTGCAGGAAAGGCCATTCTCAACCTCCCTTACCTCACAAGGTGAGTATAAAGGGGAAGAGAGAAGAACGATGCTGTAAGCGATTTTACATTCCCACTAAATAGAAAAAGCAGGGTGGAAATATCTAAAACAAAATAAATTGAAATAAACCATTAAAACATTGATGTAACAGAGATAAAGTTACTTTAATAAAGTAGGTTTATGAACCTAACTTTTCACAGCTGTATAAAACTAACAAACATGAATGTGGGAGTAATTCTGTTCAGTGTAAAACGATGACATTAGTCATTGTGTAAATAAATGTAATGACCAGATTTTGCCTGATGCATACTAAAACCACTGTTCCATTTTAGAACATTCTATCTCTCCTTTCAAATGTTATTTGATGATATTCTGCTGCCATCTAGAGAGCAATGGCTCAATTGCAATCAGTTGCAACCACTAAGTTTAGCAAATAAATGTTATAGCAGTTCTATATCAATAAAAGTAGAGCCTTCTGAGCTATTGTAAATGAGAATCCTTCAGATGAACACTCTTTTATAGACACATAATAATCATCACTGCAAATTTCAGGAGTCCCATCTTCTTTCTGGCATGGCTCCAGATGAAGTCTTGGGCTGATTTTGCACAGTAAAAATGCCCCATGCTATATCCAGGAACACTGTGCTTTTTACCCTGCTGTTGACTTTGCACTGCTCCCCGACTCTCCTCCACTTGCACCACCAGGTCTTTGGCAATGTCTTCTATGCATACGCAGGCAGCATCGGTTTCCTTAGTTCTGATTGACTGAATCTCCCCCCCCCCCCACCCCGCTCCCCCAACTCACTTTCACCAATTTAGTTGTAAATGACTCTGCACAAAACAGGTACTGGGAATCAGCACCCTTCCCCCTGCCCGGTTTAAAATCCCAGCATATGCGAGGGAATCGCGGTATTCCAAACACACACACACCCTCTAAACTCCTTGCATGTGCAAGGGAATCACAGCCCTCCCATTTGCAGTGCCTTCACACGCCGCTTTTCTGCAAGATTTCTCAAGGTTTTTCCAAGGTTTTGCAAGGTTTCTCCCTCCATGTTTTTTATTCCACTGCAAGGGAATTTTTATTCCACTGCACAGGAGGCCATTGAAATTCACAAACACCAAGACAACTTCAACAAGAAAGAAGAGACTCTGAAAATTAACAAATCTTAGCTACCAGTACTTAAAAAATGGACTGATAACCCCACCCACAATACAATGCACTCAACCGCACCTTTGCATAACAAGTTCCAAACAAACACTTACTGATTGGTTCACCACCCTGGGACATGGACAATATACCCCACGAAACTTTCCCTTCTTACTAGACACAGTGTGAAATGAACTTTTCTCTGTGATACACCTCTGAAGATGCCAGCCACAGATGCAGGCGAAACGTTAGGAACAAGATTTACCAGACCACGGCCACACAGACCAGAAAACCCACCACAACCAGATCTCCAGGAGTTTATGTGACCATGCTGGCTGCTTTTTCACCAACAGCCACATTTTTCAATGAGAAAGGGGAAGACATGTCTAGGCCCACTGCCACTGAGGGCCTACTGAACATGTGCGAGGATCATAACCACACTCATAGTTTGCATGAACTTTGTTACATCTGAACAAACAATTGTAGGCAGGGGCAGGACCACCACACAGATACTAGCAGGTCATGCTCAGTTCCACTGCCCATTGGTGCACTTTGGCCAAGCCATGAATGTAGAGGCCTGGTGAGCCCTAAGGAGACTGTTTTTCTCAGCCCAACAAATCCAAAGCTGGCTCTGCCTCCAGAAGCAGTGGGGTTGAGGTCACATCACATGATTGTCTTAATTGAATCAATTATTCTTCTGATCCCAAGCTCTGGCCTCAGTGCAGTGCAAAAAAGAATCTAGTCTGGCCTTGATAAGATTATCAGGCAGATCAGGTTGCATATTGCTGGTCCTACGTTGATCTATAGATGGGGGAGGGGAGATCTTTAGTGGAATAACCAAGCACAAAATTCTGTGTGGTTGTTTTCCACTTCTTCCTCCATTTCACTTTGAAATACTGTAGCCAAAATGTAGTTTTTACAGCATGCTAGAAACAGCTGAATTTGCAGTTCAATCACATAATAATTGATGGGTACATCACTCTCACCAAACAGCTACCTTCAGGGTGTTAGCATCCCAAAGTAATTTTCTAATACTATGAGAATAGGAAGGTTTATTACACCTCTACTGGATATATTTGAAAAAGGCAACATGCCACATTTTGAAAGCTGACAGAATAATAATGATAACAATGCCATTTGTTCCTATAGATTGCAAAGTTAGCATTCTTCCAGACTTTTCCAGTTCCTCGCTCGCAGCCTCCATTCCATTGTTCAGTAACCAAGATAAGATTAGTTGTGAAATCAAAGAGAAAGGAATCATAAGCAGAATATGAAAATACATCATGATTTACTTGACTAGTAAGAACCGCTTCCTTCAAACCTTTTGATTGAAGGTTGTGTTTAGTTTTAAGATGAGTATTTCAGTAGAGGAAATGCCGAAGATCATAGAAGGGCTGTGGCTCAGTGGCACAGCATCTGATGCAATCACTGGCATCTCAAGTTAAAAGGATCAGGTTGCAGGTGATGTGCACAGTGTATTAGAAATGCAAAAGATTGTTTCCAGGAGTTAGGTGGGGTGTCACAATTTTGCTCTTTGCCTTACTCACTATTCCAACTCAAATGCCAACAACAACTGTTGGTTTGTTTTCACTTCTTTTAAATGTGGGAGTGTATGCCTTTAATAGGTACAGGAACAGAGGCGATCACAAGAGCTAATCAGACAACAAAGATTGCCTATTATGTGTTATCCTTGCTAAGGTTAATAATGGCTGATTAAGAACACAGCTGTAAAATCTCCTATGGCATTTAAATGTGAGAGATGGGCTGTTTTTTTTATGTTCATACTTCTCTGCTGCTGCGTAAGTACTGTTTTTCTTTTATAGGCTTTGTATGAAGTTGGAAGAAGCAAGGCTATCAGGCTGGGACCTTGATTTATTTCTTTATATAAGCTCATAACACCTTGTTTAAGGTAACTGCAAAGTTGTTGAGAACTAGTGGGAAGGGAGTTGTTTATTTTTGCTGTATTGTAAATGTTAGAATTTATTGTTTAAGGGCTTTCTGTATATGTAGCTAATGAGAGTTCTTTTGGGGACCTTCATCAGCTTGAATCCATCTTGAACCCCTTTCCGCACGGGCCAATAATGACGCCCTGGGGACGGCAAAAACGCTGTCCCCAGGGAGCCATTCGCACAGGCGGCGCTGCCAAAATGCAGCAGCGCCGACCTGGCTCCCTTCTCCCTCCCCCAGGGCGGCCTCAGGTCGCCTCCAAAAACCTCCCTCCTGGAGGTTTACGAATGGCACCGCCGGGAATGCGCTGTTGTCCCCGTCCCTCTCCCACTCACCTCGTTGCCTCCGTCGCCCTGCTGGCCTCTGAAGGCCCTCCCTCGCTGTCCTCCAACCCCTGGAGGTCAGAGGGCAGCGTGGGCGGGTCTACGGAGGCCAGCAGGGCGACGGAGGCGACGGGAGAGGGACGGGGAAGAGGCGGGTCGGCCAGGCAACGGCGCTCCGTGGCGCTGTCGTCCCAGCCGGTTCTGGGACCGTCCATGCGAACAGTCCCAGCATCGTCGGGTCGGCGTAGATTACGCCGACCCAACCCCTTCCGCCTCCGTGCGGAAGGGGCCTTAGCCTCTGAAGTCTTCATAAGCCAACCACCAGCAGGAAGTATTGGACTTGGCATTACAGGACTGTAAATAGAAGGACTTGAAATGCAACTCAACTGGACTGTGAAGTGTTAATGTTGAATGTTAATGTTTAATAAGTGTTATTTGTTAAGAAAAGTAAACCATTTTGTTTTAAATTTAGTTGTTGCAACTCCTTCCAAGTTCTGCCCCACAGAACCCACAGATAGAGGTTACATATACCTATCTATCAGTATTAATAAATCCTTTTGACTCCAACAAATCTAATGTTGTATGCTCCTTGCTTCCAAATCCAAAGGAACCATAGCCATTTGGCAAACCATATAGCATATGTCTGTACCTTGATCTGCTGATGACAGAGTAGACAATACCAGGCCAATGGTCTTACCTTCTGTAAGACATTTTCATATGTTCATGAAACCAAACTGCCATTTTTAAGAAGCAACCCTCTTTCTCTGTCACACAAGAAATGCCTGCTGTGAGATATTCATCTATCATCTAAAATAAAGACTATCAGAAGTTGTCTCTCTAAACTCTGAGGATATCTTTGGGTGATTCCCACTACTTGCTAGGGAGGCAGAAACTAGCATTCTTCTTCTCCTTCATGCTTCCTGTGGAGATTACCTCCTCTCTTTCAGTTTCTTTTCGTGCCTATATCTTGTGCCTGTGCTGCCTGTCTTTCTGTCTACTTTACTCCATTTTTTACTTCTTACTGTTTTTTTCTTCATTCATTTCTCTGTGTATCTAAACCTCGCCTGTCCTTCATACTCACACTTCTGCTTCTGTTGGACAGTGAGAATTTTGAACTAAGCAATTGACAAGAAGACATTATTGCTGTTTAGCCCCCCAATAAAACTGGGGAGAGGGGAACATCACAAGCCTCTTTATATTCTCAAGATAAACACATTACTGATAAAGTTTTGTCAGTAAAATGAGCTCCAGATTTTCCCATCTACCACTTACCTGAGATTTACCTGCTTCCATTCTGCATGTGAGAACGCTTTACATACTATGTAACGCTTTGAGACTATGGTACCAGGACAATTATACATTTCCAGTATTTCAAGGACTTTCTTGTGCTGGCTGACTGGCTTGCACATGTGTGTTTTTGTTTTCTTGTATGTGTTTCTGTTTTATGTATTCTGAATGTTAGACACTTTATTCACATTTATGGGTTATTAGGCACTATTCAATAGATCGCATAGTTGCCTAATTTTGTTCTGTGCTGGTTTATTCATTGCAACTTGCAGTTTGGATGTAGTAGGTTTTCGTCTTATGTACACAACTAATTAGGCACATTAAACTTTTGGGAAGAGAAAAAGATGGAAGAGAGACAGGCTCTTAGCCAGCAAGTAACTTTATTGATCTAGCCAAGATACAAAAAAATTAAGCATGGAATTCAAGTTGAAGGTATAATGTGGCATTTGCATTAATACCACAGCAACTTGTTTGTGTATATAAAACCAGTCATACTGAGTAATTGTGTTAGTTTCTATTTAATTGAATGTCCATTTCAAAGTTATTCCTCCCTCTTAATTAGTCCAGAGAAAACTAATGACAAGAAAGGAGTTAGGTGAGGGGATGCCCAAGAATGGGATCAGAGCAAGTAGTGAGATGAACAGGAAGTAACTTCAGGGAGGAAGGAAAGGATCACTAACTCAGCTGCAATGGGGAAGACCATCTGGCATTAAGGCAAGGTGATCCTGAGCAGGAAATGGAAATGCTAATAAACTATGAACAAGTAAAAGGATGTTGAACAGTTAAGATTGAGAAGGACAGCAAAAGGGATGGAAGAAATTATATCATGCCTATCTTAAAGAGTCTTAAATAATTTTGTGCTGATATTCCAATTGGTGCAATGCTAAGATCTAGGATCCCACTGCTGTGAATCCCAACTGCATTCAGCTTCCTGGAAGCCAAAAGTGTGGTAGATGCTGATGTTTAAGCTTTTTTTAACCTTATTATGGGTGTCCGTAACTAAATTCCCAAGCCAAAGATATGTACTCTTGTGAGGCTATGGAAGTATAAGTCTACCAAAACTGACACGGTAGATCATGTTTCCTCCAAGTAATTTTCAGTATTACTTCTCTTTCGGAATTCCCATTTGTAGATGTGTGTGGATCTTCACAATAGTTTCCCCACTGAGAAGTTATTTTTTCCAGTGATGGGGCTGTGGTTCAGTAGTAACCATATTTTGTATGCAGAAAGTCCCAGGTTCAAACCTGGAATCTCCAATTAAGACATCTAAGTTAACTGTATGAGACCTGGGAGAGCCCCTGCCAATCAAACTGTCAATGATATTGAGTTGGATGATCCACTGGTCTGATTCTATGATTCTATGGCACTGAAGAACTTTATCACAGAAATCTGAAGCAATGAAGAGCACTGTCAAGGAAGTTCATCTTCTGACAAATGTACTCTGAAAAACAAAAGTTTGTACACAGGATTTTGCTAAAGTCACATCTTGTAGAGATTTCAAGGCAAGAGATATTCAGGGATGGGTTGTCATTGCCTGCCTCCACATCACAACACTGGTATTCCTTGGAGGTCTTTCTTCCAAATAAGAACTGACACAGCTTAGCTTCAGAAATCTGAAGAGACCAGCTAGCCTGGGGCTATCCAGATCAGGACAATTTGATATTTTGAGAATTCAAATGTGGCTGGTTACATTGGCCAATTTAACTATGTTTACTTAGAAGAAAACCCCACTATACTGGAATAAGTATGTTCTGTGAAGACCTTATATTATCAATAGACTTTTAAAAAATCTTTGGCATTGGCCAAAAAAAGGCTTTAATATCAAACAACGGCTGTGCAGTTATTTCTGGAATATCAAGTAGTACATTCAGTACATTCAGTAGCGCATAGGGAAGCTATAGCCACCTAAAGGAAGGAAGGCTTACTTAAATTAGTTGGGAAATATTCTTGCAAGAAAAGCTCTTCCACCTCAGAACTGTCATAGGTAAAGTATATATCTCAATGGTTAAATAAGTCCCTTACCAAGTAGATAGAATCTGAGTAGCCAAAAGCCCACTTTAGAAAGTGTGTAGATCACATCAACAATATCTATATTCTAAAGCTAAAAAGAAACTAGATTGCAAGATTAAAATGACATCTTACTATTCATGGCAATATGGAGCCATGCAAATAAGACTAGTTCTTCTCTCCAAAAGGAGGATAGAAAGCCAACCATTTTTCAAAGGATGCAAAAATACATAGCATTTTTATATGTAAGTCGCTTAATACATCTGTGATGTCAAAATTTTATAAAATGTTATAAAACACCTTTCTTAAAGGATAGGCACTGCTAAGTATACGTCTTGACAGATTCTGGATGAAGATGGATAACATTTTATCTTTAGACTATGAGCAGCTCCATATTTCAGACAAATGTTTCCTCTTTTCATGCTAGTCAATCCATTTGACCCAAATCTGGGCTCAACCATAAAACTGCAAATATCCCTTCATCCACTCCATTTGGAAAGTTGTTTAACAGTGATGATGATAAAAGTATTTCCTTGGTTAAATGGTGGTTTAGGGGATTATTAACACTGCCTGGGGATAGGTGAACTGAATTACTTGGGAGGAGAGCAAGAACTCTACACTGCTACATCAATATGCTTAAATTTTGACAGTTGCTTGTATATCCTGTCTCCTGCATGGGGATCTGGACCACTGACCTGAAATTTTCAAACAATCACCTCTTTGGTGTAACAGGTCACTCTGTATACTGAGCTTGGGGGGGGGGCGGTATTTTCAAAAGGAAACATCTTTTTGGTTTCAGGGATTTTTTTTTGGCTTGGAGGGACTGCTGCTTCCATTCCATGTTTCCTTTGCTAAAAATGTCTTTTATTAGGATGCAGGGTTTGTTTGTTTCTGTGTTTCTGTGTTTGTTTTAAGGACATTACTACTTTATCATTTATCTAGTGCCTTAGATTGCACCTATTTCTTTGGTTTCCAACCACCAGGGGGCAAGCACACTCCACCTACCTTACTGGAACAGCAGATGGGAGGGTGCAAAAGTTCTTATAGAAGTTAATTTTACAGTTCTTTTATTATTAATATATGAACAGAAAATTATTATCCAGTTTTCAATGAGAAAATCATATGTGATAAGCATATGGGGGTCAGTAGTTTGGGTTGAATAGATTAAAAATGTCGGCAAATGAAGGTAATATGTACCTGAACTATATTTTAGGTTTCTGTATAATTCAGTTCATACTCCAGGCTTCTCTAGGTAACTTTGGCTATACACATTGCAATAGATCACCAGTGTATATTAGTTAAAATAGCCATAAGAACAGCATATCATAGTTTGTGACTATAATCGGCTACAGAATGTATGTTACCTGTCCTGTTCTGGTTCAACTGAGAGCCCCAAGATGTTGGAATTAATCTTAGCTACAAGCTGTCTAGCAACAGAGTCAAAGAATAAGATTGGTTTCAGTGAAAAGAGACCAGGTGTCCCTCACTGCTGAGGTAAAAAAGAGGTTTTAAAAATGGGGCTGCCCAAAGTATACAATGTCATTTCCAGTGAATACATTACAAGAGTGATGTTGAAATAACATTCTAGGATTTGGACAAATCCTAAAGTGTCACATTGATATCATGCTGGTAATGTGATGTCACCTTCTGTTGTTTGCCTGAAGTGACATCATGCTGCTAGAGCAGTGTCATTCCCCAGGACTGTCATTTTCCCCACCCTCATCTACCTGGAGAAGCTCCCAGAGAAAGACAAAGTGATGCTCCTATAACAGTCAGGTTAGCTGATTTCCTATGTAGTGTGGCAGGTCTGCTATATGTTCAAGCTTCACCTCTCAGTTGAGAGGAGGCAAGAATTTACAAATAGACAGAGACTTGATTTCAATGTTCTGAAGGGCCCTGTAGTTAGGAAGGTAGAAGTGTTGTTTATTCAGCTCCTTCCTTGAACAGCATAGTTCCTGGCTTAAAAACATCAATTTCTTTTCTCCTTCTAGGTGAGCTAGAATAGGTCTTCTGTAGATTCTTCAGACAGTTATTACCATGTGTTATTACCACCTTATTATCATTACTGTGAGACAGATGGGCAGCCCCATCCAAGGGGCCAGGCACCTGGCTGAAGTGCTGCAGCCACACCAAACTGCCACCCCAAAAGAGGCTTACCTGTAGAAGAATACAGCAACTTCCAATGTCAGTCTGAGCATGGGAAAACTTGAGCACTGCTAAGCTGTTCTCCAAACCCACTGCCAGGCCTGGGTTCAGACCAGCAACAGTAGTCCAGCCTGAGATCCAAAGGGGAAGCTAAGCAGAAAATCACATAGTCTGTATGAGGAACAGGACTTTCCCCCTATCATTAAAAAAACCCCAAACATTATTTGGGAATTTTATTTATTTTTATTTATTATCATATTTATATATCGCCCCATCCCCTGAGGGCCACTTTGTTGCCTAAAGGGACCCCCAGGTCCCTTCAGAGAAAAACACCAAAATGCAATTAGCAATTAATTTAAGAACCAGATTAAGCAAATAATGGAATTTAAACAGATAGAACAAAGAGAGAACTGAAGTCATATTTTGACTTCAGGGTAAGAGCGTGAAACAAAAGATTGCTTGAAGAAAGTGAACAGAAATCCAGATGAGCTAACAGTGTTGTACCCTGGCTAACCAAAAATACGCAGGAGGGAATTTCTATGTTGTGAGAAAATTTCTAAATGAGAAAAGTAGGAGAAGTCTTGGGGTGTGTTAGAGGCAGTCTTAATTATCTCACCAAGAAATTTCCACTATTCCATATTGACTCAGTTTGGAAATACACCAACGTGATGTAGAGGTTTGAGTCTTGGCTAGAAAAGACCTGGGCTGGAATCTGTGTTCATCCCTGAAGCTCATTGACTTTTTGGGGTCCAATCAACTTAGCCTGTATCATATTATTGTTATTAGTTAAAAAAAAGAATGGTCTCATGATATAATAACCAGGGTATATGGAGGGAAAGTGCTTTGGAAATATGGTCACTACATTAGATATTCTGCTTTTTGTTTATCATGAATCTTGCTGCAGTTTTCCTGGCTGTTTTGGGACCAAACTGATTTTTCCCTAGAGAATCTAAATACAGAAATGATTCCACATGTGATTCCACATGGACATTTCCTGGGTAAAAATGAATACTTCAAGAAAATTCCTACATCTTAGCCATTTTCTATAGACCTTTATCTTTATTTTGCTTCTGATTGAAACCAACTAGTGGTAGCAATATTGTACTAGTGCCAATATTAGCAAATTTGTAGGATGGATGGCTTTTAGATGGCACCTGGAAAATGAATAGTCAAGATCTGATCTGAAATAAAGTGCATTCTGAATACAGCAGCAGGAGTGGCAGTATTGGGGCAAAATGACTCAACAGTCATATGAATGATGAGAACATCATCCAAATATAGCAGTTAAACAAATTACGAACTGTACTTCTGTTTCTAGCTTTGTAATGAATGTCTGAGAGCTTTCTCTTTGTGAATGATTTTGGAGATCTCTCATTGCCTTTCATTTGATGCATTCCAGAAAGTTTCCAGCACTGACCTCCCAGAACTGCTTTAACATATCTGCTGAAAGTCCATTTGGAAGATGTGAACTTTATGAATTGGGCATAGCAAACAGCCTAGGATTGTCAGTGCAAGATACTTTTTGTGGGGTTTTCTGGACCTAGCTAATGCACAGGAGACTAGCCCCAATATCAAATGTGTGCAATTGTTCAGGATTTTCGTCTTTGACACACACACTTGGATGCTCACAGCAAGCATTAACAGAAGGAATATCGACACTGCTATTATTAATTTAAAAAGTGTATTGTCGAAGGCTTTCACGGCCGGAATCACTTGGGTGCTGTGTGGTTTCCGGGCCGTATGGCCTGGTATAATTTAAAAAGTCATTATACCAGTAGGATGTCTATCTGAACAAAAGGTAGAATCATATTGATTTTAAAGCCGGGGGGGGGCGCATTTTTGATTAGCTAACAAGGTTGTTAAACATACAATTGTAAAATATTGGCAGTAGTATTGTCAAAGGCTTTCACAGCCTGATTCAACTGGTTGCGGTGGGTTTTACGGGCTGTGTGGTTGTGGTCTGGTAGATCTTGTTCCTAACATTTCCTGACGTTTCGCCTGCATCTGTGGCTGGCATCTTCAGAGATATCACAGAGAGAAGTCTGTTATACATTGTGTCCAGTGAGAAGGGAATGTTTAGTGGGGTATATATTGTCCATGTCCCAGGATGGGGAACCAATCATTGTGTTGCAGGTGGGGTTTTCAGCCCCTTTACATTGTGAATACCAACGTAAATGTAAACTTTGGGATAGGCAACCAATGGCTGCCTGATGACCAAGGTTGGCACACAGGACATATGGAAGGGCACATGATATCATCCTCCATTCGTACAAAGACCATTAACTGTTCATTCCTTCAGTACATTCATATACACACATACAAAACTTCTGCTTTATTTTAAATCTGAAACAGGATTTCCTGGACAGGATACCATTGGCAAAGCAATATATTGTGTTTGAAAGTGAAACAGCAGCCATACACGCATGCAGCTTACAGGGAAAGTTGGTGACCACGTAGGGTTTTCATGGCAAGAGATGTTCAGAGATGATTTCCCATTGCAGTCCTCTGTGGTGGTCTCCCATCCAAATATTAACCAGACCTGCTGAGCTTCTGAGAGCTGATGACATCAAGATAACCATGCCCATGTCTGTCAGGGGAACCACTGAAAATACCTGTAAGGTTTGGGAGAGGGGTGGCTTTTAGATGGCACCTGGAAAATGAATAGTCAAGATCTGATCTGAAATAAAGTGCATTCTGAATACAGCAGCAGGAGTGGCAGTATTGGGGCAAAATGACTCAACAGTTTGCTTTTTACAAGGTTTTTTGAAAAGTATTGTGTTATTCCTATACAGTGTTCCTCGTCTCATGAAAAGTTTAAAAAGAACACATGCACAGGAGAGAATTGTCCTCATCTGAGCCTGTATTTTAGACAAATGGAGTGGGGAAGAGGATTGTCTGGAAGTGCCTTGCAAATGTTTAAAAGGTATCCCGTTATTCCAATGCAGCGTTACCCATGTTCCTCAAAAAATTAACACACACAAACGCACACACACACACATACAGAAACATACACATGATAGAGAATCCTGAAGATCACGTGAGAACTCATCAGGAGGTTTCAATGCTCATTAGATGTGAAAGGGAAAGTATGGCTAACAATGGAGAGGAAAAAATACTCCCTATAGTTTAGAATATCCTTTGCAAGAGCAACTTCACACACAATCACATCAGCAACCAGATGTAGTGCCAAAAAGCAATGATGCTTTTTTTTCCTCTAAGAGTTGTGGAAGCAATGAACATGAGGGAAAATAGATTAGCTTAAGTAGTCTACAGAAGAAAACCATATCTCCAGAAGAATCAGTAGAAGAAAGTAGTGTGCTTCTGCTGGAAACCCATGCTGCTTCCACTGGTAGATTCAGTCCTAGCCCCACCCCAAATGGGCCTCTTAAAATAAATGATTACTATCCCAGACTGCTGGTTCCTTTTTTTCTTAAATTAATTTTACACGTCTCCCCTCTAAAGCTAAATGTATTTTTGTAGCATTTTATTTCTAAAAGTGAGTTAAAGAATAAATGCTTCTTTTCATTTCCGTGTTTTTTCCATTGCACGAGACAAGACAACTTGCAACTAGGGTAGGAACTGTCAGAACATGAGTAGAGGACTTGCAGAAACAAGAATACAGAGGAGTCACCTGAAGTTTCTTTTTAAATGGGCCACTGAATAAACATGAAGCTATAAAAAGCTTGAAAGAAAGAATGTGTGTAACGACTAAGCAAGCAATAAGAACCGCGTTACACGTTACATATCTTTCCAATCATAATTCAGAGTTATCATAAGTAGCTTAAAGATCAATTAGGCCAATACTGGAGGTGCTAGATACTCTGCAGAGAGCTGGATGCACTTCTTTAGCTCAATGTTGATCTATATGCTACTTATAATAACTCTGAAGAAGAACATTCTAGTCGAAAATTGTCGTGTTTGTACTGGATGTTTAGGAAACATTTTGTGGGAGGGAATTCTCTTTTGCGTCTTTGCCTTCAATACGGATACCCCCCTCTGATACATTACTCGACTTACCAGTTGACCATTTGCTCTTCTGGAATTTACAAGAACAGGATACTTAAGACCGAGGACTTATCTTGACAATATCATTATGAATGACTACAAATCTGAATGAAACTAAATCAACATTATCATGAATGACTACAAATCTGAATGAAACTAATTTATGAATGTACTGCATGTAGTATTTGAATTACGATTGGAAATATATAATTATGACATATCCATATGATTGTTTACATTAGAAAATATTTATGAATGAAAGTAATTCATGTATGTTTTGGTTTATTCCAATAAGATTACAAAACGTTTAACACAGTTAAGATATAGCACAAGATTGCTTGTAAAATATACAATTATATTGAGTTGTAAGCAAACAGCCATTGCCTTGTATGTAACACGGTTCTTGTTGCTTGCTATAAAAAGCTTACATTAGATGGGATTTCAAGGAGTATTTGCAGGATGGGGGAAATTCTTTAACCAATAACCAGAATACTGAAATTCCTGAAAAAACCTGCCATTAACACTGGTGGAGTCAAATTGTTGGTTTAATCTTAGTTTTTTTTATTGTTTAAAAGCCTAATAATGTAGCCTTCCTTTCTCCACTCCCACATTTAATCTGGTGTTGAATGTTCTTCTCATATGTCTGCTCCTTTAATGTGTGGCAGTATCAAAAATAACAAAAACAGGCACGTTCTCCTCACAGATGTCACATGGATTCAAGATATTACCGAACCCTCAGTATTTCAAGGGCATGAGTATCTCTTCTGAGAGTGGAAGGTCAAGGACTGAACCTGAGAGCTTCTGCATGCAAAATATATGCTCCACCAATGAGCCACAGCCTCTTCTCGTGTCATTGAGAACTAAAGTAGATTAGGAGCAAGGACAGGTTTCTCACAGTAGTGTGAACATTGACCAGAATGCAACAACTGCTTTTCTTCTAAACTTCCTGAAATGTAACCAGTATTAACGATGTTGGTTACAGAATTTACCACTGTGAAGTTTTAATTATGTGCCATTGTTGGGTCCCTATTTTATCTGTTTTTATTTATTTAATTAATTATTTCATGCAAGTTGCTCAGACTCCTGTTTTTATACATACCCTCACAACAATGACTGTAATCAATGACTGATTAATTGATTGGACCTTGTTAGGTAGGTTAGGCTGACAGAGAGTCACTGAGCCAAGGTCACTTTGTAGCTTTGGGCTCCTTCCGCACATGCAGAATAATGCACTTTCAAACTGCTTTCAATGCTCTTTGAAGCTGTGCAGAATAGCAAAATCCACTTGCAAGCAGTTGTGAAAGTGGTTTGAAAAAGCATTATTCTGCATGTGCGGAAGGGGCCAGAGAGAAAGTTTGAACCACTGGCAAAGATCCAATGACCTTTGTCACTTCCAAGTCAAAGTGGCACAGTGAGGTTAAACAACACATGATCTCTCTCTCTCTCTCTCTCTTTGTCTCCCTCCCTCCCTTTCCCTCTACCTTTTGCTAGTTACTGGCATATTTGCTTACCATGTCATTGCCTGATAAGAGCCCTTGATTCTTTCTGTTTCCATGGCATGACTTTGTTTACTTCCTTTATGCTCCATCCCGATTGGTCTTTCTAATGTCTTTACTCAGAATATTATGCCTTTGACTTAGTAAATCTATACACAGTACAGTACTTTCAAAGGTACAAGGCCAGAACAATTACTAGTATCTACAGCTTGGCTTTCCAAATATGCAATTTGATTACTCCCTACTGTAAATGCGTCAATGGCAATTATGGGCAGCTCTTACTGGAATACCCTCCTGCAAAACAATGATATAATCCCTGCCACTTGCTGCACTTGTCGAACTAGCTCTTGCTTGTCCTGTAAACAGCCTTTAAAATCAAGGCATGAACAGATATTTTCTTTGGCGTCATTTTAATGTTAATCAGTGGTTTGAAAATGCATGAGCAATACAAAAATAGCATTTGCCAACCATATTAATGTAGTCATTAGTAAACTGCATACTCAGAACAGCTAATCTGGGCAGATTTTTTTTCAGTTTGTTGATTAGAATTATGATAGTCGGTTTGCATGATACTGTCTTCCACTGTCTTTAAGTTCTTTTTTCCCCAAAATATGCAGGAGGAAGCAATCAAAAGTAGAAAAGAATAGTTACCGTTACAACCTCATAAATGGATATTAGGTCAAAAGGGGTTTAAGCCTACCTTTTATTACCATCTAAAGCATTTCACTTATTATGATACAGCAGTCATCAGCATATAAAACCAGTGCAATGTAGTAGTTAAGAGCAGTGAACTCTAATCTAAGGAACCGGGTTGATTCCCCACTCCTCCACATGTGTGGCAGACTCTTTTCTGGTGAACTGGATTTGTTTCTCCACTCCTACACATGAAGCCTGTGGGTGACCTTGAGCCAGTCACAGTTCTATTAGAACTTTCTCAGTCCCACCTACCTCACAATGTGTCTGTTGTGGGGAGAGGAAGGGAAAGGAGTTCGTAAGCTACTTTGAAACTTCTTACAAGAAAGAAAGGTGGGATATAAATCCAAACTCTTCTTCTTCTTAAGCCTATACTAGGTAGGTAGACTTGGGTGTGGGTGAGCATATCTTATGGTCAAACAGTTGGACTAAACTGTCTTTCCAGTTCTATTAACTTGATGAAGCAATCTGTGCAACACAGAATGACTGATCTTTAACCTCCCTTGACTTAGGTGTTCTATTATACAAGAGGGGAATATTTTTGGTTTTGTGTCACGACACACCACTTGAGGCTGGCACCTTTCTGCAAAGGATTTTAGCCTGACTAATTCCACCTGCACCTCTAAAACTGTAAATAACGGAAATATCTAAATTACACATACTCCTCTTACATATGGTACATCATTTGCAAAATGATACACCTTGGTTAAGGAGAATATGTATTAGTGTACAAGTGAGGTAATAAATACTTCCCCTCAACAGGAATATTGCTTTTATGAGAGAAGGAGGAGCTTCTATATGTGGAACTGGGAATTCTAGTATATGGAGCTTGGGCAAATATTGCCAAATAAAGATGTGGTGAAAGTTGTTTAAAATAGGGGGGGTGTAATTTGCACTACCCTTATTTCTGGAGGCAGCTACTGCCGCTGTGTTTATAAGTAGCGTTCCAGTCTTCAGGTGGTGTGGTTGGAGTCTCCCACTATTACATTTGATCTCCAGGTAACCAAGGTCATTTCAGCATGAGAAAATGGCTGCTTTGGAAGGTAAACTCTAGCACAATATACCTCCATGGAAGTCCCTCCCCTCTCCAAATCTTGCCCTCCTTAGGCTCCAACCCCAAAATATTCAGATATTTCCCAACCTAGAGCTGGAAACAAGTCTGCCAGACTAATACAAATAGTTTCAGAGGGCAACCATGTTGGTATGTTTTGAACAGTTAGATTCAAGTCCAGTAGCTACAAGATTTTCAGGGTTTAAGATGTTGAGAGCCAAAGCACCTCTTGTCAGATACAAGTAGAAATGGAGATCTGAGCCTTTTTTAGCTCATCCAGTTTGCATAGATGGGATTTGAGAATCCTTATTTCTCTTATGCCGTTACAGGTCTCAGAAGATCAATAATTACTAAACAATTATTTTAAATATTTTTGGTGTAGATATGCCTTCTGAATCTTTCCTTCCATCCTTGAACGTTGACCAGGTTTATTGAACTGCTGTACCCAAGTCATTCTTCATTCTTCACTCCTTGTTCCCCTGATGCTGCTTCATTCCTTTTCAAATAGTTTATTTTTCCCATTCTTAAACCAAATTCCTTTTCATTTTCTAAGCATTTGCATCTCCAGGGAACTGCAATTAAACTATAATAGACACCTCCAAGATTCAAGTCAACAGGATAAACATATAGTCTTTTCACCCCCATGAACTGAACTGTCTCTGTACAGCTTCTTATATAGAAAAAGCAAGTAGCTGAGCAAACTAAGCAATGCTGTGCAGCGGAAACGTCACAAAATGAACACAAAATGAACACAAGTCTGAACAAGTGATGTACTGATCAATCCTAAAATATATTCATCTTCTTTATACACTTATTGCATTTTGCCTTATGTATAATAGAGCCTCCCCAGTCCTTCATGCAGTACCTCTTTTGCTCACTCACTGCCTCTATGAAATGGTTCTGATTATGCATACTTACTCAGTAAACATTTCTTGTCGTGATTGCTACAGTTCACTTAACACAGTCAGCTTGTCCCATTAGATTTAAGGACAGTTTGCTGAAACATTTCTTGTGTGTATATATAAAGAGCCGTCAAGTTGCAGCAAACTTACAGAAACCCCAGTAAGGGGCTTTTAATGAAAGTCAGAAGTAGAAGTGATTTGCCATTGCCTTCCTCTGTAGAGTCTTCCTTGGCAGTCTCCCTTTCTTAGCTTCTGAGATCTGAGAAGTCTGGGGTACACCTTAACAAAATCTTAATATCCTGGATTACCCCTACAGCCTTCAGAATGTTACACTCCTAAATTAGGTGGGAAATCATCTGGATAGGAAAGGTTGGCAATGTGAACTGGGAAAGGTTGGGAAGGAGTGGAGACCTTAGCTGCACTGGAGTGCCAGCTTGGGTGGCTCTAAAAATGTCACATAGGATCAGCCTGTTCTATTAATCTGCTGACATAGAAACAGAATCTTGGGCTCATTCCGCACAAGCAGAATAATGCACTTTCAAACTGGTTTCAATGCTCTTTGAAGCTGTGCGGAATGGCAAAATCCACTTGCAAACAGTTGTGAAAGTGGTTTGAAAACGCATTATTTTGCATGTGTGGAAGGGGCCATAGAGTTGGAAGAGACCCCAAGAGCCATCAAGTCCCATCCCTTGCAATGCAGGAACACACAATCAAAGCTCTCCTGACAGATAGCTGTTCAGTCTCTCTTTAAAAACCTGCAAAGGAGACTCCACCACACTCCAAGGTAGTGGATTCCACTGTCAAACAGCCCTTACTATCAGGAAGTTCTTCCTGATGTTTAGGTGGAATCTCTTTTCCTTCACCTGGAACCCATTACTCCTGGTCCTGGTCTCTGGAGCAGCAGAAAACAAGCTTGCTCCCTCACCAACATGATATGATTTTTGCCTTAGATACACCCCTCCTCCACTCCTCAGCAGTGGCGCGCAGAACTTGAAGCAGTCTAGCAGGAGGTGCACCAGCGTGCGTGGCAGCCTGCGCCTGCGTGCATTCGCTTCCCACCCAAGGGCCGACGCAGCGGCTGCATCCTTGCCACAGCCCTGCCCAGCAATGCCCCGCCCCCGGAATGCCCGGCAATGCCCCCGGCGTGCCCCGTCCAGCTCCATTGGCACTATGCCACTGTTTGAATCCCACCACCATGGGAACCTGTTACTAAAATTTTTGAATCCCACCACTGGATGTAGTTCAACTGGCCCTAGAGATTTGAATTCGTTTAAAGTAGCCAGGTGTACCTGCACTACCTCTTTATTTATTCTGAACCCACTGTATTTGTCATAAAATAAATCTTACAAAGGCACTATCAATTTCCAGTGCATTCTCATTCAAAGGAAATAAAGGCCTTTATGTCCCTGAGTACTCTGGGAATGAACAAAAAATATTAGTAAGTATCAGTGAAATGCATTGTAATGTCATACTGGTGAAGTATGGAGAGAGGGAAGTCACATTACACTCCACTCACTTGAGATTGGCCTACCCCCTTTATTTGTCAGACATCAGGTTTTTTCTTTCTGCAGCAGCACCTCATATTTGAACACTGTATGTTTCTTGCAAGAATTGATGGTAGCTTTTGTGTGAAAGAAAATAGAGAGATGTACTCACAAACATCGTAGGGTAGTAGCCAGTCCTCATTCCTGATCATGTCAGTTTCTTTTGAATGGGTTGTGTAGTGCAAGGCTTGTCAATGGAACTTCTTCCCAGTTATTTGTCTCATAGAACTTAATGGGAGTTATTGTGACAGTCCTTGGTGATTTGGCCCATTTTCCTTCCTTCAACTGGACCTCTGCTTGGAGCTCTTATCTTGGAACTGTGCTAGAATATGTTAACTGAAAGTGACAAAGAGATAATGATCTGTTACTTATGTAAAGTTATTATGAATGTATAAATTGGGCCCAGGTACTAGTGGGTCTGTACTACAGGAAGAAACATTGGTCTGTTCTGCACAGCCTGAATAAGACATCCTGGGGACACTAAAAAAAGGTGTCCTGGGAAGGCACTCTGCACAGCTTTCTTCCAAAGCTGTCCTTAGTACACCTTATTTTAGTTCAAGGAGACTGTTTTGGAAAATGCTTGCTGGCCTAATAAGCTCTCCCAAGGGGCCAAATCTGGCCCTTGGGCTGCATGTTTCACATCCCTAACTTAGACACTCAATTCAGAGGAAAGAGGAGATAAAGGAATTGCATATAGACCTCATGGATAGTATAAACAATGCTTTCTCCCTCAGTGGAGAACATTCTGAATGTGATTTTGCAGAAAAGTACTGCAGTCCTGTGGGGAATCCTGCTGCATGGAGAAACCCTGAAAATTCCTTGGCAATGCTGTCTAACAATTATGTAACTTACCTCAACTGATGCAATAGCATTTGGTAAAAGAGACTGCAGAAGCCCAAGGGCTGTCATATATATCTCTTCTATTGGAGCATAAATACAGTGTGTGGTGGAGGTGGTCTCAATCCCTAACTGAATAAACCAATATGGACAGTTTTGCTTGTGTTTCCATATGCTATCTGAATGCATTACCTAATCAACACAGGAATGAATTTAGAGATGTTCTGTCCCTTGGTGAACTCCCTGTAAAAGTTTGTATCCTAATAATGTATTCCTTAAGGGTTCTCCTATATTCAACAAGTGCCTCTCTTTTTCTCTAGGATGCTTAGGGTCAGGATAAAAAGGGATAAAATTAGTTCATGGACTCAATGGAATAAAATGTTCATTTTGGGAACAAATTTGTCAATGCTTCAGGGAGCGACTGGAGGTCTCGAATTGGATATCAGTGAAATCAGTAGCAAAGCCAATGGGAAAACATAGCTTGTTTTGTTGTCTGTTTCTGATGGGATGGGCCCAGCTAGTTAAAGCTGGGCTAAACAGGTTGCAACAGTTTTCCAGCTGACATGTTTGGGAGTAGTAAGGATGATTTACTGTGCCTGAAACCATGCATGTGTACCATAAACCAGACAGAGTTCTGTTCCTAGTAATTAATTTACAACTCTGCTGTAAGGTATGTTTCAAAACTTCTGAATTGTGCTCTTATCTTAAAATGCTAACCATTCAATGTTAACTTTTTCATTTTGATTATGTACTGGAATAAGAGATTCATCAACCCATCCTTTTTAAAAATTACTCTTTATCTAAAATTCATGTGTTTTTTCAGCACTTCACATTGTGTGGATGTAAGTGTAAACTATGATAAGTTTACAGATTTTAAATTTGATTTCAAGTATTTGGTTCTGAATTTTGTCTGGGAAAAGGGTCCAGTGATTGGGGATTGTTTGTTTTTGTTTTCTCGCTAAGGTGGTAGGAAAGCATCTACCAGTATCCAAACAGACTGCATATTTCACAACATCACTACCTTTTCCTCTATGTTCTCAAGGAAACATCATGTCTGTTATTTATAGTTGTACGTTGCAACATCTTGGACAAGCTACAGCTGGACTGGACTGAACTACAACTATGTAAATCCAGCTAGACTGTAGGACAGGAACCAAAGTTACCAGGAAGTTCAAAGTATTGCAGCAGCAGTTGTTCAGTTGGTCTTTCTAACTTAAGATACCAACCTTATAAATAAGCGCTTTAAATACCCCAAAGCCCCTGAATGAATACACATCTTAGAAGAATTCTGGACTCTGCTATATTTTAGAATAGTGTTTCTCAACCTTTGAATCAGGACCCAAAAGTGGGTTGGAAATCCTCTGAAAGGGCTTGTGGGCCAGCCATCCCTAATGGCTGTCACATCTTTTCCATTGCACTATTTTGTGTTTTGAAAACCAGTATCTGACCCTAGAACCAATAACTTCCATGTCACACATTAATTGGTAATTTTCCTTCAATGTAAATACCTGTTGATCAAGTAAAATGGGTCCTGGTGGTTTCTAGAGTGGGATAGGGGAGAGGGGGGAGTTGGAGGAAGTAATAGAGAAGGAGAGGGTAACCAAATACTGGAATGTAACCTCTCTGTGCAAAAGCTGTGTATGTAAGAATGAAACTTGCTTGGAGTTCACACTGGGGGCAGCTGCACCTTTGCATGATGTTTGCTGGTTTTTCAAAAAAACAACTGGTTAACCACAGTAGAAAATGTAATGCTGAAATAGATGGAAGTCAAGGTCATAGTTTGCCTACGGTGCCAAAAAAAATTGGGCCATCCCTAGATGGGTCATCATACCAAGCAAATTCATACTTGTGGGTTCCCAAGCCAAAAAGATTGGAAATCACTGTTTTAGAAGAAGAGTACTGATCCCCTCCAAATCCACAAATTTCTAATGACAATCTCCACACACATCCAGATGAACTATCAATTGCTACAGAGATCAGTTTCCCTGGAGGAAATGGCACCTTCAGAGGGGCCCTTTCCCCACAAATCCTCTAAACATAAATGTTTTCAATCCCTCTTTTGTTCACACTTGCAGCCTTGAAACGATTCCTGGCTGCCATTACATGGTTTTTCCCCTTTGTTTTAGTTTTGTGTTGAATCAATGCATCAGTGCTTCACAGCCTCATGCTTTATTTTATATTCCTCGCATGCTCGATGCTTTGAAGATTGGCGTCCCAAAATAAAAGAACAAACAGCTAAATGTTGTAAATAAAACAGACAACTGAGAACTGAGTGAGCTCAGAAGATGGTGCCAATGAAGAAGTTCAGGGAAGCAGAGAAGCGTAGGAAACGTAGTCAATAGATAGCACAGCAACTGGAGACATTTTCAAAATGCTTCAGCCAGAGAATCGCTTTGAAAGGGCATTCATTTAAAATTGTTTGAGGCTGGAAATAAAACATTTGTGGGTAAAAACAATGCAGAACTCCATGGAGGAAACATTTTGTTTCACACCTCAAAAAATGTTAAATGAATTGTGTGGAAAAGCCCCTGGTGGACTCCGTGGCATCACATCCCTGCCAAACTCTCTCCCCAAACTCCACCCTTCCCAGGTTCTGTTCTCAAATCTCCAGAATTGTCAATCTAGAGCTGCCAACTCTACCTCCCACTCCCACTGCATCCTGAAATACCTCTTGAAATCATGCTCCTGGGTGAGGGAGAGAGGGCAGGAGCAGCATGAAAGGGATGTTGAAGAGCTGCTACAGCATGGGGGAAACAAGGAACTTTTTCTTTGGGCATGTGGATCTTTTCCATGGGATCCAGCTCCCGTGTGGGAAAAAGATATCTTCTTCCCCATGGGTGATAAAGCAGCTTACATGTGATGTTTTTCAACATTAAAGCTGAAAGAATTAAGCAAGACTCGCAATTTCAGCCTCTCAGATGCTTTCTGATTTTTTGACCTTAGAAAAGATCAACAGCCCACTAAAACTAAGCAAAACCTGGCACAAAACTTTGGCCACTAAAATGCAAACAAAATGTAATGTACAACACCAGCACACAGGGAGTATTCCAACAGCATGATGGAATTCTAAACAAATCTGACTGTTTCTGGACAAGTAGAATATAAATGGCTATGTATTCACTTCTGTGGGAGAATTGTTTATGAAATAGCTGTGCTTATTTCACATCAAGGCTTTTTCCTAGGAATGAAATTAATACTGCGAAAGAGCAACAAAATAAAAATTTTAAAAGCTAGATGTATGAACTAGTTGTCTGTTTCATCTTTGTCCCTTCCTCCACTGAACTGAGAACAAAATACATAATTCTTCCTTCTTCCAATTTATCATCACAACAACCACTGTGAGGTAGACTGAAATGTGTGATGAACCTGGGTGCCACCCAGGGAGCTTCATGCCTGAGTGGAGATTTGAACCTATGTCTTGTCAACTCCAACTGTAACATACTAAACAAAATATCATTCTGGCTGTCAATTAGAGTGATAGCAGCAATTTGTGAGGACAACCTGTCCAAATATATTCAGTGTTTAAGTGTAAACCATTTCCTTCTAGCCATAAATATGTCTGGGCAAATGGCCATATTCTGAATCAATATTTGCTGGGAAATTTCATACTAAGTCTTAGCAATCACACTTATTTTCCATATCATCAAACCTGCTTAACTAGTTTGGCAATGCAATTCTGATTAATTAAGTTGCTGCTTTGTTTTACAATTGACTTTAAATAATATTCAGAAAATATAAACTATTTCTATGTCTAGCATTCATTCTGGCCAGATCCCAGAAAACCTAAGACATTAGGGTTCTGAGGGACCAAGTTTAAGCTGGTCTATTAATCCCTTTTGATTTCATAGAGCTCATTCCTAGGAAACTGTTTTTAGGATTGCAGTCTCAATAAGAAACTCAGATGGTGCTTCCCATAAAGTTGGGAAAATTTTGAAAACAGGATAGATGTAGTGGATCTAGAGCAGGGGTAGGGAACCTGCGGCTCTCCAGATGTTCAGGAACTACAATTCCCATCAGCCCCTACCAGCATGGCCAATTGGCCATGCTGACAGAGGCTGATGGGAATTGTAGTTCCACATCTGGAGAGCCACAGGTTCCCTACCCCTGATCTAGAGGGAGCCAGAGGGGTCATATAACCCAGGTGCCATCTTAAGGCATCATATGTGGGCACTGTTGAGCCAATCCCCTCTTTGCTGCTCCTGCCAAAAAAAACCCTTGGCATTTTCCCCATGGACCATATACGGATAAGGAGCTGAAACACCCTGATTCAGCCATGTCTTCCACATGGCTTCTGGGCTTAAATCGGGCCTGCCTCACAAGATTTCCCTTATCCCGTGGCTTTCAAAAATGATCAAATGGGAGGTTCTTTTTAAAAAGCCTGGGCCGCTCCCACTCCCATGCAAACACCAGAGGAGACGGACTGGTTTATTTTTCCTGCCTCACCACCTGCTCTCCCTGCCCACAGCCCCACAGCTACAGCCAATCAAAACATCAGAAAAACTGAAATGTTCACACTTCCGCAGGAATCTACGCAAACTATGAAACGTATGTAAACATACATAAACTACACGGGGGCTCGTGCATAATTCACTGGAATTCTTCCTCTCGGCCTGAACATGCTGAAGGGACAGTCGTGCGAAGGGATAAATGGAAATACAAACAACCTGGTATGTTTGATCCCAGTTTTCCCTCAGGATATTATGAGCAGCTGATTGATGCTGCCACAACTCCCCAAAGGTGAATGTTAAAGGTACTGTGCCCCAAAAAAGGGGTTCTGGTAGGGGGCAGCAGGGGTAAGTTTGGCCAAGGGGCAGTTGGTGTGTGGCACCCAGGGCTGCTGGTGGGCACCATTTGAGAGATTGCTCCAGACGCCTTTTGCATTGGATGAGGTAGATGAGCTAGAATTTTGTTCTGATCCATCTAAAGCAAATAATTGATTGTTTTTGTAGGTTACATTACCTACAATCTGCAGACTATCATGTGGTAGACTTGGTTCTGTTTTGTGTCCTGGTAGGCATTAGTCATTATCATCAGTATTTCATTCCTGGAAATAAGCCCTGCTGAGTAAACTGAGATCTACTTTTGAGTAGACCTCCTTAAGATTGCTCCCTGAGAGACCAACATGTCTCAGGCATAATATCATTTTGTGTTTTCTATTAATTTTATTTTCTGTGTATGCAAATGGCACATAGGCTGGAAAATCAGGTCCTTCTGGTACTTTCCAGGGGCACAATACTTGTTTTACAAAAGCATTTGTGCCTTGAGGAGAACAACAGTTCAATTGCTTTATGTCATGTCAGGTAGGATGAAAAAGGGAAAATTCCCAACCCAGAAAATGTCTCATATTCAGACCTATAAATGGGCTTCAGAATACCTTGTTAAATGTCACTGTTGCTCACCAACTACAAAATTAAAATGCAATACAAGATAGCAGAATTGTGTACTAAATTTTTTTAGACATTGTGCATTTGAGGCAACAAGGTGTCTAGTAGTTAAGAGAAACACAATACTTTGATCCAAATGACAGTCCTGACAATGATCCGTTCTGCACAAGACAAAATTTTTGATTTTTGATTTTTTTTTGTCTGCATAGGGTGGACAAATAAAGCATTTCACACCAAAATGGTTCTTTTACCCGCCTCCCCTTCCCCACTGTTAGAGCTCTCACTTCTGTTTTGGGAGCAGCTCGCGCCCGCCATTTTCTGCTGCTTCGGGATTCTCTGTGCTGCCATCCATTTGCCAAAAGTTCCCACAGACGTTTCCTCTGCTAGCAGCTAATCCACCTGCAGTTTCCATGTAAAAAGTACATGAATAAAGTTAGTTTTCACTACCAATTCAGCACACATGTTGTTTTTCCTGGAGTTTTGGGGTTTTTTTTAGGTAAGTGTCTTTCAAGCTACAATGACACAATATGAGAATTGGCAATATGCATGTATTTCAAGTGACTTAAATCTCACTTAGTAATAACTCAGCAAATTTAATCACACACCCCCCCCCCAAAGTGACTTACATGAAAATTCTGGAACAATATTAGTCGCAGAACCATTAATTTTCATGTCTGACTTGATGACACCTGGATACTTTATAAGCTAATCTTTGTGCAAGAAGTGCATTAGCAAAAGGAGTCATAAAGAACTTTATAGATCATTGTTTGCAACATGTAGGTACAGTATTAAACCCACAATGGAGAAGTTGAAATTCTTTCCCTTCCCTTCCCCAAGGGCCCAAAAGAGAGAGTTCTCACACACCCACATTATTACACAATTAATGACTAAGTTGTCTTCATTCATAACAAAGAAATTAGTTTAATTTGACTGTAGCTCAACAGAAAGTATATCTGGAGTTCTGAACATTAGAAGTAGCCAACATTACTTTTGCTTGCATGGTTCTATTTGCATTTTAAAAGGCATTTAACATGAATCAGTTTTACATTAACAAGTTTTAGCCAATCTTTCCACATAATAAAGAAGTATCCCTTGTCAGAACTGGAAATGCTCATAAAATATCTACAATAAAAGTATATATAACACACCTGTGAACTATTTCATGAATTCCAGACAAATCTTCCCTGCTTTTTGGCAAACTTCTACCAGCAATGCCAGATATCTAAATGCCAACTTTCATCAGATTATCTTTGAGTCTGAGAACATTTTCTGGGATCTTCAATAGTTAACTATGAATGCTATATTTTATTTATTCAATGTAATAAAATATTTTTTAATTCTTGGACTCCCACCCAGAATTCAGGTCACTGCATCTCACCTTTGAGAAGTTGAATATGTTGCCCTGCTTACTTGCATACTCTACTTTTATACAGCATGACATTTGTTGATAAATCT
Organism: Sphaerodactylus townsendi; assembly: GCF_021028975.2. NCBI lineage: Eukaryota > Metazoa > Chordata > Lepidosauria > Squamata > Sphaerodactylidae > Sphaerodactylus > Sphaerodactylus townsendi. The sequence continues at coordinate 42,208,829 of NC_059428.1, read as the reverse complement.
AGACCTACAATATCAAATACGTAAGTATGAAAATACCTTAGATTTTTACAATACATAATTATTTTACATGTTTCTCTGTTTAATATTAATAGGGAGATCAAGCAAGCTAATCACCATGCTTACTGACAACATTCCTGATTGTTTCTAATCAGCGGCAAGAATGAGTTTGGGAAGACAGCACGGTCCTAAACATATTTTAAAATAAGCTAATATCAACCAAATCCGTTGAATATAAGGCCTTGTCAAATTCCAGACCTCTTGTGGGTGAATTCAAAAAGGAGTAAGGGGAAAAAAGAAATCTTGTTGACACAACAGCCAGAAAGGGTATCTGTTTCATGGAGAATCATTGATGGCCCAGGATATGAGAAACTGGTTTGCATGTCTGTCAAGTCTCACCAGTGTTTACAAAGAATCAAACAATGCTCAATAAGAGCAAGTGATATAGTGGTTAGAGTGTTGGACTAGAACAGGGGTAGGGAACCTTTAACACTCAAAGAGCCATTTGGACCCGTTTTCCACAGGAAAAGAAAACAGTTGGAGCCGCAAATAATTTTTGACATTTAAAATAAAGATAACACTATATATATATATAGGGTTTTTTTTACCTTTTACTCCGCTCATTCTGAGAAGCGCATGGATGCGCCCGCCCTGCTGCCTGAGGGCGGGCAAGGATGAAACCGGTGGCTCAGCCTCGCCGGCTGCCGGGAAAGCACCCGCCCCGCTCCAACGGGGCAGGCGAGAGGGGAAGCCCGACCGTGGGCAGTTGGTGCGCCCACCCTGCTGCCTGCAGGGCGGGCAAGGATGGGGCCGGCGGCTCAGTTCGTGGAGCCACAGTGCAAGGGCAGAAGAGCCTCATGCGGCTCTCGAGCCGCAGGTTCCCTACCCCTGGACTAGAATGTTGGAGACCCCAGGTCTCAATCCCCACTCTGTCAAGGACATTTGCTGGGTGAACCTGCCATAGTTACTTGATCCCAGCATCTTTTACCTCACAGGGTTGTTATTGTTGTTGCTGCTGCTGCTGCTGTTTGTTGTTGTTGTTGTTTTTTGTTGTTATTGTTGTGAGGATACAATGGAGCCAGGAACAATGCTTTTGTAATCTGCTTTAGGTCTCCATTGGAGAGGAAAGCAGTGTATAAATAAATAAAGCAACTTTACTTTTATGGAAACCTGATTGTTTTCACCTTTAATTTTGTAACAGGCTAGTTTTGTGTGTGTTTATGCATGCACAGTTCATTTTTCAACTGTATGCTTTCTCTGTTGCCCATGCTATTACTATGTTGATTCCCGGCCTATACCAAGGAAACATTCATTTTTTGCTTTCTGGAAAAAAAATGGCCTGGCCTCACTTGGATGGCCCAGGCTAGCCTTGTCTCATCAGATTTCAGAAGATCAGCAGTAGTATTTGCATGGGAGATGGACAAAAAAGTGACTTGATGGCACTTCCCACTACCAATTTGTATTGTACCATGTTTTCCCTAAAATAAGACAGAGTCTTATACAGTGATACCTTGGTTATTGTTGACTTTGGTTTTCATCTGTTTCGGTTTTCGTTGACTTTTTCTAGGCAAAATTTGTCTCAGTTTTCGTCGATTGCCTCAGTTTTCATCCTCAAACCCAGAAAAATTTTGCCCAGAAAAAGTCCACGAAAACCGAAACCAATGAAAAGTCTACGAAAACCTAAACCGGCTGGGGTTTGGGGGAGCCCAGCCAGGAGGCAGAGGGAGCTTCTTATTTGGGCAGTGACACCCCCTGATGTCACTGCCCAAATAAGGAGCTCCCTCTGCCTCCCCATAGGCTGGGGTTTGAGGAAGCCCAGCCGGGAGGCAGAGGGAGCTCCTGATTTGGGCAGTGACACCCCCTGATGTCACTGCCCAGATAAGGAGCTCCCTCTGTTTCCCACTGGGGTTTGAGGAAGCCAATTAATCCGTTCAAGGCACTTTTTGGAGTGCCTCAAACTGATTAATTGGATTTACATTGATTCCTATGGGAAATGGTGCCTCGGTTTTCATCGATTTCGGTTTTTGTCAATTCCTTTCAGATGAATTATCGATGAAAACTGAGGTGCCACTGTATTAATTTTTGCTCCAAAAGATGCCTTAGGGTATGTCTTATTTTTCCCCATGATTTTGCACCCCCACGTGACCAGATCAGCTGCGTCGGGAAATCTGTAACTAGAGCTTATTTTTGGAGAAGGGCTTAGATTTCAAGCATCCTCCAAAAATCTCCAAAAAATCATGCTAGGCTTATTCTCGGGGTCGGTCTTATATATATAGGTATGTAAACAGTGTTGCCAGGAATCAGAGAAACTTGTGTTGCCTGCAAGAGGACAGCAAGAAGACTTAGGGATAGGCTTTGATTTGTGCTTAGCAGGTCAGACTACCATTCAGTTGAAATAGTTTGTTTCCTCTCCAAAACAGATTAGAAACAAAGTTTCTAATTGTTTCAAGTCATTTGTTGCTATTTAATCTGAACAAGTCTTGACCAGAATGGGCAGATCTGTCATTCTGTATAACAAATACTTAGTTCATCAGATAATTTACTTACGTGTCAGCTTAGTTTACAGTAACAGCACAGTATTTATTTTTGATTGTTAGCTGCCATACATAGTTGCTAAAATCACAACAACCCTTCTACCTGGGAAGTAAGTAAATTTATTTATATTTGTCATTGGGTAAGACCAAATCACAGCTGTAAAACCATTTGTGTAAAACAACATCCCCTCAAAATTCCTAACAGAATTGCTATTTAAATATGAAACAAAAATGACTGAAACAAATTAACATACCGGTACTCACTGATGCAATAGTAACTTGTTATCAAAGTTCTCCAATGTAACTAATCTCATTTTAGCTGCAAGAAATGCACGCATTTTATATTTACTTCATTTATACCTGCGTCTCTCACTGAAATTCAAAGTGGATTACATGTTTTAAAACAATGCAATACATAAATGTGAAACAACATATAACATAGAACAGAAAGGATTCCTACAATGGATTCATTCTAGCAACTGTTCACTTATCTTTAGTTCACACTAAAAGTCCAAAGACAAGAATACTTTAATATTGGAAATACCCACAGAGGAAGCTCATAAACTCTTGAACTGAAACAATTCGACAAATGCACAGACAAAATGCTAGATTTTTTTTTGCAGTTCTCCAAAACTTTTGTGAGCATTATTTGAAATCTTTGTGATGTAAAACCCCCTCAGCAAATGATATCCAGAGTATAAGAGTAGTTTCTATACTTTTATTTAAAAATTTCCACTGGCTCATAAGCTGCTATATCCTGCTATTTTCAGAGGGGAGCTGTCTACAAAATAACTCCTAGATTTGAGTTCAATACCATCTTAGAAATGAAAAAGATTTTTGGGGTGTGATTTTTTAATAGTTAAAGCTTCTTTAGTCAGATATGAGTTGGAATGGAGATTCTGAGTCCTTATATCTAAGATTCTCAGTTGCTTGCTAATGGCAGGCAGTCTCCTGCCAATTCCTGCCACTGCCCACAAACACTCACCTGTTTGGTTGATGGAAGCAGGTCAGCCGAAAAGACATATCATGATATCACTTCTGGTGTGATGTGGAAACACCAGCATTGCACCAGGGGAATACTCTTATCATTCTCCCCCAAATTCTACAGAAACCACAGCATTTGAGGACAAGTTCGAGTGTCCCCCTAGTACAATGCCAATGCAACTGCATCATGCCAGAATAAATGATTTCACAAACATGTCAATCACTACCCCCAATATTTCCCACCAGTTGCCAGGAGAGACCTGGCAGATCTATTTATATCCCAGTCAGATGATGGGAGATATGTTAAAAAGAAGGAACTGAGGAATTTTTGGCCCCAAGCATTTCTCCTTTGCTTTAATCAAGCTAACGACAATGTGCTTTGTACCTTTGCAACATTCTTACCACCTTCTGACTGGCTTACAAGGACTTAAAATCTCTATTACAATTCATTTCCAATAAAGGGAGTTTTGATTCTTGAAATGTTATACACAAACAAACTTGTCTCAAAGGTACTCAAATCTAGCATATCCATCTGCTTCACAATATCCTTTATTCTGTTTGAAATTAGCAGAGAAAAAGCCCTTCCACACTTTGAAAATCTGTTAACCACCAGCATAATTTATCTAATGATTGTTTTTAGAAACTCAGAACATAAAATGACACTGACATGATGCCTCTCTTATACAATTATGTTTCAACAGCAGTTATAAAATAGCTGATATATCCTGTCTTCCTTTAGTGTGTTTATACAACCAAGGATGGCAATAATTGCTACTAGTTACTACAATTACTACAGCTAAGTTGTTTCCGTAACCAAATATGCTTTCATGTAACCACTGGTAAAGGAAAAACATCATATGCCAATGAGAATTTTGCTTTTTGCATAGTTATTTATTACTACCAGCAGCAATAGAAAAGAATTATTCTGCAGCTGTGGCCATGTCCACTAGATAAAAAGCCTGCCAGCAGTGCTGATGCTTTAACCCAGATAATGATTGGTCATAATGGAAAGCTACTTTGGAAATCAGTCTACATTGCTGTAAAGTGACTTTGTGTGAAAATGTCTGACCACAGGTTTTGGGTTTTTTTTTTCATAATAGGTCATAATGTATCTAATATCTACTGATTTCATACTTGCTTAGGAAATTAACAAGAACAAAATGACGCAAACAAATTTGTCTAGTTCTACGGTGTTGTGAGTATCTGGCAAAAAATCCTGGCTCAAATAACCTTTTCAGATATCAATGTTGTAAAGTGATTAAGAAGTAAAGCAATGAGCCAGGAAGTCCCTGGTTCCAACATCAGCTCAGCCATATGAAACAGGAATGTGAGACCTTGGGCTAGCTACCATCTCGCAACCCCTGTGGTAATACAGGGATAATAACAGAGGTTATATTATCGTTTTGTGGTAAAGTTAACTGTGATAATACAAATGACAACATTTTGAAATCTTAGGGAAAGTACTGTAAAATGCCAAGTGTTATTATTTCCGGCATGGGTCAAAAAAAAGGCCTTCTACTGAGGACCAGGATTGCAGAGGACAGAATGTTGAAATGTTGGACTTAGCACCAAATTATATGTGATTCTGGAAATTCCATGAACAAGATTCTATTATATATTTGTGTGTGTGCGCGCACATAATGTACAGTTTCACATAGAAAAACCCATATCTAACTTACAATTCCATGAAGCCAGTGAAGTAAATATATTTGTTTGTCTCGCTGAGTGTATACATACACACACACACACATATATACACACACACATACACACACACACATATATATACACACACATATATACACATACACACACACACATACCTATATATGAGTCAAACAAACTAGGAATAAACATAAAACATCATCATTTATACAATATTAATATGCTGATTTTTAAATTTATGTATAAATAACAAAATACTTACTGACAACAAGGAAGAAGAATTACTGTAGTCAATAATTTACACTGTGGTGGATTCTGCATGGGCCAAAAACAAGCAGTGTGAAAATGGTGTGAAAACTGTGTAAACTCTTTTAGACAGTTTTAAACCATTTTACACCCTTTTCACACCACTGTTTTTGGCCCATACAGAATCCTCCTGTAAGTCACCTTGAGTTCTTATAAAGTAGAAAGAAGGTAATAAATAAATGGTTAAATCAAAAGTCTGTTGCTGGTATCTTTAGAAAAGGTTGTCAACAATTACAAAACAGTGGTTTTTGCTACCCACCTCTAAAGCGTACAAGTTCTGTTAATCTAAATAATTTCAGCAAACACCATACCTTTCACATTCATATTTAATATTGTTTATAGGGCATCCCCCCTCCCCCCCCCCGCACGTTTTTGGCTGCTAGGTAACTCTGGAACCATATTTCTATTTGTTCTTGGTACATCATACATAACTATAGCCAGTTTTTCCCTTTTTAAAAGTAGGCATGCAAGAATTTGTTGTTGTTTCAGCTGCCACATCTACTTTTCTCTAGTTTTCAATAAGCCTCAGAAACTACTTTCCTAAAGTATCATACATCCATTAACCCCCCATCCCAAATTGTTTGTTATATGTGTGTTATCACATATGTCTTTATGGAATTTTAAAACTTACATGTGTATTGTGACATATGCTCTTGTAGATTACAGCCCACATCATCAGGCATGTGAAATGTTATCCCCAGGTAACAGGTAAATATCCATACTGGGGAAAAATGGTAAAGCCAGAGACTACAGGAAATTCCTAAAGATCCTATAAAGGATCTTTTTTCCCTCCCTGTGAGTGCAAGAGGCTGAGGCTATAGATGTAAGAGAATTTCCTTGCTGGGCCCAGGGAATCAGGAAGCCTAATTCCCAGTCATGGCTGCAGTGGGAGAGATTAATAGGAAATAGAAGAGAGTTAAGATGAGAAGAAAGGTGGCTGCAGTGTGACCAGATAAGGGAGCTGTGATAGCGTATGGATGCTTACTTACAAGGTGTTCCTAAAAATCACTCACTAGAGACACTGATTAAACTGAGAAAATCAGCTTTCTTCTTGGATGATCAGAAATTGGGACAATAATCAGCACATTTATTGAAGAATCTTCAATTCAGCTTCAATTTATTGAAGAATCTTCATTCAGCTCAACTAAAAATCCATGTAGGACAATAAGACTCTTGGCAAGAGGGCTGGGGATGGTTGAATGCAAAATGTAGCATTTTATGCATGGCAGGCACCGATGATTGTGAAGCTAGAGTTAGTCCAGGCCTTTAAAGTGCTTAGGCCCTGCCTACCCTAACCCTACCTCCAGTCTGGCCTTTTAAACAAAATTTAGGGCACAAAGAACTGATCTCATGGAAAGTCTGGCTCTGCAATTGAAAGTAGTGACTATTTGGAACCATCAGACACAACAATCTCTGTGCAGCTTCCTAATGCTGCTTGTTATCTTTTCTTCTGTTTGTGGTTTCAAGCCACATTATTCATCAGGGCTGCTTGAAAGGTCACTCAGTCAGCAATTATCGTCGTAAGCATGACAATAGCTGGAATGGCAGGCAGGTCTGAAGGTCATTTGTCTCCTTTCAAAAACAACTACAGGTCAATCTAAACACCCCTTTTAAAAGTTCACATTATGCTTCATTTTACTACAAAGCCATGTGCTCGAGTTGATCAACTGCAATTGCATGCTGAGACAGTTCCCATTTTTGCATGCAGTTTTGACAGATGGATCTTAAGAGGGTAAAAGGGTGAGGCAGGAAACAAGAAGTCACCATTTCATACATCCTACATACATTCATAAATCCAGGTTTTCTACCATGTGCACAATCAACAGTGAATCCTGTAGAATATCTGTACAGTACACATGTTTTCAAGTTGCGGAAGGTCACACTTTATGTTATTAAAAAACCTTTAGATGTATGCCCAAAAATGCAATGTGTGAATAACCTCAAACACTCAATTTGAGGCTAGAATCTTAGGGCCAAAAAAAGTGTAGATGCTGCACTCTGATGCATGTGGATATATTCTGGTTTTGAGTGAGTGTATATTCTTTTAAGACCTCTACTATTCCCAATTGAGGTTAAAGATGATAGGAGATTGGTGAATTCATCCACCATTTCCTGAACCATCTTTTTTCTAGAATGCTCTGCTTGGGTTCTAGTGCCTTGGGGAAAGACCTTTCCGCACATGCAGAATAATGCACTTTCAATCCACTTTCACAGTTGTTTTCAAGTGGAATTTGCCATTCTGCACAGTAAAATCTAGCTGCAAAGTGCATTGAAAGTGGATTGAAAATGCATTATTCTTCATGTGCAGAAGGGGCCATAGGTAGGCATTAGGACCCAAGCAGAGTATTCTAGAACAAAGACGGTCCAGGAAATGGCTAATTAATTTACAAATCTCCTGTCATCTTTATCTTGAACAGGATATACCCATATTTTTCCTTCTATGAGGAGAAAAGCATTTTGAAATGTCAGAGGAAAAGAGGAATGAACAATTGCTAGTTTTCCATTTCAAACTGCAGCCTACTAGTGCCACTATTTGTTAAAAACAGTAACTATAACAAAACATCAGAAGAAAATTGCACACATCAGTCTAATACTTCATACTTCAACCAATAGCTTAAAAAATGAGTGATTCAGTCAAATACTTGTCAAGGCTTCTGGCTTTTTCTTTTGTACAGTATGCTAACAAAGTATGTTCAGACTTTTTAAAAATGTGCAACCATTCATAAGAAAATGTTGCCCACAAGCTAGGGGCTACCAAGATAAACAAAATGTCAGTAGGATTTGTAAGTAGAAACTTAAGATAACATGGTTACTCCAGAAATGTGTTTACTTTTTGTGCTGATCTTTGACCATAATAAATAATTCAGTTCATAGTTACCAAAAAAGCAACAGCTCCTGAAGTTCTTTCTCAGTCAAAAGAACACCAACTTGATAATGCTAGCCCAGTGGAAATTACTATGCTCAAAGTTTCAAACCTTCCAACCTTCCTTTAACAAAGATAAGATTTCACACAATCAACAACAGTTCCATTTCTCATATTCTGGTCAACCACATTGCTATAGTGGGTGTTCAACTGCATAATCATTGTGCTGATAATCTTTTGCGCGTCTTCACTGCAGTTTCAAAACTCCTCAGTCAACCATCTGACTGTGCTGCTGAACATCAGATCAGGAAATTCTAATGCCAATATTATTTAACATTTTAATGTGATAAGGAACTAGGCTCAAACAAAGTGGGTGAGCAAATACTGTTGAAATAATTGTAATACTGGTTCTCCCATCACTAGACCCAAAGGTCTCACAGTGGAATTCATCTCAATAACTTCCTTTAGTATGTCTTGGTTTTCTTTACAATTTGATTTCTATCTAGATGAAATGTTTCTTTTCAACTATTTTAAAAGTGAAAAAGCAGCTCGCTGGCCTCACTTTGTAACAGATTAGGGCTGTGGTGCAGGGAGAGAAAAGATGTAACCATTTCCTTGTGCAGTTCTACTAACTGAGAAAATCCAACCATCACACACAACTACTGTTATTAACCCTGAAGGGGAAAAGACTGGCCTCTTCTCTTTGCTTTTGGTATGTTAAATCATGTTTATTAAATTTCTACACTGCTCTCCCTTGTCATCCAGAGCAGTTTACAACCTTCAGTGTGATTTTAAAAACCAATAAAACAGTGTAATAAACAATCATGGTATCCAAGCTTTCCCTGGGATGTTTGTTCTGCAGGCTCCGCTGCTGGGCACCTTTTCAGCCCCAAAAGTACATGATTGCACTTAGCTCATTCTGCTAATTCCAGCAATGTATAGTTTTCCTTTTTTTATTTTCAATGAAGTATCTCTGAAGACATGCAGATGCGATGTGAAAATCAGCATGGATTCCAAAATCGTGGCTGCATGTTTTTGAAGACAGTTTATTAAAAAAAATTAAAGGGAAAACTATATATTGTCAGAATCAGCAGGACAAACTGAGTACAACCATGTACCTTTCAGGATGCAAGGTGCCCATCAGTGGAGCCTGCAGAGCATATGCCCCAGGGAAACCTTCAGCAAATAGCCGCAGGCATGGAGAATCCCTGCAGCACCATAAAATATCAGGTGCAAGCAGTGGAGGACACTGATAAAAGAGCATTAGCAGTTGGGAGGGGAAAATGAAACATCTCAGCTCCTGAGCGCCACAAAGCAAGCAGAAGATGACTTGCAGATAACTTTGGGGAGAAAGGTTGGTAGTTTTAAATCTTCAAAATAGAACAGCTCAGACTAAAATAAGGTGTCTTGAGGATGTCTTGGAGGAAAAAGCTGTGCAGTTTTCCTCCTCGAGATGTCTTTTTTTCTGTCCTCAGGACATCTTACTTATACTGTCACTAATCAGCCAGGAATGTTAAATGAACAAAAGTCTCATGACATATAGGCATATTAAAGTTACATTAAATGTGGTCATTTCCTTTTCTGCTAGGAGTTCTTAAGCTTCTTTTCAAGCTGGTAAATGAAAACTAGGTATTCACTTGATATGAGGCTTATTATGATTCAATCCTAATAACATTTTCCTGGCAATAAACTCTATTGAACAGGCTTGAGTAGGCCTTTGAATAGACCTGCTTAAGACTGTTCTGTTAGTAAAGGCAGCAGGCCAAGGGATAGTGCAGCCTTCCCATTATGACATTGAGTATTGCTAGCAGAGGGTAAAAAAAAACTTAAATTTAATTTGTTGCTCTTGGTCCCAGCAGTTTTTCAAGAGGATTAGCGGGTGCACATTGCTTGTGTTCCAAGCAACCAGTATATGTATAGAAAAGAAAATGGGGACATTTTGGGACTCCACTCCTGATTAACCCAGGCAAAATGGCACTCGGTCGATACCATGAGCAGAAAACGTGCTTGGGGGAACGTTTCACAACCTGCAGTGGTTGGTGGTTCAGCAGAGTTGAAAACTGATGTGATGTCAGGTGAGGAGATCGGGGGATAGGCGGGGGCAGGGAAATCAGGTGGCAGGGTGGAAAAATTAACTGGTTCTGCTTCCCTGGCGTTTGCATGGTAGCATGTTCACTGTGGGATTTTTGAAAAGAATCGCCAAATTGGCAATTTTTGAAAATCCTGAGATGAGGGAAATATCGCGGGACAAACCCACTTTAGGACAGGGAATTGTGCAAACTTCTTGGCCAAACCAGGATATTTCCCTTGCTCAATCTGGGATTTTTGGACTGCATACAAACAACCTAAATGCCTACTTGCACAATTAAAACTCTCTTTCTTTTTAAAAAGAATCAGTCAATTCCTGCCATGTTTCAGATCTATCTAGCCAAGATGAGTGCCAAATTTATGTGCTGTACGAATTTGGGTAAAAGCCTTTAACACTGCCACAGAAAGACTGCAATTTTTTTGCCTTTACTCAACTGCTAGGCCTACCAATGTGTGTCAGCCAATCAGCAGTTTACAATAAACATGGCCTTCAAAGCCTAGAAACTAAAGCGTGGCTCTCAACTTTCAAATACTGGCTGAAATTTTACTTCAGAGCTTGGGATGATAGCCTAATGCCACATCTGCTGGGGATACCCATATATACTCAAGTATAAGTCGACCCGAATATAAGTCCAGGCACCTAATTTTACCACAAAAAACTGGGCTACTTACTGACTCGAGTATAAGTCTAGGGTGGGAAATGCCTCCTCTCTCTTTGAAAGCCTCCTCTCTCTCACTGCCATGGCGAAAAGCGACGGGGCTATGAAACCAGCTTCTGCAAGGCTTTCAAAAGCGCCTCGCTTCCTAGCATGGCAGCAAGAGACCGGATGCTTTGAAAGCCTCCTCTCTCTTGCTGCCATAAGCGAGAGGGCTATGAAAACCTTGCAGAAGCCGGCTGCCGAGGCAACCGGCTTCTGCGAGGCACTCACGTATAAGTTGAGTGGGACTTTTTCAGCACAAAAATGTGCTGAAAAAGTCGACTTATACGCGAGTATATACGGTACCTACAACTCTATCTGGCTGCAAGAAATCTCTCATAAACTCTCCTAGCTGACTAGGCCTAAATCCTGTATCTCTTGATGTACAATGACAAGTACATCTTCCAGGTAATTAAAACCAGACAGGAAGATGTTGAGAGACAAGCTCTTAAACCATCTAGACCTAGAGTCTGCTTGGCACAAATGTTTGGCATCTATACCTTTTTTAAACAAGCTTCAGCTTATCTTTATACATTAGAGCATAGGTGTCGAACTCGTGGCCCTCCAGATGTTGTGGACTACAGTTCCCATCACCCCCTGCCAGCATGATGCTGGCAGGGGATGATGAGAACTGTAGTCCATAACATCTGGGGGACCACGAGTTTGACACCTGTGCATTAGAGTCTCCATCACTCAGAAGAGCATTTATGCTGGCAAGATTAAATGTCTTCCCCACCAATGTTTTATTGGGAAGATTTGCTGGCATTCCCTCATATGAACAAATTTGCCTTTGTGGACCAAACACCCCCCACTCAGTTTCTCATATTATTTTGGAATGCTCTCTATTCAATCATCTGCGTAAACCTCTTTTCCATTTATTAAACATTAAGGGGAAGAATCATTTGAGTAACTCCACGCGAACTCAACTTCTAAGAGATCAAGACCTTCATCTTACTATGGTGATAACAACTTTCTTGGCTAAAAATGTTAAGACTGAGGATCAACTGAAACTTGAACGTGCTGGATTTGTTGTGTTTTTTTTTTGTCTTAGCATGTGTCTTGTTTATCCAAACTATCTAAAATTGAATGAATGTCATTAATTGTAACTGGAACATGCTGGTTTTATTTCTCTTTTTCTTAACAGATGTGCTTTTTACTCAAATTTATTTATGTAAAATTGAATGAATTTATTGAAGGTAATTTGAATTGAATTAAATTGTTTGCCTGTATCACGATCAAGGGAAAATTGCTGTGTTAGGTTGTACCAGAAGCTGTGTTTGCATAATGCTGATTGGCTAATCTTAGTATCAATGAATCATTTTCTGTTGATGAGCAAGGCTGTTTAAAATTTATGCCACTGCATTGCATGAAAAAAGTGAAAATAATTCAAAGATGTATATATACTTGTGCAAAAAGTTTGCACACCCTCTTGCACAAGCAGTGGCATAAGAACTCCTATATAATTTACCAATCTTAACATTACACAAATTCCTGTAAGAGTTGTTACACACCTGAATAACAGCTATTTTTTCCTGCTTGTGTAACCCCCATGCTCAGAATGGGTTGACCCAGGAAGGGGTGGAGACCCAAAACAGCAAGAGGCTGCAGCAGACCTCATGTAGTTGGAGGAGACAAGGCTACCAGACTCGGACCTTGGTTGTATAAGCCCTTAACACCTTGTTAAGGTAACTGCAATATTGTTGGGAACTGCTGGGAAGGTAGTTGTTTGTTTTTGCTATGTTGTAAATGTTGGAGTTTATTGTTTTAGGGTTTCTTTTTATGTTTGTAATGGGTGAGAGTTTCTCCTGGAAACCTTCACCATGTTGAATCCTGTTCACCAAGCCCTTGGAGTCTTCAGGAGCCAACCCACTTGCAAAGAAGAAATGGACTTGGCATTACAAGACTGTAACTAGAAGGACTTGAAAATGCAACCTGAACAGGACCTTGAAGTGTGATGTTAAATGTTGATGTTATATGTTAAGAAAGTAAACCATTTTGTTTTTAAAATTTGTTGTTGCAAACTCTTTTCAAGTTCTGCCCCACAGAACCCACAAGCTGAGGATACACTTGCAGTTTTTTATATCCAACCCACCATGTCTGTACAAACATCTGCAATTTTCAATACTTAGCTATAGTTAGATGCCTGAGTACATTTTATTCTTTTGTTGTTCTACAAAGAGATAAATTAATCCTTAGCAAACTTTTGCTAAATATCTAGGCAGTGGCTAGAAATAGTTCAGTGAAGGTTAGCCTGGTTAGCATTTGTACTTAGAGTAAGCCCATCTGTTCACTAGAACAAGAACCGGAGATAAATGTCAATGTCACTACTTGTGACCTGTCTGGAGACATAATACTGACGACAACAGGAAGTGGACTAATGAACAAGATGAACCTTGATCAGATCTGACAAGACAATTCATGTCTACATGGTCCTGTGTAAAAATCTACTAGATATAGGGGCAGATGTATTTCAACCTAAGGAAGGGAATTACACCTATCTTATAGTAAACATTAATCAGAAATACTACCATGTGCATACACATCATGTGTATAATAACCCCAATGTCATTAACATTATTGATGAATTTTTCAATGTATTTATGTGAATGCTATGTTTCTGAAATTTTGTTGAGGTTTAACCGATTAAATGTTCATCTATTAGATTCCACTTTTGCTAAGAAATTCATTTGTTGATAGTTTACAGTAAAGTAACTCTTTTTGAACATGCCTCCCCAGTCCATATTATGAGTATAGCTGCAGCATAACAGAACATGTCCTTTTAAAATTTAATATAATGTATTTATATTATGTACATAATTTGGACCTCATGATCTATAAATTATATATATATAAATTATATATATATATATATATAAATTATATATATATATATATATTATATATATATAAAAATTATACACACACACACACACACACACACACATATATATATATATATATATATAATTTATAAATAAATAATTTAACAGCTGTCAGCAATTTTGGAAGCAACTTGAGATGCAAACGAAGCACAAAAGTGCTGACCCACTTTTTCGGTAGCTTCCTCTTTCCCTTTGTCGTTTCCTTAGTAGGCTTTCTTTTAGAGCCTTTGTATCTTTGTTCAGAACATTCCTACTTTAAACAAAAAGACCCCTTTTCTTCATTCCCTAAGTGTCTTCTATATACAATGAAGTGAATCCATTACAGTAAATGAAGATTTTACAAGGAGATTTTTTTAAAAATCCAAAACAAGTGTCCAGCAGCAATTTTCCAGGAGAAGAGACCTGGTGTAAAAATAATGGCCACAACAACACATGAGACTGGTATTCACACACACATAGAGGGAAAGGATCATGAGAGAGAAAGGTTTTGCTCTTCTGAAAATGCCCTCCCAGGCATTGTTAAACTCCTAGAAGGAAAACGGATAGGTAACCCAGTTATGCCTTTGGTTTTTCCTTTTGGAGGCTTGATGCAGACTGGGAGCATCTCTGGCAGGGAAAATAGCATGGGAAAAGCTAAAATCTCCCTTATCCATCAGGCTGGCCCTGATCCAGATGCATGCTCACTCATAGGCCACAGCTGCTTTTAATTTAAGCAGAGTTACACTTTTCTGAACCAACTGAAGTCAATAGATATTGAAGGGTGTAACTGTGCTTAGGGTGGCACTGCAAATTACACATCTGGAGTTCTCGCCACAGACATCCAGCCTTCTATTTAGTATAGTTCTAAGGCATGCTTGTGCAAGCTTTTTGCATTCATTTGATGATTCAAAGGCTTCTTCAGAATCCGCAACTTCATAAATATTAGACAGAATGCTAAAAGTGGAAGAGAATGTAAATATTCTACAAGACCTTCATCTTACACAAAGTGAAACAATTATACCTAAATGCTCCCAAGGGACAGTTGACAACTCCATTTTGAAAAATTCTCGGAAATGTGGGGACAGTATATGAAAAAGGTGGTGTGTGGGATGGGGAAAGAACTCATCAGGGATGTGATACTATAGAGTCCACTTTCAAAGCTGCTTTTTCACATGCTCAAGGTTACAAACCATTATCAGAACCAAAAGGGTTAGTGTTTCCCTTATAGCTATTGTCAAGGCCAATAAAACTATTTTCATTTCGTTTCATTCTGTGTATCCACTTTGTTTATCCAGACCTAACTCCAGACTTGCTAGCCTGACATACTGTCATCATCATCACAAGGTCCTAGGACAGTGGTTCTCAACCTGTGGGTCGGGATCCCTTTGGGGGTTGAATGACCCTTTCACAGGGGTCGCCTAAGACTCTCTGCATCAGTGTTCTCCATCTGTTAAATGGATAAATGTTAGGGTTGGGGGTCACCACAACATGAGGAACTGTACTAAAGGGTTAGGAAGGTTGAGAATCACTGTCCTTGGATGATGCCAACATCTACGCCATCTGGGAGGGTCTGGCTTAGGCCTCCAACTGGCCTAATGAGCAGTTGTGAAAGTCCACTGCCACTGCTGACCAGCCATAGGAAGCAAGGGAAGTAACACTGACTAGCTGAGGGAAGTAACAGATGAAAGAAAGGACTGGGGAAGCAGAAGACAACTTTGCAAAGGGGGTGGGGGGGAGGCAAGGCCAGACCCATCCTTAGTGGCCCAGCACCAATGAAGTGCATTGGCTGAAGGAGGTGAGGTCCATTGGCTGAATAAACTAAAGCTATGCCACATATAGTGTGGTTTAGGGTTACCAACTACAAGTTGAACATAATCCTGAAGATTTAAGGGTGAAGCCTGGAGGGCTTCTCTGTGGGTATAATGCCAATGAATCTAATACAAACACACACTCCTAAAAAAGCAACAATTTTCTCCAGAAGAACTGACCACTGTAGTCTGAAGATCAGTTGTAATTCCAAGAAATCTCCAGTTCCCACTTGGAAGTTGGCAACTTTTGTGTGGATGTGTGAGGGTGATAATAGGAAGGCCAGAAGCCCAGGCCATGGAAGAATATACAGAGTGCCTCAAGGCTATACAGGAG
Organism: Sphaerodactylus townsendi; assembly: GCF_021028975.2. Lineage (NCBI taxonomy): Eukaryota > Metazoa > Chordata > Lepidosauria > Squamata > Sphaerodactylidae > Sphaerodactylus > Sphaerodactylus townsendi. The sequence continues at coordinate 42,192,691 of NC_059428.1, read as the reverse complement.
GAGTCTATTGGAAGGACAATGAGTCAGGTGGTGGCAACCTCTTTCTCTCCCAATTCTAAGGGCTTGGAATTGTGGACAGCAACAGACAATCCCTCTCCCCCTCTAGATCAAGGGGCAGAAGCCTCGCATTGTGGTGGTATCCACTATTCTTTTTCATAATTCCAGAATTTCACACAAACTCAACAAATTGAGGGCTCCTGCCGCATGTCGTCACTGCCATCAATTTCTGTCAAAAAAAGTATCAAAAAAGGTCCCACTCCCTTTCATTTAACTGTCAGAGGGACCCTCTGAGGCAGGTAAAGCTAAGCGGTGTTGAGACCCAGTGTCATGGCCCTGTTAGCCAAGGCAGTGCCATATTTCTTTCAGGGTCACTCTTAGAAGGGAACTTTGGGAATTGTTTGCTCTGTTTCCAGCTTGTACCATCCTATGTCTTATCTCACATTAACAGTTTCTACAGCTGGGAGTGGGGTAAGTTTTGAATGTCTGTTTCTCACTGTCCAAGGAATGTGTGTGAGTGAGTGTGTCTTCCCATCCAAAGGTGGAGTAGTGAGGGTACAGGAATGATGTTGCCACTGTTGGGGATATAATGCTTTGCCTGTGTTATTGCATTCAGTTTTGACAATAAGAAGTCATCAGCTTTCCTATGCTTGTAAGAATTCTGCTTTCAAAGTATTGATTTGTTTATTGTATAAATCTGGGGTTATTGTATAAGTCTGGACAGTTATTCCATGAACTTCTCCTAAGAGAGTGATAATCTGCAATGCATCCAGTTCTCTAACCACACTCAATCAACAAATAATGCAGAAGATGTGTACATATTTAAGAAAAAATCAGCATAAGGAAGCAGAAAATGGTGTGAAAATCAAGGCTCGTTGGTCCTTTTCTCATAAGGGGAATCAAAAACAAAAATAAGGTATTTGTTCTTGATTGGGTAGACAAGCTATTATTGGACCTTGACCACTGTTTAGTGAGGGAATCTCTCTCTCCCTTCTCCAGCCAGGCAAATTTGTCTGTGACTCAGAGGAAACATAAGGAGCATTTTCCCCTTTGCTCTCCCCACCACCCACCAGCAAAAGATGAGGAACTTCCAGCAACCACCAACTATTCCAGCACAAGCAGGGTGAAATAGATGGTCTTCCCCATATGTAACGATACCACACTGACAATACAAGCGCAGGTGTCTCCTACACAGGCACCTTCATCAGTCAAGCAGAACCCTCCATTCTGTTATTTCTAACATGAATTGAAGCCATTCCTAAAGGGAAAATACAATACACACACATCCGCACACACTAGTGAGGTAATTTCTTTTGCTCCATGCTTCAAATAAATAGAACATTTTAATGGCCTAAAAATTCTCAGATACATTTATAATTTTAGCTTTTTTTCCCCTGAGCATGAGCATCTTCTTCGAAATTCCCCTTGAGTCATTTTTAGTCTTACCCTAGTGCTTTCAATCCAGTTTTTAAATAGCCATTGATTTGCAGCATATCTTCCAACTAGGTAGGAGACTGAATTTCCCAGCATGCAAACTACTTCATTTATTTTCTTAAAGGAAAGGTAATAATCAGTTTACCAGTACACCTGTGTCAGAAATACACAGTGCTCATTTACACCATTGTCAGATAAATACACTTTGTAAAAAGCAGTGAGCCTTTAATGCATAATTGTATACTGGGTGGGGGAGCTTAAACAATGTGAGGGAAAGGATATGCAAGGAAGTTCCTGTTTTTATCTAGTAAATTGCAGACTTCACAGCTAGAGGACAGGCTGCTGTTCGTCAGGAAGAGCTGATCCACAGAGCAGATTAGGACAGAGCTGGGGATACTATGAATCCTTGAATGCTTAATGAGGTTCCGCAAAGGAAAGTTGTCGTAAAAGATAAGAACAAGCAATCAATGATTCTGAGGAAGTGCCATTGCTAAGCCACATGAAACGGTCATTTACATCTGGATAGCTCGTAAACAGAAGACATTGGACTCATTAGAGAATTGGCATATATTAAGAACATAAGAACATAAGAACAAGCCAGCTGGATCAGACCAAAGTCCATCTAGTCCAGCTCTCTGCTACTCGCAGTGGCCCACCAGGTGCCTTTGGGAGCTCACATGTAGGATGTGAACGCAATGGCCTTCTGCGTGGCTGTTGCTCCCCGTTCACCTGGTCTGTTAAGGCATTTTGCAATCTCTCAGATCAAGGAGGATCAAGATTGGTATCGCCAATAAATGCGACTTCTCCTCCATAAATCTGTCCAGAAGCCTCGGCCCTTTTAAAGAAGCTATCCAGGTTGAGTGGCCATCCACCACCTCCTGTGGCAGCATATTCCAAACACCAATCAATCACATGTTGCGTTAAGTGAAGAAGTGTTTCCTTTATTGAGTCTAATTCTTCCTTCCTGTAGCATTTTTCAAATGAATGCCCCCTGGTTCTAGTACTGTGAGAAAGAGAGAAACATTTCTCTCTGTCAACATTTTCTACCCCATGCATAATTTTGTAGACTTCAATCATATCCCCCCTCAGCCGCCTCCTCTCCAAACTAAAGAGTCCCAAACGCTGCAGCCTCTCCTCATAGGGAAGGTGCTCCAGTCCCTCAATCATCCTTGTTGCCCTTCTCTGCACTTTTTCTATCTCCTCAATATCCTTTTTGAGATGCGGCGACCAGAACTGGACACAGTACTCCAAGTGCGGTCGCACCACTGCTTTATATTAAGAACTGCTACAGAGGATTGCACTAATCTGTAGACACTGCAAGATATTACACTTTGTATGTTGTATACTGTGCATTGTTGGATCTCTATTAGGTCACAAAACTTTCTAGATCAGAGACGACACATGCGATACACCATGGAAAAAATGAAGCTAAAATAGTAGTGCAAATCTAGCATCTCTTTGGTAGAATTACAAAACATCTTAAATGATACCAAAATTGGCTATTAGATTATTCTTCTGATTCTAGAGCAGCCCCAGAGAAAACAACTGATACCTCTTGGCCGTTGCTACATTACTGGGAAGGGAACTGGAAAAGCTGACATAAGCTGATCTGATACTGATACTCTCAAGGTGAAAGGTTGTCACTTCTTGTTTTTCTAAAAGTCAGACCATAGTATCTGTGTGTTCCTTCTTATCTGTGATTGGGATCAAGCCCTGCAGAACGCCCTTCTGTCTGCTACACTTTCAGCACAACTTGCTAAAAGTCATAGCCAACTTAGTCAATATTTTTGACACATCTGTACATACTGTGTCAATGGTGAACTCTTCTCAAGGAAATGTAAAGGCTGCTCTAGTTCAAAACTAACACTGGGGAAAGGATCCTCAAATGATTTTTTGTAATCCTCAACTCTTAAGAGAGTTTTACTTGAACAGCACCTCTCATTGGATCATGGGTGGGAGGGGGATACTGATTTAATTTCTCACTATACTCTGTCTCACACAAAGATGTTAGTAGATTGCATATTCCTACGCCACAGAACTTGACAACTTTTGTTGTAGAATGCTCTGCCTGGGTCTTAGTGCCTACCTTAGTGCCTATCTAGCTCCCCCCATTCATTTGAAAGTTTGATTATAGTTGTTCAATGAACTATAAAGGTTCTTTTATCCAAGTACCATGTTCAACAGTGCACAAAATAATGGTTTTGACAAAGGCAATGCATTAAAATGAATGCTAATTCTCAATTCATTAAGGACTATATTCTAATGCAGAAGCATACAATTTTCTCAACTGCTGCACCTCAACTGACCATACTAACATCTTTATTTGAGACAGTGTAGAGGTCCTGACTTTACTGCAAACTGCAACTATATTTGATTTGCCTATTTTTATTTGTTCTTCCCCTGTGCTTGGTGCAAATTATATCAAATTCATCTTTCTATTTACAACATCCTAACTTTCAAAGCATGTATCATTGTCACAATGTTGTTTGATTTTTTTAAGCATCTTCAAAAGGAGGGTAATTTAAAGGGATAATGTATCAAGGAGGGTGACTCATTCTAGCACAAAACCCCACTGTCATTCTGTGGATCTAACTACATGTCATGCATGAATGCATGCAACAGATCATCCAAAACCTTTCTTTTCAAATCTTTTGGAAAATAACAGCCTAAGGAAGGAGCATTTTGAGCAAAACAAGTAATGGAGAGAGATACTTTCCCCACTCAATAGATTCAAATTGTAGCTAAATTTGCACAAAAGCCTTTAGGTGCTTTGTAACAGAAAATATGGCAAGCAGAGAAAGAACTCCAATGCTTTTCAAAATCAAGCCCTTCCAAAGTTGTTTAATATAGAAAAAACAGCCAGGGTCCAACGACATGTGCTTATCTGCAATGCATACTTTCATCATATGATTGTAATAATGCATGTACAGTGTTCCAAGAATATAAAGCCAGGCACATGGCAAGTTAAAGGACCTTTGTACTCTATGGAGCAACAATCGTAACAAGGTTTTGTTCGTGCCATATGGCCACTGTCTTGCTGACAGACTGCACAGTGCCTATAGTTTCTACAGCTGTGTGGCTCCAAACTTAAAAATTACAAAACTCTATACCTAGGCAGGCAGTCAAAGCAAACCTGAATTCTGAGATCCATAGTATATGCATTGAATAAATTTGCCTAATTCCTCTTAATTTGCATAAAAATGTAAGAAGAGTGGGATTAGACCAATGGTCCACCTAGACCGGTACCTGGTTTCACACAGCAGCCAAACAGTTACCCTGGAGGGTCAACAAACAGAATATAGAGGCTGAGGCCTTCCCTGATGTTGCTTCCAAGCACTGATGTTCAGAAGTTCATTATTTATGGATGCAAGGTTACCTTTAATCACCATAGACAGGCCTGTTTTTCACAAATCTATCTAGTGCTCTTCTAAAGCCTTCTATTCCTGTCACTGTCACAATGTCTTCTGGCAGTGAATTCCACAATTTAATTTAATGCATAATTTATTGTGCATGTTTTTGGAAGGACACTGAAGTCCTGCCACAATCACTGTTTTGGCAGACATTATTACACATATCTTCACATCCAGGAATGGAGGACTAGAAACTTGCATTTTTTAAAAAAGCGGAATGTTGAGATTCTCAGAAAACTGAATTCTTGCTTTTACTCATTCTGCAATTCCTAAGAGTGTGAGACAGGCTCATAGGCCCTGAATGAAGTCTGGACTGGCACAAATGAAGACTGTACTGGCACAACATATGTCTGTTATCAGTATGGGAGGGTCCTGCAGAACACAAACTGGGACATTCTGTATTCTTTAGTTTAAACAAACTGGTACTACACTATCAACATTAGCTGAATCATTAGCAGTGAATCACTAATGTTATTGAAAGTAGAATTAAGAGTTTGTAATTCAGCTATGAGTAAATAGTTAACCTGCGTAAATGACAGCATTTTGTTTGTAATTCAATTATAGATAAACAACATAGGTAATTCACTTATAGGTAAATAGTCAACCAGTAACTGCCTGTGTGACTAACTTCATTTTAAACATTTCTAATAAGGTACAAATAACACTAATCTCTTCCAAGGAATTTCAACACAAGAGATCAGCAGAAATAATTCCTTGTCTGTAAGGGGGAAAAAGTGATTACATTTTTACTCCTACAGGGGGAAAAAGTCATTGGGGCAGCATTTTGAAATGGCACAGAGGAAAGTATTTTAAAACACATATCTGAATTTTTGTCCAAGTTGGGCAAACAGCTGCACCCATACCCATCTATCAGTGCCTCTCCTGCTCCTGCTCCAAACGAAGCAAAGAGAGACCAGTCATAGTGCTCTCCTGTGGTTTGGTCTTCAGGCTCAGGGGCTATTCTCACTGTTTCTCACTGTTCCTTGCACAGTGTTGGAACCTATGAGCTGCCTCCTTCTGTCAGCCAGGATTACTTAGTGGGAGAAGAAAAACTGGCTTATACCAAATTATTTCATTAAGCAAAGTACGATGCCTTTCTCCAGTCTAAGGAGCTTCCTTCCAATGAAAGAGACATTTAAGTTGAAGGAAAGTTCATTAGGCTAGAGAGAGTTCTTCCCAGCCAAGGTAGAATTCAGCCTAATAGTTGCATAATGCCTGCAATCACCCCAGGTTTTTCTAGGAGGTACTTATTGAAAGAAGCTTGTGTTCTGTGTACTATCAGTTGGTAAAATAAAAGTTATCACGAAAAGTGTAATCAGTGTTATAGCCCTATCCAAAGGTGTAGGGGAGGATCCACTGCTGGAAACAGAGCAGGATTGTGCCAGCAGATTTGCCCTCCCCAGGGCACCAGCCCCGGCAAAGGGGTGAATCTGCTGGCAGGTGGCTACCACGATGGTGGGATGTGGTACTGAATGCTACACCAGTGTTCCTGTGCCCCCACTACTGTCACAGTAGGGGCCATTCATGAGTGTGGTTGAAGGAGGAGCTAACGCTAAGCCGTTTGGACAGGGTTTCCCTGTAGGATGCCTGTATATATGTAGCTTTATTTCATTCGTAATGCATCCATAAAACCCACATTCACCAAAATGCCTACCTACAATACCTCTCTCCTTTTTATCTTCTGTTTTAATAACAATATCTTTAATAATACGAAGAGCTGAAGGATGCTTTAAAACTCATGTATGAACATTCTGATATGTGAATCAGGAAATTCAAATCCCTTCCTCTGATTTCTAAGTGCAATATATAATGGCATAAAGTAAAAACCTTCCAGGCTTTTATGAGGAATGTTACGATAATATTCGTGAAGTGCTTTCAGTATCTAAATAGTGCTACATAAATGTCATATCACTGATCGGGGTACCCTAATTATGAAAACTCTTTCCCACAACTGCCCTCCAGAGTCCAACCTTGCATCCTATCACGCAACAGCTTAAAACATTTAGGCATTAAACATTCTTTACAGTAATGTGTTTCTAAGTCCACTTTGTTTAAATTTGCATTGTCCTTTTCCTTGAATTTTGCTGAATTTTTTTGAAGAATGCAGGGTCCAACATTTCATTTATGAAAACAGGGATGAAGTTCTAATGCTTCTTCTCCCATACCAAGAAAATACAAAGAAAAATTTACCTGTCACCCTCTATCAGTATCTTGCATCAGCCAATGAAGACTTTTTGGTTTCATTTGTCATATACCCAATAACAGTTACTTCCCCTCCGCCTTAGTTCTCATATTCCACTTATGTGTTTCTATTGAATTATTTTATAATTGTAATGTTGTCCACTTGTTCTAATGTTTTGTGTGGATTGCCTTGGTGACTCTAAACATGTGGAAAAGTGGCATAAAAATGTATTAGGCAAATAAATAATCAAGAATGATATACAAGCGACATAGTGGCAGAGTTCCCCCTTTGCACATTCATGAAGGCTTTGCATGGTCATCTGCTTTATTCCTTTACAACGCAATAGCGTGCCCTACACTGATTTAAAAGCTGAAATGTTGTTTGGTCTTCATGATTAAAATATGCTAGTAAAACACCATTGTTTTACCAACACAGGTTAACAGTACCAGTGATTCAAAGTGAGTTTTGGCTGCATATGAGTTGGCAGATATACATGGCATAAAAATCTTAATGCTCATGTGCAGACATTCATTTGTACATGGATTAGAGATAAACACATCCATTTTCCTAATTTCTAGAGATCTTGGGTAGGAATCTAAACTTTAAAGACTGACAACTGACATGTATTGGAATCAAACAAGAGAGTGATTCACCAAGGAGAGGTTCCAGAAAACAGACTGTACCAGGCAGTCTTGGAAAGTACAGGTTTCATTTGTTCTTTCTAATTTTTAACTTTGTTAGGTGCTCTGATTTTCCAGCTAGAAAGAAAAACAGCATAGAAAGAGCTCCACATAAATATATAAGGCAACTCTCCCAGATCTAGCTAGGTCTGCACAAAATCCAGAAACAGAGGAATATCTACTACATAATGTTGCCAGGACTCATGCTAGATTCTGAATCAGTTAAACTATGGCAGGGAGTTCATTTGCCAGGTAGGCTGGAGTCACCTTTATTCTCAATGCACGAGAGCTGCTTACTGCATGTAAAGGTTAGCATGTGCTCTAGGCATGCCTAAAACGCAAGTTTCAAAGGTTTTACTGTTTTTGATAACACATAATGCCATGTAGTTTGCTAGCCCTGAGAACAAATATTTGACTTATAAATTCCCAAGTGATAGCTGATATGCTTCTAAGATAAGAATCATCTTGCATTCTACGGTATGTTCATTGTGGTCTATCACATGCTTTGTCATCTTAAATGTCAATCTTCGTCATTTCTATGTTCCATTCTACGAACTCAGCACCAGTTGCACTGGTATTCAAACTATTTAGCAAGATTATTGTTCTCCCAGGGGTGTACATGACATCTTCTTTCGAGAGTATGAGTGACCCTGTAAACATTCAAAGTAAATTTCTGCCTTCAGTCTACATCTAAACTACAATCTGCATTTAATCATTCTGGTTAGAACTGACACAATATAAAGATGAGAAGTTGTGTGTGTATGGGGTTTTTTTGTGATCAGGTCACAGCCAACTTATGAAACCCCATAGGATTTTCAAGCCAAGAGATATTCAAAGATGGTTTGCCATTTCCTTTTTCTGCATCATGATCATTGATGGTTTCCCAACTGTAAACTGACCAGGGGCAATCAAGATGTGAAAAGATTGGGCTATCCAGGTCAGGACAGAACAGAAGCTATTATCTAGGCCAGTGGTGGCGAACCTATGGCATGGGCGCCAGAGGTGGCACTCAGAGCCCTCTCTGTAGGCACAAGCAAACAGAGTCGCGCCCCCCCCCCCCAATCTAGGCTGGCCTGGGCCACTGGGCTCGATTATTAGCATTAAACCAAAGATCTAGTTTTGGGAAAGCAGTGTAGGTAACCCTGTGAAGCACTGTTAAACCCCACTGATTTTCATGGGAAGAACTAAAGCGTGAACCTTAACCTGGGAGTAAGCGCGGTTGCTGGCAATGGGATTTGCTTCTGAGTAAACCCTTCTAGGGTCGTGATTCACCCGTTGGAAGAGTTGCACAGTTGCTTCAAAGCAAAGCCACTGACTACCACCAAGCTTACTCCCAAGTAACATACACCTCGGAGCCAACCGTTTTTTCTAAACTAAAACCTACGTATTCAGGTTAAATTGCCATGTTGGCACTTTGCGATAAATAAGTGGGTTTTGGGTTGCAATTTGGGCACTCGGTCTCAAAAAGGTTCGCCATCACTGATCTAGGCAGAGTAACAATGTGTGTAAAACAGCAAGATCATGCCAGCTTGCCCCTCCTCTCCATTGTCATTCATTACAATTTGTGAATATGTGAAGCTGCCTTTTACTGAGACATTGATCTAGCAAGCTAGATTCAAGTCTACTGGTACCTTAGAGACCAACAACATTTTGGGGAGTACAAACTTTTGAGAGTCAAAGCTCCCTTTGTCAGATTCCAAAATCACATTGGTCTCTAAGGTGCTACTGAACTTGAATCTAACTGGTCTATTGCTGACCAACACAGCTACCCTCTAAAACTGTCTTCATGATCTTGCAAGGTCAGCATTGTCTACTCTGATTGGCAGTGGCTCTCCTGGGTCTCAAGAAAAAGAGCTGGTTTTTATACCCCACTTTTTCTCTATAAGGAGTCTCTAAATGGCTTACAATCACCTTCCCTTCTTTTCCCCACAATCGACACCTTGTGAGATATGTGGGACTGAGAGAGTTCTGTTCAGCAAACTGTGACTGACCAAAGATACCCAGCAGGCTTCATGTGTAATAGTGGGGAAACACTAGAGCCTGCTGTTCAAGTGGAGGAAAGGGATTCTCCAGTCAGAGTCTGCCATTCTTAACCACTATACCATATTCATTCTTTCATATTACCTGAAGGCACTGAATATTTATTTGTTTATTTAAAACATTTATTACCTTGCAGAACTTAAAACAGCTTGCAATATTATAAGACCACAGTTTCAAATCTACAGTTACAATTGATCACTACTCTACTAAAAGAGTTGTTGGTTAAAGTTTCACATCCAGCTTGATGAGTAGGCACAATACCTAAACAGAAACCGACAAAGTCATAAGGCTCTTAGACTAGTCTTGAGACTCAAGTATGGTGAAATCAAAGATAGCTTTATTAAGGAGAAAACTCAAGACCTTCAAGCAGTTGCAATAGCATGCCAGGAGATCATAATAGAACACAGCCATATAGCTCGGAAACCACACAACACCCCAGTGATTCTGGCCATGAAAGCCTTCGACAATACACATTACATTTGTTATGGCTTCAGAGAGCAGTTAGACTTTCTATAATGCTTTCAGGAAGACAGACTTTTGCTGACCGGCCACTAGGTTGGATCCTCTCTCACCTACACAGGATTCTACCCACATCAATCTCCTCTTTCTCAGAGTCACACTTGTACAAGGTCAGTTCATCCCCTGAGACAGGGCAAACAATTGGATACACTCCTCTTTCTCAGAGTATCCAAACAATTGGATACACTCCTCTTTCTCAGAGTCACACTTGTACAAGGTCAGTTCATCCCCTGAGACAGGGCAAACAATTGGATACACTATTCTCTCCCAGAGATAGGAATACCCACTCTGCCGCATTGCCAAGTAGAGATACCCTTCACTCTGAGCAAGATCTGAGCTGTCATTCTCTTTGAGGCAAATTTCAACTCCCTCTCTTCCTGGGTTCCCTCCAACATCTCATCCCCCTTCTTAAATGTGATTGGATGCTGGAGCCGCACTTTAATGGACTCATCTGAGTGGCTAATTTTCCTTCTAGGGTTAAGACAGCCTCCTGTCCATCACTTTACACTACTCTCAAAGATATCTGGCTCTGATCCCAGTGGCATCAGATCCTGTTCTCACATCTGTTTGTTCATAGTTTTTGTTATGGAAAATTCTCCTTTGGAATTTCAGGTGGCTGAAAGCTGGGGAAGGAGAAGGGCCAACAAATATGGAGGTTTGATGGCAATAGATGAGCTGTAATTGTATTCTACAAGTTAACTAACAGGAAAGGACCAGATTCAGGCTTCTGCATCATCTTTTAGCAATGATTAACTCCTGTACGTATCTCATCTGATAGTGTTGAGGAAATATGTCAAATGGGAGCACCTGTCATAGAACTGATGTCAGAATTCACGTCTTCTGATACATTCTTGAGAAGCTTGCAAGATACCAATAACATGATTGATGAAGAAATACCAGCTACTAAAATAAACAGCAGAATGCTTAGAGATTATGGAAGTTGTAAAATATTAGCTTCTGTTTGAAAACATGGTGGGAATGGAGTTCATTTTCTCTGATTTCAAATCAATCACAGTAAGGAGGTTCTGAGAAGGATGGAGTGAAGAGTTCGTTGCATAGTTCTGCAAATTGGCTTTTGAATATTTCAGGCTGTTGGCTCCAAGGATAGTCTTATAATAATTATATAATATTAGGAATTGTTGACATACCTTAACATTCTAGAAAATTAATAATTTCACTCATTTGTTTCAATAAGGATGCACTTCCTTTAACCCCATCTTTGTTAACACTGAGTTGCTTCACATTTTGGAAGGGAAAAGGGGGTGAATTTGTCCTCTGTGGGCCAACTCCATATAGTCAGCACTATGAAGTGATGAAGTTTTTGATGGCTTCTACATTCTACTCTTTATGAATGTAAATGGAGAACTGTATGTTTCAATATTCCTCTATGAAAAATATGACTTATTTTACATGCTGTCATATGATGGGGAAGACTTGGATGCGGTTCTTCTACTTGACATGCTGTTTTTCTATTTGCAGTTTTACCAATTCCAACACATAATTCAAGGGCCTGTTCAGAAATTACAGATGAATTGTTACTGAAAGGCACTTGTGTCTCACTTCATCTTTCCTGACTTCTAACCTACAAAATAAACATTGGGTATATGACCTTCACCTTGACCTGGAAAGAACAGGCTACCATAATCTCCTCAGATCTCAGAAGTTAAGCAGGGGTGACACTGGCAAGTATTTGAATGGGAGACCTCTAAGGAATGCCAGGTTGTGACTCAGAAGCAGGCACTGACAAACCACTCCTGAACATCTCTTGCCTTAATAACCCCACCTGGAGCTGATGTAAGTCTGCTGTGAATTGATGGCAAAAAAATTACTTTCAGTGAATCAGTAATACCTTCAGCTCATAGATGTCAGCATGGATGAGTTACAAGTAACATATAAACCCATACTGAATTACAATTCTGTAAGTAAGCTATTGATAGTATGCCAATAAGGCTGCAGTCCTATACATGCTTGACTTCAATTCTATAAAACCTATACAGTGGAACCTTGGTTTTCATTGGTAATCCATCCGAAAAGAATCGATAAAAACCAAAACTGTTGAAAACCAAGGCAAACTTTTCCACAGGAATCAATGTAAATCCAATTCATCCATTCTAGGCACTCCAAAAAACATACCAAAAACACATTTTTGGTGAATAAACATAGTGTTTAATGCTGAAAACAGTAACAAACAATAACACTCGGACCAGCTTCAGAACCAGCGGACCAATGTCGCCCCAGAAAGCTGTCTAAAGAGGTCTGTTTCTGACGCCTCTTTAAGATTTGTGTGAAATGGGACAAGACATTGTCATTAAACAAGTTGCAGACACGTTGTCCGGGTGATTTTTCTCCACAAACCCCTGCACCTTACTGCAAATCGATGAAAACCAAGGCAAATCGATGAAAACCAAGACAAATTTTTCACTGAAAAAAATCGATGAAAACCGAAACCGATGAAAACCGAAGGCAATGAAAACCGAGGTTCCACTGTATTCTTATTTATGCCCTGAGTATCCATAGCAGCAGTAAGGGTTTTCCCCATGTTTTCCCCTTGTGCCCATCATTTTCCCCTTGCCCTTGCCTCCAGCAGGCTTCTTACAATTTATATTTTAATCATAGTAGGAATATTACTATAGGACAGAGTAATATTATTATTATGCTATTAGGACAATATAGCAATAAACCTACCATGGTGCTTTTTTAGAAAGCAGAAACACCAAAAAGCCCACCAGAGGGAGAGGGGTGGGTGGGAGAATAGTGGGTAAGAAGTAAAATGATGCTGGATGTGAGAAAGGAAGTGTGGAAATCCACATTTTCCTGTCCATATTTTACCTAAACCTACTTTGGCATGATCTTCCTGGAAAGATTATACCGAGGAGGTATGGGGAAATTCTCAGAAGAGCCAGTGTACACCTGAAGGTGAATGATTGCACAATTATGTCACATGGAAGGAAAAAATGCTGCTGCTGGAAGGGAAACGTAGATCAACAACTCTGTGAAAACAACTTTACTTCTGAGCAAATAAGCAGAGGATTTGTGAGTTTGCCACACTCAACCTTTCCTTTTTTTCATAACAATTGTCACAGATAGCCCTTTCTGCACTTCTTCAGGCACTGGCAGCCCATTCTAAAGGTCCAGGACTTCCACTGAAAACCTCCAAGTATGGGCTGAGACCATTATAACCTCCTTCAGCTCTGGGACTGGAAGTCACCACTCAAGAGTTCTCAGTGGAAAAAACAGGTCAGCAGGTATGTAAGTAGTAGATGATAGTTTAATCAGTGGGCTCAGGTATTTCTCTCTACTGCAAGAAATACTAAGAGATGGATCAAAAGTGTTACGGAGAAAAACATCCAAATGCCCTTGGGGAACCACTTCAGACATGTGGCCTACTGGGCTGAGGAACTAACCATATGAACAATTTAAAAGCACCTGTAATCATCAGACCTCTGTTTTGTTGGCCTTTCTCCTGTACCTTGGTGTCAAGATCAGCTTTTTTCTTCTGCCAGTGACACATAGGGTTGCCAAATCCAGTTGAGGATTTCTGGAGATTTGGGAAAGGGGAGGAGTTCAGTGGGAACATGATGCCACAGAATCCACCCTTCAAAGCTGTCTTTTCTTCCAAGGAAGTTGGTCACTGTAGTCTGCTGGAATTCCAGGAGAACTCTGAGCTGTAACTAAAGTTTGGCAACCATATTGTCATGAAGCCCTGGAAAGGAGTTTCAGACCATCTTCAAGTCAAAGCTGAGGCCCACAGAGAAGTACTGAGCAAGAACTGACCACAATCTTAACATACTCATATGGACACAACAGCCAGTTCACAAGTTACAGTGAACTCACATGCAATCTATTCTATGTACAGTGTACATCTGATTGTTCTTTGTTGTTGCACTGAGTTACAGTCTCTCACGTTACAGTCCATTAATCTACAGCTGAATATTCACAAACGCCACATTCATCCAGGTATTGGTTCCCGATTTTACTGATAAAGTGCATGTTTCTTGGCTCTGTTACCAACAGATGCACATAGAAGCAAGAGCTACATGCATTCACTATAGCATGTGAACGGGGCTAAAGTCAGTCACAGAGAGAAACCAACCTTTCCTTTTAGTCAAGCCCCAGAACATTATTCTGGGCCCCACAGAATACTGCATTTGGACACAAATGTTCCTATTGTGTGAACATTTCTGCCAACAAATACCTCAACTTATGCCAACATTTTTTACTAAAAGCTTTTACTCTCAAATGACCCAGTAATGATGTATTGACAACAGCTTCCCACTTGATGAAGCAAATCGAGAAAAGTGAACTTTTTTTGTTTTTCATGCAAGACTCAAGTTAGGTAACTGAAGCCAGAACCTTTCTCTAAAAGTCCTGTGTATTTCTGTTGGTTTCACTCCTGTGTGTGGGTACCAAAGCTTCCTGTTCCTGGCATATATAACATATCTCCTTGCTTCTCCTCCCTGATAAATTATCGTACGGACTGCTATCCACCTCATTCTTGGGTGCCTGGCAATGTGCAGAGGCTTTGTTGAGTCATTCTCATTGTGACTTCCCTCTGGATTTAGCTTTTAGCTTACTAGCTGCCTAGAATGACTGATCTGAACTGCTACTCAGAGAGGTATCTATAAGCTGCTTTTTTTAGTTTCTTATCTCCCCTTCCTAAGTGGGTATTTGAAATTAATGGGCTTAGACCACAGTGACTTTGCATAAGATTCTGTAAGTGTATTAGCGTATTCTGCTCAATCAATTTTTCTATGACTTTAGCATATTCTAAATCTGAGTGCAACTTTCTAACTTGCTTAGGAATATTAGCACTTAGTCAAGTGATGTTTCAGTCACTGTTATGTTCACCATCCCTTCAAGCCAGATGTAAAACCTAAGCCAGCAGATTCTTTTAGAAAGTTTCTTAGGTGTACCCAGAGTTAATAGATAAGATTGTTCAGAACTTTGAAGTTGAGTGTCATCAATATGCAGATGACACCCAGTTTGATATTTCATTATTGTAGTTTCATATCCATCTTGGTTCTGAACTGGTATTTGAGGCTGTGGTCAAGTAGCCATGGCAAAACAAGTTAGAGTTAAATCCCAGCAAGACTGTAGTAATGCTGGTTAGGAAGGCTGATATTCTGGAGAGACTGAATCCACTTGTGATGTCGGCTTTTTCAGCCATGAGGATATTCATGGGCCCTGCCTTGCTGTTTAAAAAGCAGTTAAGCATGGTGGCTAGAACCACCTTATTTCAGCTGCATCTGATTCTTGTTACTGTTAGTCAGTTGATCTGGCCACCTTGATTCATGCTCCTGGAACCTCATACCCAGATTACTGCAACACAACATATGTGAGGCTGTCCTTGAATACTATCTGGAAATTGCAACTGGTCTAGAATGCAGCAATTCAACTGCTGCCAGCGGCTTTCCACTAGGAACATATGTTAGTCATTTAGAGACAACTACAATGGCTGCCAGTCTGTTTTGTGTTCATTTCAAGGTGCTGATTATGCCCTTCAGAATGTAGAACCCACATATTTGAAGCATCGCCTCCTTCCCTATGCACAGCTACGTTGACCAGACAGCGATCTTTTGGCTATCCTACCACCTAGGGGGGTCCCATCTAGCATCAACAGGAGATTGGGTCTTTTCTGTCATAGCTCCGGCTCTGTGCCATGGGTTCCCTGAAGCAGGTCCTCCCTCCAATGAGATCTTTAGCAGGCACTGCAAGGTCTGCTTGTTTGATAGGAGGTTTGAATAGCATGCACCTTTAAATGGAGGGAACTCGGGGCTTGTTATTTCATTTTTGGTTTTAGCTGGGGATGTTTTCACTATTATTTACTGTAAACCACTCTGAACCAAGAGGAAAGGTGAGCTATAAATGTTTGGTAAAATAAATAAATAATAAAACAAAAAAAATCTTGTTAAGGACCATCTTTCAGGTGGCATTTTCAGAGACAATCAAGACTGAGGAACTACATTTCCTGTCTTCTTTGCTTCTCAAATTTTGCAGATCCTTAAAACACAGAGAGCTATCACATTTAAGGCAATATTTGCTGTTGCCCACTCTTGGTACAGGAAGAATGTGAATCAAAGTTAATACTCATGCCAAATTAAAAAAGGATATAATGAGGTCAAAGGATGATCTTATATAACATTCAGATCATTACAATACTATAGATTCTTCTCTTTAACTTCATATATTTCTTTTATTCTAAGCCACACGCTAGCATCAAAAGCCAAGGTAAAATGGAAATGAGTAGCTTGTTAGCTTTAATCAGTTTGCTCATTAAACTCCATTACATCACACCTGTGGAAACCCAATGAAAGCTTCATATGTCTCACTGAGGACAACAATTTGGCTCAGATACTGTTCCTAATGTGCTATGACTCATGAATTGGAAAGAACCTTCCATGGATGAATCAGCAGGGCATGCAGTTAAATCCAAAGGATATGTGTTCAGACAACTCTCGTTCTTTTCTACTCTGTATTTATGTTTTCAAGGCAATCTACATAATTATAAAATTCAAAATGGTACCATTTGAAATCTGAAAATTATAACTCACTGTCAAGACTAGGAAGATGTACATAAAGCAAGAACCAATAACAGTAGCCTGGGAACTAGGCAAAGCACCATGTTGGAGTCTGAGATTTTATAAAAGCTGTACAAAGCTTTATTGGTCCCCTGATGCCACGTGATAACTGCTAAACAAAAGCTGTGTTCCCTGCCTGAGACCCTGGATGATATTGCCAGTCAGTCATGCTGGATTATACTGGGCCACTCGTGGGGTTGTTATCTGTCCCTGTAATAGAGAATTAATGTATAGAAATGGGCAGTTGAATCTTTTCATGGCATCCAGGTAGCTAATACTCATGCCAATCACCCGTGTGGTGTAGTGGTTAAGAGCAGGTGCACTCTAAACTGGAGAACTGGGTTTGATTCCCTGCTGTGCCACTTGATCTGTGGAAGCTTATCTGGTGAACTAGATTAGCTTGTGCACTCCAACATATACCACCTGGGTGACCCTGGGCTATTCACAGTTCTTCAGACCTCTCTCAGCCCCATCTACCTCACAGGGTGTTTGTTGTGAGGAGGGAAGGGAAAGGAGTTTGTAAGCCCCTTTGAGTCTCCTTACAGGAGAGAAAAGGGAGATATAAATCCACCTCTTCTTCTTCTAATACAAAACTCACCATTAAAACTTTGCTGAAGGGTTAGGATTTATCCAGGCTAGTTGGCAATCCTAGCCCATTGAACTGAGTCAGCATCATATAAATATATATAACACTGTCTATAATATATAGACAGTATATAAATATATATATGCACTGAGTTGAGTGTTTGCACATGTACAGCAACTTTTTTTACATCAGTGCCATTTTGCACAGATATAAGGCCTTCCTAGTCAATTCTTTCTGCTGTTTTCCTTCACAATGGATCAAAGGAGAATAAGTATGCAGAAAGGAATTTTCAAGACACATTCTATGGTTTTCATAAACAGTTTTCTAAAAAGCTGATCACAAACCTATTATTTGCCTATCTATACGGCAAAGGACTCCAGAACTGCATTCTTTGCCTGTGCTTCCTCATGCAAGATTCTGTTCTGAAAACAAGGAATGAAAATGCCTATGCCTCATGACCTTGATAAATTCAGAGATAGGGGTTTGCAGTACACATAATCTGATGTGAGTCACCTGAAGAAACAGCTGCAGCAAAATTAGGCAAGGCAAACTTAATGAAGGCAAGGTTATCAGGTTCATACACTAGCGCAGAGGGGGAGGATTTATAACGTATGCAATTATATATAGTAGGCATCTATATTATCTCTGCAGTTTCCCAAATGCTTCCCTGGGAATTTAAAACTGAAGGACTTTTTATATTCCTCTCATAGAAAAAATGAGGCTGAAACCAGTGGGGATTTGTAGTTCATACATGTGAACTGTTGAATGAGTTAGGTGGAAAGTAGAGTCAAAACTCAGCAACCAAAGGAGAATTACAAAGGTCTGATCTTGTGCAAGTGTTTTTTTTTTAATGAAAGGGATTAAAAGAACACTAGTACATTTATGGCTCTCCTTTTCAAAGGTCATGTAAATGTTATATAAGTAAAGATATTTCCACTTGCTTCCAGGTCAGCCTGATGTTGGGCTATACAGAGCTCTGTAATAACCATTGGTTTCCTTGACCTGGGTTGTCATGCCCCCACAGAGGCTTTTGTTATTTCCCCATTAAGCTTTAGTTTCCCCATAGTTAGCATGGTTTCAGTTCATTGTTAAGTCTTCTAAAGGAGGGTATTTTAGTTAGCTCCTGTCCCTTTAAGACATTTCCCAATAGGCAGTTTCCTTTCTTTACCCAGCGATCCCCTGTTTTAGTTCTAGCCATTCAGAGTGAGGTGCTAAGAGTAGTTGGAGACTGGAATATATGTGACATACATATTAGTATATGGTGGTCCATAGAGCACAAGTTAAGTTTAACAGCAATTAGAACTAGGCCAGGGGTCTGCAACCTGTGGCTCTCCAGATGTCCATTGACTACAATTCCCATCATGGTCATACTGGCAGAGGCTGATGGGAACTGTAGTCCATGAACATCTGGAGAGCCACAGGTTGCAGACCCCTGAACTAGGCAAAGACTGAAAGAACTGAAAGGAAGCAAGACACAGTGGACTTTCTTGAAAGCAGCCAAGAGAAGACACAGTCTACAGCTTCAAACCTGCTCAAGACAAGCAAGTACTCTGATTAGATAGACCCAAGGGAGGAGTTAGGGTCTTGATTCTCTCAAGTAATAAACCTATTGTAAGAACTGTTGAACCTGGATTGTGTCTCCCCTACTCTGTCCTAGCCAAGTACAGGGCACCAAAAATAGATTCACTTGGGGGGCAGAACATGGGTTACAATGGGAACCTGTAAAGCACCTTCCATTCAGCATCTCCATGATCTCATTGTGGTCCTTGATTAGTGGGGGGGGGGATAATAACCTGCTAGCAATGATAAAAGAATATAAATTTCATTGTAATAGCCATAGTAAGGAAAGCCATAGTTATGAAGGAAGTAACTTTGTTGAGGAAACTTTCTTTAACATGCTGAGGAAATGTAAGTGCTGTGAGAAACCTCTGTCAGGAGAGTTGCTGCCAGTTTTAGTAGACAAGAATGACCAATAGTCTGACTCAGTATAAGGCAGGTTCATATGTTTGTACCACTGGGAGCTCTGTAGGTTTCTTTTATTTCCTATATTTACACACCACCTTTCAGCAGAAAACTGCTAACAAGGAAGACAGTTTTAAAAATACAGGGAACAACAACTTGTACAAACAGGAAAAAATTCAAATCTAATAAAAACGTAATTTGAATATTACATGAAAACAATATGAATGTTCATTATTGGTGTCCTGCAAGACCTAGTTTTGAATCCTGTGCAGAGGTGGGATCCAGCAGGTTCTCACCAGTTCCCGAGAGTGGGTTACTAATTATTTGTGTGTGCCAAGAGGGGGTTACTAATTGGGTCTGCTTTTCCATTAGAAATTCCATTAGCTCCAAAAATCATAAAGTCCTGTTGTTTCCTATGTGGCTGGTTAGCGAAGGTAGAAAACGGGATAATTCTCCCTGTTGGGCTGTTTTAAAAACATGTTTTAGAAATATGGTAAAGTTCCTTGTTTAAGGAAAGTATCCTTCTTTTGATTTCTAGAAACAAAATTAAGTATTTGAAAGTATTAAGTATTTGACAGGCAGTCAATTAGAGGAGAAGTAGTTGTTTCTGTTGACAGTAGACTATTGGACTTGCTATAATGAGTTTAAATTATGGACAGAAAGATACCAGCTAGAAATTAGGAACTTTTTTTTACAGTAAGAGTTTTTTTACAGTAACAGAGAAATTATTAATGCCCCGCCCCCGGAATGCCCACCCCTGCCCCAGTCGTGCCCCACCCAGTCCCATTGGTGCTACGCCACTGTTTGAATCTCACCACCATGGGAACCTGTTACTAAAATTTTTGGATCCTACCACTGATCCTGCGGCTTTTTTTCTGTATGTGCAAGACACTGTGCAAGCAGGGTGTGACACCTCCATCCACACAGAGCACCTACTACCCTCTTCAACCTCAATCTCAGGTCACATGTCAGTTAGAACATCATACTCATCACCCCTTTCATATCTTTTAAAATATACAGAGGCAGCTCAGCCTCCTTTATTAACAAGCAGAGAGAGAGAGAGAGAGAGAGAGAGAGAGAGAGAGTTATTGAAGCTGGGGCTCAAACACTGTTCCATTCAGCCACTGCCACCATTGATTCATATTCTAATATATTTCAATGTATAGGTCGCCTATCTTCATATGGGCTAAGAGTGTCTTACAACATTAAATTATAACAATAAAATCAGTAAGATATAACTGTCAGTAGCCTGGTGCTATTAATCTCCTCAGAGGGATATAAAATCCAATTATGATTGTAACCCCGCCCCCTAAAATCCACGTTAACACATACCTTGCAAAAGGGAAACAAGGGAAGGGGGGGAAAGAAGAGACAGGGAAGGGAAAGGGAGGCCAGATGGATACGATTGCTGCCTCAACCTTAGGCCTGGTGAAACAATTCCATCTTGGATGCCCTGCAAAACTGTACAGGCAGTCCGATCCATGGAGTGGGCGCCAAATCCCCCTGTTGAGTTTGCGCACCTCTGCCCTGGTGTGAGTGCCCATTTCTCTGGTGCAAGGGGCAAATGCACAGGTGGAGGGGCAGCTTATCTAGATGGCCAGGTGTCATATGGCTATTCAGCATCCAACTTAGAAGCATCCTCAGTCACCCAGGCCCACCAGTGAAAACGCTGCACCAGCATGACTGGGGGCAGGTCCAGGGGTGAACTGGGGATGGGGCTGATCCTAGTGACCTCAATGCCTGATCAGCCCCCATGTGGCAGCAGAGTCACCAGAGGAGATATGTCCCAGTTTTCGTGGCATCTCCCTTCTCCCTTATTGGGGAGAATTTTCAGGTGAGGGGTTTTCAGGTTGTCCATGTCACAGAAAAGCTCTTTGGAGCAGGCAGAGCAGCACCAGGGTGGCACCATCCCCACCTGCCAGTCAGCTCTGGATTTGGCTGTAAGTCTTTTATTTATTTATTCATTCATTCATTCATTCATTCAGTCATTCATTCATTCATTCATTCATTCAGTCATTCATTCATTTAGTCATTCATTCATTCATTCATTCATTCATTCATTCATTCATTCATTCATTTATTTATTTATTTATTTATTTGTATCCTGCTCTCCCCAGCAGGGCTCAAGGTGGCAAACAGTAAACAGTCATAAAACCATTAAAATAATAAAAGCAGTAAAACCAAACACAGGTGGCAAAAAAATCCCTCCCCCATTTCCGCACCCACGGAAGGCCAAAGATAGTAGTAGATCAGTCCAGCTGGCGAGGTGGAAATGCCTGGCGGAAAAGCTCCATCTTTCAAGTCCGGCGGAAACAGTTTATGTCCTGCAGGGCCCTGATCTCGCTTGGGAGCTCATTTCGCCAGATAGGGGTCAGAGCTGTAAAGGCCCTGGCTCTCATGGAAGCCAGCTGGATATCCTTTGGTCCAGGAACTTCCAACTGGTTTTCCTCCGATGAGTGGAGGGACCTCACGAGGCAATTCGGGGAGAAGCAGTTCTGCAAGTATGCAGGTCCAAGACCGCTCACAGCCTTAAAGGTTAATGCCAACACTTTGTAGACGATCCGGTACTCGATCAGCAGCCAGTGAAGCTGGTACAGGACCGGTGTAATTCTGTTATAGGGCCTGGGTCTCACATGACAGAGCATTCCACCAGGCTGGGGTTATTGCTGAGAAGGCTCTGATCCTGGTTGAGGCCAGCCAGCCAGCTATCTAGGCAGGGACCACCAGCAAGTTGTTATTTGCTGAACATAGCACTGTTTGGGGAATATACTGAGAGAGGAGGTTCCACACATAAGAAGGCCCCGGACTACTTAGGGCTTTGAAGGTTAGCACCATTACTTTGAATCTGATTCGATGCTCCACCTGGAGCCAGTACAGCTGGCAGAGCACTTGCTGGATATGTGCCCGCAATTGGGTCTCAGCATTTTTACCAACAGAACTTCTGAAGGGCAGCTATGCATAAAGCGAGTTGCAGTAGTCCAACCTGAAGGTGACTGTTGCATGGATCACAACAGTTAAGTATCTAGACCAAGATATGTCTTTCCCTTCAACACATAGCCCTTGGGTTAAACAAAACAAGAAAAGTGAACTTTTAATTATGGTATTCATGTAACACTGAAGAAAGTAAGGTAGAAGTTACAAAGTTTCACTTCCACTGAACTTTTGAACTGTGGTCCTGTTCCTGCAATTGGGATCCTTTAGTTACAAACTGACTCGTTTTATGCCCAGTTTCACTCAGACGTGACTGAGTCTCTCAACTTTTCTCTCTCAACTTCCCAGCTTTCAACTCCCAACTGCTGTTCTTAACTGCTGTTTCCCAGCAAAATCTCTCCAACATTTCATCATTGGTCACTCTTAGGAAGAGACAGAACCTACCTTATCCATCACACAGGCAAAGTGCTGCATGGAGAAATAATGTTTGTGCAAAGAATAGTGCTAATAAGTGATTCTGCTGTGGCAGATACAGTAGGTAAACTATATTTAGGTCATTAACAGTGCAATGTTATGGCCATTTATGCATTTTTTGTCTCCTTCGCAATGAGTGTACATTCTCTTCGGATTGCATTCTCAGTTATGCATATTTTCCCCCTCTTTGAAACTCACTGCACTCTCAGGTTAGAGAATCTCCATAGTTTCCAAAACCTGGTAAAGTGCAACTCCGCCTCCTTTGTAGGGCAAGTGAAGGGAATCAGCATGCCTTTCACTTCTTTGGGGTTTTCTCCCCAGCCACCCTACCCAGAAGTGTGAACTGGCCAATAGGCATATTGCCAGGTTGCTTGCACTGTTAAGAATATGTAGCAGCAGGAGATGCTTGAGAGGAATCACGTGGGAGAAAAGAAGGGGGAAGCAGAGTCAGCTGGAGGGGGCAGAAGAGGAGCCACAGTCAGTTTGGATGAGTTTGTGCCAGGACCAGCCCATCTTAATGGTTCCTGCATCATGGAGAGGAAACCTGATTGGCTAAAAGTGTGCCAGGGAGCTTGGAGGGGAGGGGGGAATGAGAGGTCTATGCCTTCTGGAGTAGAGCGATAGTGGGTGGAGTTAGAGAGTTAGAGTCAGAATTAGACAGGGGGAGAGAAAAAAGATGGGGGGAACTTCCCCAATTCCTCCAGTGTGGGGAAGGGAATCTCTTTGGGCTCCCCTGTGGCCAGCAAGATCCCGATCAAGCGGGAAAGCCTGCTGGAAATGCTCTTGGGGTGCAGGAACTGGGCAGCAGGAAACTTCAGTGGCATTGCCATGCCTCCTCCTTCCGTGGCTGCTTTTGTAAGGATCAGAAAGTTTTTTTTAAAAAAAAAAAACCTCACACTGAAGGACTGTTGCTGGAGCAATAGATCTTTTGAAATTGACCAAAAAAAAGATGACAGGCAATCTTTCCAAATGGAGATTGCAGGAGACGATGAGAAAGCAGGGACACTTCGCAGGACAAAAATCCCTGTACAAACAAAAAGTGTGGGAAAACCTTACTGTGAAGCAAACAACTGCGAAGTAATTAGTGAATGCATAAATGGCCAAGTGATTTACTCCAGTATAAACTTACTGACTTCAGGGTTGTCCCATTAGTTGCCCAGGTCTCTGTATCGCTTCTAGAGAAAGTGGTTGGATAGTTCTAGGAATTGCCAGAAACTCTAGTGTTCAGAGCTACCCTACAATCATTTCCACATTTTCCCCAGAAATGACATAGCAGCAAAAACATCATCACAGCCCCATCCATGTCCCTGTCTCCAAGCCTCCCATCAGTTCCCAAGAATAGTCTGGTGATCCTTGTTGGCTTAGCCTGGAACAACTGCAAAAAATGGCACTGTAAATGTCCCACAAGTGCTGCCTAGGAGCCAAGTCTTAAGTTGTTATGGCCAGAGCTGTAGCAATACCACAAAGCATCAATGCAGAAGGATACCCTTTTCTGTGGACTTACGGTTTCACTGTTAGTGTATGTGCTGCTCAAGTGAGCACATTAAGTTATTGTATCCTCTTTGAGTTGGATTCATAACACATCTGATCTGCTAAATAAAGCCCACTTTCACTTTTCATTCCAGGAACCTGAAATTGGTCTTAAATGATGACAATTTATTGAGCCTTGTAGGACTTCATTAACATGTAATCCTTTTTAAAAGCTTTCCATCATATAAACAGACATCTCACAAAACCTCTTCTGTTTTTATTCCTTAACAGAATTACAGAGATTAGGCAAGGATTTTCTTAATGTGCTTTGGCACAACATGCAAAAATGTAATGACGTGGAGAAGCACTATTTCCAGGAATACAGCTTAATGAGACCTGAAAGATAAACACTTTACGATATTAGCAGTTATGGCATATGATTGTCACTTTCTCAGGATTCTTACTGTGAATTAAAATCAAAGACCAGAGATTATTTTTCACCTTTGTCTACCCAAGTGGGATAATTAATTTATGCTTAAATTTGCATAGGACATTTAATGAATGTCAGGGTTTGTTTTAAAACAGAAGTATGCCGGTGTCAGTGGATTCCAACCTGAAGCCAGGATCCCAGGGGCCCCAGAGTTATTTCAAGTGATCCCTGAATCTATTTGCACTCTAAGTATTGTCATTTTAACCTTTTTGCCATTATGTGCTTTCTAAATCAACCAATAACAATAGTTCAACTGCAACCATGGGGGGGTCTGCACAAAAGACATCTGATGTTTAAAAGCACCCTCATGCTCAAAAAGATTAGAAAGCTTCAGGCAAATTTTCCTCAGCATTGGTTCAGTCAGGAGCTCACAATGTTTGCTGCATCCCATTGCATTTGGCCTCCTATATGTCATGGGAGAGGGCCAACAGATCTGTCAGACTCCAATTTGGTCTGTATATTTAAAAAGAGGGGACTGGAGGTAGACTTGACATTCAGCATAGTCTGCTAGTAAATTCCACCCCTCCGTAGACATGGTTTCATATTTTAATTCTTGTCCTTATACTCATTCTTGCAATGTCTACAGGGGTACATTAGTTAACAGTATCAGGAAGGAGTTTTACCTTTGGTTCTGATTAAACTGTTTTTGCACATTTGTAATATTTAATGGGCATAGCCATCACAACTGTGTGGGGCATTTTGGCATTGGCTGAGGACATAGTACACAGCGTGCAGTGGCAGGCTCCCTGCATAACCCTAAAATGCTGGGGTGGGGGAAGTTCCTTTAAGTGACTCTGGAAGTGAGGAGCAGGGCAGCCATCTTCAGAGCTAGCCTGTTGGCCATCCTCCAAGAGGCTAGTACAGGGGTAGGGAACCTGCGGCTCTCCAGATGTTCAGGAACTACAATTCCCATCAGCCTCTGTCAGCATGGCCAATTGGCCATGCTGGTAGGGGCTGATGGGAATTGTAGTTCTTGAACATCTGGAGAGCCGCAGGTTCCCTACCCCTGATCTAGAGAATCTGTGTATTGTTTCAAGGATCGAGATCTAACACTATGTAACCAAATATGATACAATGTAGAAATATAGGAACCTGCATGGTTCCAATGCTTCTGTCTTCCATTGGAGTCTAATAGGCAGCTGTCAACTTAAGGATCTAAACCTCCCACAATTGACAGGGAATTACTGGGGAGCGTTGGCACCAAGCCCAATCCTGGTACCCTAAAACTGTGGTATCAAACCTACTACTGGCTGGGAAGGTTAGCTGGAGAAAAATTAAATTTTTCATTCAACAAGAAAAGGAATAGAAGAGAAAGGAATGCCATCCCTTTGCCCACATACTTTGCTTTTATAAATTATCTTTCCTCTTGGCCTAATTGACATGCAAACAGGTGGATTCATGCATAATCAGCTCCTCCCCAAGGTTGCTGTTAGATAACAAGATCATTCTCTAATCTCACTTTGCTGCTCTGCCTCTGTGTACATGTGGGGATATATTTGATGGTGTGTCATTTGTCATTTCAAAGGAATGTAGTTGGAGTATTGCTGGTTTCTGTACTTCCAATGCAGACTGATAAACAGCATATGTCACCAAAATGCCTCTTCCCAAATAGTGTGATGTAACCTAAAGCCATCAATAAAGTCAAGTTTTGTACCTGAATGCACTTCACAGAAGATGCTTGTAAAATCAGGTTGTAACTTCACAGCCTTTAAAATTTTGCTTCCTGCCCTTCGTATCTTTTAAATTTTGTGTCACATCACCTGAAGAAGAGCTTGATGAGCTCGAAAGCTTGCAGATGTTTTGTGTCCAGTTGACTGGTTTTAAGAAAAGGCATTACTTTGATATCGTTCCAGGTTTTGGGAAGCCTATTCTCTTTCTCGGGGGGGGGGGGGGGGGGGGAAAACTCAGGCACAACACCAGTATGGCTCTTTAGCTGCCTCTGAGAAGCAAGCTTTATAGAGAAATCAAGCCAATCTGAAGGTGCCAGATCTGTGGTGGGCTTCCCAGACGATGGAATTAGACAGACCAAAAAAGCCTCTTCCTCTGCTCCCTTCTCAGCCCCCATAAAATGTCTGTATGTTATTTACAAGCAAGGAATTTACCCAATCCTACTTTCAAGATCAAATCCAGTTCTCAGAATACTTCAGGCAAATGGTGCCTCTGGTTGTATGAAATGAGAGCCCTCAAGACAATGACCCTGCATTGCAGTTATCAGAAATGCTGTGTGCTCAAACACCATTATGAGATTATGTTGCTTGTGGCAACTTGTGCTAAGAGTTCTGGCTGTGGTCAGGCACATACTGGTGAGTCACTGTACCCCCTCACAGCTCTACTGCTCACCACACTGGAGAAGGAGAACAGTAACAGTGAGAAAACGAAACTGAAAGTAGGCATTGCATCTCTAGCAGAACAATGGGCAGAATTAGTGTATTCTCGGTTCAAGTCCAAAAGTCAGAGGACGTTTCATCCAGATTTGTCATCCTTCCAAGATAAGCAGTGTGTGTTTGTTTAAGCTTTGAATTCCGTACTTTCTAAATGTACATCCCCAAACTGCAGGAACTATTTATTGAATCATGCAGGGGAATGGAAAATATAGCATAGCAAGTAGGGCCCCTTCCACACATGCAAAATAATGCGTTTTCAAACCACTTTCACAACAGTTTGCAAGTGGATTTTGCCATTCCGCACAGCTTTAAAGAGCACTGAAAGCAGTTTGAAAGTGCATTATTCTGCATGTGCGGAATGAGCCTAGGAGTTTAAGTGGAATGGCTGCAGTTTAAATCTTAGTTCAAACTCAGTGGCCTTTAGACAGACCTCACTTTCTCTGTAATAGAACATCTTCCTCCCCCCCACACACACACCTGTAAGATGGTCTAGATACTGATCACTGTTGCAGGGTTGTTGTAATACTTTCTATCAAGTACATTTTATTTTATTTATTTTCTTCAGAAGAGAACAGGTACATAGTTCTTTTCTCCTTATTTCATCCTCACAACCTGTGAGGTCAGTTAACTGAGAAAAAATGACTGGCCCAAGATCAACTAGCAAGCTTTACAACAGAGCGGGGATTTCAAACCAAATCTCCCAGTTCGTCAAGCTTCCCTGAAGTGCAGATTTCAAGCCAGTGATGGAAGTAAATGTGGCTGTTTTGATTACTGGTATTTGGTTTATGAAAGTAGCCCTCTCAAGTTGCAAACTGAATACCACTATGTTATATCAATACTAAATACAAATAGGACTGAAGGAGGGCAATGTCATATTTTGGCATGGGTGGGTGGGGGGGTGTAGTTA
The DNA here is from genome assembly GCF_021028975.2 of Sphaerodactylus townsendi. Lineage (NCBI taxonomy): Eukaryota > Metazoa > Chordata > Lepidosauria > Squamata > Sphaerodactylidae > Sphaerodactylus > Sphaerodactylus townsendi. The sequence goes on along the minus strand of NC_059428.1, from coordinate 42,164,647 downwards.
GAATTACCTGAACATCTGGTCAGAGATTTTAAATACACTATCATTGATCCAGTTCCTTATACTACTTTGCCAACCCAGGATTATCTAAAAACACACATTGAGTCAATTTGGTAATAGTTATAGGGTACTAGGAAGATCTGTATTCAAACCTTGGCTGTGAACTATAAAGTTCAGTGGTTGAAGTTGCGCAAGTCACCGTTTTTCCACTAAAAAGTGGAGTTATTTCAAAGTAGAGCCTGGGAAGATGAGACCTCCCTCCAGCAGTTGCTAGTCAATTGCTGCAAACTTCCTTCAAGTGTGGCTGATTTTGTTCCAAAAGCTGATAACAATGGCAAGTGGCCTCCATGAAAACTAGGAGTCAGGGCAATAACAGGCCCACGCACTGTCCAAGACACTCTTACTCTGAGGAAGAAGAAGATGATTTAAAGGTGAGGGGACTGAAAATATTCCCTTTGTTGTCGACAGATCTGTATTTGCTTGGGGATTAGATAAGAATACCAAAACTCACTAGGGATATAGGATAAGAGTGATTAAAATAGTGACAGGCCCAAGATCAACTAGCAAGATTGATTAAAATAGTGACAGGTCAGACCATGTCCAGAGGACAGTGACCAAAATGGTAAAAAATCTGGAATCCATTCCCTTTGAGAATGGACTTAGAGAGGTGGGTATGTTTAGTCTGGAGAAAAGAAGGTTAAGGGGTGACATGATAGACATGTTTAAATATTTGAAGGGCTGTCATGTTGAAGAGGAAACAAGATTATTTTTTGCTGCTTCAGAGACTGGGACAGGGAGGAATGAATTCAAACTGCAAGAAAGAAAAGAGGTTCCATCAAAACATTAGGAAAAACCTCCTGATGATAATGGTTCTTCGACAGTGGAATACGCTGCTTCAGAGACCTCCTGATGATAATGGTTCTTCAACAGCTGCTTCAGAGAGTGGTGGAGTCTCCTTCAGCGGTTTTTAAACAGAGGCTTGGTGGGCAGATGTCAGGAGTGCTTTGATTTGTATGTTCCTGCATGGCAGGGGTTTGGACTGCATGGCCCTTGTGCAGGGACGTAGGTATAGATTTTTAATGAGGTGGGTTCGGGGGGTGGGGCCACACCTCCCCAAGCCCCACCCCTGGCCTCAGTGCTTATAAAAGCAGCTCTCCAAGGTCAGGGAAGGCAGACTCCCCTGCCCCGCCCCCCCACCAGCTGGGTTCACAGCCGGCAGTCCCTTCTGCCCTCCCCTGTAGTAATGCACTGCCGACCCAGCAGCGCCGTGGTAGAACGTTGGGACGCCAACGGATTCCACGGCCTTGTCGCACTCCCACTCCCCCCACTCCTCTCATCCCCCCCCCCATGAGTCACGGGTCATGAACTGCCCGCTCAATTCACCGGCTTAGGGACAACAGCCTGCCTCAGGTGAGGGATTAGGCTCAGACGCTTTACGCCTTCGTGACGTAGCCAGGTGAGATCATGCATCACATGATGATCTCCGACCTCCCCCCGCCTGCTCTCCGAACTCCCCCCCGGTCCCTCCCTCCTACACTCGATAGAAGAACAATAAAAGGTGCTAGAACCGCAGACGGACTCAGTTAGGGAACATCGGACCCTCCTGGTCTCCGCTGCCATGCATTCCCCACCAGATGTTATCTCCGCTCGTTCGTTTTACGCTGACCAAGGTGGTCGACTACAAGTTGGTGCCAAACCCGGAATCCTCGAACCTCCACCCTGCTCACCACGCTCTTTGGCAGCCTATACCGAAGTCCGCTGATCGGGCGATCCAGGGGATCCACCGCCGGTATCGCCTGTCCTTCTGACCGCATCCAGAGACATCGCCTCTAGGACACTTCGTCCGGAATGGAACACCGGGTGGAGCTTGCAAAAGCAGGGCTTATGCATTGCACGCTGGATCTAACTGAAAGCAAGTAGCGGTAAATGCGCAGGGTCCCCAGAAGAGAAGTTGAGCTGCTAAATTGGTTGAGGAGATTGAAGCTCAGTGTCCATGGTACCCAGAGTGGGGGACATTGAATCTTAAGGACTGGGAAAATCGGGCGACTTTTCGCGACAGAGCTCAGCGGGCCGATGTCAGCTGCTACTGACGCACAATGTTTTGTCGCCATCAGCCTGCAGGACCCATGGCTCCTTGCTGTAGGTCAGCCTTTCGATCTTTCACCTTCAATTTCAACCCCGAATTTTCTCTATCCGCCACCACCTCTTGTCCCTTCTGCCCCCCGGCCTCTTACCCAATTGTTTCCGCTCAGCTTCTGCTCTTCATTTTCGGGTTAATTGCATTCCCTCCGCTACGCCATCGTAATGGCGCTGGTTTCGAAACCCCGCAGAACGTGATAGCCACGATCTGCAGAAGAAAGAAACCCTGACGGAAGACGATGCCGATCCCATTGTGCCCTGGCCCACTCCCACAGATACCGTGGGAGGATGGCAGTTCGGCTGGTTGTCGAAAATCACCGAGCTATAATATCCTCACCGAAATTGGCAAAGCGGGTAAGGGATCGGGAGTCACCAGCCCTATGTGAGAAGTGGCGCTCAGGCAGTCACAGGGAGTCACCTAATGGTCCCGGACGACTGAAGACCAATTCCTCCGTGATGCTCCTGAGCCCTGCACAATTTGTGATCTGGGAGAGCGAGTCTACCAGCAATGTCTTAGCACCACCGGCGGCGCTTCACATCACAAGACATCAACTTTAATGGGCTTCGACAGCTCTCAGTAACCCCAACAATCAGATTGTCCTGCCTGAAGCCACCCCCCACGGGTCGCCTCTGAGTGCTTACAAAGCTAGCTATCAGGGGTCCCCACTCCTGGCTACAGCCCCAATAGAGTCTCACCATCCCTAAAACTCTAAGAACCCCATGCCGAAGCTTGTGAGCAGGCTCCAGGGAGGCTCTCACAGGCAGGTTGATAACCCAGGGAGGCTCAGGGCGAACCTGCTGCCTTGCCAAAGAGAACGCCTCCGCTTGAGTGCCTAGCAATCACAGGCTTAGGTAAGAACCCCTGAACTACCGACATGCTTAAGGCTTGCCAGGGATATCGGGTCCTTCGCCCACCACGCTGACCTCCTGACCGCCCTCTCCATTGCTAGGAAACAGCCCGAGGCAGATGTTTCAATTGCCACCAGGTCCGACACACACACACACTGTGAAGATTGTAGAGCTGCCCAGTAGGGGGCCTACAACTCGCGACCAGGGGGGTCTCCAAGTGGGGAAAGACCAGGGAGGCCCGTCCCCAGCCCTCCACCTAAACAAGAACTATCCCTTATTGTAGGGCACTGACTCCGCCGCCTCGAGCCCGCATATTCTTACCGTGGGCTGGCATCCTGCAGGAACGCCTCACGAGGGCAGCCGCATCGCCAAGTGGCTCCCACGCCTAAGAGCATCCCCACGCCCACCCACAGCCTGTAGGAGGCCCAGGTGGAACCCCAGGGTGCGGGAGCTCGCAACGCCATCAGCGGCGGACCGGCTGCCTGATCAGTGGGCCGGCTGGGACACATTTGGGCACCCTCGGGAGGAGGAAGGGGAACAGGGCCACACCGAAGCTCCCCCCCCAGAAATCGGGCGCAACTCATCAGCCTCCCCATTGCCATGGGAGAGCTCGACCCAGTAGCCCCGCCTCCCACTGCTCCTCACGCGGGACCAATGGCATCTCTTGTGTATGGGTAGAACAGTGGCCACTGCCCAGGGAGAGAAATTGACTGCCATGCACCAGCTCGGGTGGGAGGGTTGGTGCTGGCCATGGGCCACATTGAGACCTCAACATCGCCATGGAACACACCTGTCTTTGTACAAAAGAAGAGTGGGTCATGGCGCATTGCTACAGGATCTCAGAGCAGTAAATGCTCGTATCCAGCCCATGGGTCTCTTCTTTCAATGCGGGTCTACCCAACCCCAACCTTTAATATTCCTCGACTACCAGGTCCCGGTTGTTGACCCAGCGATTGTTTCTTTTGTATTCCCTCTCCCAAGACCGAGTACATTTCGGCTGTGCCGGGTGTTAATCATCAGCAGCCCAATGCCAGATACCAATGGAAAGTCTTGCCCCAGGGAATGCTCACGCCCCACCCCGTGCGTCAGTTCTTCGTCTATCACTTCTAGTCTCGCTTTCAAGGCTAAAGCCTGAGCTATAGTCATCCATTACATGGATGATATCCCAGTAGCCGCACCCCACTATCCTCTCGCAGTGGTAACGCTGCTGGTCGCACGCTAAACAACAGTCAGGCCTATACATCGCCCCTAAAAGGTAGAAGAACGGTTTACTTTTGTATCTGGGGCATAAACTCTCCACTCCTACTCCTCTGTCATACCAGAGATACAAAATCCCAGACACTTCACGCCTCCAGTTGCAGCAGTTGCTCGAACCCTCAACTGGGTCCCCTGCCCCTTCTTTGCCCTCACCACTCCTCTCTGCTCTCAGCTCCCCTGCTTCGCTTACCCCGCCGCAAAATCCAGGGGACAGGATCCAACTTCACCCAGCACAAGGACGCCTTCGGGTAGGAGGTCCTAGCCCTCGCCGATGGGTGGGATCGGGTCCCCCCCAAGGGATCAACCCTCCCTCTTCTCCTCTGAACACCCCTCTCCCAACCGAGTCCTAGGGTACACACGGTCAGCCACAAACCTTCTTGGCTCTAATGGCTCTACCTACCTCATGTGCCCGCAAAAAAAAAATCTCCACCCCCCGGCCAGCTTTACGCAGATCTCATCAACCAAGCGCCAGCGACTTCTAGTAATGGTGGATGGGACCCAAAAAATCGCCATGCCTCTAAACAGAACAGAATTCCAGTATCTCTTTGAACGCTTCCTCACCCTCCAGCTGGCTCCTAGGTACCTCGGGGAGATCCCTCTTCCACCTCCCCCCCCAGACCCCTCGGCCACCCTCCTCCACTTCCTACCCCTGTCCCATTCGCCTTTAGCAGCGCCTCTGCCCCACCTGCTTCCCACCATTCGCCGACGGGTAGCGCTGCCGGCGCCATTGCATTTCAACAAATGGTCAATGGCAGACCGCTACACGCCGCCTCTTCAAGCCTCCTCGGCCAACGGAGCGACCGGCCATTCTGGCCTTTCAAACTTTCCCCAACCTCTTCAACCTTTCTGGTCGCATTCCCAATATCGGTGCACGTGGACGCTTCACCTACCCGAGCCTACGGCTCCTCAATCGCACTCAAACCTCATGAGTCTCTTTTCCCTGACATACGGAACCTACTAGCATCCAGAACCTTCTCAGTACTTCTCAGAAGGCGCAGCCACATCGCCATTCCCTAGGCTCCCCAGTGAGGGGAACCAGCACGCAGACAACGCCACCCACATCTCCACCCCTCTTTCTCCTCGACCTCCCTTCCAGTCACACGCATTTCTTCCACCAGGGGCAGCACTCGCCCATCCTGTAGCATCCCTCTCAACCAGGCACAATCCACCTAAATCTTTGTGCTCAATGCTCACGCCTTGGCTCGCTTTTCAGGACCCCGGGTAAACCTCGGGGGCCCTTCTGCCCTCCCCTCCGGGCAGAGGCGTAGCTAGGGAAAATGGAGCCCAGTGCAAAATCTGAGTTTTGAACCCCACCCCACCCCAGGCGGCCGCTGTGATGCTGGAATCCACCCCCAAATAGCATCATTTTAAATAGTTTTTAAACTAGTGAACCCAGATCTACCTTAAAGGGAGAATCTGGGGTCCCCAGTTAAAACAACATTGAAAGTGATGCTGTTTGGGGATGGATTATCCTCCACCCTGAAACAGCATCACTTTCAATGTTTACACATGCTGAATGGGGTAGATTTAAAAGCAGAATCTGGGGAAATTTGGGGGGTGCCTGCTGTCAGGGGTGCAATTGTTAAGCTAGCTGCACCAAAATTTCAAGGTATCTTTAGGAGGCTCTCCTGATGATATCTCCCAGGTTTGGTGAAGTTTGGTTCAGGGGATCCAAAGTTATGGACCCTCAAAGGTGTAGTCCCCTTCTCCTATTAGCTCCCATTGGAAACAATGGGGGATCGGGCATCCCCTTTGGGAGTCCATAACTTTGGACCCCCTGAATCAAACCTCACCAAACTTGGGTAGTTATCATCAAGAGAGTCTCCCAAAAAAATCCCTGAAATGTTGGTGCTGCTAGCTTAAAAACTGCACCCCCTGCAGGCCAAAAACTGAAAAAACATTTTAAAATACAAAAAAACACGAACTGGGCGGGGCTTCAGACATGTAATGGGGTGTTTAAACCCAGGACCCCCGCTTTTACCTACGTCCTTGCCCTTGGGGTCTCTTCCAACTCTATGATTCAACCTTCAAAGCTTCATGGATCCAACTGATTTTAAGATGGCGTTAGAAGATCTTCTTGCTTATATAGATTGTGCTCCTTGTTTGTTACCAGGCAAGCCCATGGTAGGTGGGGAAGGCCTGTTTTTAGGACAGTAGCATCTCTACCTGTGAACTATCAGATCTAAAAGGACTATTACTGAATGCCTAATCAGTCTGTAAAGGGCCCCATGGCACAGAGTAGTAGGTTGCAGTACTATAGTTGAAGCTCAGCTCATGACCTGAATTCAATCCCAATGGAAGTTGGCTTTAGGTAGCCAGCTCAAGGTTTACTCAGCCTTCCATCAGTAAAATGATTACCCAGCCTGCTGGGGGTAAAGTGTAGATGACTGGGGAAGGCACTGGCAAACCAACCCATAAACATAGTCTGCCTAGTAAATTTCATGATGTGTTGTAGAAAAGCTCAAGCCAACATTTCTCTTCTTAAACGGAGCCAGATTGTGCCAGTCTCATGATGAGCCTGAAATCACTTCTGCTTGCAATGTGAATTGAGAGGGGTGCAGCATAAGCATCATGTAGCTTCCAGAGATCAGAGCTCCCAAACACTGACAATATAAAGGAGCTTGAAAAGCAGAATCTTGGGAATGTTTATTTGAGAGATCATTTCACTGAATAAAGTGGGACTTAATTGCCAAGCAAGTATGCACAGATCTTCCATCAGTCACAACAGTTTGGTTCCTTTCTGTTGGTTGTAAATGACAGATTCCTCTACCAGACGAAGGCACTTCTGAATCCAACCCAATGGAAGGACAGAAGGGTGTTTTTGTCTTTGGCAGTTTGCTCCTCTAATGATCAAGTATTTAATTTCCTCTCTTCAACACAGAATTAGACTGCAATGGAACAGTATGGGAGCTACATAAACTCGATGATAAGGCTCTTTTATCAACATTATTCAGGAAGTAGGTCACAAGACTATTCCCTAAGTAGCTAGATACAATGATCAAACATTGCATTATCCACACAAATATTTGCTGTACCAATGCAACTGCCATTTATGTCAATGTTTCTTTGTCAAACTAGCACAAACAAAACATTTCTCCAGAAATTCTGAGGCCAATTTATACAAAGGCAGCTGCCATGTATTTATTGCTAGAGAATGGCCTCAGTCCCCATTCATAATTAAGGTAACATTGTAATCATTCTGGATTTTTTAAAAGACCACAATATTTGCAAGGTATAAGCTCATGGATTATTTTCTTTGTAGGAACCAATCAATACCAACGGCTAATGTCAAGTGCCCCAAGCACCAAGCTGCACCCTCCTTTACAATATTTTTTTTACCAGCCTTGATTTTGCAAGGCAGATCTGCAATCTTGTAGGTGGCATTTCTTGAAGAAGCAGATGAAGAGATGGTTGTTATACCCCACTTTAACTACCTTTAATGAGTCTCAAAGCAGTTTGCAATCGCCTTCTCTTCCCCCTTACAACAGACACCCTGTGAGGTAGGTGGGGCTAAAAGAATTCTGAGAGAGCTGTGGCTGCATGTGGAAGAGTGACAACCATGCCTAGTTTTGCAAATCCGAGTCTGCCACTCTTAACCACTACACCACACTGGCCTTTCCATGAGGATAGGGGAACTGTGGAAAGATGGCTGCCAGCTTGTAATAGCCAGGTTGAGTATTAGTCTTTCTCCTGTGCAAGAATGTACGGCCAAGATGCAGCTGATGGTATGAACTAAAGAGCTCTTGGCCATTTCTTAGACCAGTGATGGCGAACCTTTTCGAGACCGAGTGCCCAAATTGCAACCCAAAACCCACTTATTTATCACAAAGTGCCAACACAGCAATTTAACCTGAATACTGAGGTTTTAGTTTAGAAAAAACGGTTGGCTCCCAGGTGTGTGTTACTCGGGAGTAAGCTTGGTAGTAGTCGGTGGCTTTGCTTTGAAGCAACCGTGCAACTCTTCCCACGGGTAAATCAAGACCCTAGGAGGGTTTGCTCAGAAACAAGTCCCATTACCAGCAACCGAGCTTACTCCCAGGTAAAGGATTGCGCTTTAGTTCTTCGCATGAAAATCAGTGGGGTTTAACAGCGCTTAACAGGGTTACCTACACTGCTTCCCCCAAACTAGATCTTAGGTTTAATGCTAATAATCGAGCCCAGTGGCCCAGGCCAGCCTAGATGTGGGGGGGGGGGGCAACTGTTTGTGCGTGCCCACAGAGAGGGCTCTGAGTGCCACCTCTGGCACCCGTGCCATAGGTTCGCCATCACTGTCTTAGACAGAGGGTCTTAGACTAGGAACTGGGGACCTACTGTGCATTTATAAAAGTGCCCTGACATGCAGTGACTTTGTTTTTCTATTGTCATACTTCTACCTTGAGCAGCATGGGTCTTCATTTGGAGAACGACAGGTGGTGAATGAACAAGAACACAGGAGCAGCTGCAGCAAGGTGTCCTGGAAAACCTTAATTGAACTGCTAATATAGGGATCTGTAAATGGTGAACCCTGTGCTAAATCCTCTTCTGTGTATACAGGAAGTAAAAGGCAGTAAAGTTTTTAAAGTGCTAAAATAGATTGAGCCTGAAAACATCACCAGCACTCCCAAGCACATTGTCTACCAAACACACATATCACTATGTTTACCTCAGATCAACTGTCCAGGCAGCCAAAACTGTAACACCAGTCTAACCAGATTTCTTTGTGGAAAATAGAAAACTGGCAGAATCAAGTCTATGGCTGAGAAGCAGCTGTTCAACATTGATAACTTTTACGGCTTGCAAGATGTCAAAAATACATTTAACTGTTTGATCATCTAACTCCAACACGACCTCAATCCAGTGTAAATAAACTGCACAGCGGCTATAAAGTCGGTTGTAATTTTAAAGCAGGAATTAAGCAACCTGGTGAGTATTTATTACTGTTTTTATCCCATCTAATATTTATCATATCCAGGAAGCTTAGGACATCAGTACAAAATTCTCTTCACAACAAGCTGTCAGGCCCACCAGCCAAGTCCTCCCTGCTCACTGAGGTGCATGCACATCAAGTGCAGGGGACCAGGCCAGCCTAGATGTGTGTGTGTGGGGGGGGGGGGTTGATTCCCCCCCCCACACATGATGAACTCTGTGCACGCATGCCCACAGAGAAGGCTCCGAGTGCCACCTCTGGCACCTGTGCCATAGGTTTGCCATCACTGAGATAGGGCAACCCTTTTGAGGGTCCATAACTCTGGACTCTCTAAACCAAACTTCACGAAACCTAGGTGGTATCATCAGGATAGTCTCCTGCTGATACCACCCAGGTTGGGTGAAGGTTGGTCCAGGGGTCCAAAGTTATGCACCCCCAAAAGGGGTGCCCCATCTCTCATTGTTTCCAATGGGAGCTAATAGTAGATGGGGCTACCCTTTTGTGGGTCCATAACTTTGGACCCCCTGAACCAAACTTCACTAAACCTGGGTGGTATCAGAAGGAGAGTCTCCTGAAGATAGCCTAAAATTTTGATACTGTTAGCTTAAACATTGTTCCCCTGGCAGGCAGCCTCAAATTTTCCCCAGGTTCTCTCTTTAAATCAACCCCTTTGGAATCCGGGCTCCCTAGACTTAAAAAAACATTGAAAGTATTGTTGAAGGCTTTCAAGACCAGATTCAACTGGTTGTTGTGGGTTTTACAAGCTGTGTGGCTGTGGTCTGGTAGATCTTGTTCCTAACGTTTCGCCTGCATCTGTGACTGGCATCTTCAGAGGTGTATCACATAGAGAAGTCTGAAGATGCCAGCCACAGATGCAGGCGAAACATTAGGAACAAGGTCTACCAGACCAGGGCCATGCAGCCTGGAAAACCTACAACAACCAACGTTGAAAGTGATGCTGTTTTGGGGGTGGGTGAGAAATCTACCCTGAAACACCATCATTTTCAAAGTTTTTTAAACTAGGGAGCCCAGAGTCTCCCTTTAAGGTGAATCTCGGCTCCCTAATTTAAACAATATTGAAAGTGATCCTGTTTTGGCATCAATTCTCCCTTTAAGGGGGATTTAAAAGGAGAATTTGGGCTCCCTAGTTTAAACAACATTGAAAATTATACTGTTCCAGGGTGGATTCCCCCCTTCAAAAAATAGCATCTCTTTCAATGTTAAACTAGGGAGCCCTGGGTGTGTTCAGATTTGTGCGTTGGTGCATGTTCTATAATGTGATGGTGACTTTGAGATGACCTGGTGCAAAAAAACGTTGTTTGGTCTTGGTGGGGTAAGATGGCTGTCCACGGGTTGGGGGGGGGGGGCGCAAAACTCAGATTTTTGTCCCGGGCTCCATTTTTCCTAGCTATGGCTCTGGAATGGCCCAAGATTACCTAGCAGTCTTCCACAGCAGAGTAGGCATTTCAACCTGGTCTCCTTACATGCTAACCACCATACTACACTGGCTCTCATTTTTTTTAGTTTCTTAGCTTTTAAATAACTATAATTCAAAAGTATAAATAATATATAATATTTCCTTAGTAAGAAGACCCTCCCCCAAAGGCAACTGTTGGAAGATTGTCTTGCCTTCAGCAGTTCCAGCCTCAAGATTCAGAGGTCAGGATCTAACTACATGCTACTCTGTGTCAGGGTCCTTTTAAAAAAATGACTTACAAGGTACAAAGGTGCCAAATTTGAATAGGGACCACAGTGTGAGAGGACAGGGCTGTTAAGCCTCCTGTGCTGTTTACCAGTTTAGAGCACCTGTCACAGAACTTCCAGTCAGTCTATCAGAGACCTAGTCAGTCATTCAGAGACCTAGCCTAGTGGTGAACTTTACCTTCTCATACTGCTAAATGTGTCTGCAGGAAAGCTGTATGTTCACCTAAAGTGTCCAGTCTGCAAGTCTGCCATCAGTGATCGAAATCTATACATCATATCAAGACCGTACACTTCTGGACACACAACATGATCTATGTTACAATTGTGCCACATAGGTAAAAACTGGATATATTTCAGAGGGGTAGCCATCTATTGTAGCAAAAACAAAAAACAGAAATCCAGTGACAGCTTAAGAACATAAGAAAGAGCCTGCTGGATCAGACCAGAGTCCATCTAGTCCAGCACTCTGCTACTCGCAGTGGCCCACCAGGTGCCCTTGGGAGCTCACATGAAGGAGGTGAAAGCAATAGCCTTCTGCTGCTACTGTTCCCGAGCACCTGGTCTGCTAAGGCATTTACAACCTCAGATCAAGAAGGATCAAGATTGGATCTTAAAGACAAATGCATTTATTTATACCAGTCTGAGGTTCATGAGTCAGAGTTCATTGCCTCTGATCCTCTGAAGAGAGATCTGACTCAAAAAACTCGTGCTAGAATAAATGTTGCTGATGTTTAAAGCAGGATATAACCTTCATAAAAAGTATATAACTGTTAAGGGGGAAAAAAGATAACTCCCATGCAAGCAGACAAGGGTCATATAACCATATATCACACGCCGAAACACCCCTTGTACTCTCTTTGGCAACAGATATTAAAAACAGTGTTGCTTTAGTTACAATTTTTACCGACACATTTGATCACTGAGAGCTAATTTGATGTAGTAGTTTGAGGAGCAGACTAGGCCAGAGAGATCAGCTGTAATTCTGGGAGAACTCCAAGCCCCACCTAAAAGGCAATCTTATATGGACCATCTACCACATCTGACAGTTCAAATAGCATGAGAATGATGAGCTATAACCAGCTATACCTCTTCTCCTCACAGCCATGTACTATGAGACATGCTCACACCAAACATCTTATTAAAACATCATTTTCCTTGGCTGCCACCCTGGACCACTCCCATGGAGATTTATGTCCTTTGGGGAGGGGCGGTGGCTCAGTGCATCTGCTTGGCAGGCAGGTCCCAGGTTCAATCCCAAGCATCTCTAGTGGGGAAAAAATTAGTAAATAGGGGATGTGAAAGACATCTGCTGGAGGTTCTGGAGAGCCACAGCCAGTCTGAGTAGACAATACTGCCCTTGGTGGACAAATGGTCTGATACAGTACAAGGCAGCTACTTCACATGTGAATTTCTCAGAGAGGACAACTGTATATAACATCAATAACAATCCTCAGATATATTGAGAACATTCTTGGTTCACACCAAGTAAGAGCAAGGGCAAAAACCAATGAAGAACATCAGAGTTACATGATGAGAGGAAGGTTGTTGTAGAAAGGGATCCTTAAACATAGACAGATTTTTAAGCCACTGTTCTAAAACCAGAATATTTTTTTTCAAAAGCAACGACAATATTCTGTGTTCATACTCTTTGTTCATCCACAGTTTATTGTCATTTTCTTCCCAGCTATCTATTTTCTCTGTTACTTGTTAGTAATAACTGATCCAATGAGAGTCAGATTTAAAGGACCTTTTAAATCAATGTAGCTTACTTAAGTCAGTCATTATAAACTTGTACCACTGATGTATAATAATGGAATGAGGGAGAATAACTCCATGAGGGCCACTGTATTCCTCTGTCCAAGCAACCATGCATGAGGCAAATTTGACCACAGTTATTTCTATAGAAGTTTTTAAGTAGACAACAGCCTTTCCAGACTTTACAGATTTCTCACATACAAAATAATGCAAGTTTCCAAAAAAAATTGCCCCCCCTTTCTCGTAAACTCTTGTTCTTTTAATACAGCAGAATATCCAGAAGCTGAAAAGGTTCCATCTACCGAATTCCTACCTGTCACTCACCTGTAAACCCAAACATACGCACCTTCGCCAAAGTGGCAACCATTTTTAACATATTCTGTGTGAAGAATATACACCAACCACCATTTAGCATGTAAGGGAAAAATAGTGTACCTTCATATCTGAGGAACGAAGATAGATTTGAGATGTGCCAAAAGTTGTCCCAACCGGTTAACGATCCTCAGCAACTATGTGGCCCGTGTGTTTAACCTAAATCCCCCCACTTTTCCTCCGAGTTTTAAAATGATCTAAGGAGAAGCAATGGAGAGCCTGCTCTCCGCCCTTCCCCCTCTGCCTGGGTAGCTAAAAACGAAAGTTTCTCACACGCGTTTCGCACATACTTTATATTACAGAGTTTCAGATCTGAGTCGTCCTGCTGGTTTTTGCAATAGTTAAAAAAGGGAGGAGGGAAAGGGGAATGTTGTGACACGCGAGAGGAAGTCGGGGTGGAGGGACGAGAGTTGCAGCTCGGACTTTTTCAGCACGGTGGAAATTCCCATTCTGAATGAGCCATCGCTGGGACGTTCCCCACCCGCCGAGTTGATGGAAAATCCGGACTGGGTTTTCGCCCGGACTGGGTTTCAACGTCGGAAGAGGATTTGATACTGCTATTGGGACCGTGTTGCTCCTATCAAAGAATGCATTCCTTAGGAGCGGTACGCTTTTTCAGACTCCGCGCCAGATAGGAGTCCACTGGTGAAGAGAACTCAAGTCCTTTCACTTTCAATTTTGGAAAGGAGCGCTGAAATGTCCACAGAATAGAATGAACTGGAGCTCTCGTTCAAAACAACCGGCTTTATAAATGGCTGCCCATTCTCTCAAAAAGCTTCGTTTTAAAAATGAACCCTCAATAAGGGGGAAAAAATAGTATCAGAAATTATTCTATCGGTGCTTACGTTTTTATTGCAAGCTTTTGTTGCAATCCTGCCCAGCTGTGTTTATAGTTAAAACTGAAGGGGAAGTGAGGAGGCTTCAGCCTGCGGGAAATTCAGGCACTGGTTTGTAAAATGTACACTTGTTGAGAGGAGTTCAAAATTCCGTTTTTGCAAGGGTGTGCGGGAAAAAAAGGGCAGTTTCAGATCATTTAGTTTAGTTTATTCGTTTTGTATCCCGCCCTTCCCCTCATGGTGTTCAGGGGAAGTCAGAACAAATATAAATGTCTTACCAGAGGTGGGATCCAACCAGTTCTCACCACTTCTCTAGAAGTGGCTACTAATTTTTTTTCTGAGTGCCGAGAAGGGGTTACTAAAGCAACCTCCCTGCCCGGTAGGGACTGGAAGTGCGTGTGTGCGGCAGCGCCCCTGTTTGAATCCCACCACCATCGGAACCTGTTATTAAAATTTTTGGATCCCACTACTGTGTCTTACTATAAATAATTGATTGAAACTATTTCCATAAATTAAGACCAGATGGCAGAGACAACAAGGTAACAATTATGCACAGTCCCCAACAAATGCATTACCATTTTAAAAACATCTATCAAACCTAAATATATTAGGAAATCAAACCAGCTCTAAGTTCCCACACACATATGTGGGATAAAATTATCTGGGCAATGCACCCCTCATCCACTCTATACAATAGTTCAGAATAATACCACCCAGCAAGTCAGAAATATACTGTCCACAGATATATGAGAAAAAGAGAAAAGCTTATTCCTGCAAAGCTGTCAAAAGGTTTGATCTAGCGATGTGTGAACACTGAACCCAAACACAATGATATCTGTGCAAGCAGTAGTGCTAGACAGACTGTAATACCTGCCCTTGTGTAATGTCTTGCACAATTTATAAGGTTGCCAATCCTTGTTTGGGATATTCCTGGAAATGTAGGTGGGTACCTGGGAAAGGCAGAGTTTGAAGGAAGAGCTCTCAGCAGGGGTGTGTTACTTTAAAATACACCTTCTGAACTCAGTGACTGCAAGATCACTTAGAATTCCAGAAGAACTCCAGGCTCCACCTGCACTCCAACAACCCTGTGCGCAAGCAGGAGCTCACCCAATCTCGCTTTTTATCCTCAGAACATCTCTGTGAGGTAGATGAAAATAAGCATGTGAATGGTTCAACATCATCCATGGAGCTTCACGGCTGAGTGGGGACTTAACTACCAGTCTTGCCAGTTCCTAATCAGACACTAGACACCACACCACTGTGACCGATCCCTATGCGCTCACAACCACATACCTTTATAAAGCTGCACATTTACCTGGGTGTGTTCTAAGATGTAAAGATTTATGATTTACTGTCCATGCTTGATTGATTCACATTCCACATCAGTGTCTTGATCTATCTTTAATGCTTTTCAGTATTACCAGGAAGCAGAACTTGGGGGTGGAAGAAATTGCAGTTTTGGAGGCTGGATCTATGGCATCAAATCCCTGCTGACCTCCCTCCTTTCCCTAATCTCTTCCTAACTCACCCTTTCACCCTCACCCTACACAAATATCCAGGAATTTCTCAAGATGCAGGTGGCAACCCAAGTTCCTTTCATCTGTTCATAATGATGGATATATTTTATAGGATATTTCTTGAAAACAGTGGGCTCCTGTTGCAATATGTCTTCCTCTCCTCTTGAGAGATGTAAACACAGCATGAATCCCAGCATGAAAAGTGGCACAGATCTGGGAAAGGGGGTGCACAGCAGAAAGAAGCATGGTTTCCTGAGCAAACTATGGGATAAGTTAGAGGTATGGATGGTCCAACTGCTTCTACCACAAACCCCAAGATAAGCCCTGTGGTTCAGTCTCCTGAGGGAGTGATAATCATGCCCACTCGTGGATTGCCGTAATGATGGTCTGGTGGAGCAATGCTTGCTAGTCACAGCCAGAAAACAAAATGTTTTTAATAGTTCAGGTTTTTAAATATACTTACATTACTTTGGGGGGTATGGCTCACTTTGACTTTGCAATTTGATAGCAATTCAAATGCAGTTCCTGAGCACTTCACAAGGAGGATGGTTTGATCCAACAAGGCCCAATCACTTCACATTTCTACCAGCAGCTTGTCAGATCTGTGGAGATGCCCAAAGGTTATTTGTGTCAATAAGTCTGATTTATTGAAAGAACCTCATAAGCATTCTATAGAGCTGGTCAAATAAATAAGCTAGTTCAAGTGGTAGTAACTATGGTGTGGCTGCAGAAGACTTAAAGCTGAGAATAATAACATAGGACAGTGACTGAAATTTTCAACCAGTTTATTATGAAGTTGAATTGAACTGTATGTGGTTGTTTGGGATTGTTGTGAGCTGCCTAGAGCCTTTTGGGGATGAGGCAGCCTATAAAATCAAATAAAGGAAGGAAGGAAGGAAGGAAGGAAGGAAGGAAGGAAGGAAGGAAGGAAGGAAGGAAGGAAGAAAGAAAGAAAGAAAGAAAGAAAGAAAGAAAGAAAGAAAGAAAGAAAGAAAGAAAGAAAGAAAGAAAGAAAGAAAGAAAGAAAGAAAGAAAGAAAAAGTTGCCCTGTGGGACTCAAAGGCATTAAGTGTTCCATGACTTTAAAGAGTGCTGAAGAAAACAACCAGGAATATTTGAGTGCATCTGGACATACCACACACACACACACACACACACACACACACACACACACACACACACACACACACAAGGATTCACCATACCCCTCTGGCATCTGCAGCCCCATCCATCTCCTCCAAACTTACATTTGTGGAATGTGTGCCAATGCCAGCTGCCAGGGGCAGATGCATGAGCTTTTTCCCGGGACTTCCCCTCACCCATTGCCTCAGTGCCACCTACAGATAATGCTGTGGGCATGAAACAAACAAGTGTGAACCTCTGCCCTTCCTAGGCCTTCTGAAAGATTATTATTTCGAACTCTTCCCTGAAGCCAGGAAGCTCTAAATGGGTGAAATCTTCCTGTTCTCTCAGGATATTATTATACAATTAGATTACTTTGATACAGAACATGACTTGACTTAATTGATTTTGATTGTCTCATTTGAAGGGCTCAGTAAGTCCAGTGAAATCAGGGGGGGCTAACTCTGCATAGAACAGTGGTCATACTTGCTGAGGGTCCAGTGATCACCAAAAATGGTGCTCTAGGATATGTCCACTTACTTATAAGTAAGGCTCATTAAACTCAGTGGGAGTTACATTCATATTCAGTGGGTCATGTTGAAGGACTGTTTCCACCCTTAAGAACCTGCCCTGGTCCTCACACTGTTCAGTAGAGCCTTGTTGTAGGAACCCACAGATTTGCATGACTTCTTGAAATAAGTATTTATCTAGAAATAGCTGGACGAATCAAAAAATGCCCTTCCAGTGGGCAAATGTTAACATGGTGGATAGTGAGAATGTATACTGTCAAGGTTCTTGAGTGCTCACTCAGGATCAAATAGTGGGGGATAATTGTTAACAGATGCTCTACTGATGACTCTGTTGTAGCACCCATAGAGCTTGGAGAAGGTGAACCTGTCCTAGATGACAGGAGAGGACAGAGGTTAAACCCTGTCTTCCATTTGCTCATTTGTGTGAGACCATGATTTGGATCCTGTGTCACAGATTAAGGAGACACCATTTTTAATGTTGAAAATATTTGATTTATGTCAGACTAGAAGTTCAAATTCTCTTTCAGATGTGAAGTTTAGCATTTGATAAACATACAAAGCCATAACTGTTCTTTCAGAGCTTTAAGACACTAGTGTCATTTCATTTGCTCATAAATGATCTGGAACTGGGGGTAAGCAGTACTGGGTCAAGTTACAAATGATACAAAATTATTTAGGATGATGAAAACCAAGGGCAACTGTGAAGAGCTCCAGGAAGATCTCCACAAATTAGGTGAGTAAGCAACATGGGAAATGAAGTTCACTCTAGGCAAGGGTAAGATGATACATGCTGGAATTAAAAATCCTAACTTTAAATATCTTCTGGCAGGATCTGAACTGGCTGTGACTAAAGACGATCTTGGGGTTGTAGCAGATAGCTTGATAAAAATGTCCAATCAGTGAATGGCAGCAGTGGGGGGAAAAGCTCCATGTAGAAAAGGATACTGAAAAGTCCTCGAATAAATCCATATTTGCTTTTAAAAAGGATTAAACAGGTTCATGGAGAATAAATCTGTCTGTGACTTTTATCATGGTGGCTGAAGAAGACCTCCACATTCAAAGGCAGTAATTATTTGAATACCACTGCTAGGAGGCAACACTGGAGGTGTGCTTTGACCCCTGTTGTTAGCCATACAGGGCAACTTGTTAGCCACTGTGTGAGACAGGGTGCTAGACTTGATCCAGCAGGACTCTTTTTATGTTCTTATGAGTAAATGTTCTGTATAGCTAATATCTTCATAGCTGTCACCATTTTATTCATTATTCATGTTCTTCCTCAATGGCTGCCGGATTGCAACATGAGGATTTCACTTTATCTTTAAATCTGCTACTTTACTGTACAGGGAAACAAGGCAACTATGGCTTGTCTTTCCAACTCCCCTCAGTACTTTCTTCTGTCCCTCCCTCACTTACTGTAAGGAGTAGGATTCTAGTATACTACACAGGGTTGTGGTGAACATAAAATGAAGAAATATGTACTCCACTCAGAGCTTCTTAGAGGAAGAGTGGGATTTAAATAAATGTACCTTTTTAATATGACAGGGACTCGGTGTCTCAGTAGCATGGTGGAAGAAAAATTCACTGGCTAATTATTTTAAACGTGCTGAAGGTACAACAGTATTACCTGAAATGAAGTGGCAACTCTATTCACTCTGGAGCAAAACTTCACCTTTTAGCAATCAAAAGAAAATATTTTGATACTTTATTAATACTTAATATTATGCTAGTTATATTATTTCTAGGAATGTATGCACACATAAGAGTAAAATAATGAATTCTCATATAATCCAAACAACAAGAATCTAAGGTGATTTGGAATTCATAACAGCGGTATTCTAGAAAGCACAGATGGTTCTTTTTACTGCTAATGTATCAACTTTCAGTGACTAATATAGCTTGTATTGCCTGGGGTTCTTTTTGATATTACAAAACATGGTTATCAGGGCAGAGCAGAATGAGTCAAACAATACTTTTGTCAAAATCTATCCTACCATCTAGTGGCAAGAGTGAGGCACTACAAGCAGTAAAATAGAACAAGTACCACAATACTTGAATGAAAAACAATATTTATTCACTGTAAACTTTCATGGAATACATGTTGTTAGTCTTTGAGGAGCCTATGGAGTCATGTTTTACATTACTGCGACAGACAAAATGACTACCTGTCTGGCACTACAAAGTACTACAAGTGCCCATATTTATCTGTACCGGACAGCTTTTCTTTTGCTGTGTTTGTGTTTCCATTTGAACATTCATACACTCCTGCCTTGGCAAGTTATGCCTTCGACTGGGTGATGCACAAATACACAACAAACAAATGAAAGAAGAAAACAACCTCCAATCCAGGTAGAAGAGAGGAATCTGGGAACATGAACATGAACATTGGTAGTAGGGGCAAAGCAAAGGTAGGCAAAACAAAACATAAAGATAACAAAATCCTCTTGTGTAAGTGCCATAATAGTATCACTTGAGTAAATGTGACTATACCACATGGGTTCCAATTACAGCATTTAAGAATTTGCAGAACCTGAGCTCTTTTGTTCTTATGTTCTTTTGTCCCTTTCTCTGCTACCAGAAGCTTTTTCAACATGTCAAAAATAAATGAATTTCTTTAAATTGTAGTATTCTGTGCCCTGGCGAGTAATGGACTAATGAAGTTCACCTAACAGAGTGTGACTTCCAATACCAAGCTGCTAGCAACTTTGGCTGCCACCAACATAAGGCAGATCGGAAGAATTAATAATCCACTTTATACCTAGCTCCTATATAGGTATGAAGTACAATTGCAACATCATCATCTATATATTAGTAATGAAGTTGGCCAAATCTGAGGAGAATCCAGTGATCGGAGCCGTGAACAGGAACAGATCTTTCTACAAATGTGAACAATGCCTTGGTTTGCAGAAAAAAAATTGAAATCTTAAAAAAGTATATTAAGGGATTTATGATATCCTAACATAATAAAAGGAGCGTCTGTAACTTTAACAAATAGATTCTGTCAGTGGCCATTGCTTAAACCACAAGATTTCAAGACTTGGTTTTTCTGAGTAAAAGGCAGGGGGAGGGGAAAGGGTCGTTGCCAGGGCTGTTCTGGTCTTTGAGGGAGGATTCATCAGTGCCAGGCCTGACAACAACCACTAGGTGACTTGATACCACCTGACTTGGATGACTCATGTTGGTCTGGCTGCTTGCTAGGCTTCCTCAGCCAGCACCTTATGAAAGTTAGCATGGTGTAGCACTTAGAGCTTCCTAGTTGGGTCTGGGAGATGCAGGTTCAAATTCTCATTTGGCTGTGGAAGCTTACTGAGTGATTTGGGTCAGTAACATACTTTCAGCCTAACCCACCGCACAGGATGTTGTGTGAAGAAAAAAAAGAATAGAATAATGTAAACTGCTTTAATTCCCACTATGGAGAAGGTAGGGTATAAATTAAGTAATAAATATAGTTGAATTTGGGAGGTGGATTAAAAAAAGGTTGGTGAATGGCTGAGAAGGTAAGAATGAGGCAGGGAAAGGAAAGAGGATGCTGGGGCTGTCAGGAGGAGGAAGAGGAAATATTGAGTAGTATTTCTGCATTTGTATCAGACATGATCGACAACATTTCTGAAATTAGACTCATTTCAAACTTCTTTTATCTCACTCCAAATTGTTTTTTATTTTGTTAACCAAGTGGATTGTTCAGCGTCCTTTCCAAAAGTATGTTCAAACTACTAAACAATTGCTCTAGTCTAGAGTAGAAGCTGTAGGAGTCTTCACAGTTGCTTTAGAATCTTGAGTAGGGTTATACATTCAGACATGCCAAACTGAAAAAAGAGGCACCAATTACGCAGAGTCAAAATGGCAAATCTGAAAAATCTGATGTATTTTGGATGGCGGTTGGGGTGTGTGTGTTCAGGTCCATTATACCCTAGAACAGTGATTCTCAACCTGGGGGTTGGGACCCCTTTGGGGGCCGAACGACCCTTTCACAGGGGTCGCCTAAGACTCTCTGCATCATTGTTCTCCATCTGTAAAATGGATAAATGTTAGGGTTGGGGTCACCACAACATGAGGAACTATATTAAAGGGTCGTGGCATTCGGAATATTGAGAACCACTGCCCTAGAAGAATCTTTGCGGGGCTCTGGGGAGACTGGGTTGGGGTAGATGCACTAAATTTGTGGTATACGTGCAGGTAAACCTCCATACAATAACCTTCAGGGCCAGGGGATCCAATTTTATGGACTCCCAAAGAGGGTACCTCAACTATCCTCCATTGTTTCCAGTAGAGACTCATCCGAGACTCATAAAATTGGACTCCCTGATCCAATCTTCACCAAACTCAGGAACTCACCAGCAGCTATGTTGCAAATTTGGTGTCTCTAGGTTAAACAGGACCCTACAGAGCCCTGCAAAAATCCCCCATTGACATAACATTTAGCTATGTCAGAGCTGAGAATCACAAAGAGAATTTTTTTCCAGCAAACTGTCGGAAAATCTTTGCGGAGCTCTGGGGCAATTTTTTGAGGTAGAGGCACCAAAATTGCAACGTAGCTGCTGGTGACTCTCCTTACAATGAAACATTTTACCACTCTTTATAGATGAGAACCAGAACCAGCAGTCCAGCTGTAAAGACAATTGTTCTTATCAAACAATTTCTTGCAGAGAGAAAACTTTCAAAGATACAAGAAAAAATTTACTGTTTAAGGCAGCAATCTTTAGCAGCTGTACTCAGAAGGTCCATTTTATTCAGTGGGGTTTATATCCGATGAAGTGTTTTTTTAGACCAGGAAGATGCTTGTTTATGGGAAAGTGTTTGGCACAGTAAGTGTGGTGTGGTAGTTTATATCAAATTAGGGCTGGAGAAGCCCAGTTGTAAATCTTCAATCAGCTAGGAAGTTCACTGAGGACTTTGAGCCAGTCACTCACCCTCAGCAGAAACTATCTCACAGGGCTATCATGCTAGCCAGTCTGAATTCTTCAAAGGGAAGGGGGGGGAAACTGACAGAGAGAGACATATTTCAGTCCCAGTGTGAAAGTCTTTGAAGATACAAGGAGCAGTCACCATTTGAGGATGAAATGCTAGACAATATAGGACACGTATAAATATTCTATCACTATCCTGGAAAACTCAGCAGAAATATGATGACGAGAGTAACGAAAATAATCTTTTAAAAAATTGTCCTGCAACAATAAAACCAAATGATCATACAGGACAAGAGAAGACGCGAATAGCAATTGCAAGCATTTGTGCAGACTTTTCATAGTTTCCATTCTTAAGAAAACCATTTCCATGATATAAAACAAGAAGTTGAAGAAGGGAGCAAACCAGGGAAAAAATAGTGTGTGGATGGAAGAAGACAACAACCCATTTCCAATGTATGTCTCATTGTATCCAGAAAGTTTCATATGTGGCCTTCACTTAATAAAAGGGAGTAGGCTTTCAGGAAGAGTTGTTGAAATAATTTGTTTCAATATTACACTGACTAAAAAAAGTTTCCCATAATTCCTATGTAATATAGCACCCCTTTCTACATGTTCATAAGTAAGGCACAATCATTACATCTTCCCCAATATGTGTTAGCATCTTTAATGCTCCAAGCAGGATTTGTTACCATCTGCAACCACTTTTATTGGACGCCCTTGACTGTTCTCAATAATAGATTTAGGGCATCATCAGTTCTGGTGGTTGCTAGAACCACCATTGTCACTTCTGGGTAGTTCTAGGAAATGTCAGAAATTCCATGGTCAGAACAGGGCCTTATTTTTTGTTTTAATTATTCTGCCACCACCCCCTCCAGATAATTACACTCCTTTTGGCCCCAGATTCCACTCACCAATCAACTGCCTGGACCTCTCCTACCTCAGTGGACAAATGGGAACTCTAGCATTATATGGCTTGATCCACATCTTTCCCATGTAAGATTCCCAACATATAAGATTCCCAAAAATGCTTCTGAGTACCCACAAGTAATACTGTGTAATGTAACAGAAACAATCCCTTTCTGATATTGGTAGAACCTAGCAAGTTTTTACAGCTAGTCAGTGGGTATATAGCATATAGGCCTTACGCGGCATATAGGCCTTACGCGGCCTTATGAGGCCTGGGACCCTCGTACCTTCGGGACCGCATTACCCCATATGCCCCTACTTGCCCTCTGCGTTCAGCAGAGGCAAATTTACTGGTGGTCCCCGGCCACTCTGTGATGCAGCTGGCCTCCACGCGGGCCAGGTGGAACACTCTTCCTCCAGCTGGCCGGGCCCTGCGGGATCTCGGTGAATTCCGCAGGGCCTGTAAGACCAAGTTGTTCCGCCGGGCCTTTGGAGCAACCAGCCGCTGAGTATGGCGCCCCTGTTCGATTACATCAAGATTACACCCTCCTATGGAGGAGTCTGGTCGCTCCCTAGGGGAGGGTTTTTAAAAAAAGGATTCACCGGGTGCCTTTTATTATATTACCGCTGTTTTAACGTAATTTAGTATGTTTTAATGTTGGAGCTTTTATAGGTTGTTGTTGTTTTAATTGTATGGTTTGCCTTCTAATTTGTTTGCATTAATTTTGTTGTACACCGCCCAGAGCCCCTTGGGGATGGGGCGGTATAGAAATCGAAATAGCGCGCATGGGGCAGTACATGCAGGCTATATGATTTTTTTTTCCAGATGGAAAATGGGTGGTAGACTCAGAACACTGCAGTGGTTCTCTGTATAATCACAGTTTATATATAGAATCTTAGGATCATACTGCAGTAGCTGCTACGTAAAGTAAACCTTCCTTCTTAATAAATGCTGACAGTTTTTTATTCCTTCAAAAGCCAGAGTGCTTTGTGTGGCCACATGGCAGTTATACCTGTGCTCTGGAACAAAACAGGAACTTCCTACAAAATTGTGAAGGCAGGCTGCAAGTACAGACAGATGCCTCAGAGATTCAGAATCCTCGAGTGCATTATAAGGGACTGGAACGGGATAGGTTCTCTCTCCCAGTATTTGGGTCTTGATTCTAGGGTTAGGGACCTGCAATAATGAACCCATAACATGGAAGGATACAAAGACTTTGAGGGTACGTGTGAAGGTCCCTTAGAACACCCTTACACCATCCATGATTTGACACTCCCATAAACTATGACATTATAAATATTCATTTCTCCAAACCTGTTCTGATATACGAACTTTAACTGCACTGTGTAAGCAAGCACTGAAACTGTTTTACATTCTTATCAGTTATTGTGATATTGACTCATATTTGTTTTCTGCTTTAGGTAACTTCCTAGTGGTAGCAAAACAATAGAACATTTTCAAAATCAGAAGCCTTTTCAAAGGTAATGATTTACAGTAAACTGTGAAGGACACAAGAAAATACTAAGGTATGCATCTAGACTAGCTTTGTTTGAAGACGAGCTTTGCTCCTATTTCTATGCTTGCCAATATTTTTAGGTCACACCAAATAGCTAATGAGACCGGACGTCACTTTGCAGACACCATGCTGACTCTTCTACAGAAAGACCTGTTCTTTTATATATGTAATTATTTCTTTCATAAAGCTTTCAACCAATTTTCATAAAGCAGCTGTTAAACTGTCCTGCAATCCCCCCCCCCCCAGAATTGCTTTATAAACGTGGTGTTAACATTGTTTTCCCATTTAATGGTTAGGAAGCCAATTTTAGTTTCAAATGCTAGATCAACAATTTTTCTTTGACACTCTCAGGTATATGCCAACCAAATCTGACAGTGACGTAGGCATAGATTTTTTATGGGGTGGGTTCGGTGGCTGAGGGCTTTCCGGCTGTTCCATTCCATGCATTATTTCAAGCAAGCCGGACATGTAATGGGAGGGGTTTGGGGACATGTAATGGGAGACCCCCCCCCCTTTACCTACGTCCCTGTCTGGTGACTATTTTTCGGGGGGGGGGGGGTCAGCTAGTCCTGGAATTCCATTTTCAAAGTCCCACTCTTGTATATGTGACTTTCCCTTTCATTTCACATTGATTTTCGACCTTCATAAAAAAACTGTATGAACCTTTATAAAAAAAACTTGTGGGTTCTTTAAACAATGTGAATATCAGTCCTTCCTTCCCTGAATATCAGGCAAACACATGGCAAATATCAGGCATTTGGCTGCCTGTGCTCTATCTTACGGGAAGTCCTGGGTTATGACAAATTCTTGTCTTATGCTGGCTGTACCGTGGCCTTCCTTTATATCTGTCAAGCCTCTAAAGAGCCCAGTAATGACAGCGCAACAGAGTATTTACTTTAACATAACTGTGAATCTGTAAGTCTTCAGTGGTCTCTCCTACAAAGGAAGTTAATATTGTAAAACTATACCCCAACTGTTCCACTGACCAGAGGAGGAATGCATAAACTCTCTCCATGTATCTTTTATATTACCTAGATAATATTACCATATTAATCCTGAGAAGTTAAAAATCATATCCTTTCTCAGTATTTCAAGAGCTCTCTCTTCCTCACATTATGAAGCCTTAGAAACTCAATCTCTGATAGGACATAATGATTGGTAAGATATATCCATACCTAACAAGATAAGATTTTGGTCTTCAGAAAATTGGATTACCACAAAAAACTGAAAATGTTATACATTTACCTTTCACTTAGGATACGTGGGATATGAATTCTGCCTCATATAGGTTTACACTAATGCACAGAAAGTACAGACAGAAAGGTTGTTGGGATTCCTATCTTGAACTCAGACTATAGAAGGTGGAATTTCCAGTAGAAGCTAGGACAAAATCAATCAATGAGTACCGAAACATGTTTAATACTGCAATGATTAACATTTTAAATAAAATACTGACTTGCCTCAAATGGCTTGCTGTGCAAACAAATGCAACAACTATAAAAACTGTAAAACATTTTGCCAACTGGGAAATGATACAGAAATGCATATGAATATATCTGAAATGAACCTCATCTGTCATAAATACATAAACATGTGCTACAATGCAGTCTGGACAAATCAGATGCAAGTTACAGCAATCTTGAATTGACAAGGGAAAAATCAATAGTGCAGATATATCCAAAATAGTACTACAGCAGCAGCGACCACATTTTATTATGAATTCCACTCAGGAGACTATAGTACGTTTCTGGTGGACACACAAGGGATAAGAAAGCATCCAATTGATTTTTCACAATGATCTCTTCTGGGTGTAATTTGTGTGGCAAATAGTGCGCCAGTGACATCTCCCAAGCATCCACAAAGTACACTCCAATTCCTGAGAACATCTTCCTCATGACTGTATCAAGCTGATATGAATACCAGTCACTGTTGAAAAGGCTAACCTCTGGCCCAAGCTCCTGGACATTGGCTGTCCTGATGATTACCAGGGTTTTGGGACTTCGATCCAACAGCCGAACAATAGACCTGCGGATGTTTCTCAGTCTCCTGATGTACACTTCTACAGGGAAAGTGCTGAAATGAGACCAGATAGTTATGACAATCACAGTGTTCTTCCCACCTACTATGCGATTCAGTTCATTGGCAATGTAATGCAGTTCACTGCTAAACACAGTGGAAAAGCGAATGGGGGGCCCATGACAGCGGAATTTTAACAAGATGTTGTGCTTTACATCCACAGACATGAAAGGACCAACGTTCTTAGGGCTGCCCAGGTTCAGTTCCACAAGATCTGAAATGAGAAGAATTAGGGTATCATTGCCTGCAATTTGTTACCAACTGATGCTGCTGTATTAGCACCCGTAACATGAAAGGTAATACAGAAGGCAAACATGTAGAGTTTACTTCACAGGCATCACTTGAAACCATTTCCATCTGAGAGATATGACCAACTAAAAAAGCCTCTTTTTAAAATTAAACAGAAGTAACTGCATCGGATTGCACTGTTAGTTCACCTTTCAGTGCTTCTTCTTTTTCTTACATAGAATCTGATGACGAATCAAAAATCTGCCCCTTCCTCTCATCTGTCCCATATGCTTGGGGCCTAATCTCTCCTCAAAAATTACCTTTCATTTATTTTTATTTATTCAACAAAATTTATTCACCACATTTCTGCCCTCACAAGGATCCCCAAAGGCACCTAAAACATTAGAACATACATGCTAAAATTACCCTTTAACACCATTAAAATCAATGCCCATGAAGTCTTTAGTGAAAGTTTTCACTCCCAACTGAAAACTAAAAATGTGTATGTGCACATAAAAATCCCTCTGTCCTTGCTTTCCCTTTCCTCCATATCTTTTATTATCTCCCCCACTATCAAAATGGAGAAATTTACTTGCTGAAAGCAACCATTTGTCTAGAAGGTGAATATGCTCTAGAATAAAAAGGTATGTTTAAGCATTCTCAGCGGTGTATACAGTATTCTAGAGCTGATCAAAATGACATCTTAAATAGTTTTTTCAACACTTAAATTTCTCTAGAAACATAAGCAAATGTCATTCAAAAGAATGTTGGCGATAATACCATATTACCTAAAAGTATCTGTTTCTAGACAAATGCAAATTCTGCAAAGCCAAATAAGAATGGTAGTGAAGACTGAGACTGCTGAAAGTGTAGTTATGGCTGTGATTCGGGGTATATTGGGAATTAACACTTTTTAAAAAGATTCAGCACTTTATTGATTTATCAGATTTCAAACAACCTCTTCTTACATTTGAGAAAAAAATTGCCTTTGGCTTCTTGTCTCAGAAAGGCTCAGTGTGAAACTTAGACTCACTTGAGTTTTCGTTCTACCAATTTTTAACAAGCAAACCAAAAGCAGGAAAAATAATAACCTGCAACAAATGATGTTAGATATTCAAACCACTGCCTGACTGTAGAGTCTCCAAACAAGTGGATAATTTTCCCCTGTAAACATTCAGTAATATCTGATGATTTGTTAAAATGCTGGATCCACTGGGCTCTTGGCCTCCATTCATCTTGGTAATAATAACCAGAAGGAAATACATCAGGGCTCTGTGATCTTTCCAGATTGTCCATTTCTGGGGGGGAAAAATCAAAATATTAAAAAAGCTATGCCTTATGAACTACTTACAAAGCACATTCTCATCAGTCAGTTTTTCTGTAACTGCATATTTACAGTCCCATCCAGAGGTCCCAGAGGTGGGACTCAGTGCTGCTTTGGCGCCACACTGCTGTATCCAGGAAGGCTTCTTCGCAGCGCAGGGAGGCAGAAAATAACAACAAAAAAGCCTTCCCATTGCTGAAGAGCTCTCCATTGGGTTCTGTGGGGATACGCCACCAAAAAGGGTGATGTAAGCCCAAACCCCTGTGCCAGTGTTCCAGCAGTCAAAGGCAGGGAGGAAGCCAGGGCTCCACCCTGGCTATGCCAGTGCAGCTTTTTGCACCATCGGGTCTAGTGATAAACAGTGGCTTCTGGGTTGGGTGCTGCAGAGTTGCAATGTCTGGCTGCACAAGTCTCCCCGACCCCGGATTGGGCTGTTAGTTAGTTTACTCATCTGTTCATTCAAGTCTGGATATTTATGTCTCCATTTTGCTGCATAAATTACTCTTGCCACTGCCACCATGTACTTAAATAATTTTTAAAAATATTTTGGAGATAATACTTTGTATAATGTTTAATAACATATATTTAACTTCATCTCAATCTTGAGCCTTAAAATGTTTTCCATTACATCATGTATCCTCCATCCAATATTTTCTTGCTTTCTTACATGTTCACATTTGATAGAATGTTGCATTTGTATTTTTATATTTCCAACACTTGTCATCGTAATCGTTTGCTTTAGCTACAGCTTCATCTTTAGATGTGATACACCATCTATAACAGTGATGGCGAACCTATGGCACGGGTGCCAGAGGTGGCACTCGGAGCCTTCTCTGTGGGCATGTGCACAGAGTTTGTCATGTGGGGAGCGGAAAATCACCCCCCCACACACACACACACACACATCTAGGCTGGCCTGGGTGCGTGCACCGCGGTGAGCAGGGAGGACTCGGCTGGTGCGCCTGGTGCCTGTGCTCCGGGTGGCTGCTGCCTAAGGCGGGGGGAGGGGGGGGCAGGGGCGCAGAGGAGGCAGAGATGCTGGAGAGACACAGAGTGGTGTGCGTGGGACTTGCTGGAGGCTAGAGCAGGCTGGCCCCTGCTCAAGCAGGTGGGGCGGAGGAAGAGGGAGCCAACCGGTTTTTTCTAAACTAAACCTCAGCATTCAGGTTAAATTGCCAGGTTGGCACTTTGTGATAATTAAGTGGGGTTTGGGTTGCAATTTGGGCACTCGATCTCAAAAAGGTTCGTCATCACTGATCCGGGGGAGGGCGGTATAAAAATGCAACAATAAATAAATAAATAAATAAATAAAAACATTCAATACCAATTTTCTCTTAATATTTGATATTCTGTAAACTTTATTTAGTCCAAAGTTTTCCCCACTGCTGATGTGTATGTTTTCTCCTCAGTTTTGCATCCATTTTATCAAGCAATCTTTTACATGCTCATTCTCATAGGAGCATATACATTCAAGTACATATTAACACTATTAGATCAATAGTAGACAGAGCCTTTTTGTAACTCTAAAAAAATCTTCCATGATTGTGTACTGGAACAGGAACATTCAATAAACCCTTTCAAGAACCCTTTCCCTATCACTAGAGGGGGGAGATGGTGCGCCGTGCATGTGCCGGTGGAGGCAGAAAATTGCCCCCCTGTCTCGCCAGGCCTGGCCCCACCCCACTCAGCCTGGCCCGTTTTCAGCTGGCACCATTTTGCCCTGGGCGCCGTTTCCTCCCCCTACGCTCCTGTCTATCACAAAGGACAAATGCCAGAATGAAACATTTCAGCCAATTAGCTTCAGGTATTTAAAAAAAACTATTACCCCAATACAGAAACCAGTAAGCAGACTTGTATACTCTGAACCTAATTATATGATCAGCTTAGTAGGTATTTATCCAATGATAATTTCATAATTTTATAAAATGGTTTCTGAGAGGGAGTGGAAACTGATATACACACACACACATACAGGTGGACACTGTGAATTAGGAAATTCCTAATTCAAATCTCAACTCAGTCAGTCACCACTATTTTCTCAAATTCCTCAGTCGCTTCTCTTGCAACTGAAGAATAATACATACCGGTATATCTCAAAGGGTTGCTGTTAATGATTACTGAGACAATGTATGTGAAACAATTTACAGCACCATATAAACACCACATTGTTGTATGTCTGTAAAGATCGGCAGTGGCGTAGTGGTTAAGAGCAGGTGCACTCTAATCTGGAGGAATCAGGTTTGATTCCCTGCTTTGCCGCTTGAGCTGTGGAGGCTTATCTGGGGAATCCAGATTAGCCTGTGCACTCCAACACATGCCAGTTGGGTGACCTTGGGTTAGTCACAGTTCTTCTGACCTCTCTCAGCCCCACCTACCTCACAGAGTGTTTGTTGTGGGTGGGGGGGTGGAGGAAACGGAGATTGTCAGCCCCTTTGAGTCTCCTTACAGGAGAGAAAGGGGGGATACAAATCCAACTCTTCTTCTTCTAAAGTACCACTAAGTTGCAGCCAACGTGTGGTGACCCTAGCAAAGGGCTTTTGAAGACAAGTGAGAAGCAGAGGTGGTTTGCCAGTGCCTTCCTTTGCAGAATCTTCCTTTGTGATCTCCCTTCCAAGTAACTCTGCTTAGCTTCTGAGATCTGATGAGACTGACCTATACCATGCTGCCTTCCCTTCTAAATGTTGTTACATGATGTTAATCTCTCCCATGACAGCTGATCAGCAGAACCTCCCTATACCAACCAAGCTGCCAACTGAAAGGTGAATTTATTATGAAATCAGCAGTCATGTGAATTTGGTCTAACTTTTCACTGATTACGTGAACCACACAAATAAGGGAGTGCTTTAATCATGTGTTCCTGCACGGCAGGGGGTTGGACTGGACGGTCCTTGCGTCTCTTCCAACTCTATGATTTTAAACTATTAGTGGTTTGAAACAAATCTTCTAAACGCTTACTTTACCTGCATGCCCCAAAGGCCTTACAATCACCCTATCAGGACCACTCGAGAATATTGGCACTTTGATATTCACATCACTAGAAAAAGAAAAAAAGATGACCAAAATGAGACATAATTCATTGGAAAAAATCATACTTGTATTGAGTCAAAAGCTATTCCTCAAAGCCTCATGATTTCAAGTATAAGGGCTGGTGAAGATTTGGGAGAGCAGGCTGGAAATGAGAAAGTGGATCTATCCATTATTTTGTAGATTGAATCCATATTTGGCCTGAGATATCTACAAGAACCTGGAACACTGTATCCCGGGGTCTATACATAGACTTTTATTGTCATGCATGCCCGCAATCAATGAGGGCATAATAGTCTACTGGCTGAACGCCACTTGTAACAATTATGACTAGAGTGCAACAGAAACCAAAAGCTGCCCTTGAAAACTGAAGTTTGGCTTTGAATTGCACTCCTTTATGTCGTCGAAGCAAACTAGATAGAACTTACATATGAATACATTCACTCTTGCTGCTTAGCCCCCCTTTCTAGGGCCAAGTTCAGCCTAGAGTCCTGTTGATGCACCTTCCATGAACACAATTGTCAAGGGAATGAAACATCAACATATGTTCTCTGATCAAAACAGAACAAGCAATGAAGTTACCATAAGGAAGAATATGCACCTTTGGAAAAGGAGGCTCTCTTCAGAGGTTAAAAGGCCCTTCTGATATCCCCCCTTGTAATGGCTGATCCTGGTGGCACAGGAGAGTTTTCTTGGCTTGTAGCAAAACCATGGCTCACCAGTGTAGAGATCTGTGAAGTTGCAGACTGGCATGTCTCCAGGCAAACATACATTACACACAGTGGTTTCTGACACCCTCCCTGATTTAAACAGGCTTTTAAAGTACACCCTGTCTGGTCTTTCTTCTCGTAAACGTTGAAGGACTTGGATCCCTTCACTAGGATGGACCAAGGACACCGATACTGTGATCTCTCCTGGCCAAAGTAAAGTGAAAAAAACTCTGTAGGATCCA
Organism: Sphaerodactylus townsendi; assembly: GCF_021028975.2. Classification (NCBI taxonomy): domain Eukaryota; kingdom Metazoa; phylum Chordata; class Lepidosauria; order Squamata; family Sphaerodactylidae; genus Sphaerodactylus; species Sphaerodactylus townsendi. The sequence goes on along the minus strand of NC_059428.1, from coordinate 42,132,732 downwards.
TTCTGGTAATCTACAGTTCTTCCTATGGCTCCAGCTTTCAGGTGAGCAGAGTGGATTCTTGTCTGAAGGTAGTCTCCGCCATATTGCTTTGGTTTTCCTTCATAGTCCTTCACATAGACCAGCACCTCCAGCTGATCACCAACCCTGAAATGTGAATAAGGATTCAGTATAACAAAGTTGCTGTGAGAAGGGTCAGTGCTCTTCACAAATGGAATTTTGTTCTTTTGGGGCTTGGGCCACTGGATAGCAGCAAATAAGGACTCTTCTTCCCTTTGTTCTCTCTTGGATAAAACCTGGTGCTCATAGCCACAGTATAGCTTCCTGGGTATTTTAGTTGCCTGTGATGAAGACTGCAGGTCATCGTCTTCTATCAACCATTTTAAACCTGTGTCGTGATCCAGATTCTACAAAGGGAAAAAACCATTTAAAACAGGATTATATTTATCTGCAGGTTGAAAGGTAAGAGTTCAGTATTACATCATAGAGCCATAAATGAGACCCTCATAAAACATCCCCCCACGATTCTTATTTTCAAAAATGTATAGGCTATGTTCTTCCTTAAATTCTTATTTCTTTGTTGGAACTATACATGTACATCACAGTGTGATCAGAAGAATAATTAGTAAAATGACCGGGCAAAGTTTAGATGCGTATAATCACTGTGGGACCATCCTGTCTATCCCCTTAGAAGTAGATCTTATATAAAATAGACACAAGCTTAGAATGCAATTTATAGTCTGACTTTGGATGTAAACAGGGCTACTCTACAATAAATCTAATTGGTTAGCAGTCAAACTGAACTAAATGCTGGCAACTGATAGAATTCCAAATGTTCTCGTTATTCTCTGGTTACCATAAAGACTAAGGAGAAACTCATTTGAACAAAGTTTTACGAGAGCCTTGCCCTTGGATTTTTCATATCTGCTCTCAAAGATAAACATTAATGAAGAGTATCACTGTACATATGAAGGACTGATTATGCTCATCACCAAGTAACAACAGCTGTCGTTCACATCTAGAATTAGAACCAGCCTAAATATCACAATTGCCACAGGGATTTTGATGGTCAGTCCCTCCCATCCCCCTCCTACCAAGCAGAACTGTTTACTGCTTGCCCCATAATAGTGGAATCACATTTGTGAATTTCCACATCCCAGATCCTTATAACTGGTATTTGTTGCAGTGGTGCAGAAACTCATGATAGCCCTGATGATAGCCGCACAGATTCTGTCGAGAGCTTTTATCCATTTTAATGATTTGTTTTAAATGCTAAAGCTGATAAGAGGCCTGGACCATCTGTTGACTCTAGACAGGACTGTTTGGTTGTTTGCCAGAGCTTTATTTACCACCCTTATTCTGGGAATACAATTTACCAGCATGGAGAATTTGAGGCTAACATGACTTGGGACCATGGTCTTGTCTAGCTTGGCCCTGAGAGAACTCATTGGAAGCCACAATTTTCCCTATTAGGGAAACTTACACATAGCCCATCGTCACATGTAAGCTACCCCAAGAAAACCAATAGGACATTCCAGTACCATTGTAGGTTGGGAAAACAGTGTGGCATAAACCCTTTCCTCCTGTGTGCTGTGGTACTGTTCCAAATTGGGCCCTTAAAGGGCATGTCTCCATGACAGAACTGGCAGGCCCAGAAAAACTACATCAGCTGGCCTTCCTTTCCCAGCTTCTCTTCTTTTTTCTTGAAGACGGGAACAACCAAGCATGGATTCTGAGATGACAAAGCGAAATGTGACCATTTTTCTGAGAGAAAAAAGCAGATAGAAAGGCTGAGAGAATGACATTATTGTCCTGGCATAGTCAGGTATGGCTGGTGCCACTAATAGGAGGCTTTGCCAGCCCCATCATCAGCCTTTATCCTTTTATTTTTCTTCATAATGCTGTCATCTATGTACAACAGAGATACAGAGGCCCTGTCATTTGCCAATTTACTGGGATTTTTCTGCAGTTTTTCAAAACATATTACAAATTTTCATCCTACAAAAAATAGAGTTGGGATAATTGTTACAGATTTGTTTTTCATCCTAATGGATGGAGAGCAACTTATCCCAGCTTTCAGTCAGTGTCAGGAAAAAAACCCAAATGATTCTTATGCAATTAAAAGGTGACTTAAGTCTATATTGCCCCTTCAGGTCACTGAGGTATTTCTATTTATAATCAGTTGAACATGGGCAGCCCAATCCAGAGTGGGGGGAATCTCCCTCTGGATGCGGCGCAGGCTTAGGCCAGCGGAACTGCCCTCCACAGGGCACTTACCCTGGCAGAGGGACATTTTGGTTATGTTTGCTGTTTGCATTATTTTAAAATACCTTTGTCCTTCAAGTGAACAGGATCTTTGAAAGTACAACACAGATATACAAATCCTTACTCCCACGCAATATAACTTACAGAATTATAAACATATAATTTCTGCTGAAATAGAAATAAATTTTTAAATACTGGTATCTTTAGAATGTCTACTTAAGTCACTGGTGCTTTCAAGTGCTTTAACCTAATGCTGAAAAAAATGTTAAAAATAAAACTAAATCAGAAAAAATGAAACTAAACATAAATAAAACAATGAATGTGTTAAGTGAAGATTTTTCTTCTGCTGCTAATCTTATTTTTTTAAGATAGCAGGTATTTCCAAATACTAATCACTTCACTGCTTCATATTTCTTCTCAGTTACCCACATTTATTAACTAATAGGGGACAGGGAAGAAATCACCCAAAAGATTATCTCCTCTACTTACATATGTCACCTTCTGACTGCCTCTTCTAACCTGGCCAGGGAAGGGAGGGATAGAAATTAAATAAAAATATTTAAGAAAACGGAGAACATATCAGAAAACATAGGAGCATGTTTCTTTCCCCTGCTTTTCTTGTTAAAATGACATAGAATATAACCTACAGTTTACAGACACTGTTAAAGATGAGCTGATTGATATATAAAACATACAAACTTAGTAATGCTGGATGTGACACTATACTGTATCCAAAAAATGAGCATAAAATAAACATTAACAAAACACATAATTTATCCAGACCAGCGTAAAATGTTTTAGAAGTATATTATTGTAATATGAACAAAATTCAGGGAGTGATCATCAAAAGAAAAAAATGTTGCTAGCCAGACCAAAGAATCTATACTTCTTTATGTAAAACAGCCATCTACAACACACATTCTCTTTGCCACGCTCTGTACTGTAAATGCCCAGGGCACATCAGTCAAATACAATGTGGGGAAAGTAAAAAATTTAAAACTATGAAATATACTCCCTGATGCAGTTCGTGTAAATACAGCCTCAGAAGATAAAATAATAAGTTAACAAGATTATATATTTACAGAACATTATGGATTCTCCAACTGCTGACAAAAATGAGATAATAACTGAACGGAACTATAAGCACATGATAAGGACTTGTAACAACTGTAAGAATGTTAGGCGGCTCTGCAGCTTGGATTTAAATGACAACCATCGTCATGCTGTTTTGACATGTCAAAAGCTCCTATCTGTCTTCTGAAATTATCTGAGCAGGTCCTATGTTATCAACATCTCAGTGAATAAAAGAATTAGTATGTGTATAATCATATTTCAATGATAAGCAAAACAGTATCAAACATGTCTGATGTAAGTAACTTATGTATATTTTAACCATGATAATGTTTTGTGAGGAGGCCTAAACAACTGATATTTGACCCGGAACTGATTTATTTTTTTTTGGCAGAAATTTGATTTTTTTCTTCAGGCCAAATAAATGGCAAATTTTGGCAAATAAATGGCAAAAATGTGCCAGGACTCTCATGTTATGGTAGCAAGCAAGAGCTATGAACTTTGAAACAAAAGATGGCATATAATTCTTGCAGGTAAAAAACACTCACATAAAACAGTATATTTTGATCCTAAACCGAGAAGATGTGTGATGACAAATCACCCTAAAGAAGGGAATGATTTACAAACTTATAATAAATTGGTACATGGTAATTGTTTTCTTTTATTCAGTGGTAAAGCCTGACAAACAGGAAAAAATCAAATGTGTATGCCTTAAAGAAATTAACTGAAGACCATTATATAGGAGCCTTATGTTATCATGGTTCTGAATGTAGATGTGTCTTGGCCACATGGAAAATCAGCCATGTCAACAGTCCTTTTTTTTTTTTGTTATGTAGGGAGGAGAATAGCCAATCCCAGTAAGCAGAAGGTGGCATAAATATGGCCAATATAGGGAAACAGTGGTTGTCCCCGACTAAAAAAAAAAAAGGATGATGCTTTGACAGGCCAGAAACTGCTAAACATGCCAAACAGTGAGTTCAGAAACTCAAATAGAACAACCTTGGAGAGGGGTAAGGAGAAAGGAGGAATAGAACAGATAATCATCTATACCACTCTTATAATCACTATTTTCATTTGATTTATGATTAAAAAAATAGTGAGAAAGAACTAGTAGGTTTTATATATTTTAGGAACATATTCAAGAATAGAAAACTTTGTCTGAAGTTATAAGAATTAGGTTAGCCAAGAATATAAGCTTTATGAGCAAGCTATTTCGGAAGAACATTTTGAAAACCTACAAGTATTGTAGACTGAACTAAACTGGAATGTCTCCTTGGAAGATTATTTATTAATTAAAACATTTATATCTCCCCTTTCTTCGTGAAGGCCTCACTACCTCTTCCAAGTTTCCTCTGTGTTGCTCAATGACAGAAACACTATTTCCACATACAGATGTTTCCCTGAGTGGAAGACAACATCCTCTGCCTTTAGTTGGGAACTTCCACTTGATGCTATGCTTTTTCCCAGCACAGCTTGTTGGGGATCTATAGATTTCCCCTATGTAGTTGGAACAAAGAAGCCACTTTTCCATAAGCCCACCTGATTTTAATGAACTTAGAAGGTATAACTCTGCTTAGGGTGCTACTGACGGTATAAGAAGAATTCATCGTTATTGTGTTCTTAGAAAACCCACTTATTTTAACCCAGCCATTATCATACATTTGTTAAGAAACAGAATTTCTTAAAAAGTAATAGAGATGAACATCTAACTCAGTGTCATTGACATTGCAACTAATCTAAGGACTCTCTACAGCTATTATTTGGAACAAAGTTCCATTTTCCTATGTGTTAAACAGATATGCTTTCAGCAGGAATTGTTTAGCTCTGAAGAATAATTTAACACAGTTAACCACACCTTTGCATAGCAAGTTCCACACAAAAACTTACTCCTTGGTTCCCCACCCTGGTATATGGACAATATATACTCCACTAAAAACATTCCTTTCTCACTGGACAGTGTGTACCAGACTTCTCTCTGTGATACACCTCTGAAGATGCCAGCCACAGATGCAAGCAAAACATTAGGAACAAGATCTACCAGACCACGGCCACGCAGCCTGGAAAACCCACCACAACCAGTTGAATCCAGCTGTGAAAGCCTTTGGCAATACATTGGACAGACTAACATTTGATGAAAATACATGGGGACATACTGAAAATGACAACAGAAGAATGCTTCACAGGCTTATTCTATTTGTACTTACATGAAGCCTACAGAAGTGACTTACATGCACCTCTCAATCAAGACCCAACAGTATGCTTAAGAATGATCCTGAGCCAACAAATACAAGATAGAGAAAGCACAGAACTGCTTTCCCCATCACCATCCTCAAGAACAGCCTTACAACATGAAGCACAATGAAGTAGCCTGGTCCCAGGCTAATCGGGGCACCACTCACCATGCCTTGAATTTTTACTCAAAAATCAAAAGCTTCCCTTGTGGCAGAGGCACAGGCAGACAAGCTGGAATGCGGCTTGTACAATAGTGCCTGCATTTTGCATCATGAACCAGTGCTAAGTCATTGTGCTAAGTTTCTCTGAAGCTCCTCCATCCGGTAATGCTGTACTAAGCTAACCACTGAATTATCCAGCTGTTTGATTACAACTGTCTAAAAGCAAAGAGCATGAAGGCCGCAGGCTTTCACCCCCACCCCCCAATCACCCAGAGATACAAGAATTTATGTTGCCTTTGTTTAAATAAGCTTTTCTTTCTTTTGCTGTCAAGTCACAGCTGACTTATGGCAATTACAAAGAGTCTTCAAAGCAAGAGATGCTTAGAGGTGGTTTGCCATTGCCTGCATCTGCATAATGACCATGATATTTTACAACAGTCTCCCATCCAAATACTAACCAGGGATGATCCCGCTTAGCTTTCAAAATCTAATGAACTCAGGCTACCTTGGGCTATCCAGGTCTGGGCTCAATAAGATTGGATTAAGATAATTTTATTAAACCAAGCAGTGCCACTGGAGAGCAATGGAATGACCTGCCTGTCCATAATGAGAAAATGAGAGAAGTGGAGAGGGGAAGGAGGAAAAAAAGATTAGCAGACAGAAAGGTCAAATGAGCATGGTGATGGAAAGAAAATGAAAGAATAACGAGTGTACAACAAAGAAATTTCAATGATTAATTAAATTGAAATATCTGTTTCAAATTTGTTTTGCCAATGGACAATTTTTCCCTCAAGCAAGGAGCTTTCCTTTTTGCATTACTAGGTTCTTTGAGTCATACAAAGGTGACCATGCCCCTGTAGAATCCATCTCTATCTTTCAAAACAGATTGATCCTTCTTGAAATTAAATGTAAACAATAAATTCAGAACTGTATTTACATGTGTGGAATCACAATGAAATAAAATACTCCTTTAAATTTTTTTTTTAAAAAAAGGACAATGGAATGGGTAGAATCAGTCTGAAAAATCAGTCTCCTTCAATAACAAATGACTAACTGTCTACCTTCAAGGCCTACACCCACCCGGCAGCTAAAGCTAGTTAATATGAATTCGTTAATTTTGCAAAAAGAGCGAGTGGTGTTGTATATTGGACATTCCAAGCTAAACCAAAATAGGTGGTCAAATTATAGTGCAATTAGGTTCTCTTTGAGCCAGTTGTTAGAGTGTGCTCCATACAAGATTCAGTTGACTTCATATGAATACTTGCCCCCTGTGGATTACTATAAAAGAATTGCCCTAACTTTTAGCACATCTAAAATGCCTTCACTATTGTTGAAACATCGCCACTTTTTTTCCAGAAGGTATGATATTAAAATTATGCGTCTCTTTAGGAATACTACTATCCACAGACTCATTGAGGACACCCATGCTACACCTGACAAGAGAAATGCAAATTCAAAGGAGTTCAACAAAGCGACTGCTGTTGGAAACCCTAACAAAACTGGACACTCTTCAGAAGCTTTTACCAAAGGAATCAAAGAACTAGCGGTTGAGTGGAAGCAACTTGAGATGTCCCTGAATGAAATCCACTCTTCCCACCAACATATCCTTGAGGGAAGTGGAGGATGTTTTATACCTCAATTCTGCTCCCAATTCTGTTCCAGAGGCCTTGGGGATGTATGATGCTCTAGAAATTCGCCTTCTTGCCCAACCTTGGTTGCCTATAATCGGGCAATTCAAATGTGCTGTTCTCCAGATAATTCTCCGAATTAGGAAGATTGTGTGCCCATAAGTAGTTGGGACTGCCAGTCAGGCTAAAGGCAACCCTTATTCAACCAGCCCTACTACAAAGGCCTTGAGGCTGCACCTCGCCAAGATCACAAACCACCCTATTACAATGCCAGAGCCTGTGTCAAAGCCACCCACAGCAGCTCACGGTGAAACACACTGTTCCCCAACAAATACCTCGATCTTACATCCAACACTCCTATCCAGGCTGCTACCTCTCTAGCACTTGAGAATGTATATCATCAAACCTCCCCCTTACATTGGGAGGTAGACCTCAGGTCCACAAATGTACTGGATAAAGATACTCTCCTAAAAACTCCAAAGAAATCTTGGTTCGAGGAACTGAAAGAGCTGAGGATGACCCCACTTCAATCCAACAGAAGCCCACCCAAACATCAGCATCCCTCTGTCAAAGGAGGTTACTCGTCTCAGAAGACAGATCAGGTTATAGATAATAACAGATCATCTGGCATTTCCATTCAAGTACCGATTGAAATACATGCATTTAAGAGCTTCTTGGATAATACAACTCAGCCAAGCCCCACCAAAGAGATTATAATTGACTATTCTTCCACGGCTTCAGATACACATACCTCCATGCCAGACCCGATTAGGCTACAAGGTAATGGTTGTGTGGTCCAAAATGACCACGAAATTACAACCATAGACCAATCTCAGTGACGCCAACCCTTATCAAAATCTCTTAGCCAATCTGGGACCAACACAGCATGTTGGGGAAGTATCTCCAAATCCAAGTCAGAGAAGAGATGTGATTTCCCTCATCTCGTGGAATATAGCCGGATGGATCAAGAAATGCGATAATCGTGATTTCCTCACTTATCTACAAAAATTTACGTTTATAGCCTTACAAGAAACTTGGTCCAATTCAGAGCTTGCCTTAAATGGCTACCAACAATACTCTCTTCCTGCTACAAGAGTATCCAAGTTTGGTCGTTATTCTGGAGGACTTTCACTATTTGTAGCCAACAGCATCAAAGCAACTCCTCTCGACTCATGTCCCCCTCTTGCACAGGCTGTTTTGGTAGAGGGGGAAGCTCTTCACATGATTATAGTGAACTTGTATATACCTGCTGGATTGACACGAGACTCCTTAATCAACACATGGAGTAGGATATCATCATTTGTAGAAAATTTAGAAAATAAACAACCATCTACGGAGGTGATCCTGGTAGGAGCGATTTTAACAGCCAAGGTGGAGTGGACCTTTCTACCACTTTGGCCCATTTGAATCAGGAGGACGATCTCAGACAGCTTCTTCTAACCCCAGCTCTTCGCTCCTCAAAGGACTCTCTCGTGAATGCGGCAGGAATTCAGTTAATCAAATTTGCCATCAAATTTAACAAATTATGGTTAAACGGCCTCAAGTGCTATAGGAATGCAGATAGCTTTACCTTGAGTAAACTCGCTTCGGTGCTAAGCGTGATCGATTACATCTTAATATCCCCCTATCTACACCAGTGTGTCACATCTTTTAGCGTTGGGGACTTATTGCTAAGTGATCATCTTCCACTCAATGTAACTTTTTCATTTGAGGTAAAGACTAATACAGAGGACCCCACCAACTTTAGGCATCAGAAAATAACATGGTCACCTCAGGTGGCAGCTGCTACAGAAACACTACTTAGCTCTTTTACATTTAATAAATTAAAAGAGAATATATTACAGGCTGACACACCAGAACGTGGAATACATCACTTTGAACAACTAGTTTCAAATTTAGCAGGGGAACTTCAAGCCGTCTCCTCGACCAAATCTAAGACTAACTGTCTAGCTACTTTATGTAAGCTTATAAGTGATACAGAATTCTTGATTAGGTTAAATGTGTCTACAGATTGTTTCACATTTAAGATGGTGAATGGGGAAGTTTTTGCAGAAATGCAGAAAAATCCAAAGCATATTAAATAAGAAGTTTTACTGAAATCAACAGGACCTGGTCCTTGCTTGGGACTACAACCCTAAAGCCAAACCAGATTTAACAGAGGCAGATCTGTTTGTATGACGCAGTGTGTGTATCAGTCAGAGGTAGAAGGATGCATTTGTTTAGAATTAGAAGGTTGTACTATCAAGGAAGGCAGAGGAATTACTATAAAGGAATGCCGACATCCCTTTCCTTCTTTTCTGTACATTTGATTGGTGATTCTGAGAAAATGAACTACTGAATGAGTTGTATATATATATCAGATCTTTTGGAAAGTGCTTTGTCCAAATTACATGAATGGAGGTGATTGCTGTACAGAAGACTCTAATCAAGCAGGCAAGTCTAAACACATTTCTCTAGAAGTAAGATATACTGAACGTTACAGTTTTCATCGCACTACAAGCAAGTATGCAGGTGCATATATAATCTGGGGTCAAAATTTCACAAAATAAATGTTTGAATAAATCAACAGAGGGTAACGTTTCATGCATATAACCAAGTGGGATCTAGACCCTGAAAGCTTGCAACATAAATAATTAAACCAGCAGCAATTAAACCAGAGCCCTTCGGGGGAGGGGCAGTATATAAAACCAATTATAAAACCAATTATAAATAAATACATGGATCTTTTTAACTTTAGGAGAGAAAAAGTGTCATGCTGTATGAACCTGAGTGCACGAAGAGGCAATGTTTATTGTCCTGCTAGAGTGCATCAACTGCCCATTTGCTTTTTGTTTGTTTGTCTGAATCAGGATCTTATTAAAGTCACAGGAGGAAGACCAGGAAATATGTGTTGCATAGTATTGGGGGATGGGGGTGGGTGGGTTCCTCTGCATTTAAAAAGCTGGATGTCTGGTATGAATTAGTAGCATCAGTAGCATTGTGGAGATGAAATGATGGCAAAACCAGCATCTATTATATTTCCGCCAATCGTAAGAGCTTTAAAGGCACAGGACCTCTCCTTGAGAAAGAATGCCTATAAAATAGACACCTAGTGTGACAAAAGTAAGCACAAAGGGAAAACTGGATGACCACCCAAAAATCCGAACAAGAGTCAGCTTTACCAAGTATTGATAATAAAATTGGAAGAATTTGCAGACACAAAACAAACAAAAGCTGTGGCAGAACTACAAGGAAGAAAACTCCATTTAAGCAGTAGTAGCAAAATATATCTTACCTATATAAGAAACAAGAGCAGAGTAAAGCATATACAGGCACCTTTAACTAATCTAAGTTGTGACTAAGAAAAAATGTTGCTCAAATCCACTGCCCTGTCCTTGAGACAATGTTGCATGACTCACCTCTAATTGATAAAAGTTGTGGACAAATAACAGAACAGCCAGCACTGCCAGCCCCAAGCACAAAACATGTATTTTGCAGAAACTGGGCCACATGATCCCTTCAACCCTTTCTCGCTCAAGTCAGATGCTGCCATGGCGCCCATAGTCCATAGGCACCAATGTAACTGTGGCTGAGTATCATGCAAGAGATTTCAACGGGAGGCTTCTGCTGCATTGCTGCTTCCTGTGAACAGATATAACATTTTCTAGATTAGATCTTAAGATACAGTCATCATTCTGTCAATATCCCCTTGAGTTTTACTGAGAAGGGCAGACTATAAATAACATAAATAAAGACAAAATTGATTGTGCGGTTCCCACAGCCGAGGATGAATTTTTTACCCCCCTTGTTTTTTACCCCCCCTTCTAACCTTGTAAATTTAAAGAAATTAAAATGGAATGAAAACCCTGCTGTTGAAAGTGAAGAAACTGTGTTGTTCATGTTGACACATATTTTAAAGTAGTTAACAAATTCCTTTCCAAAAGAATCTTTGGAAAAACTCTGAATGTAGAACTCTGACTATAAAAAAAGACATCCTAACCTTTCCAGTTTTTAGTCAACAATGTTTTTGATGATTGCATTGAACTGTCTGTTTTGAAAGTTGCTAGCACTTTACAGAAAAACCATCTTAATTGGTGTTATAAATTATGCTGATCCTGACAGCGTAGGTCCATGGCCACTGGTTTAAACTCATGCAACTAAGGGTCCAATTACTCCCCTAGGTGCCTGTTGCTGCATGGTGCCTAGATGCAGCACCTAGCACCACAGCACAGCTCCCACACTGCCTCTAGCTGTATTGGTGCAGTAGTGACATGGCAGGGGCAGTACTGGGAATGGTGCTGACGTTAGCCAGCTTCCACCCAGGTTCACTGCAGCTACATTTTTGGGTGGCATAAATACATAGAGCCAATGGAGGCCTCTCTGGCAGCAGGGTTTTTTGCTTTGTTGTTTGCCTCCCCACGCTGCTGTAAAGCCCTCTTGGTGGCAGTGGGGTTGTATCATTGCGGTGTTGCATCCTGCCACAGGGGCTTCAGATGAGGCTGTCCATTGGATCTAATTTTTTTTAATTTGCTAAAATACACTCTTGCAATAGGGTAAAATATAAAAATCCTGAAAAATGTCAAAATTATGTAAGCATTAGCCACTCTTTCTTCAGCAGCAGAAAAATAGTTCAAATCTCCATTGGTGTTAGAATAATTCTTTGCAATTGAAATTTTATCAAAGCTCCACATAGTGTTGCTGCACTTGAATTGTGTTTCCTCCAAGAGAATCAAGAGATTCACAGGCTAATTCAGCTGTCATCAGTACGTTGGTGCTTATATTCCCCATTTTTTTCCCCATTTATCCAGCTTTCTTGCTGAAATGTAACATGGTTAAATTATTAGTCCTTCCATTCTAAGTATTCAAATCACATTATAATTGAGCTTGGATAAATATCCTCCAGGGTTTTGATCTGAAAAAAGTTCTCCCCAACAAAATTGATATAGCATGAATTTTTAGGAAGGGGGGGGGTATTAAAAACATTAACAAAGATCAAAGAAAAGTATTTTTTCAGCCTAGATCCTAACTACTACCACAATAGCATTGCTGGGCAGAATAATGTGCTCATATTTAATGTCCAGAGGTTGGCTCAAAGGGTTAATCCCTTTCCAACTTGCAGAATGCATGGATAATATCAGGGTAACAATAGTTCATCAATATTCAATTTTACTCAAGTTCCTTACATGGGATATCAATTTTTTTGAAAAGTGTAACATTTTTTTAAAAACCCTCTCTTACTATAAGACATCCAACACATTGGTTTGAATCTGAACTACATTTTCTGATGGTAGAATGGAAGGCCACCACACACACACACCCCTGCTTGCTGCCCCAGCTCACTGATCTGAACAAAATGCTGCTTGGGGGAGACACAGGGTCATGATGAATGAGAAGGGGAGGAAGGAAGATCAGGAGAAATTGCCAATTGACTCTGGATCCAACCCAGCATGCCCCATGATACTATGGGAACAGTATAATTCCTGCAAGGGAAACAGCTGGTTGTCAAAAGCGCCTACATTTTTTGTTGAACACCAGAACTAAAATGTTTACTGGCTCATTTTTTTTCATTTAGATCACTACAAAAGGTCTGAATAGATAAGAGAGATTTTTTACATGAAATTGCTCCACATCAGGATTTCTACTGTGCCTACACCTTCACATTCTTTTATAATTCTTCTTTTGTAATAATTGTGCAATTCTCCTGCGGCTGTTCAAAAAGCACAATCTGTAACCCCAGCTGTCATTACAATTATACTTCTCCCACTTCCATTTCTACCCAGTAGCAGCAATCCATTTTAAATTCATGATTCTCCCCCACACTTCCCTCCCTTCAATTAAAAAAAAAAATTGAGAGCCAGCCATTGATCTAGCACACTGGTCCTGTTGGCCTGGAGCATATATGAAGCTGCTTTATGCTGAGATCACTGGTCCATCAAGGTTAGCATTGTGGACTTCCGGTGGCACTCCAGAATCTCAGGTGGAGGCCTTTCACATTACCTACTTGCTGATGTTTTTGAAAATGGAGATACGAGAAACCTTTGTATACAAAGCAGATGCTTTACCGCACAGCCATAGGCTCGCCTCACATCTTCTGCCTGATTACTGAATAAAAGAGGGGGGGGGGGGCAATCTACAACAGACAACTGAGACTAAGGCTACCTCAGGGATGAAGGCCATATTACTGGACCACATGGTAAATCACAATTCTATGCCTGCTATGTTGGGATCAAATTCCAGTTACCCAGAAACTGGGCTCAGGGTCAACCTTAACACACTATTTGTGAGATCTGTGATTAGCAGTTTTTCCTTTCTAAACCCAGTAAAATCAATGGGTGTAGAAAGGTGTGGTTCTGCTTAGAATGAAACAGTACATCCCCTAATTATTTTTACAATATTACAGAGCCTCATAATATTTTGCCTTCAGGTTATGCTTTGAGATCTGTGAACCTATCCCTCAAAGCAGCCCTTCAGGTAGCTAGAATGTCCAGACACAGTAGGTCTAGATACAATAGAATCTAAATTATGTGATGGCTTGTTTCTACACTGATAGTTGTATTACTTTAACGCTGATCCTGACTATTACTTTTGCTCCATTTAATCTTCTGTGCTGTTTATATTGATCACAGTACTCTCAGGTGCAGCTTCAGTTGCCTGTCTTCTTGGTGCTGCTGTGCTTGTGCAATGCTACTGTAGTTCATTGGTTATGTTGGTTTATTTATTATGCAGTCTGGGTGTGCATGTTCGTAAGCCACTACCAAACCTTCTGTTGCATGGTGAGCGTATACAATAACAAATTTTTTTTGTTTGCTGTTTTCTTGTTGGATTTTTAAAAAACAAAAACCAAAAACAAATGCATACAGTATCCGTTTTGAAACAGTGGCTGACGTTTGCAATCTCCCTGTTGACAAATAAAAATAGTTCTGTTTTAACTCTGAGGTCGATAGCCAGAGCCTGAGAGAGTTGGCTAGGATAGCCCACGCACGCGCGCACACACTGTAGTCGTTTTTTTAAAAAAAAAATCTGAGGGGGAGGAAACAGCAGAGGAGGCTGCATTTTGCAGTCCTACACTACTTGCAAGCGGGAGGGATATTAATAAGATCGAATTTCATTACGGGGGGTGGGGGGAGGCATCACTGAAGTGATGCTAAAAAAGAGAGCAGAGGGTCATTCGAAATCACCACAGATACACAGCAAGAGCACCTTCACTCCTTGCTACGCTCCATCCATGCCATTCGCCAATTCTTTCTTGCAACGGACTTGGTCCTGCCCTTCCTCGCCCAGTCCCACAAAGAGGAGCCCAGCTCTTCCACTACAGCTTCTTCCCCCCTCCCCAAGTCCCGATGGCCACCTTGCAAAGATGAACGGGACCCAAGGCCCGGCCCGAAACGCCTCCTTTCCCCTAGGGCGTACCGCGAAGAACCTCTGACACATATCGAGTGAGCTCCTGAGCACATGCAGAGCGCCCTCCGGGATCTCACTGCTCTACGGGCAAAACGGAAGGTCTCGGGGATTAGAAGCACGAGTAGGACCGAGCCTTTCCTGAACAGCTCTGCAGGCCCCTGCGATGGAGACGCTCAGAAGCCTCCCCACTCAGCGCAGCCCCACTCACCTGACCCCCAGCAGCACCCTCCGCCACCCCCAGGGCTAAATACAGCCAGCGTCTCCGTCTTCTGTTCCCCGCTGATGGCTGGTTTGAGTAGCGAGGAGGACGAGACCATTCGAGGGCGAATGGGGTGGGGAGGTCCTGCAGGCCACTGCGCTCACCGATTGGCAGATGGCAACGCGCGCATGCTCCTCGCCCCGCCCATCTCCGTACTCCCCCCCCCCTCCGGCCCAGGGTGGTGACAGATCATTACGCCGCTTCTGTAGCGCCGCTAGACCAAACGGCTCCCTCGCGGTGCGAGATTCTGCAGCGCGTTAACACCGCAGCTTAGGTCGGTAGCGAGAATTAGCGTACTTTTTAGGCCCCGTTGAAATTAAACCCTATTTTGGGTAACGCTATGGGGTCTCTAACACTTGACTAACGCTATGGGGCTTCTAACGCTATCTCGCCCTATTTTAGGTAACGCTATGGGGTCTCTAACACTTGACAGTGTTTAGGGTCTCAGCATGTCTAGATGAGAATGTGACACCGAAAAATAGGCTGGAAGGAGAAAGAAAAGGACATTACGAATTTGCTGGTAATGGGCATGCTTGAAATCCATATGCAATATGACTCTTCTGTTCAGGCAGAACACGCCGGATAAATGCGGGGTGACCCCCGTCTAAACCTCTAGATTTGCACTCTTCATTTCCAAAGACCATCCTGATTTAATAATCATAATATTCTATTATCGTCGGTGTCCTTTGACTCTGTGTATCCCTCCTCTTGCTTGTGCAAGCTTTAAAGTTTTCCAATTTACGTCTATTTGGCCTTAATGCTGTTTTTGATCATTGTTCTACAATCTGATGCTACAGTCCATAATTTCACTATCACTATTGCTGACTAGTCTAGTATGGTTGGTTTTAAAAGGAGGATTATATTATTGTAGGAAAGACGGTCAGCGTGTTGCAGCAGTGAAAAGGCAAACTCCATGCTTGGACCGGTTGGGAAAGGCGTTGCGGGGAAAAAACCCCAGTATTATAATGTGGGGCTGCAGATGAACATTACTGGAAATCTCATTCTATTGATTGTTATGATTTGCATGATGTAATCACCTTGAGTCAGAGAGCTAGGCAGACTATAAATAACTGAATAAGTGATAACCAGTGTTGCAACTACTAACTCTTTAATAAAAATAGGAAGTCTCAGAATTCTGCAGTAGCGAGATAAGGGTAAATCAAGCATTCGTCAAAAACAAGAGATGGCTGATTTAAAAATTTAAATTGCAATCCACATGGACCTGGAGATGGGATATATAGCATGTATATCCTACCATAGGCTATCTTATCAAAATAATCTGTTTAATGGAGGAAGACAGCATGTGGATTGCATCCAGGTTCATGAGTACCAAATGTAAGCTGCTGTTGCTGTTGAAGCTTTGATCAGACAAGCAAGATGGGGAGGTATATAATGCTTATGATTCATCTTTTCCATATTTATCTTACCTGTCCTAACAATTAGAGTCCAAGAGCTGAAAAGCAGGCAGACTGTCAAAATACTAGTCAGGTGGAAATCCTAAAAGGAATTATTAATAAAAATAGATATTTTGTCAGCCATGATCATGGTGGTAGCATGAATTTCGCTGTAGAAAATCATGTGTATAATCTGCTTTGGCATATGTAAAATAGGAAAATATGAAGAATCTGCTACTCATTTTTACTGTCTTCCCTTTGAAAGATTCAGATAAAACAACAGGTTCCCTAATAACATTAATCCATGCCTCACATGGAGCACAAGCAGCTCTGGCAGTTACAGAAATTGTGAACAGTATTTTACAGAGTAATCAGAAATAGGGTGCAAGTGACAAGCATTCCATGTAATTCAGAAAGCATCTTTATTTGGCTATGTTCAGACAACTTGCAAATGCAATTTTTACAAATTGTGGCATGCACACTTTAAAAAACAGGAGTTATAAAAGTTATATTTCATAAAATGCACAGCAAATAGGATTCCGTGACCATTTCATGATACTTTTAACGTAATCTCAATTACACAATCTGCAATTATCCATCCTGTAATCTTATTGTCTTGTAGCACTGAAGTGAGAGCATGCTCAGAAACATACATATTTTAAAAAGAAAAAGGCCTCTTGAAAGCATTTTCCTCCTAAACTTTGTCCTTCTGGAAGAAGTAGAAATCTTTACTATTTAATTACAGTACGGACAGTGTTGGAGTAAATGCCTCTGAAGAGCTTACACATTCTATTTTATCAAAATTTATTAGAGGCAGACTAACCCCAAATCTGCAGAGCACAGACCAGTGTGCTAAAAATTCCATACCGTCGATTTATCCCCAACTCACACATTTGTGCAAGGAAATACATGTGGCAATAATACCAACTGGTTCATGTTTTTTCTTTAAATAAATCTAAAAGTGAGGATAAATACAAAAATTAGAAATGTGCCCTAGAAGCTTGATCGAATCCATGTTTACTCTAAAAGAAACTTCCAATTGTTTTAATTAAAAATGCCTAGGACTCCAGCCTAAATACTTTACATACAATGGAAGCAGCAGCAAAGGCAAGTAGTAATCCTGATTATAATATGGGCACAAAGCTGGCCACAAGGAAACAAAAAAATTATGAGTCAATTGAAAAAAGAATTGAAAATTGAAAAAAGATTTTAACTGTCCCTATGATAAAGGTGTTGGGGAAGGAGAATAGGTATATAAAAGTATACACTGTTCAGGATAAAGGTGACAGGAGATTTGTGCATTCACCTGCCATTTCCTGGACTGTCTTTGTTCTAGAATGCTCTACTTGGGTCCTAGTGCCTTGGGGACAGAACTGAACAGGATATAGCAAAGTATGTACATTAGTATCCTACCATTAAGTCCTACTGGGAACAAGAATATCTTTTTGACCACTTTGCCAGAGACAAGCAGAAAAATGGCAATAGAATGCATTTCAATTCCTCTTTGCTCATAAAAAGGCAAAAAAGGTGGCTTGTGGAAGTTTAGGTAACAGCTGAACAGGAGCAGCTACCAAAGAAGTGGGACGTTTAGTACAAGAATGCTATTCTTCCCTTTTACCCTTGCAGTTCCTTCCTTCACTTTACACAACAGAAACACACACACTCAGAATCCAAAGATAGAAATGACTTAATGTTTAAGGCTTAGAAAAAGTAGGCCACAGATCATATAAACAGTCTGCTAACATCACACACATACAATATTTTAAATAAATGCTTTAAGAATTTAGTGACAGGCTACCTTCAAGGAAATAACATTGCTTTGTTAGTCTGAGAACTCTCAACCCTTTCTTTTTCTGTCCTGTTCCTTCTAGTCCAGGGGTCTGCAACCCGCGGCTCCGGAGCCGCATGCGGCTCTTTCAGCCTTATACAGTGGCTCCGCGTGGCCTGGAGGTCGGTGGGTAGCATGGGCATGTCCCTCCAGCCCTCCAGAGCAGCACTGGAAGGAAAGGTGAGTGGAGGGGCTGAACTCGAGGCGGCTCCATGTGGAGCTACCTCTCCGGCTCGGTTGATCTTCGGGGCCATGGAAAACAGGTCCAAATGGCTCTTTGGGTGGTAAAGGTTGCCGACCCCTGTTCTAGTCCATACAATACCATTTCATTGTTTTGCCTACATACAAATACATCTAACTGCAGGAATTACACACTGTTATGTTACAAAAGCTAACCCAAAGCCCCTATACCCATTCATGCCAATCACACTAAACAAAATAAAATATTTCATTTGGCAAAGGCAAAACTGATAAAAATTTTGACTCCTATATTGTGAACGCCTCTCCATTCTCAAAACATTTTAGCTGTTACACAGAGAGATGGGCATGCAAACAAAACAAGACTTTGCATTAAATAATATGGATTCAAATGGAAGAACGTTTGTATGTGTATGTGGGTGTTTTGAACTCCACTGCTACAGGCAAACACTGAGCACTCTGGGCCTTCTCTGAACATGTGAATTTTCTGTTATCATGGCAACAAGGCAACAGATTTAATTTCTTCACAATGCCATCTGTACAATAGCATTTCAGTCTAGTCAAGGATTCCTCCATGCATCAAGCAGATTAGCACTTAAGTACCATGCCAGACAAAGGCAACGGGACAACACCCAATGTATGTTTCACTGCCAGCAAGCACGTCTGTTTGCAACGAAGGAAAAATTGTTCTTTCACACTGAGCTGTAATAATCAGGGCGCTTTCACGCATGCCGAATAATGTACTTTCAATCCACTTTCCATGCAGTTTGCTGCTGGATTTTACTCTGCAGCAAAATCCACTTGCAAAGATGGTTAAAGTACAGTAAAAGTGGATTAAAGTGCATTATTCAGCATGAGTGAAAGTGCCCTCCATGAGGCTATTGACAGTTAGTGTACAATGGCAGAATATATAATAGGCCATTTAGAATTATAGTCCTTAACCACCGGTCAGAAACTCTTTCCTTTTCAAGCACATGGCTCTGTTGAATTAACATTCCATTTTGAAAAACTGCTGATTTCTATTCAGCCCCCATTTTCACGGATCCTCAAGAACAGCAGGGGAGGGAGACTTTCTTTTTCCTCCATGGTTCATAGGGCTCCCTGCCTCTCTAGAAAGGCTAGTTATATCAAGCTATCTAGAAGGTAGATGTGTAATTCATACTATAGGATGGATATGCAGAAAAATTGTAAAAGACGTCTTATTTAATTTTATAGTCTCTTCCCTATCAGAAATATAGCTGTTGATTCATTTGTTCATTGGCAGCGCAGATAATACCTTGGTATAGGTTTCAAAAAGTTTGAGTTAAGGTATTTCAGATGCCACTGTGTTATGGTAGGAAGGAGAAAATAGTGCCTTTCCTTGCTGAGAATTGCCTTTCAGCCAACCCTGGAAAGCACCCTATAACCAGCTGCCACCACTCAGGACCACCTGAGAACATCTAGACTGACCCACTGAGAAGACACTTTTCAAGCACAGTACTAGAGTAAACATAAAAGTGACAGGGTACAAAACTCTAGGGAATACCTTATCAACAACATAGTACCTGTGCTGGTTAGAACATGGCAAACAGATTAGAGAAATATCCCAGAGAAAGAAAATGTACTATGTGAAGCCCAAAAAAGTCTTTTTAAAAAAAGGTTTATTATAAAAGAAAGAAAGAGAGAGAGAAAAGGAAAAGGGTGGTCGGATTCAAGAAGTGGCAGGAAAGGAACAAAAACAAAAACACAGGGAAGGTACATAACAGCAACACAGAGGTGTTCAAATGAAAAGCAATACAATTGAATTAACTAAGCTAAAGATACATTACCAAGGCTGTAGCAGGATCCTCATAGCATGTGTTGAGCTCCTTGCGGTAACAAGACCTTGAAAGGGTTGTTAACCCCTACCCATCTTCCTGGGGACTCATTGACATGAACATTAATGGACGACAAAAGGTGTAATTGCTTAGGTTGGCACTGTAAGTCACTTGCCTTTACTAAAGACTTCTGTGGGGAAAGTTTTCGGCTTCATGCTCAAAACCAAAAGTGAGCTATATGAACGCATTCTATGGAAATATTACTAGTAATTCCCAAGGCGGGGAAGGAGGGAGGCAAGTGGAGAAACATAACATATGAGGTGCTAAAAAACACAGGGAATAATCTTGTGAAAGTGAAGCTGGGATAAGGAATGCTGTTTTCATAAGCAAACCCCCAGTTAAGCCCATTTATAGTCACCATTGTTTTCTAATGCAAGATCACAGCACACACTCCTGCATTCCAAAATATCATGGCGGCAAATCTGAACATTAAACTTGAAACAGTCAAGATCGTTTATAAAACATCCAGTCATAAATGCAAATTCTGCAATGACTGACTGCTGCAGCATTGCTCTTTATGCTGCCTACATTGTCCTTACACTTAACACTGGAAAACACACGCATACATCAATGATTACATCTGTGCTCATATAAAAATACTCATTTACCACTGTTCATCATTAATATCAAAAACATGTTAAATAGTTTATTGTCAAAACCAGCAGGGACTCATGTTGGGAAGACAACAGTCACTCTCCTGAATAGTTACAATTGTAATCAGGATGTCTTATGATTCCCTACAATGGCAAGAATCTCTGAGACTCACAGCAGGGCCATTGTATAGAAGCCGATTCCCCTTTAGCTGAGAGCAGACCCAGTCACAGAGCTTCACTCATCTATTCTGAGCAGATAATGACTGCAAACCAAGGCAATTCTCTGAAAAATGTTGACTCCAAAACTACCTTCTGCTTCAGTTGTTGCACCATCAGCAGAGGGTTGTGCCAGGATGACCAAAATAGCATCCCATGCAAATCTATACTGATTTGTCTGACCTGTTGCCTTTAAGAATCTCTTATCCACCTATCTTTACTGCAGTAAAACTGAAGAGGACCTTGGAGTACAGAGAGCTACAGGCTGAAGAAGTCTTGCCTCCTTAGCCTCTAAGACAAGGGTGTCAAGGGGTCAGCCCTGGCCTTTGAGGGGGTTCATCATGCCCATGAGCCAGCTGAGGCAGCCCCTTTCTCCCGATCTGGTCTGATGAGCAGCTCTCCCTCCCCTGCCAGGGCCTGGCCCAACCAAGTCACATTTATGTCATATCTGGCCCTCGTAAAACCCCTGGTCTGATAACTTATTGGAATACCTGCATCACCTGATAGTTTACTACAAGGCTGCATTCAGATATGATGAACAAACCCCAGCATGTTTGCAATGAACATGCAAGGACCTGTTCCGCCAGGCTTTTGGCGAGCTGGGCTAGCCATCAGACCCTCATACCATCTAGGCCTCCCGTAGGCGAGGAGGGGGGAAGTCACCATCAGTTGCTGGGAAATGGTGTGTTGTTGATTTTAAATTATTGTTTTATACCGATTTTACTGAGACGTTGATGTTTGATGCACCACCCTGAGCCTGCATGAGAAGGCGATCTAAAAATGTAATACATAAATAAATAACACTGAACGAGGTAAATGGATGTGTTTGTGAGCTCCCTTCTCTCTCATGCAGAGGAAGACAAGAAAAAAAGTCATTATCTTCAATAGGTCACAATGTCAGAATGCAGCTTTCTGGCACTTCACTTTACTTGGCACTTCTTTCCTTTCCCTGAGTATTCTTAAACAAGATGCAACCGTGGCTAAAAATCCTAGTTACTGAGAAAGCAAGTCATCCCAAACAGTCCAGGCCGCTGCATACAGATGTCACAACCTGAGACTTGTTTCTTCAATCACTGCATGAGAGAGGGAGTGTGAGAATGTAACTATTAGAAGAATTGGCTTTTCTCTACCATAAGGAGTTTCAAAGCAGCTTACAATCGCACTCCTCCTCCCCCCCTCCCATAAGAGGCACCTTGTGAGACAGGTGGGGCTGAGAGAATTCTGAGAGAAGTGTGACTAGCCCAAGGTCACCCAACAGGCTGCATGTGGAGGAGTAGAGAATTATCATGTTTATTAACCAGATTCATATAAATCATGAATAAACCAAAGTTTGCTCATGATATATTGTCGAAGGCTTTCATGGCCGGAATCACTGGGGTGCCATGTTCTAGCAGCATTCTGTCCTGATGTTTCGCCTACATCTGTGGCTGGCATCTTCAGAGGATCCTCTGAAGATGCCAGCCATAGCTGCATGCAAAACATCAGGACAGAATGCTGCTAGAACACGGCCATACAGCCTGGAAACCACACAGCACCCCATTTGCTCATGATGTCTGAAGAGGGTCTTGGGTAGTTACGTCATTGAAAGTCCTATCTGATTAAAAAAATGGGACTGTATGAAAATCAGTTTGCAATATGTTTGCAAAAATACATATTGCGTATGTTTTTTTCTTCAAGCAAAATGATCTCTGTGTGTAGCAAGGCAGGGAAATAAAATTATCTATGGTTTAGTACCCGAGTTTATAAGAATCTATTTTTGAATTGCCTGTCAAAACATCTCTCTTAGATGTTTATATTAAGAAGTGTTGACTGTCTTTGTTCTCTTACACATCTGCACATCTCTCCATATTCCTCCAATTTAGAAATATTCTTTATCTGCTTTCTTTACAAAACCAGACTAAAGTGAGAATATCGTAAGAATGTATGCTTTATATTTTGGAAAAATGAATGGCTTAGCCCAATGAAGGTAATAGGAAAAGTAGTTAGAATGTTCAAAATTATATTTCGTAGAAACCTGTTAGTGTTCAATCACAGAAAAATTTGAATTAAGTGCATTATATCTAGTATAGTGAACCTTACCTGTTAAAGAGTTTAACACAGTGTCAAAGGTTAGAAGATCAGCAAAACGCTGTTTACAAGCTAAACTGTTCTAACAGCAGGAAACTGGAAGTCCAGAACAGTCCAGAAAAAATGTACTCCCCCCTCCCCCGCAAAAAAAAATCAAACTTGGTATAAATAACAACTTGTTTTTCTGCTGCTTCAGTAGGTCTACGCCTGCTACACAGTTATGCTAACAGAAGTGCCTGGAATGAAGAGTTCACAATCAGCCGGTTTTCCTTCTGCCGTTTCTGCATTCAAATTACACCTTTCTGATGTCTGACCAACTCCATCTTGCACCAATGCAAACACATCTTGGGTGCCTGAGGCATTCAAGTTTTCTAATGAAACAGCTGTCTGGAGCCCACAGATTTCCTTTTCACTGCTGCAGGTTGTTTTTTCATCAGCATCATCGAGTTGCTCAACTGATTTTAAATACTGCTGGAGGAGGCTACTGTCCTGCTCACTGTTGGACCCCTTTTCACTACATTCCCTGTGGCTAAGTGAGGCCTCTTCTGCATCTGCAAGGCAGCCTGAAAGAGAATCTTCATGTTGTTTGACAGTTTCCAAAGAATTCCCCAGCGTGCTCTTGTTCGTTTCTGCCAAACTTTCTTCAGATCTCTGTGATCTGTTAAGGCAATTTTGGTCAGTTACACCAGAATTAAAGCCGGAATCAGGAAATTCTGGTAAAGACTTCTGATGACGAGCTTCAGTAGCCAAAAAAGCCCAGGTAGAACTAGCAACAGGAGATAGTACTTGATTTTGTCTAGATGACTCCTCAGGTAGCTCAGAAGGACGCAAAGCACTTGATGTAGGGATGCCGTGATGCCCAACAATACTTAGATGCTGGTTTACAGAAAGCTGCCACTTTTGCAGGGATCTAACCTGTAAACAACATAAAGAGGACATTTCATAATGAAATATGAGAAATGTGAACACTTGAATTGGTGACTGGAAAGTATAAATTAAATCTATGATGTCTTGAAGAAAAAAGCTATCTTTTTGGCTAATGAAATAAGATTTGATACACACTGATTGTTCAGGAGTCACTGCACAATGCCAAATATAGATTTAGCTCCTCTTAAATAAAATGAATTTGAATTGGGACACAAAAAGGTATGGGTGGCAAAAAGAAAATGCTAACACATCAAAGACAATAAAAGTAGCAACTGTCATAAACCTGCCATGGGCCTATGTGTTTTTACAAGTGTTTTGTGTGCATGTAAAGTCTGTTCCTCTTCATAGTGCCACCACCCCAAATTAAAATCCAGACTCCCACATTACCAGTGACTTGGGGAACCCCGGTAGAGGCTGCCTTTGGGCAAGGACAAAGGGTCAAGATCCCCATTTACTTCGGCCCGGCCAGTGTGCAAGCACGTGAGCATGAGCAAGTGATTTAAGGCACGCGTGAGGAAGAGTTGAATCACAATCTGCTTTCTTCAACAGGACAAGGTTTCATTACTACAGATCAAGCGACCGCACAGACAGAAAATAACTATCTCACCAACTGGTTACAGACCTAACAAAAAGAACAGAAATGTTAACTCTAAGCTAAACTTAACCATACAGAAAGGTTACCTCCAACATCTTCCCTGGATGTCTGTGGAACAAATACACATCCTGATCCCTTCCCTTTAATTTGAAGAGGAATCCAACTACCAGCATTTGAACAAAGACTAATGGTTGTTTCAACATTTTAATCCTTCCTGCCCTTTGTTGGAAGGAAAGCCTCGCCCAATCTAGTTTTAGGAAGCTCTCCCCAGTGGAAAGGTGCACCTTCTCCAATCAACCCAGAGCACCCATTCCACACATCAATATACCCAGATCATGTTTTACACAGCTATCTATCTTTCCCACCCTCGAAGGCAAGTGGTTTTCTCTCTGCAGAAATACATATTCTGCTCTCTCTCACCCCTCTTGCATGTTATGGCTCTTCCTAGGGAAAATAAACAGTTAACAGGATCCCTGATGCACCTTACGTCCCCAAATCATAAAAGCAACTGCTTTTAAAACCCACTGCAAATAAGTTTGATAACAGTGGATTTTAACAAAGGGATGCACATAATAGCAGGCTACTGCAGCTTCAACAGTATGGTACTTTATTCTGTAAACACCTTCACCAACATGTACCTGAAGACAGCCAAAATGAAATTACAAATGTTATGCTCTCTACTGTAGACAAAGATCACTGGAAAGCAGCAAGCCATTTTTTACAAAAGCCTTACATAATCTTAATTTTTCATAAAATACTAAGTTCTTCAGTAGATCGCACTTAGATGAGGAAAACCACACATGGTTGGAGAAGTACACATATCTCATAAGTACTCCTCAAATGGTGGCAGATTCTTCTCGTGCATATGTGCAGTGTTTATCCCATGATACATGCAGTCTGTTATACTTAAGGAGCATCAGTGGAGAAAATTTGTTCCATGATGTTCCCTGTAGTCAGATAAGCTGTACAATACCGAACATGTTTCTCTTCAAGATATCCTTATTCCATGGAGTCTTGATTTATATTGAGATAAAGCCTGAAAGGGACTTAGGGACAAGCTTTTTACCTGGTCCCAAAGAAATTTGACAGCCTCCTCTTGCACCATTCTTTGAAGCTTTTCTTCATCCTTTTCTTTTCTTAATCTAAAACAGCAGAGACCCAGAACACATATTATATACACTAGAGAGAAATTTAAGATACCTTAAAACTGTTACTTCCGTCCATTGGCCATATTTGCAGCATTACAAAGTTACCATTAAAACGTCCTCACTCTCCCCCTTGTGCCAATTCTTATTCTCAGAATGATAAATAATAACATTCCTTCTTTGCTATATTGAGGACTGTGAGGGTCTTTCTTAAGCATTAAATGTTAATGGAATAATTCTGCAGGATAAAACCATGCCTTTGTTGCCTCTAACACTTTTGTAGATAGAAGGGTTTCTTTTAGTTTCCCTCCACCTTCCCTCATATACAGAATCAGAAACATGGGAAGAAATACAACTGAGGAAGCAACAGCTCAATAGGGCTATCCTCTTACATTTAGCAGCTAGATGGGTTCAAGATTATACTGAGTCCTTGTATTTTCCCCCTTTTCTGTACTGTGACTTTCTTTTTGTCTTTAGGATAATGTTTTTATGTCATTTAATAAGTCCAAATAAAAAGTTATTCTTAAAAAAAATTACATTAAGCCTCAACCTGTAATGGTATCGTTTCTAAGGGCGACTGTGAAATTGCAGATAGGATTGCTGACTTACTTTTCTACTTCGTCAGTTAAATGCATAATATGTTCCTGCAGTCTGCTGAGTCGTATTTCGTAGCGCACCTCTTTGGCTCTGGGATAGTGGTTCCTTGTGTAATATCCTCTCCAAGAGGCTTGAAGCTTTGTGGCTGCTCTATTCATTTCTTCAGGCACATCACTCTTTTGAAACAAGGGAGCAGAGGTATCGCAAGATCTTTCTTCGAGATACGTGGCAAGGCAAGCAGTTTTGATTATGTCCCCTTCAAGGGCATGTGACTGCTTGGCATGACTGCACTCAATACAATCTTCAGAGGATGCCTGAAAGCTTCCAGGGTCAGTCGGTTGAGTAACAGTGGCCACTGGCAAACTGGAAGTGGACAATATGCCTCCCTCTTTTTGACTTTTCCTTTGAGTTTCCACCATCTCTGGTAATTTGATGGGATGCTTTCCAAGAGTGGAAGAAGTATCTTCCTGTTTGTCTTCATCTTGTTTGTTAACCTGTTCTGTAAATCCAGTGTTAGCATCACCCATACCTTCTGTATCAGTACAGACTCCATGAAGCCTCACTTCTGCAGTAGTAGGAGACATCGGAGAGAGCCCTGAAGCAACAGGCATAAAAGTAGATTCTGAGGACAGAAGGCTACTGTTTAGCTTGTCCTCATCAGTTTGTACGTCTTCTAAATAAAGGTCCTCACAAGCATTCCTTTCACTTTGTGAAGAAGCTGGAAAAACATTTGTACTTGTGTAGGAATGGTCATTGTTAGTTCTTGGCCCAACCCAGGAATTCTTTTGGAGAACAGGTTCTGTAAAAACAGAAAGAGACAAGATTATAGTGCTTTGGATATTTTGTCATGCAGTTACTGAGAAATAATTAATGATCAACATGATCTATTTCTCCCTCTCAGACCTCCACAGAGTGCAAGATATTTCTCTGCTGATTCTCAGCCAGATGTATGCATTAATTTCAGTGGGAAGAGAATCCATGCTTCTTTTAGAAATACACTTCTGGTCCTGGTACTCTCTAAAGCTGCATGCAAAGGTCATGTGTGCTTCAAGCATGAGTAGTATCCAAAGCATGAAACATGGATAGTGATGGAGTTTTGAAGCCACAAAACCGTAACTCGTGGCCTGATGTTCTGATGGTTGAACTCTGGACTTGTGGCTCATACTGTCAACTACAATACACCATCTCTCTACCTCAAAAAAATCATTGGAGCTATTTTAAGTTCTGCACCCAAAAGACAACAAGAGAGTACCAACAAATTATGTAAGTTACAAACATTATCTCTGTCATATTTTAAGTATGTACAATTATGAGAAAAATCAAGAGAATGGGACGGGGGACGGGGGAGAGAGAAAATACTGTTTTTCCATTCATAGGTCAATCCAGAGACTACCCACCATGGGACACCACAATTAATTCAAGCACGGAGTGTAGGGGTGAGCCCGCGAACCCAGCAGAACCGTAGAAGGAGCGCCAGGCATGCCGGTGCCGGCTACGGCCTTCCGGGCGCACACGCTCCCCCAACCCCCGCTCCCCCATGAGTCACGGGTCATGAACTGCCTGACTCGCGGTCACCAGGTGTCCCATACAAAGGGACAAAGGGGCTCCTGCCCTCAGGTGAAGATTAGGCCCAGACACGGATGCTTCCTCCCGCACGTAGCAGCCCGATGAGATCATGCATCACATGATGATCTCCCGCTCTCCCGACCTCCCGTTCTCCCGCCTGCCCGACCCCTTTACACGCCCCTGTTGAAACCCTAATAAAAGGTGTGAGGGGCGAGCGCACAGCAGCGTTGCCAGGATCACGGGATCCCGCGTTTCCTGCCACTGGCTCTCTCCACCAGATGAAATCTCCGCGTCTCGTCTCTTCATTGGGGCCTCGTGGGTACGACTACGACGGAGAGTGCATTTTTCAGACCTGCATTGACTGGATAAACATAACAAACATCTCACCGACAATGCTTTTTTTCCCTATTTGAAGAAGAGGAGGCATATTCCCCTCTACCTTTCCCAACGAAGCAGCATTTGTTTGTACTGACACCGAGATGTTGCTATCCAACTCGGCCAATACATTAGCTGACCTCCCCTAAAGCTCTCTTTTACCAGTTTCTTCCTACACCCTCCTAGCCCTACCATACTATCTACTCCTCCTTTCCTCAAGCTACTATGATTTGCCATTTTGACCCTAGTCAAGAGAAAACTGGCCTACTAGTTTACAAGGAGTCCCACCACAGGAAGATATTAAGCTATATCAGTGAGTATGACTTACCTCGTTCAGTCCTTATTTGTGGACCATGGACAGGACTGTTTGGTTCACTGGTACCTGGCACCCCTTTATTCCGAGACAAGGAAACAGGGAGCTCATCAGCTTGGCTTTGGTACATCAGTTGCCTCTGGTGCAACCTGAAGACAATAATTACAGACTGGCTTGGTTTTGCTAATCATGGAGTATACTGATACTCAATACTTTCCTGCTTTTTTGGAGGGGCTAAATTAGCAAATAGGAGCACAGGTCTTTCTTGTCAAAGTGTGTCAAAGTGTTGGCCTACTTACCATAAAATACACAAGGAGATATTGGGGCAGTCACTCCCTCCCCCAAACCCGTTACTGTGGGATTAAAATGGAGGTGGAGAGAACCGCAAATGCAACTCTGAGCTTTTTCAAGAAAGTCACCATTAAAAAATGTGTTTAAAAAATTCCGTAACTCTTAAACACAATAAGACAATTCACAGTCTTTATAGCTAGTGGTATGTGGGCTAAAGCTGCCAAATTAACTGGATTATCCTTTAGGTACTTCTGCAGCAGAAAGCAATTATTAAGTTACTTACTAATGACAAAAGATAACTGTTCTCACCTTTGTTTATGTAGTATTTTTTCCAGTTTGGCATCCTCTGCAGTTTGCAGCCCAAACATAGTAGTAAGAGGACAAACACTAGCAAGGTACTGTACTAATGAAACATGTTGGCCTGGATGAAAAGATCTTCCCTTTCCTTGACTATAAAGCCACTCCGCTTTCAAACTAGAGGGAAAGACAGAACTGTCATGGTAGCAACGAGAATATTTACCAAACGCTTTTTATTCAGAAGTACACACAGTATTATTCTCTAGCAAATGACTCAGGCCTGAAAGAGTATTAAGGAATAAGTTCAGTTCAGGTGCAGTGGGGAACCCTTATTTGTTTTCCTTTGTAACTTTAAACCCCAAAGAGTGCTTATTCTCTTGCTTGCTTTTGGACCAAAGACTCTCATTCGGATGCTTCCCCCACCCCTTGTTGGTAGTGAGAAAAGTTAAAAGCAGCTTTCTGTTTTTTTGTCTTTTTTGCTGTTTTCATTTTAAATGAAACTTTCAAATAAAACAGTTTCAGCTTCTGGAAACGGTTCTTGGTATGCCTCAGACTCTGTGGTGATCCAGGCAGCACCTCCTTGCAATAAAAGGGACTCTGCCAAGGGAATTCAAGGCAAAAGGGGGGGGGGATCCTGTGCTCCTATTAAGTAAAGACTAAACCCTGCAAAGCCTGAACTCCCACCTCCCGAGGATTAAGCAGAGCATGCAGAAAGGAAGCATGGGAGTATGGGAGAGAGGTCTAAAAAAGTCCAAGAAAAGAGCTCCAGTGATCTCTCCTACTCCAGAGATCCCGCTTCTATGACAGCTGCACAATAAAATTAAGATAATATAATAAATAAACCTGTAGTACAAACAAAACTGTTTAATAACACAGCAGCAACGATCATGAGAAAACATCTGAATAATCCTGATGGCAGAAACAAACAAGAAAGCCAATTACCCATTGGTGCTCTGGCACACAGTGGGACAGGAAGAATATTAGGACAAGAAATCTTGTCCTGATGCACTTCCACTTTGCAGCACGCCAAGAGAGAAGGTGTGTTGGGGCAAAAATCTGGTCTCAACATGCTTCCCAGTGGTGTACCGCCTAGGAACATGGGATAACCTTTTGGTCACATGAGGAGGCGCCGGGCGCTGGCTGGGTCCCCGCGCCCAGTCACTCCCCCAATGCAGCGACCTGGCCGGCACTCAGTGACTCCCCCTGTGCCAGGACTCCCCCAGCCTCCTGTTGGCGCGATCTCCCGATGGGAGAGAAGCCTCATGTGCCACTGCAGAGGCCAGGTGCACCAGCGGAGGGAGAGGCCTCGTGTGCTGTAGGAGAGGCCAGGTGTGCTGCTGGGGGAGAGGCCTCGCATGCTGTGGGAAAGGCCAGGCACACTGGCACGATGCCCTGGTGGGGGAGAGGCCTCCCAGCTTCAAAGCCTCTCCCCCTTGTATCTGCCGTGGTGCCCTGCCCCCCTCCCCCGCCTCCCTGCAGGCTGGCTTCTGCCCTCCTCAGGGCCTGGAGAGGACAGGAGGTGGCCTGCAGGAAGACGGGGGGGGGGGGCGCCTTGGACAGGCACCAAAGCAGCAAGCTGGCCCAGGAGCCAGCCACCACTGCGGTGCCTGTCCAAGCTGCCCTGAACCCCACCCCAAGCCCCGCCTCCGAGTGCAGAGGGGCGCGGGGCACCCAGAGCAGGTGTTGTCTTCTGGCACCATCCCCCGCCCCCCAATATGCCTCTGATGCTTCCTCTTCACAGTGCCGAGAGAGGAGGCACGTCGAGGCAGGATTTCTTGTCCTGAAATGTTTGGTCCACACATGCTTCTTGCTTTCCCTGGGAAAAGCAAGAGCACTTCTCGTGCACCCTTTCGCACCAGAGCAGGGTGAGAGTGGGGAGCAGCCTGCAGTGGGTAATTGGTCAAAGGAACAAGAATTGTAAGGACACACTTTTTAGAATTGCCTTTTTAGGAGAAACAAACTGAAATTAATCCAATTCTATCTGTCTCAACTGTGAGAAAAACAGTAACAGTAGTACCCATGATGGGTAAGATTACATCAGTTTTATCTATAAGTGTCACAGATAGGCTCAATTAAATAGTATGGGATTGTCCACTTGTTATAATTAATCATGCTTGGACAACCAAACAGCACGATAACTATGCTACTGCTGTCTTTGGCATACTTTGGTATCTCCACAAAGTGTAGCATATATTTTTGACTCTCATCCCTAGGCTAATGCAAAAATTAATACCTGAGTGTATCCAGCCGGGTTACATGACCCACATTTTAATAGCTCATGTTTTTGCTCCTGACTTATAATTTTATTGCTGATTTTGACCGAAAAATTTAAAATATTTAACTGCATAAAATAGCTCTACCCGACAGCAGTGAAAGTAGAAAATAAAGCTTTCTTTACAGCAATATCTATCACATCACATTTCTCCCAATGACAGTCATTAGTACTCTTGCAGATTCCCTGAAAACACCACTGCCCATAGCAACACAGTAAATCCAATTTTATTGGATTATATTGCATTTATTAAATACTGGAAATGTCTAAGTGTCTAAGCCTGTACTTGGACCACAGTGCCTTCCCATTCTGACCACAGCTTCATCGCCGCCAGTAAGTACTAAACCACACAGTATCCCATCCCTCACTATTATGTTTGACTATATTTCATGTGTACCTCAAAAGTGTGGAATCCAGTTATCAAAAAATTGTATCTAGGTTAAAGAGAGTTACATGATGCTATCTAACAAACATGCTTTATTCCAATAACAAAACTGAAAAGGGAAGAATGGATGATTATGGAATTTTGGTAAAGGCATTGGAGTGGTGATGAGTATGTTAGTCAGATTAGTTACCAACTGCTTACCTTTCTTTCTGAGAAATCACATAGCCATCAAGAACTTTAAGATTAAGACACCAACTAGCAATATATGGCCGATAGTCAAATCCTGGGATGGAAGGAGTGGCCATGACGCAAGGATTGTTCATAATTGACAACTGCTCCAGCTCAGGGAAAGAAGCCAAGAAAGAAATCTGAAACAAAGAGTACTTTTGTTGATCAAACAAAACTCATTTAATGTCTTGGGCTGCGTATTAGTACTATACATTCAGCCCCATTTGGTTTATTAACAATGAATTGCTTGAGAAGAAATGCTGAGCTTCAGTGACCTGGTTCCATTTCCAGGCCAATTTTTATTTTCTGTGTCTTGGGTCACGTGTTATGCTAAACATCAAGAGTAAGCCTTAGCCTCATCAATGCCTCTGGTCCATTTGCTCTCACACCACAATTCTCTCCCTCCTTAACAACAGTTTGCAATTTTTGAGGGGTGGGGGGAGGGAGAGTACAGTCTACATTAACTACAACAACAAATTGGATCTTTTCAAAGTCCAGTTTCATCACTGTACAAAATAACTATTTTCTATCAAATGCTTTTGTTCTAGTTGATTAGTAAATAAGGCAGGGAAATACAGGAATCACAGCTGTACAGCACCTGCACTCATGGCTCTCCTTTGATTTCTGGTTTTTAAATCTGCTATCAGCTGCTCTGCATTCCTCAAAGCTACACAATGTCACAGGTGCACAGATAGCAAGCTACCGCTACAAATGTTAACATAAACTGATTCCCAGACCTAACCCAACTACATGCCCTAACAGAGAGCAACATATAATCAAAATATTCTTGACAGTTGCCTATCAAGGATGTGCCATTACTTAATGGGAAAAATGGCCATTGTGATCATACAACACAAACTATTCTAAAACTCTTAGCTCTAACAATATTAACTGAATGTAAATATATCTGATCCATAAAACAATCACGGACCACAGCTCAAATGCACAAATTGATATCACTGTTTAACCTGGAAAAGAGGCATCAAAATATGTGGATATTTGGGATTTATTTATTTTATTTATTTTTATTTATTAATGAAACTTATAGGCCGCCTCATCCCCAAAGGGATCAACTTAAACAGGGTTTTGTAAGGACACACCATTAATTGGGATAATTATGAGAGTTAGATAAGGATTAGGATATGCACCTATATGGAAAGGAACTTTATATTTTAATTATAGAAATTGCATCTGTCTGACAGAATGACCCTGAGTCTTCTGGGAAAACCACTTTTAATATCCCCTAAACATATCTTCTTGTAGGGATGCACTGCTGACCCAGCAGCACCGTAAGTAGAGCGCTGGCACACCGGCGCTCCTACGGCCTTCTGGTCGCACCACGCCCCCACCCCTCATCCCCCGATGAGTCACAGGTCATGAACTACCTGGCTCACAACCACCGGGTGTCCCGGACAAAGGGACAATGGTCTTGCCCCCAGGTGAGGATTAGGCCCAGACGCTGATGCTCCTCTCCGCACGTAGCAGCCAGATGAGATCATGCATCACATGATGATCTCTCAGTCTCCCGCTCTCCCCCTCTCCCGGAATTCCCCCCGTTCCGCCCTTCTACACGCCCCCGTTAGAATCATAATAAAAGGTGCCAGAAACCAGCACGCGGGAGAGTCGCTAGGAACACGGACACTCGCGCTCCCGCTGCTGGCACTCTCCACCAGATGTTATCACCGCGTCTCGTCTCGTTCTTGCGCTGACCTCGCGGTCACGACTACAAGCTGGTGCCGAAACCCGGGAATCCTCGAACCTCCACCCTGCTTACCGTCGCCTGGGAAAGGGCCGCGGTACCGACGTCCGCTGGATCGTCGCATCCAGGGACTTACCTTTGGTATCGCCCGTCCGCTGGATCAGCACATCCAGGGACCCGAGTCCTAGGACACTCTCTCGTCCGACGGAACACCGGTAAGTATGGGAGCTTGCAAAAGCAGGGGTTATGACAAGCACGTTAACGAACTAAAAGCGTTAGCGAAACGCGGCAGGGTGCCCGTAAAGAGAGGGGAGCTGCGCAAATTGGTTGAGGAGATTGAAGCTCAATGTCCATGGTACCCGGAGGGGGGGGGACATTGAATCTTAAGGATTGGGAAAACATCGGGCGCACTCTTCACACAGAGCCTCGCGCGCCGGTGTCACTGCTACTGACGTGGAGACAATGCTATGTCGCCATCAGCCTGCAGACCTATGGCTCCCTTGCTGTAGGCCGCCCTCCTTTCGATCTTTCAACTTCAGTTTCACCCCTGGAATTTTCTCTATCCTCTAAATTGGACGCCTGTCCTCCTTCTGCCCCCCTTGCTCCCCTGCCTCCCTCAAATTCTCCCGCGGCTCGGCCGCCTCCCCTTGCTCCGCCTTCATTTTCTGAAGCCATAGCACCTCCGTCAGCGCCACGTAATGGCGCGGGTTTCAAAACCCTCGCAGAACGTATTAGCCACGACCTGCGAAAAAAGGAAACCCTGACGGAAGACGATGCCGATATCCTCGCTCTATGCCCCGTTCACTTCACGGATACCGAGGGGAGGATGGCGTTATTCGGCAGGTTGTCGAGTACCGCCCTTTAGGCTATAACATCCTCACCGAGCTCCGCAAAGCGATGCGAGACGTAGGAGTCACCAGCCCTATGTGAGAGGCATGCTAGAGGCAGTCGCAAGGAATCACCTAATGGTTCCGGATGACTGGAAGACCACCTTCGCATGCTTTTGAGCCCTGCACAATATGTGATCTAGGAAAGCGAGTTCCGCCAGCAATGTCTCTAGGGGAGCCGCCATCGGGCGGCGCCTACACCGCCGCGCAACTTTACGGCTTTGATGCCTTCGCCAACCCCAACGATCAGATTGTTCTGCCAGAGGCCACCCTTACGGTCGCCTCTGAATGCGCCTACAAGGCGTTTATCAAGGTTCCCAATGCCGGCCAGCCAACCCAAAGTTTCTCCGCCATCCGGCAAAAACCCCAAGAGCCCTACGCTGAATTTGTGAACAGGCTCCAGGAGGCTCTCAAGAGGCAGGTAGATAGCGAGGAGGCCCAAAACGAGCTCCTCATGCGCCTCGCCAAGGAGAACGCCTCCACTGAGTGCCGCAGAGCAATGACGGGCCTAGGCAAAGATCCTGAACTGACCGACATGCTTAAGGCTTGCCAGGACATCGGATCCTCCGCCCACCAAGCTAGCCTTCTCGCCGCAGCACTCTCCACCGCCAGGGGACAGCCCCAGGATGATTGCTTTAATTGCGGCAGGTCAGGACACTTCCGGAGGGAGTGTAGGCAGCCCGGCGGGGGGGCCTACAATCCCGATGGAGGAGGGTCTTCCCCCAAGAGACGAAGGCCCCCGAGGCTGCCAAAAACCCGATGCCCCCGGTGCCAGAGAGGCTTCCACTGGAGAAGCGACTGCCCATCGGGAAACTTGCGCCCGGGCATCTCCCCAGCCCAGGACCAAGGAGGAGAGTACTAGAACAGGCCCAAACACCAAGACCCACACCCAAACCACCCCCTCTCGTGGCATCTCGCTCACGTGCACCCAGCCCATCTCCTTCAAGTTCCCCCACGAGGTCCTCGTCGCCCCAACCCAGTATGGCGACCCCATCCCTACCGGGACCATTGGGCTGGTGCTGCCAAAGGCCTCCGCCGCTGAACAGGAATTGTTCATCGTCCCCGGAGTAATCGACTCCACGCACCAGGGACCCATCCATCTCCAAGTCTGGACGAACATCCCGCAGGAGTTGCCCAGCGGAACCAGCTGCGCACAGCTGATCCTCCTGCCCCATGCGCTGCCCGCCATCAACGCAATAAAGGCCACAAGCCCCGGCAGCCATCAGGGCGCAGCCAGTACTACCATCGCAGCGGTGGAGACACCCATCGGAAGCTCCCGCCCATATCTGGAGCTCACCGTGGAGGGGTGTCTGTTCAAGGGCCTGGTGGACACCGGTGCTGATGTGACCGTCATCAGAGCAGCCGAGTGGCCTGACCAGTGGCCAACCGAGACCTGTCCGCACATCTGGGGGGTGGGGGGAAAACAAACCGTAAGACGGAGCATCCGCCCGCTCACGGTCCATAGCCCAGGGCTCGAGCGGCAGCTCACAGTCCGCCCCATCATTCTGGACATCCATGTCAATCTCTGGGGAAGGGATCTCATGAGCCAGGTCAAAACGACCCTAGTCTGGGATGGATAAACCCATCACACAGATTATTGATCCTAATTGTGCCTTCTGAACTCATTTTCGAACTTCCGCAAGGAAACTATTCCCCCCCTTTTTTTCCTTCTCTCTTCCCTCTATTTTTTCAACCAGCAAAGCGGGAGGGCCAATTGGCTGACTGGCCCTCCCTGGATTAAAATCTGGGCCCGTCCTGGTACCGCAGCACTGCCAGGACAGGCCCCAGTTTAAAAAGGAGGCTGCCGCCACTATGCCCCTAACAAACCTGTTTGGCTTGTGGCTACCATCGCCAGGGCGCTTAGCCGAAACCGCCCCTTAAGGAATGGTTTCGGCGGCCAGGGCAGGCCTCTAGTCAAGGGGATGCTGCCGCACCAAATTCACACATAACCTGTGTGGGTTGTGGTTGCCCAGCGCCTGGCGGCTGTATGAACACAGTGTGCAAGGCCAGGCGCTTGGCCGAAGCCGCCCCTTAAGGAGCGGTTTCGGCGGGTGGCAATTCCCCAAGATAATTTGATTACAAATTCAGCACCATTTCCAGCCTCTCGGCGTTAACCACCAAGGTCACGGTAAGTATATTTTCCCTGCAAAGAAATACCCCCTCCCCCTTTTGTGTGTGAAATTCACCCCTAATCGCCTAATTGCTTTGTCTCCTGGATGCATCCACCACCCAAAAGCGCATCCAAGCCCTCTTTTGTGTTGCAAATTTAGCATGCATACCCACAATTCCCCCAGGGTCCGCTTGCCCCCTCCTCCCTCGAGGCTCGGACCCTCGCTTTGACGCACCCTGATGACGCTCTGAAGCCAGCTTCCATCAGGATCGCCTACCCTCTGCCCTTCCTGTCAAACAATTTAAAGAAAGAGGAGTGGGCGGCCCCCAGTAGACTGCATTAGAAGCAACCCTTACGCAGGCTGCAAGATAAGCCTTCGTATATAGTCGTCTTATATCAAACACTAAATCCAACAAAACTTGATTTTGACCTCCCGCCATCGGCTCTCCAAGCCTGGCAGGATCCGGCCCCCTCCTATAACCTGGGGAAGGGGGTGTGTTTCAGTCCTTCTTCCTACAGATCTCCAGTAGATCCCGACTCGCCATGACGGGCCAGCCCATGGAATGGCACCAGGAGGAAAACAACCCCATCCCGGAGATGGAACGCATCTCTCTGGAGGATCCCGTCCAGCGGCCTCAACGGGAACGCCGCCACCGACGCCCAGACGGTCCAAGGACCCGGATGACCTGGGGGAATGTCAAAGCAACCGCCAGCCAAGCTCAAGAGCTGCTGCGCCAGCAAGCCCGAGACGCCCGAGAACCTCTGTGCCGCCCTCTTTGCAATCATCACTGCCAACTCGGCGGCCACCATCCTTTGCCTGCTCTGCTGCCTCCTGCCAGTGGCAGTCGGCCACCCCCTGACGAGCTTTGACCAAACCAACATCTGGAAGCAATTTGCTGCCGCTGCCAACGTTTCGTCCTTCTGCCTGGGCCAATACCTAGGAGTCGGGAGCCTGCTAAGCTCCTGCCTGCTCCCCGTCTGCAAAGCCCCTGGAGACTTCCTAGCGGAGTCTGGTTTAAGCCCCTTTATGAATGCTTCATCCATCAAGTACTCTATGAGTGCTGACTGGGGACCCGTAGTCCAAACCCTCCCGGCTGGCGCTCTCTCCCTCATCACCAAGACTGTCGCCAATCACAAGTCCAATACTTGCGCCCGCATTGCCGGCGCGGCAAGACGAGAGACTGACCCGGGCCCATTCACCGGCTCGGCCAACTGGAACTGCATGCGCATGGAGGACATTCCCCCCATGTATGGAAATATCTTGCTCCCCAAGGGTTGGTTCTGGACTTGCGGGGAGAGAACTTTCAACTACATTCCTGCTCGGCTTTCTGCCGGGACTCTCTGTTGCCTTAGCCGCCTCACCATCGTCCTGCCTCAGGCTCCACCCTGGGAGCCCGGACGCCGTCGCCGCCGCTCCACTCTGCCCCTCGACCCCTCTTGCCGGAGCAACGCGGTTGCCCTCTCCGAAGCGGAGTTCGTCTCCCTCGCGACTTCCCTAGTGGGAGTCCCCGGACTCGCTTCTTACAACGCTAAGACCATTGGCTGGCTGGCCTGTGCCCTTGTGAAGTCCATCAACTCCACCTCCATTGCTCTGGATGCTCTGGCCTCCGAGCAGCAGGAACTTTGTCAAGCGACTTTAGATAATCGCTATTGATTAGTTGTTGTTATTGCATCACCAAGGTTGTGAGAATGTACATGATATGTGTTGTTTTAATCTTTCTGATAATTCCCATTTGATTCATATGAAAGTGCGTGAACTGCAAGATGTTGTATCTAATCTGAAGTATGACGTTTTGCCCCACTGGTGGTCAGCCCTTTGGAGCTGGCTACTGGGGGGATGGTTAAGTGTTATTGTACAGCTCTGCATTGGTTTGATTGTGTGCCTCATCGTCGGATCTTGTTTCATTCAATGTATACCTAATATTGCCTGTAACATGTGTAAGAAACCCCTCGACTTTCCCTTACATCGCAACCAAGTTCTAATGTTGCACAAGCAGCTCGGCCAGCTTGGCCAAACGGCGGAGGAGACGAGCGTCCCCTTAAATCGCCCCCTAGCATTTCGGCCTCCCTTCTAAATGTAAAAAAGGAGGAGATGTAGGGATGCACTGCTGACCCAGCAGCACCGTAAGTAGAGCGCTGGCACACCGGCGCTCCTACGGCCTTCTGGTCGCACCGCGCCTACACCCCTCATCCCCCGATGAGTCACAGGTCATGAACTACCTGGCTCACAACCACCGGGTGTCCCGGACAAAGGGACAATGGTCTTGCCCCCAGGTGAGGATTAGGCCCAGACGCTGATGCTCCTCTCCGCACGTAGCAGCCAGATGAGATCATGCATCACATGATGATCTCTCAGTCTCCCGCTCTCCCGCTCTCCCGGAATCCCCCCCGTTCCGCCCTTCTACACGCCCCCGTTAGAATCATAATAAAAGGTGCCAGGAACCAGCACGCGGGAGAGTCGCTAGGAACACGGACACCCGCGCTCCCGCTGCTGGCACTCTCCACCAGTCTCGTCTCATTCGAAGCGGTCTCGTCTCATTCTTGCGCTGACCTCGCGGTCACGACTACATCTTCTTTTTGGAATTTTACAGCTGGCATCTGTTTTGTGCCAGTGCGTATACACAGCTCCCCCTCCTATTTATGGATATAAATATGAAACTAAAAACTGCAGTGATAGCTATTTGTGCTTCTCTTTCAGCTTTATTTTGATCTCTCTGAAAAAGGTACCTAGAGAATGACTCATTTGCTATGGTTGAGATATGCAGTTCTTACCTCATTTAAGTCTCTGACTTCATTTTCTGCCAAAGAAAGTATAGCAAGACCTTGAGGTAAAGAAGCAGGAGCTGTACGCAGTGATGTTATGATATTTCCATGCAGCAAAAGAGTCTTGAGGGATAACAAGAGGGGTGGGAAGTACAACAGGTAGAAGTGTTTTAACAGTGTTACATTAATTGCTTTGAATGTTCCAAAAGAGCTGTCTAAATGCCATGAAAACCAACCCTCTGACAAACTAGTACATGCAAACACTAAATTGGCTGTTTCTCAATAGTTTCTGTATCACAAAGAAAATATTTTAACCTTCATGTCCACAAACGTATTTAACTTGGAAATTCTTGAAAGAACTGCAAAGTATGAAAAGCATTTGTAGCCAGGAAATTATGTTGGTTGCATTCCCAGAGCTTTTTGGACTAACCCTTGGTTCAGTTACACTGCATGCCACCTGCTTTCACCCCATCTTTTCTCTTTGTTTCTCTATATTATTGAGAACTAGCAGCAAAGTCCATTGCAGGAGAGATGAAATGGACCTCAGAAAAGGGTGGGAGAGCAAGCATTTCTCCCAGTAGTGGGCTTCACTGGGGCTGTAGCAGCCCCTGCCCCCCCCGGCACAATGCTTCTCACCTACCTGGTCCTGAGTCTGTGGTTTGGGGGTGGGAAAGGTTGGAAAAGTGTGGGTTAGGTAGGTGGGAAGATGAGGCTAGGGGGAGGGTGAAAAGGTGAGGCTTGGGGTGATGGTGGGCAGAAAGGTGAGGTTTGGAGTGGGGGAAGGCGGAAAGATGTGGCTTGGGGTGGGAGGATGGAATGGCGATGATTTAGGTAGGGAGAACCAGGAGGGCTTTGCGAGCCAGCGGAGCAGCAGGTATCAAGGTTCTGCTGCTGCATCAGCACGGATGGCCTGTTGGGGGTGGGGCAAGCCAGAAGGGCTTTGCTGGGCCTGACGTCATGAGTCTTGCTTGCCAATTGGTGGAGAGTTGGTTGTTGCGACATTCCATTTATTGGTTAGGATGATACTTGGTGTTCTTAGAGCACAAGTCTATACCCTACTATACTCTGTCCCACTGAAAGATAAAAGGAGATTTGTATATGCAACCACCACTAACTGGACCTTCTTTGCTGTGGAATGTTCCACTTGAGTCCTATACTCTATTCCACTGAACTATGTAGGCTCTGAGACCCCCAGAAGATCCAGTTAGTGGCGGATAAATATACAAATCTTCTTTTATCTTTCAGTGGGACAGCATACAATATGATTTTGATGTACAAATTAATATATACTTCTCTAACATACAATTTTAATATGAATTAATTTACCAATTGTAGCAAAAGTAACTGGTGCCTATATATGGAAATTTGAAAGAATTCTTGCTTAAGAGAACTGGGAAATTACAATGAGAGAATACTTTTGTATGGCAAAATTAATTGAATAGAAGCCCAGAATATGAATTAAAAGTAAATGGAGAGCCTTACCTTAAATATTATAACATACAAAGCAGTGTTAAATTTATGTTTTACTAATATTATTTTAATGTATAAGAGCATAGGTCTATGTATATCTTTTAAAAAGTATGGTAGTATGAAGGGACTGCCAAATTTATGTTATCAAGTTTTTATTACATTTTGAATTGTTCAACTAATTGTTAATGCAGATCAATTGTTTCTTCTTTTTCCCTGTATTTTTTCTATTTTGTGGAAAAATAAGAAAATATATTTTAAAAAAGGAAATGAGAACAAAGGTTCGGTTGTGATGCCTGACTACATTCATAAGCTTTAATGATGAGCAACTTTCAGCCAAAAAAACCTAAAACCAAATAAAATAACCAAGCAACATTTACCTTCAGAGAGGAAAGCTTTGAGATATCACCTATGTGGGATATATTGTTGTCTGATAAATCAAGGTGTTGAAGAGATGTGCAGTTGTTGAGTTGGTCCATAATCTACAGGAACATAAAAATATTTTTAGCAGTCATAACCATTTACAAAATTATTATACAAGTGTCTCAATCAACTACAGAATAAGATTGCAGCACAACTTCTTGCCTTTTAAATGTCAAACTATGCCAAAAAGCCTGTAGATCACATAACTATCACTTGAGGTATTCTGAAATTCCATACTAAAAAAAATTCACCCACAAAAACAGAATATGGTCACTAGAATAAGTATTAAGACTGATTACATATTTCATTCTGGGTGCAGTATTTTAAAGAATTTAAAGAATTTGGAAATGTTAAGGCCCAGAGTAGGGCAGTAGTCAGAGAAGGAAAAATGGGATGGGGGGGGGAGTGTGGGAGTGGGGCAGAGGAGTAGCTAGGCCAGAGTGCGCCCGGTGCACACTCTGGCTTTTTTGCCCCTGCGGCAACCCCGTGGCGCCCCCGCCCCTTCCCCCGCAGCAGCCCCCCTCGTGGCACTTCATTCCACTTACTTTTAGGAAAGGAGCAGGCCAAAGAAATCTGCCTACGTTGCCTGGGCCTGGTGGAAACTACATTTCCCAGGAACCCCTGGGAAATGTAGTTCCCACCAGGCCCAGGCAATGCATGCAGGCTTCTTCTATGAGATTTTCCATTCCTAAAAGTAAGTGGGGGGGGCGGAGGGGAGCCGCGGAAGGGGGGGCAGGGGGCGCTGCGTGAGGAGCACGGGGGCCGCGGATTTTTCTGCCCCCCATGCGACCAGAATCGGTGCGCCCAGTGTGTTACGCAATGCCCCCCAGCCCCCTGGTGGCTTCGCCACTGGAGTGTGGTGCTGATGTACAGGGAGAGAGACAAAAAAATGTGAGTAAAATTAGAGATTTAGGGAAAGTGGCTCTGAAAATACTGCTAAGACAACTTCTTGTTTCTTCATCAATAAATTTCCCTCTGCCAAAATACATGCTACAAACATACTTCCTAAAAAATAAAGATGAATATTCTCAGGCCTCATTCAGGTATAATGCTTGACATCATAATAAGCAATTATTCCAGCAACAATAGTTTTTGTTACATTTGTGTAAAAACAATTAACTCACAGGTGTTAAACTTGATTTCTAATGACACCATGTGCTGCAAATAAATTGTCGACCGATTCACCTACCAAGAATTTGCATGTAGTGTTTGTCACATTCCTGCACTGGGTCTGTGTGTTCTCACATGCATGTTGTGTGATTGCCTGCATGTAAAATTGTGTTTTCTCTTCTTGCCACCACTCCAAGATTAAAAAAAAAACCCATCCTCTCAATAGCCAGTGCCTTTGGGTATTCTGCTAAGGCTTCCTCTGAGCAAGGACAAAGGGCAGAGCTTCCAATTACCTTCGCTCCTCCTGTAGGTGTATGTCCTTAGCATGTGTGAGTGGTCTTAGTATGTGGGTGGGATTTCAGACACAGTCTGCTCTCTTAAGCAGGAAAGAAACTTCATTACTGAAAATTGAACTAGAGCTCATATACAATAGTAGAATACAAAATCTAAGGAAATAAAAAGAAAACATATATCTAACTAATTTACATTATGCACCTTTAGATGGAACAAACACATCTCTGGTCACAGCATCTGGGCAATGTGTTTGAACCCAGACAAAGAAAGAGTTCACCTTTTAATACTTCTGCCTAAGTGAAACCCCCTCCCACTCCCAATCCAGAGTTAAGGATCTTGCCCCTCCTGGAACTTGTTCTGATCCCTGCCAAGGGGAACTTTCCCCTCATATCCCATTCCTCTCATATGCCCATCTATCACATCCCCTTTGGCAGGTAGATCCAAATGGGTGAACCACACTTCCTGTTTTCCTGACTCTCCTCTAGGGAAAATCAACATTTTGCCATGTGTTCAGGAATCCTGTTTTCATGCATTTGCAGTTGGGCAACAATTCCACACACTAACCTAAACATGAAAGACAGTATAACAAAACAGGTCCCTGAAATCTGAAGAGCTATCACACACCACTAAAAATGGATTCTAAGAACTCAACTATTGTTGAGTTGTGGCCAAACACATTTCTATAGGCCCAGTTTTTAGCACTGCTTGAAACAAGCAATTTTATTTATTCCTTCAGCACTGCACTAAAATGCATGCCTTTACTTGGCATTCATTTTGGTTTGTCAGTTCCTATGTCATGCTTTTTTAAAATGCATCCCAGCAGCCTTAACATCACAAAGCAAACTGCAACACATACCCTGTTTCCCCGAATATAAGACTTCTCCTGAAAATAAGATGTAGTCGAGGTTTTGCTGAAGTGCAAAATATAAGGCATTCCCCGAAAGTAAGACGTAGCAAAGTTTTTGTTTGGAAGCACGCCCGACGAACAGAACACAGAAAAATAAGACATCCACTGAAAATAAGACATAGCGCATCTTTGGGAGCAAAAATTAATATA
Source organism: Sphaerodactylus townsendi (assembly GCF_021028975.2). Taxonomy (NCBI): domain Eukaryota; kingdom Metazoa; phylum Chordata; class Lepidosauria; order Squamata; family Sphaerodactylidae; genus Sphaerodactylus; species Sphaerodactylus townsendi. Next base: position 42,088,786 of record NC_059428.1, on the reverse strand, counting down.
AGACACTGTCTTATTTTCAGGAAAACACGGTAATACAATTAAATTCAAAGCTTTATTAGTTTAAGTGGGAACAATTAAACTACACATAATTTTTGTCAAAATTAGTTAGTTATATTCTGACAGAAAATGTACAAAATTTTACCTTTAAATTATTTCCTGCCAGGTTCAGCCACTTCAAGTGCACTAGATCCTTCAGTCCTTCTACATAACCAATACTGTTGTGAGGCAAGTTTAATACCTGAAGCTGAGTGAGTTTAGCTACTCCCATCATGCGTACCAGCCGATTATTTGCAACAGACAACTGTGAAGTAAAATAAGGCATTGTGGTCAACAGGGCACCAACCAATCATGACAGCATTATATCTCATTTCCACTCAACTGTCAATTTATGATGTTTTCAAAAAGCTCACAATGCACAATTGATAGCTTTTAAATTAATTCATAGCAGAAATACACTAAGTGTGGAAAAGATAATTAGGTGAAAACACACTTGTGTGAATCACTATCTCAGAAAATTGTTTTTTTCCTATAGTTTTTAAAGAAAGGCTAAATTGTTCCATTGTTACACAGAGACACTTTACAAGATTAATTTATCGCACAAAATTCGAGGGACAGAAGTTGTAACCTTCCCTGACTCCAAAATGTTAGACTGATAGGACAAGACACATGAATCCAAACAAATGATCTGTCAAGATCAGTGTTGTCTATTACGCAAAGGCTCTCCAAGATTTCATGGAGACTCTTTTATATCATCCACTAATTGATCCTTCTAACTTGAGATGCTGGGGACTGAATCTGATGCTGTCACTGAGATACAGATTCCCAAAGGAGGAGTTCCAGTTGAGCAATGGTATTCAGGAGATACAGATTATGTTTGCACTGTCAGACAAGATACCTCCAAAAATTAGAAGACATTTAAAAGCTTCTTGCAGCATAGCATATATGACTGAGGCCAGAAAAAAAGAAGAAAGCTATGGAGACTGCATAAAATTGCTTCCATGAACTTACAGAGTTATTTGTAAAACATTTTAATTACAACACTTTGGGAGAAACTACAGTTATTGGTGCACCCTCTAAGGTTTGAAGAAAAATCTGAAAAATCAAGAGAAAGACTTTTTAAAAGTGTGAGATCTTATGGTTGTCATGTAAATTTATACCAACCAACTGTAAAATCTCAGCTGCCATTTGGGGGATTGGTCAGCAACTCCATAAATACAGCCGTGGCAACAGGGGCATAACAAGGCAAACTGCAGCCCTGGGCAAAACTTGAGTTAGATGCCACCCCCCATGGGCAGCCACTCCACCACGATCAAAATGTTTTTTTGCACCAGGACATTGGTGCCTGCAGGGGGTGCATTTTTAGACATATCAGCACCAAAATTTCAGCGTATCATCAGGAGACTGCCGTTATGCTACCCCCCAGGTTTGGTGAGGTTTGGTTCAAGGAGTCCAAAGTTATGGACTCCCAAAGGGGGTGCCCCATCCCCCATTGTTTCCAATGGGAGTTGATAGGAGATGGGGGCTACAGTTTTGAGAGTCCATAACTTTGGTCCCCCTGAACCAAACTGCACCAAATCTGGGGGGTATCATTAGGGCAGTCTCCTGATGAGACCCTGAAAGTTTTGAGACTGTGCCTTTCAGAAATGCCCCCCCCCCCCCGCCTTCAACCCCCATTGACAGCAATGCAGAAAACTCAATGCAGAACAAAGATTCTTGGGCAAATTTCTGGGATGTTCCTGGGATGTTCCTGCAGGGAGCGCATTTTTGGATGTATCGGCACCAAAGTTTCAGGGTTTCATCTGGAGACTGTCTTGTTGGGACCCCCCAAGTTTGGTGCAGCTTGGTTCAGGGGGTCCAAAGTTATGGACCCTCAAAAGGTAGCCCCATCTCCTTAGCAAATAATGGGGGATGGGGCACCCCTTTGAGAGTCCATAACTTTGATCCCCCGAAACCAAACTGCACCAAAATTGGGAGGTCCCATCAGGACAGTTTCCACATGATACCCTGTAATTTTGGTGCCGATACATCCAAAAATGCTCCCCCTGCAGGAACATCCCAGATGTTGGCCCAGAATCTTTGTTCTGCATTGAGTTTTCTGTATTGCTGTCAATGGGGGTTGCAGGCTGGGGGGGCACATTTCTAAAGTCACAGTCTCAAAACTTTCAGGGTCTCATCAGGAGACTGCCCTGATGATACCCCAGTTTTGGTGTAGTTTGGTTCAGGGGGGCCAAAGTTATGGACTCTCAAAACTGTAGCTCCCATCTCCTATTAGCTCCCATTGGAAACAATGGGGGATGGGGCACCCCCTTTGGGAGTCCATAACTTTGGACTCCTTGAACCAAACCTCACCAAACTGGGGGGAGGGGGTAGCATAACGGCAGTCTCCTGATGATACGCTGAAATTTTGGTGCTGATATGTCTAAAAATGCACCCCCTGCAGGCACCAATGTCCTGGTGCAAAAAACATTTTGGTCGTGGTGGAGTGGCTGCTCATGGGGGGTGGCATCTAACTCAGGTTTTGCCCAGGGCTACAGTTTGCCTCGTTATGCCCCTGGTGGGAACTCCAGCGAATATAAATTTTAAAAATGTTAAAGTTGCTAGCACTTCAATGTAATTTTTATTAAAATCTTTCAAAGAATTGTATTTTAATATTTTGAGGCTAGAGTATTTATATTTCCTAATTTTTAAGGATCTGCTTGTCTAGGTTTTCCCCCCAGTACCTATAAACCAAAGATATCCTAACAACCATAGCATGAGTATATCACAGACATGTACAACTAACCTGCATCAAGTTCCTGCATTTCTCCAGATGCTCCAATTTAATTAACTGGTTTTTATCCAGGATCAAAGTATGTGTATTTTCTTCACAGGGCAATGTTGGTCCCAGTTTTTGTAATCCTTGCCCTGACCAATTAGTTATTGAACCTGTGAGTACAGAGTAAAGATTCAAGTTAGCTTTATATATTAGCGCAGCAATATAAACGCACTGGAAGCTCCCCCGCCGGCTTGCCCAGGAGAAAAGAATCAAACAGCACAAGTTGCTCTTTTCCAAAGAAAGGCTTTATCTTAGTGCAGAAGAAATATTTATAGTGCAGTTCAGTTTCACTTTACTCTCCGCTCTCCGGCTGTCCAGCTGCCAGCAATCATACACTCCCACTCAAACTAAACTCCAACAACGCTACACCACACTCACTTTGTTAGACAGTTATATAGAGTCACTATCCAATCAGCTAGTGAGAGAAATTGCTGACTAGCACATTTTCCTTTGACAGCTGCTGATCTAGATCTGAATATGTCAGTGCCTATTTCATTTAGCTCAACATTATACCTGTAGCTACTGTTTTAAATAGAACCAGGGGGCATTCATTGAAAATGCTGGGGGGAAGAATTAGGACTAATAAAAGGAAACACTTCTTCACGCAATGTGTGATTGGGGTTTGGAATATGCTGCCACAGGACGTGGTGATGGCCACTAACCTGGATAGCTTTAAAAAGGGCTTAGACAGATTTATGGAGGAGAAGTCGATCTATGGCTACCAATCTTGATCCTCCTTGATCTCAGATTGCAAATGCCTTAGCAGACCAGGTGCTCAGGAGCAGCAGCAACAGAAGGCCATTGCTTTCACATCCTGCATGTGAGCTCCCAAAGGCACCTGGTGGGCCACTGCGAGTAGCAGAGTGCTGGACTAGATGGACTCTGGTCTGATCCAGCAGGCTAGTTCTTATGTTCTTATGTTGGGAAAATTAAATTAACTTCACTCACAGGCAATGGATTTAATAATTATTTATTTACAACATTTATATTCCACCTTTCTGCCCTCACAAGGGCCACCAAAACATACATGATACGTTCACATTTTAATACTATTAATATCAATCCTCACAAAAGCACATGACACTAAAACCATTAAAAACAGTTAAAAAATATACAACCCCCCTCCCCCCAACTAAAACACTGGTTAGAAGGAGAAATCACTGAGGGAATGCCAAACAAAACAAAAAAGTATTCACCCGCTGGCAGAAGATAACGACAGAAGGGGACTGACAAATTACCTTTGGGCAGAAAGAGCTTGGATGCCATGACCAAGAAGGCCCCCTCCCAGGTTGCCACCCATTTAATCTCAGAAGGTAGAGGACCCAAAGTAGGCCAGAGTGGTCATGGTGCGGTTACAATACTGTAATCTGGAAAATTATGGCGAGTTCTCACCCCATTGATTCTTTTGGCTGTTTGCTAGTTTGAAATCAATGTTAACAATGTAAAATAAATAAATGTGAAACAATGTAAAATAAATAAATAAATGTAATGTAATTTGTTTATTCAAACATTTTAATGGCAGGAGTAAAGTTTCACCCATCCAGCGGCAAAATATCCTTATAATTGTTGCAGCTCTATAAGGGCACAAAAGCATTCCCCTCTACAGCAACTGCAAGTGATACCACAATGGACAGGAACAGCATCCATGACACCTTTTCTCCACACAGCTTGGTACTGCCTTCACCACATCTCTCCCTCCTCCTCATCACATCTGCATAAAAGGACAGAAATAGCAGCTTCACCAGGACCCCCAGTAGCCAGCAATTTCCCCCACCTCCACTATACTTTCACCATGCTATAGAAATGCTAGAGTGCAACTTGCCCAACTTGCTTTTTTGCCCATGCTAGAACTAAAAAGCACACAACAGCAAGCTGCCCCACTTCATTTTGAAAGCATAACTTAGGCCTGCCTCCTCCCTGAACTATTCATGGAAGAAGACACTTCCCACAGCTCATCCATGGATTTCCCTTTTGAATGGAATTCGAACAGTCTCATTTTTAATCTGTTTAAGGGAAGAAGCCTTGGGAACGTCAAGAACTGTGCTCAAAATATTTAGCACAATCACACTTGGACATTCCCTTCAATGCAAGGGCTTCTTGCTTTTGACTTGTCAGCAGGATTCCTGAGTGGAAGCAACCAAGAATTAATGAAGAGGGAAGAAAACATCCCTCGGGAAAAGGAAGACTACTTTAGGAAAAGTTACATATAAATTGCAGCAAATATATGAATTAGTTGAAGATGACCTGCCGTGCTGCCTCCCTAGATGCCACCCTCTCCAGACACTTTCCCAAGATCTTCCAAACTAGAGTTGGCAGTCCTACAACTGACAACACCATTGATCAAGAGTTAAACCCCCAGGCCCATGGACACCACTCAGTTTAGAATAGTGTAATCTGTTTAGGATTGCAACGCAAGGTACATATCATAATACAGAAAAAGTAATGAACAGGTGTTCAGTTTTCAGAACAGAGGAAATCTAACATTCTATCCCAAAAATACATGGATGGTGCATAGTAAAGAAAGAATGGGCAAAGGAGGCAACTCAATAGGAATGGGCGTATAAATTGTTAAAACACAATCCAGGAAATCTGCAACAAACATAAAACAGCTTTACAATCTCCTAATCTCTTGGGCTAATTTATGCTCCCCCCACCCCGTTTGACACTATATTAAGAGTAAACCCTTTCTTTCTTCCCAGCAGCTGGGTCTGATGGCTTAGAAGTAAGGACAGGATACCCTACATATGTGCAGAGACCCTCATAATAATTTCCTTATAGCAACATGCCACAGTCGCACTGGCACACTCAAAGAATAAATAAGCTAAATTAAAGTTAATTCAAAAGCTTTAGTTGATCTTCTACTCTAACCAAGGCCAGAACACCTATAGTCAAACTGAAGAAAGCAAAAACAGCAATGCCCCAAACTACTGTCTCTTTGTGTTTCGATGGCTGACTTCAACTGTCATTAGACACCGAATTTCTAATTATTATAAAGAGGAGCCGAGGGAAAACCGTCTGAAGACAACTAGAGCTGATATGTAATTGTGGCACTAATCTTCATACCGAGAAAAGGGCAACGTACCCTTCACCTCGGCTTTCAACAACCCTGTTGTTTTAAAAGCACAACGCCCGCTCCCTACAATAAAGAAAACGGCCATCTCGCGAGGTCTTCTGGGATCGATAGTCCTATTCTAAAATAACAAAAGACGGTAAATGAGATATATTAGAGGAAAAAACTACAATGCCCATAAGCCACCACCTGTCCCAGCCTGCTTGCTCGCTCGCTCTCATCGACGTGAGATATAAGTACTGGCTTGCCCTCATGCGACCCCCAATAATACTTCTCCTTACACATCTGTCAAGGACCCCTCAATACTTTCCCTACCGTCTATAGGTGATTTAGGCGCCTCTGTCCTCGAGGATGATCCTCCTGCAGCTACTGCCGCCGCCATACTTCCCGCTTGGTAATGACACTAGGCAACCGGACCGGTGCTGAATGCTGATTGGCTGGTTAAAATAACGCCCGAAAAATATTGTCCAAAGATTTTATATGAAATCATGAGACTTTTGAAACCTTATGGCTTCATAAGTTGTGATTTTTAACGTTTTCGGCGTTAATTATAGCTGTCAGAAAAAGCGTCCCATAATGCCCTGAAAACGGGCATTTCCCCATAATACCCCGCGCGAGTATAGAACCCTGTTTCCCATCATCCTCTCCCTTTTCGCCGCTGGAGTTCCCAGCATAGGAGCGGCTGCCGCCATTATGAAGTAAGAACCGGGGCGGGGGTCTAATCCGGTGCCATCCTCTGGGTTGAACGCGGGTAGTAAGTCATGATGGTTGTTTTTCTGTTTGCTAACCTTTTCTGTTTTCTTTCTCGCCGGCCTTTTCTCGCGATGCAGGGTCGAGTTGTGCAGCTTCAGTGGGTACAAGATCTACCCCGGCCACGGCCGCCGCTACGCGCGCACGGATGGGAAGGTAAGGAAGAGGGAATCGTTGACAGTAGTTGTGGCTTGTGCCATGACTTCGGCGAGGGCTCAGCATCACCTATGCTCCTGGTTATTTCTGGTACATTGTGACCCAGAAACAGGTTAGCAGCTGTTTAAACCACTAACTAGTTCCTTATTATCGCCCTTCCCGCTAAGGAGTTCATTTTGAGATTCTCGGCTGTTTGCTCACTAAGAACTTTGGTAGGAGAGGCTGAAAGACGGGTGGTTGAACGTAGATGTTGCCAGCTCTGGTCTCAGATTCTAATCACTTCACCTCTGGTCTAAGTCATTGGTTTCAATTTTTTTTTTTTTTTAGAGTAGGCTCTACTTTTACATTTGCTATTGTTGGTTTCCACTTGCAAAGAAATTCCTTGCTATCCTTACCTACACCCATCACTTGTCATGTCAGTTAACACCGAAGAAGTTTACAAGTTAATAATGTGTAATGTTATTGAACACCAGATTGTATTTCTTGTCTTTTTCAAATTTGCATTAGGCAGCTCAGAATCACCTCTTCCCAGCTCCTAATTTTAACTCCTGGTCTCTTTGGAATTAGAAAACACTGCTGTTAGTAGCTGTAGGTGGAAGAAGGCTTTAATTAGATACAAAGGCTTTATTCTTGTAACTTAATCACATTTATTCTTTTAGTAATAATTGGTCCCCTTATAATGTGATCATTCACAGCTCACAATTTTACACACTCTGCTCTATGACCAGTTACCCGTTAGGGGGTAGAATGGGACCTGCAAATGTTGCCTGAGCAGCAGCATTGCAATTTTATGTAAGAAATATTAAGACACTGGTATGCTTGGGCTGAAGGTAGGTCCATGAAAAGGCTAACAATTACTGTTGTAGAACTCTCTATTTTTATATCTGCAGTATGTAAACTGAATCTTAAATAGCTGATGTAATAATGATTATATTATAGGTTTTTCAGTTCCTTAATGCAAAATGTGAGTCTGCATTCCTCTCCAAGAGAAACCCCCGTCAGATCAACTGGACTGTTCTGTACCGGCGCAAGCACAAGAAAGGGCAGTCTGTAAGTACATTCTAGCTTGTGAGTTTATTTCCTGCAAGAGAAAAATGGTAGACAAGATGACCATAGTGCTTTGCGTTTCCTTCACAGAGGAAAATTCTTCATTACTGAATTTGGTGACTTGATGCAGCATCATGATGCTTGAGTTGGGCCAGAAAATGATTGTGTGTGTGTAGTCCTTTCCTAATTCCTTTTATATGCAGACAGGTCTGTGATCACTGGGTGATATTCAGAACCAGATGCTTGTTAGCAGTGGCTTTTATGAAAATAAAAAAGGGCATCAGAGCTTGTCACCCTAAACTGAAGGAGGATGTTGCAGTGAATAATTGAAAGTAAAGGGCAGTTTGGGATTGGAAACTCATTAAACACTGTTGAATGAACATATATAGCTAATTAGCTACCAGTTTTCGCTAGTTCTAGGAAACGGCATTAAACAAATGCTTTAAAGCCAGACGAAAACAACTGACTGCAAGGGTCAATATTAGGACTTTGGGAAAAATGTGGACTCCTGTTTATTGCACTTAACCTGAGATTCAAATGGAGTTCAGTCCACATGTAGCCACTTCCTGTCCTCTGGTATATCCTTACATTTTGGACTTGGAGCCAGTGAGATGTTTTAGTGGACAAAGGATTTCCAACTTCTGAGAATAACTTTCTTAATCTGTTAGATCCAAATCTGTACTTTGTCCCCCTTCCCTTTTTTAATATTGGGGAGGCTTTCTTCTGCTGCAGAGTGCATTCCTCTGATACCGGGTGCTTTTTGGATCATTAAAAGATTGTCGGAGCAGACATGCCTGGTGGCAGAGGAACACGATGCAACAGTGGAGAACCCCCATTCTGACACACAAAGAGAAGTGCAAGTAGATATGAGGTATAGGATCCCAGGAATGAATGGTTGATTGTCATTTATACAATTATTTCTGAGATAGCATTTGAAGATGTGGTGTTTATCTGATAAATTTGCCATGACTTGCTGTCAGTTGGCTGGATCTTCAGCAGTTACTTTTGCATGAGTAGCTGATATTAACTATTTATTGAAGGTTACTGCTGCTATAGTTTTAAAGGTTTTGAATTATTTTTAACTGGGATTATTCGATTTGTTTTTACTGTATTTGCTATTGCTCTGTTGTACACCGCCCTGAGCCCTTCGGGGGTAGGGCAGTTTATCAAATCGAATATTATAATAATAATAATCATCATCATCATCATCATCATCTTTTTGGAAAGTGACACATTTGCATCTGTAAAACATTAAGAATATGGCCCTGGATATATTTTACATGTTTGTGTGTGTTCCGGGAAGGTGGGGTGGAGGATTGACAGCAGTTCCACGTGTCTCTTTTACCTTAGGCTAAAGCACGGGTAGGGAACCTGCGGCTCTCCAGATGTTCAGGAACTACAATTCCCATCAGCCTCTGTCAGCATGGCCAATTGGCCATGCTGGTAGAGGCTGATGGGAATTGTAGTTCCTGAACATCTGGAGAGCCGCAGGTTCCCTACCCCTGGGCTAAAGAGAAGCTATCAAGAGACTAAGAGGGATCTTATGTTTAAAAATTAGTACACAGTCTAATTCATAGGCCAGTGGTGGCGAACCTTTGGAACTCCAGATGTTATGGACTACAACTCCCATCAGTCCCTGCCAGCATGGCCAATTGGCCATGCTGGTAGGGGCTGATAGGAGTTGTAGTCCATAACATCTGGAGTGCCAAAGGTTCGCCACCACGGTCATAGGCTATTCAGAAGTGATACACTTATTAAGGTCCTCTGCTCTTACAGTGTGGGTAGATTTGTAGCACCTTTATTTCTTTATGGTTTAGGAAGAAGTGCAAAAGAAACGCACCCGACGTGCTGTCAAGGGCCATAGGGCAATCACAGGTGCCTCTTTGGCTGAAATAATGGCAAAGAGAAATCAAAAACCTGAAGTGCGAAAGGCTCAAAGGGAGCAAGCCATTAGGTGAGTCCTAACATTCCCTTTCTAGCAAGAACATTAACTTGTGCCATTTGTTTCCAGTAATTCTCTGGCTTTCTAGTTGAGCTGTGCCATTGACTGTAAAAGATGTGCAAGGAGAAGACTGATGGATTTGTAATACTGAGTCTTAAAATACGGGAATCTGTAATACTACATTTGTAATACTGAGTCTTAAAATATGGGAATCTGGAAATGTTAGTTTTCCATAGCCAATCAAAACTATGATTACCAGAACTGTACGCATTCCCTAATGCCAGAGCAAAATAGTTTCTGTTTCACATCAGCCTGAGTTTTAGAGGAATTTGGAACATGTTCAAAGTAAAGATCTAAGTGCAAGGTCAGTTTCTGTAACCTCAGGAGGGAGGCTGGAGCTTACTGCTTTCAGGATGTTTGGAGTAGCATCAACCATATGCTTACCTCTAGCCTTCATCTCAAGCTTGGTGGAAAGGCTGATAATTCCTTCCCCGTAGTCATGCTGTGCTTCAGAAGTATACTGATCATTTTGCTCAGTGAATAGCAGCTTATGTCTGCTAGTGAGAGGGATACCCTTTAGAGTAAAATCCATGGTTAAATACAAACTAATGACTTGAATTCATCAGTAATGAGCATGATTTCCTTGCCTTCCCCCTTCTACCACAACCCAAAACACTCCTAGGGGATTGGGGCTGCTCAGGAACAGTAAGCGGGAGAGATCTGCTATGAAAAGAGGAATCCGCACAAAATGCTCCTTCCTTCGATCTGTGAAAATCATCTCCAGCGTTCAATCCTGAAAGTTGAAAAATACAGTTGTTCTTGATATGTTTGTAAATTGCTAACAAGGTATCAAACATGGAGTACTATATTGTAATAAAGATTTGTGTTTATTTTGGGTGATGTATACAAATGGTATGCATAAGTACAAATGTTGATTTCTGCTGCCCGTATCTGGCCATTCTGGAATGTTGGCAGCGTCACTAACTGTCATCTTGTAAACAATTCACAGAGCTGCAAAGGAAGCGAAAAAAGCTAAGCAGGCAACTAAGAAGACAGTTCCTTCTACAACAAAGGTGAGATCTGGCAAAGAATGGAAAGATGAGCTGCATGTCTGTGTATTTTCTTCAGTGATGTTTTGAAGTAAAACAAAAAAAAACTGCAGCTATAGCTCTTCTAGTTAACATTTTCCTGTGTCCTTAATGAATAGTGAGTTATTGCCTTTTGAGAGAATTTGAGTTGTGAAGAGTGATTGGCCTAAGCTCAACTTCATATCAGTTACATCATTCTGGTTCTTACTGAACTTACGGTGCAATCCATTTGCAGGGCGGATGGAGGGGAAGCACTACAGCTGCTGGAGGGGCTTTGGGCGTTGCTGATGGGAGGGAAGACAAACTGTCTGGCCACCTGAATCGCCAAACAGGCTTATGCTGCACTTTAGTGTGGTGTAAGTCTGCAGGTCCAGAGGCTGATGTTCCCAGGCTAGAATGTTGTCTTCCCCCATCCCACCCCTGGGAATGTTTTGGCCCTGACCCTCACACCGGACACCAGTGTTGCCTCGCAGCAGCCCAGACTTCCAGGATTTGCCACCATGGAGCTGAGGGGTTGCTGGTTGCCTGTGCCTTTGTCCCCTCTTCCAGCAGGAATGCCCCTTACGCTGGCAGATTGGGCAAATGCATTAGTGTGCCCCTCCACTACTCCCTGTGAGCGTCACCCTGTACATCTGGATTTGGCTACCCATGAGACTTTGTTCTGAAAAGGCACTCAAAAGATAGGCCTGCCTTAATTCTGGCTTCTCAAAATGATTTTGGTGTACTTTCAAAGCAAGTACAGTGTAATAAGTACAGTTTTAGACAGTACATATTTCTTCTCCCCCCTCCCCCCCGGTCTTCTTTTCCGGTCAGCAGCTGAGGGAGGACAAACCATACAGTAGCACAGAATCTTTAAAACACCTAGAAAATAAATTGAAATTTTGAATTCTGCCTTGTTTTCTAGGGTTGCCAGTCCATTTTGTGGATACAGTTTTTCGTGGCTCCTTGGGAAATCCATGCTATGCTTTTAGAAACAATACACTGATTTATAATGGCCAGCTGATAATAGTATATCCTGATTCATATCTTATTTTCTATTGACAGGCACCTTCAAAGGCTGCACCAAAGCAGAAGATTGTGAAGCCGGTGAAAGTTTCTGCTCCTCGTGTTGGTGGAAAACGTTAACTTGTCATTCTGTTTTGGTTATGTCAAATAAATACTGACTTGTAATTTGTGTATGTGACTTAATTGCACACAGCTTTTTTTTACTTGTAACAATTTAAAGTCATTTAGACATGTATACGAATGAATTATTGGCAGAATGTACAATAACTTTAAAGTCTTCTGTACACATGACATTAACAGATAGGTCTGATGGGGAAACTTAGAATTGCAAGATGAACATACAAAAAATTTCCAGTGACATGACAGTTCCGTTATAGAGCTGCAAAAGATATCAAGGAAAACCTGTGTTTACATATTCTATGATGAAGTGACTCTGATATTGAATAGTAACTGAGTTCCCCGTAATATTATTTTTGCCTTGCTTGAATGATTCATGTGAATGTTGCCTGGGCTGTTTGATTTTGTGTGTGTGTAAATACTTACTGAGAATGAGTTATATAGGGAAACTGCATCATTACTTTTGGCTTGGAACTCTGAGGGACCGCATTTCCCCAAAAACCTTTATTAGGCATAAAATCGGTGTGTGTCAAGAATTCCAAATACAATAAGGAGATCATTATTGCGCAACTTTCAGTACATGGGTAAAAATATAGCAACAGCTTCAGAGATTTCAACACTAGAGTTAATTAGAAGCTTAGCCATTTTTATTTTATCAGGAGTATAAATCCTGTTGGTAATACAGTTCTCAAATCAGTTCTGATGTATTTTGAACAGTGAAGCAGAATATGAGAAAATGTATCAGTTGTATCAGGACAAAATCGACAGCAACGCTAATTTTGTGAATACTAGAGAAGCGACCTTGAAGATGTACTGACGGAAAAGAGTTACACCTTGCTCTAGTCGTGACCCATCTGCAATTGTAATTAACAAGTTGTTCCAGGTATATAGCAGGGCTAGATTTCTGAGGGATAACCCCAAAGAATAATGGAGAGCAAGAGCTTTGCGCTTTGCTCAGGAGAAATTGATATTCTTGATCGAATAATCAAGTCTTTAAGCGATGGTAAATCTCTGGAGCGGTGAGCATTTGTAGGGCCTCCCAAGAGAAGCCCAAGGAAAAGATCTTTTTTTCAATATGTAGCCACCATTTTGAAAGCTGAAGCTCTCTCATTTCTAACTGGGACAAACTGTTAGGGTCAGTGCAGAAACAAAGACGCAGCCAAAACTTAAAAGTTACAACCCATGCCCTTGTTTCTAATAATAATAAGGCTAATTCAGTGAGACTGAGTGGAAAAGTTGGATTCACTCCAGTGTCTCTTGCTGTCACAGTCTTCAGATTGTAAAAATACTTCCTTGTTTTTCCTAGGGGAAAAGTATCACCCAATACAATGCAGCATTATGTTTTAAAAACTTCAAGGCACACATGGTTTCAGATCAATCAGATATTACAGATTATATGCTACTTTTTATAGTAGGGAGTGTTCATGGAGTCTCGAGGCCAGCACTCATTAACTGGAGAACCAGGGTTGATTTCTCCACATGAAGCCTGCTGAGTGAGCTTGGGTCAGTCCAGAACTCTAAGCCATAACTCTTGAAAACCCTGCCATGTCAGCTGTGACTTGACAGTACACACACCCACATCTTATTTTAGGAGTTAGCTAATTGTAGATTTAAATCACAAACCATTTGAAATGCCTGATTTGAATCCAAAGGGGAATCTCAGCAAGTACACACTTTGAAAGCATTTTGTAATTGAATAGCATTATGACCACATTATGTAGACACAGCCGGGAACTAGTTAAAGCTAAACAAAATATATGTCTTTAAAAAGGGGGATATTTAATGTTATCAGAAAATGGATACCTTTATTACCTGGATCTTTTGGAAGGTATCCTGTCATTTTGCCAGTTTCACACCAATAGTTAATTTCTCAAGACTCGAGATGAAATGCAATTTAGCTGTTGTAGTGCCATATGACTTCCTAGGAATTCACTGAATAAACCTATTTTAGACTACCGGTAATAGAACTAATTCAACAAAATGAAACCTGGATAGGATAGGTTGAGTAATGAGATGGGATATTCAGATTTTGTTTCAGCTGTAAACTTAACAGATGGATGTTGATCAAGTGTTGTAGATAGTAATGCCCTCTGTGCCTGGAAGGAGAGTAAGGGCTATCAGCTACTAACTAAACAGTCACTTATGATGTAACTGAAAAAGCAGTGGGACTCCTCCCTAAGTACGCATACATAGGCCAGTGAAATCAGAATTATACTGCAAGCCTATGTCGTTACTGTACAGGACTATAGCATTGAGTCCTCCACCAGTGGAGGGTTTCCATTATCCAGCGGGATGGGGTGTATTGCTAATTCAAATAAAAACTCGGAGCCGATCTAAAAGTTTTGTGTAAATTGCCTCGGAAATCCTTCAACATAGAAAAGATCCAGGTAATAACCTGAACGAAGGAATAGGGGAGGGGAGTAGCATGAAGCAAATAGGAAAACAATCAATTTTCTGATTATTCTAACCTAGAATCATCCAACGCAAAGTGTCAAAGTCAGTAAATTTTACGACAGAAATGTGCTACTAAAAAGGTGGGTTATTACCGTCCTAGTTGACACTTATAGGAGATTGTGCTTGAACGTTAATGGGAAGTCCGCAAACTGAACAACTTTGCGATATATTGACGATATTTCTGTTTCGAAGACCATGTTCCCTCCATCACTGGGGAGAGGGACGCAGCAAGTTTTGCCCAATTTAAAGATGGTGGCGATAGTTACAGCCGGTTCTGCAGCAGAATTCACTGGACAACTTCTATCCTGGCAGCGCTAACCCGGTTCCAAAATGGCGCTGGAGCCCTAACCCACTTCCCTTCTCAGCTCCGCAAAGAGCTGGTCCCCATTTTCCTGGACTTCACTTCCGCTTGTGTAGCAGCCATTTTGTCTTTCCGTTGATCCCGCTGCCCGAGCTTCTTCCTCCCACCCGTCGCCGCGGACTGCGAAACTCCAGTTCCACCTCCCGGAGCCCGACTCAGTCCAGACTTGGGTTCTCCCCCCCCTCTTATTTTCCTATTTGCTTCATGCTACTCCCCCTCCCCTATTCCTTCGTTCAGGTTCTATCTAATCCCTGTGCCAGGAGAGTTCCCTAACCCACCCTGCTCAGCAAGGGCCCCCCCGCCCCGGTATCGCCCTGTGGGGGACCGCCAATGCCCCCCATCCCCGCCCTCCTGTTAGCGGCGACCCTCTTTCCTTGAAGGGCCGAGCCGCCCCCCTCTCTGGGCGCGCCATGTCGAGCGAGGAGAGCTACCTGGCCATCCTGCGCTACCTGACCAACGAGCGGGAGCCTTACGCGCCGGGCACCGAAGGCAACGCCAAGCGCAAGATCCGCAAGGCCGCCGCCTGCTACGTGGTGCGCGGCGGCACTCTCTACTACCAGCGCCGGCAGCGGGACCAGCAGCGCTTCGCCGAGCTCGAGGTGGTGTTGCAAGCCGAGCGCCGCGCCCGGCTTATTCGGGCCGCGCACCTGGAGGTCGACGGCACCCACCGCACCCGCCTGCAGACCTGGCAGCGCCTCTCCAGGCGGTACTGGTGGCGAGGTGAGGCGGCGGGCCGAGGGCAGGAGGGCTCGAGGTTGGGCCGGGGTGCCTGCTGGGTGGGAAGGGGCAGGGAGCATGCAGGACGCGCAGGACTCCCCTGGTCCAGGCGGAATGCGCCCCGGAGGAAACTTTGCTGGCCTCCTGGAATAAACTCCCTGGAAAAAGGGTTCCGCTCACAAATCGTCCTCGAATGGGAGCACTTCCAGCTCTGGAGAATCGGTTCCCTTTTATTCAGTCTTTTCATCGGAAATGGTGGCCTTTTGCCATAATATTTGCCACGCACAATTCTCGTCTGAGATGTTTTACGTTATCTCAGCAGATATTATAGCTGTCATGTTACGGAAGCCAGTGTTATTCCTAAACAGGACAGCCCAATCCCGTCTGCATTTAACCATCAGTTGGTTCTGATCTGGACTGACTAAGGGTTCATATATCTGGTGAAGACGCTGAAAGCTGATTCAGCAATAAGCAAAATGATATTTATGACTTGTAATAGACTAACAGTTAATCCAGTGGCAAGTAAAACCCCAAGTAAGTAACTATGGGAGGGAGGTAAGCATGTTTGAAACTGAAAGGTTTCTTGTGGACATTTTTCCTGGACTTGAACCCTCTTACTCAGATGTATTACATGTAAGTATTCTCAGCTGGCTGAATTATATTTATATCTGTAGAGTGGACTTTCAGCTAGCTGTGCATTTGAGCTGCATCTAATCTTTAAACTTGGGAATGCTTTCCATATCATTAAAGAGCTTCTTTTGTTGAAGTATTTGGAGCAAAAATAAGAATGGCTGTTTTCTGGCTTGTGTAATTGAATCTGCTTTGAAAGTTAAGGTACAGACCGTTGCAGTAGGGCATCTTGATTGGATTATTCTTTGAGGACATTAAGGTTACAAAGATTCTCTAGGAGCATCCAAACTGTTACCTAAAGGCCACCACTAGCCCACAGATTCTTTTCATCCATCTGTCAGAGTCAGCTAGCACACAGGTCCTTTTTGTGCCTCTACTAGCATGTTTGAAAATAAAAAAAAAAACAGTCATCTCTGAAGTGGCAAGGATTCAGCACCATGTATCCCTCAGATGCCAGACTGTGAAGAGGAGAGACTGTCCTCCTTGGACCCCACTCTTTTAGTAAACTATTGATCAGACTCCAATATTCTGTATTTGGGCAGGTTGGTTGATAGCCACCCAGGGATTTCTGGATGATGCAGATATTCTGGATCCATTTCAATGTGTCTTCAGACCTACGTGGGGGACAGAAACAGCCTTGTTTGCCCTAGTGGATGACCTGCGCCAGGAGCTAGACAAGGGAAGTGTGTCCCCGTTGGTTAGGCTGGACCTCTCAGCGACCTTTGATACCGTTGACCAAGTTTTCCTTCTGATCTGCCTGGTCAGACTAGGTCTTGGAGGCACTGTATTACAGTAGTTCCAGTCCTTTCTGGCAGGCCATTTTCAGAGGCTGCAGGATGCCTGTTCAACACCTTAGCCATTAATGTGTGGTGTCCCTTAGGGTTCCATTCTACTCCCCCCCCCCCAAAAAAAAAGGTACTTAACATCTATATGAGACTGGTGGGAGAGGTTATCTGGAGTTTTGAGGAGCAGTATGACACCCAGCTCTACCTCTGACTTTCATTGCAAGCTAGGGAGGCTGTGGAAATCCTCAACCAGTGCCTGGGATTGGTAACGATCTGAGTGAAGTTTAATTCAGACTGAATTAAACTGAAGTTTAATTAAACTGAAGTTTAATTCAGACAAGTCAGATGTGTTACTGGTTGTTTTTAAGACAAACTAGGGAATGGAATGGTTACCAGACTTGGATGGGGTTGCATACCACTTGAAGACACAGGTCTGTGGTTTGGGAGTGCTTCTAAATAGGGTCTTGGCGATAGCCAGAAATGCATTTTCCTGTCTACAGTTTATACGCCAAGTACGTCCCTACCTTGAACTGTTGAATCTAACTACTATAACAAATGCCTTAGTCATGTCCCATTTGGATTATTTTAATGTACTCTACGTAGGACTATCTCTGAAGAGTATTCAGCTCATATAAAATGCAACAGCTAGACTGCTGACAGGAGCCAGGTATAGGGACCATGTGTCCCCTTTACTACAACTATTGCACTGGCTACCAGTAATCTTTTGAGCCCAATTTAAAGTGCTGATTATTGCCTATAAAACCTCCACAGCTTTGAGGCAGGTTACCTGAAGGACCGCCTATTTCCATACAAATCTGCCTGGTTACTAAGATCATCCAGAGAAGGCTATCTCTCCATCCCACCTGTACATCTGGTGGGGACCTGGGAGAGAGCCTTCTTGGTGGTGGTACCCAGACTTTGGAATTCTCTTCCTACAGAATTCTGGTGTCCTCCTTCCTTGCTCTCCTGTTGTCAGGTGAAGGCTTATTTATTTAGTTTTTAACATCTAAATTACCGGTATCTAGCTGTTAACATCCAGCAGCTTTTAACATCTAGATTTTAGCAAGAAGCATTTTAGGTTTTGTAGGGTTTTTTAGTGACTTTTAAATGGTATAATATGATTTTAATGTGTTTTATTGTATTTCATTTGGTTTTATTGTTCTTGATTTTATTCCATTTTATTTCACTTCCTAAACCACCTTGAATATGGTTATACAAAGGTAGGATATAAATACTTTTAATGAATAAATAAATGTAGATATTGTAGAGCAGCTGAGCATGTGTGTCAAAGAAATAGACAGTGCTCTGGTGAAATCTATTAAATTGTTATTATGGGGTGGGGAGAGTGAGGTGTTTCTATATTACCTTACCTTCTCTGGGTGTTGGTTTTTAGAAGTCTGTAATAAGGGTCAAGGGAAAAGATGGCCAGCCCATAGTCAATAGGTTCAAAATAGCATTGGCAAAGCCTTTTTTATTTCACATGGAATAAGTTATTGTTTTCTAGACACAGTCGCAGCTGATGATTTGGCGGAGGTTGTAAAAGCAGGTATCAGTTACAAATATGTTCAAGGCGTACAGGCCAAGATTTGTCCTTGTTCAAACAGTAAAATGGACAAGCTCCAGCAAGTAGACAGTTTTCTGCTCAAATGAGAATGGGATTTAGAAAGTGGCCTAATCAAAGTGTTATCAAAGAGCTTTCTGTTCTGCTGATTCAACAAGAGACTAGCAGAACCCCCAAAAGGGAAATTCTGTGTTTTATAGAAATTCTGCAAGTTTCTTAACGCTTTGTGCATGATTGCCATGATATGACACATCTGCTAACATAGAGGGACAATTACAATTTCCGGGGTGCAGGATTGAATGCATGGATTTCTCATGCTGGCTAAGCTATGTAGAGATGTCTGTAGGAAAGTCTTGGCACTCGTTTTTTTGTTCCATTTTCTAATGGAAAGCTGAGTCATTATCTACTCTGTTTCACAAAAAGTAGCTGGCTATTATTTTCTGTTCATCGCATCTTTATATTTTAGTCTTTGTTTATACCACAAAAGATATGTATTTGAGCTTGGATCCAACCATCCTTTCTGCAAGTAAAAATAGGTATGCTCTGTCTCAAGGAAAGATGACAGTGCGGCGGCCTGTGGCAGAAGTTACAGCTGCATGTTTCTACTGCTGAAAATAGTTCAGATTCTCTTTTGCATTAGAGAATCTTATTTAAGTGCTGCCTCTACCAAAACCATTATTGTCTGCACTGTTAAACATAGACCTGGGGGTGGGGGGTGGGGGTGGGAGAGCATTTATATTGCTCTGGACAGCTATTAGTAAGACTTGCCTTTTTGTAAAGTTGTACTTGCCAGCCTTAGTTGGAATAAAAAATTGACTGCAAATCTATTATTACCAGGGGCGTATCTTGGGGTGGGTGGGGGTTATGCGACCCAGGCACCATTCGCCTCAGTCAGGTGGGAGGCGCATTTGCCCAACCTGCATTCTTCCCCCAGGCCAGGAGAAGGAAGTGGGGGCTGGTGGTGAATGAGAGTGCATGTGCAGGCAGGCTGGTGGCGAGGAAGAAAGACAGGTGGGGTGATCCACAGCCCTCAGGCGCCTCTCTCCCTCCCTCTCCCCCCCACCCCCATGTAGGCCAGGAAGAAGAGGAAGAAGAGTTTGGATTTATATCCTACCTTTCTCTCCTGTGAGGAGACACAAAGTGGCTTACAAGCTCCTTTCCCTTTCTCTCCCCACAACAGACACCTTGGGTGCTGTGTGGTTTCCGGGCTGTATGGCCGTGTTCTAGCAGCATTCTCTCCTGACGTTTCGCCTGCATCTGTGGCTGGCATCTTCAGAGCATCAGGATGATCCTCTGAAGATGCCAGCCACAGATGCAGGCGAAACGCCAGGAGAGAATGTTGCCAGAACACGGCCATACAGCCCGAAACCACACAGCACCCAAGTGATTCCGGGCCGGAAAGCCTTCGACAATACAACAGACACCTTGTGAGGCAGGTGGAACTGAGAGATTTCCGAAGAACTGTGATTAGCCCAAGGTCACCCAGCAGGAATGTAGGAGGTCGGAAACACATCTGATTCACCAGATAAGCCTCCGCTACTCAGGTGGAGGAGTGGGGAATCAAACCCAGTTCTCCAGGATTAGAAGCTAAGGAAGAGGGAAGCAGGGGCCACTGAGCGAAAGTGTGGCCACTCGTGCTGGCAGGCCAGCAACATCAAACAAGCACTACCCAGGGACTTACTGAGATCTTGTCTGTGGGAGGAAGTTGACTGTAAAGTTGCCAACCTTGGGGAAGGGGTGCTTCCAGATCTCCTAGAATTACAATTCTATTTCTATACTGCAGATATGAGTTCCCCTGGAAAAATGGCTGTGGTAATACATCCTTTCTGAGCTTGATCCACTCTTCCAAACTCCACACTTTATAGATTCCACTTCCAAATCTCCAAGAATTTCCCATGCTGGAGTTGGCACTATTGGTGGCCTGCTATGACCTATTCATTCAGCACTTTGCAAATAAAGTCTCTTGCACCTGTACCAATTTGAAGTCATTCTCCTAGTTACTTGAATATTGCCGGGCAGGGGTGGGGGATGTCTGACTGGGTCCTGAGACAGTGATGGCCTCTTTGAGAGAGTGGATAGTTGCTCTTACCTTCCAGCAGGTGGTGGTGCACACACCTTTAAAGAGGGGCTTATGCAGTTACCTTCTCATTCATTAATTTATTATAAATTATCAACTGTTTTGCTAAAAGGCTTCAGTTCTTGTTTTACACTTTATAGTTTACTGGAATGTGCTTTTAATTTTAAAAAAATATTGTAATTTTTAATATGTTTTTAAAGTGAGTTGTTAAGGAGTGGGGGTCCTTTCATTAATGGTTTCAGTACTGATTAGGACATTGCTTAGGTGGATATTACTATGATGCATTTAATTTCTAAGGTACAAAGAAGGTGCAGCTAATATTATAGTAGTTACGTAAATGATAGGTGTCAGATGTTTCATGGGGTGCACAGTGGTGGATTCAGCCTGTTTGCACCAGTTTGGTAGAACCGGTAGCTAATTTTTTGTCAAGCTCGGAGAACTGGTTGTAATCCCTCCACTGAGTCCTTTTCAGAACTGGTTGTTAAATTATTTGCATCCCACCACTGCGGTGTGCAATTTAAGATCTTTCCCTGGGCTCCATTTTCTGTAGATACTTCTGATTATTGCAAAGATTTTAAAGGCACTATGCAGTACAATTCCTTGCTTTTAAAAGGCACTTGTCATGAAGGAAAATAGTGTTATCTCTAGTTAAGTTTTTCTGTAGAATACTAATCATCTACATGAAAGACAAATTAGGTTGCCTGATTTATTGCTGAAGATACCTGAAAGACGATGAACAAAGCTTCATCCTTTCCTGTGTAAGTGAAGTCAAAAATTCAAAAGATTTTTATGCATTTCCTTAGGTATTCTAAAGCAAGTCAAAGATTACATTAAAGAATGTAGCAAGTGCCAAGAAAAAATTAGATCGCTCCAGATCCTTGTCAGATCCTTCTGAAATGTTGGAAGAGCTTGGATTAGACACAGCATTGCCTGAAGACAGCAATGAAACAGATGATGAATTAAGTAATTCTGCTCCTCGGCTCCCAGTTGCCTCACCAAAGCCTGTGAAAAGAAGCCAATAGCCAAACATGAGCTTGTATTTTGTAAGTTGCATTTAGGATATCTTGTACAGGGGTTAGTTTGGATTTTTATTTTATTCCCTTTAAAGAAACAAATTTAAAATAAGTCAAAATAAATTCATTCTGTGGCACAAAACACAAAGCTTTATTTTCATCCTTCTCTGAGTAGCTAACAAAATTTTAAATCTGGTGCATGGAGTAAGTGAAATTTCCACAAACATAAGAAATGGGGTAGTTTCCACTGACTCCTATCTTTCTGCTGCTGACTCCCCAGTTTGCCTCCCATTCTGCCGCTGACTGTCCCATGTCCCCTGGAGCAGCATTTCAGGAAGATCCATGGCACATGCTGGGGCAGCAGGAATTCTGTTTGTATCTTGCATGACTCAAAATTTAGGCTAAATCTAATCTGTGGCCCATGCTGAATGCAAATGTAGTCCTGGGAAGGAAACTTATTTCCTAGCTATTTATTGCAAAACATTTTAAACAGTTTGTTGAAAGTTAACGTGCTGCTTGTTGCATTTTGTTTTTAAATGCCAGGTGGATAGCAAAGGCCTGGTGAAACAGACTTCTTCAAAGCATTCTCAGTCGGTCTTGAACCAGCTGAACCAACAGCTGCTTTCCAGTCAATTTTGTGACGCTACTTTGCTCATTGAAGGAGAAGTGTACAAACTGCTTTTGGCAGCTAATAGCTTAGTACTTCAGGGAACTCTTCGAAAAAAGGAGCTGTTTCCAGTCACGAGCTGTCGTGGATCTTTCAGGTAAAATCTTCTGGCAAAACCATAAGGAAAATCAGTTCATTGAATAAGTATGTTCAAAGAGTGTTTGATCAAATATAAGTGGTGGACAACTTCTTGCTGTATTTTTTTTTTAAAGCTTGTGAATTATTTTTTCCTAGCAGAGCTGAGATTGTTGGTCAGTTTGGCTTGTTTGTTTTTTTTGTCCTTGTCCTCCAGTTACATCACCAAGCTTAAAGTAGGAATGTGCTTTATTTGAACAAATTTTCTACTAGCCTGTATCCTGCCTCTCCACTCAGCCAGGTTTGAATCCTCCCTCCAGCCTTCCTCCAGTTTAACTTCCTTTAGTGGAAGAGCTACTGACGCTTGATGAGGCCTTCATAGACAGCAGGAAGCCTTCAAACTTTGCTGAGTGCAGGTTGTTGCCCTTAATAATATGTAATTAAACTGTATTGATTTAGATTACTGACTTGTCACATGCTTCATCTGAATTTATGGAAATCTCCTGGAGTTACAGTAGAAGGAATATATAAGAAACTCTGTTTGCAGCTCTGGACCAGGCTCACCGTCTGAGGGAAAAGTGTTTCTCAATCATGCGAGTTGTAATGTTGAGAGCCTGTTACCAAATCATGCAATTGGCAGCTGCCACAGCTATAGTTCCTGTGTCTTTTGCTTACATTGAACAAGTGGTAATTGCACAAGCTGACCCAATGAGAATGGAAATATAGTGTCTTTTTCAGCTGTTGTACAACCAACTCTAGATAATTATCGAAACACTGACTCACGTTTTCCAAAATAAAGTTGCACGTAATACAAAGATGGTTTCATACGATGTACTGCAGTAGAGTTTCCTACATTTTATATATTTAGACTTGGGGAATTATGTTTTGCTTTAGAGCAAAGATTGGTTCCCACGCATGCCTCCATGAGGCTACAAACATGTAAAAAACCGCTGTTTCTGCTTGTAAGTGCTTCCAAAAGAAGAGAGAGGTCTCAATTTTACTAGAAGTGAAAACTGGCTATTATAGCTTCAGAAGGCTTCAAGTGCAATGTGATTTCCACAGTGTGTGCACAGTTGCTGCCACCACCTGCACACAGACCCTGGTTTCTGGAATCCTTCAGCTGTAGCTTCTAAGCCCTCTTCATTTTTCTTGTTTGTTTGAAGCAAGATACTCTTGTCTTGTGCCTATAGTTTGAAATTGTTGCTGCAGGCAGTAATTTTCTAGTAAAAACTCTCATTCGTTTTAAATTAAACTGGGGGATCATCTCTGCCAACTCTTCTGACATCTTATTTCTTATTTGGTGCAGGGTTTTGCAAGGCCAGCTTTCTCCCTTTATTGGAATTTGCTTATACCTCAGAATTGACTTTTGATTTTTGTAACATGGCAGAAGTGGCAGTGCTGGCTCGACATCTCTTCATGACGGAAGTCCTAGAAATCTGTGAAAATGTGCACAAACAAATGGAAGACAAACAAATCACGGTGTATCAGAAAGGGGATGTTCAGGTAGTTGAAGTAGCTCAGAATCTTTTAGAGCAGACTGAAAATGGGGCAAACCCTGCAGACAGCACTGAGCAGCCTTCACCCACAGACAATGAAGTCACAACTGTGAATGGAGCATATTCAAGCACTGAAGTGGACGAGGTGACTGCGCCAGAGGCTGTCCTGCAAACTATACCAGAACCCCCTGTGGACAATTCTCCAAAGTCTGTGGTGCATTCTACTGATATAGAAACAACTGAAAGTAATGTAAAAACACCAACGGAGGAAGGCATCACTGATCAGAGTGTATCTGTGGAGCAGTCTGAGGCTCCAGCAACAGAACAAGAAGTTGTCAGCATGCCAGCAGAAAGTGAGGCTGATAAAAATGTGAGCAGCGAACAAAACGTAAGCAGTGAATTAACTGCAGATGCTGCTGCTGAAGATTCCCAGGAAGGACTTAAGCGAAAACGCGGTAGGCCATGTAAAACACAAAGTGCTCCACTGCCTCAGTCACAGACCTCCGTTTCCAGTCAAGATGACACTTACAAAAGCAAGCTTCGCCAACGGTCTGTCAGCGAAGGTGGCTATATCAAGTTGCACAAGGGCATTGAGAAAAAACTGCAGAACAGAAAGTCGGCCAACAAATCAGCCATTCAACAGGTATAAGAAATACTGCTAGTAGGTTATCTTCTCTTTGGTTTCTCATGATGTCTTATGTCATGCAAACAGCTTTTTTTGATACTGTCTTTGTGTCACTGATTTTATCATTGGGTGTTCATTTGAACTAGCAGCTAACACCTTATTTTCTAACTAGGTTGCCATGAAGTTAGTGCAAAGAGGCAAAAAGATGAAGCAGCCCAAGAGAGACCCTGTGGAGCACAATGAGCCAGAAGCACAGCACAAATGTAGTGAATGTGGAATGGTTTTTCAGAGACGTTATGCCCTTATAATGCACACACTGAAACATGAAAGGACGAAAAATTACAAATGCCCAGTGAGTTGATCTTGAAGTACATCCTGAGTTGATGCATCTTCTGTAATCTTGCTAATCTGTGGGTTGAGGTCCTGCCAGTAGTTCCGGGGGTGGAGGTGATCAAAACTGATTTATTTCCCCACTGCAGCTGTGTCCCATGTGGCACTCTTTCCGTGTGGGTCCCACAGCCTGTGGCAGAGCCTTTTTGGAGATAAAAATATATTTTTCCCTCAAGCAGAGAAGCTGGTTGTATCCAACCCTGCATAATTGCTGTTTTAAGTATTGGGTTAATCTGGTTGTTTGTAGTCTAGCAATATTACTTGAAGTACTCTTTGGTTAGGTGCATTGGCTTTCTTTTCAGGAAACTTTCTGATTCTCTGCTTATTCTGATGATCTGATTGGTGTCTATTTCAGTCTTTTCCCAGATTAGCTTCTTAGAAGAAAATAACAATTCCAAAGTAAACATTAAGACTTTGTTACAGTCCTTCATTTTGATGATCGCATAGGTCACGCAGTCTTGAAGTATCACGTGGAAAATATAGCTTTTGTGTACTATATGTGGATTAATACGCATTAGTCTGAGTTTGAATAGTCTTTAAGAATTTCAGATTTCACTGGTCTATCAGAATCTCACCTTTGCATACATAGTGTTTGCAGACCTGGAAATAACTCAAAAAGGTGGTATCTATGTTTTTCTGTGACTTTGTGCTGAGATCATAATTATACCATCTGTGAGAAACTATTAATGCATTACTATTCTCAGGATGATCCTCTGAAGATGCCAGCCACAGATGCAGGCGAAACGTCAGGAGAGAATGCTGCTAGAACACGGCCATACAGCCCGGAAACCACACAGCACCCAAGTGATTCCGGCCGTGAAAGCCTTCGACAATACAACAGACACCTTGTGAGGCAGGTGGAACTGAGAGAGTTCTGAAGAACTGTGATTAGCCCAAGGTCACCCAGCAGGAATGTAGGAGTGCGGAAACACATCTGGTTCACCAGATAAGCCTCTGCCACTCAGGTGGAGGAGTAGGGAATCAAACCCAGTTCTCCAGATTAGAAGCTAAGGAAGAGGAAGCAGGGGCCACTGAGCGAGTGTGTGCGCACTGTGCTGGCAGGCCAGCAACATCAAACAAGCACTACCCAGGGACTTACTGAGATCTTGTCTGTGGGAGGAAGTTGACTGTAAAGTTGCCAACCTTGGGGGAAGGGGGTGCTTCCAGATCTCCTAGAATTACAATTTATTTCTATACTGCAGATATGAGTTCCCCTGGAGAAAATGGCTGTGGTAATACATCCTTTCTGAGCTTGATCCACTCTTCCAAACTCCACACTTTATAGATTCCACTTCCAAATCTCCAAGAATTTCCCATGCTGGAGTTGGCACTATTGGTGGCCTGCTATGACCTATTCATTCAGCACTTTGCAAATAAAGTCTCTTGCACCTGTACCAATTTGAAGTCATTCTCCTAGTTACTTGAATATTGCCGGGGGCAGGGGTGGGGGGATGTCTGACTGGGTCCTGGAGACAGTGATGGCCTCTTTGAGAGAGTGGATAGTTGCTCTTACCTTCCAGCAGGTGGTGGTGCACACACCTTTAAAGAGTGGGGCGATGCAGTTACCTTCTCATTCATTAATTTATTATAAATTATCAACTGTTTTTGCTAAAAGGCTTCAGTTCTTGTTTTACACTTTATAGTTTACTGGAATGTGCTTTTTAATTTTAAAAATATTGTAATTTTTAATATGTTTTTAAAGTGAGTTGTTAAGGAGTGGGGTCCTTTCATTAATGGTTTCAGTACTGATTAGGACATTGCTTAGGTGGATATTACTATGATGCATTTAATTTCTAAGGTACAAAGAAGGTGCAGCTAATATTATAGTAGTTACGTAAATGATAGGTGTCAGATGTTTGCGGGGGGTGCACAGTGGTGGGATTCAGCCTGTTTGCACCAGTTTGGTAGAACCGGTAGCTAATTTTTTGTCAAGCTCGGAGAACTGGTTGTAATCCCTCCACTGAGTCCTTTCAGAACTGGTTGTTAAATTATTTGCATCCCACCACTGCGTGTGTGCAATTTAAGATCTTTCCCTGGGCTCCATTTTCTGTAGATACGCCCCTGATTATTGCAAAGATTTTAAAGGCACTATGCAGTACACTCCTTTGCTTTAAAAGGCACTTGTCATGAAGGAAAATAGTGTTATCTCTCGCAAGTTAAGTTTTTTCTGTAGAATACTAATCATCTACATGAAAGACAAATTAGGTTGCCTGATTTATTGCTGAAGATACCTGAAAGACGATGAACAAAGCCATCCTTTCCTGTGTAAGTGAAGTCAAAAATTCAAAAGATTTTTTATGCATTTCCTTAGGTATTCTAAAGCAAGTCAAAGATTACATTAAAGAATGTAGCAAGTGCCAAGAAAAATTAGATCGTTCCAGATCCTTGTCAGATCCTTCTGAAATGTTGGAAGAGCTTGGATTAGACACAGCATTGCCTGAAGACAGCAATGAAACAGATGATGAATTAAGTAATTCTGCCTCGCTCCCAGTTGCCTCACCAAAGCCTGTGAAAAAGAAGCCAATAGCCAAACATGAGCTTGTATTTGTAAGTTGCATTTAGGATATCTTGTACAGGGGGTTAGTTTGGATTTTTATTTTTTTATTCCCTTAAAGAAACAAATTTAAAATAAGTCAAAATAAATTCATTCTGTGGCACAAACACAAAGCTTTATTTTCATCCTTCTCTGAGTAGCTAACAAAATTTTAAATCTGGTGGGCGGAGTAAGTGAAATTTCCACAAACATAAGAAATGGGGTAGTTTCCACTGACTCCTATCTTTCTGCTGCTGACTCCCCCAGTTTGCCTCCCATTCTGCCGCTGACTGTCCCATGTCCCCCTGGAGCAGCATTTCAGGAAGATCCATGGCTGCGCTGGGGCAGCAGGAATTCTGTTTGTATCTTGCATGACTCGAAAATTTAGGCTAAATCTAATCTGTGGCCCATGCTGAATGCAAAATGTAGTCCTGGGAAGGAAACTTATTTCCTAGCTATTTATTGCAAACATTTTAAACAGTTTGTTGAAAGTTAACGTGCTGCTTGTTGCATTTTGTTTTAAATGCCAGGTGGATAGCAAAGGCCTGGTGAAACAGACTTCTTCAAAGCATTCTCAGTCGGTCTTGAACCAGCTGAACCAACAGCGGCTTTCCAGTCAATTTTGTGACGTCACTTTGCTCATTGAAGGAGAAGTGTACAAAGCGCACAAATCCGTTTTGGCAGCTAATAGCGAGTACTTCAGGGAACTCTTCGTCGAAAAAGGAGCTGTTTCCAGTCACGAAGCTGTCGTGGATCTTTCAGGTAAAATCTTCTGGCAAAAACCATAAGGAAAATCAGTTCATTGAATAAGTATGTTCAAAGAGTGTTTGATCAAATATAAGTGGTGGACAACTTCTTGCTGTATTTTTTTTTAAAGCTTGTGAATTATTTTTTTCCTAGCAGAGCTGAGATTGTTGGCCGTTTGGCTTGTTTTTGTCCTTGTCCTCTCCAGTTACATCGACCAAGTTTAAAGTAGGAATGTGCTTTATTTGAACAAATTTTCTCTACTAGCCTGTATCCTGCCTCTCCACTCAGCCAGGTTTGAATCCTCCCTCCAGCCTTCCTCCAGTTTAACTTCCTTTAGTGGAAGAGCTACTGACGCTTGATGAGGCCTTCATAGACAGCAGGAAGCCTTCAGACTTTGCTGAGTGCAGGTTGTTGCCCTTAATAATATGTAATTAAACTGTATTGATTTAGATTACTGACTTGTCACATGCTTCATCTGAATTTATGGAAATCTCCTGGAGTTACAGTAGAAGGAATATAAACTCTGCCTAGCTCTGGACCAGGCTCTCCGCCGGTCTGAGGGAAAAAGTGTTTCTCAATCATGCGAGTTGTAATGTTGAGAGCCTGTTACCAAATCATGCAATTGGCAGCTGCCACAGCTATAGTTCCTGTGTCTTTTGCTTACATTGAACAAGTGGTAATTGCACAAGCTGACCCAATGAGAATGGAAATATAGTGTCTTTTTCAGCTGTTGTACAACCAACTCTAGATAATTATCGAAACACTGACTCACGTTTTCCAAAATAAAGTTGCACGTAATACAAAGATGGTTTCATACGATGTACTGCAGTAGAGTTTCCTACATTTTATATATTTAGACTTGGGGAATTATGTTTTGCTTTAGAGCAAAGATTGGTTCCCACGCATGCCTCCATGAGGCTACAAACATGTAAAAAACCGCTGTTTCTGCTTGTAAGTGCTTCCAAAAGAAGAGAGAGGTCTCAATTTTACTAGAAGTGAAAACTGGCTATTATAGCTTCAGAAGGCTGGTACGGTGCAATGAAGGATTTCCACAGTGTGTGCACAGTTGCTGCCACCACTGCACACAGACCCTGGTTTCTGGAATCCTTCAGCTGTAGCTTCTAAGCCCTCTTCATTTTTCTTGTTTGTTTGAAGCAAGATACTCTTGTCTTGTGCCTATAGTTTGAAATTGTTGCTGCAGGCAGTAATTTTCTAGTAAAAACTCTCATTCATTTTAAATTAAACTGGGGGATCATCTCTGCCAACTCTTCTGACATCTTATTTCTTATTTGGTGCAGGGTTTTGCAAGGCCAGCTTTCTCCCTTTATTGGAATTTGCTTATACCTCAAGGAGTGACTTTTTTTGATTTTTTGTAACATGGCAGAGAAGTGGCAGTGCTGGCTCGACATCTCTTCATGTGAAGTCCTAGAAATCTGTGAAAATATTGCACAAACAAATGGAAGACAAACAAATCACGATTGTATCAGAAAGGGGATGTTCAGGTAGTTGAAGTAGCTCAGAATCTTTTAGAGCAGACTGAAAATGGGGCAAACCCTGCAGACAGCACTGAGCAGCCTTCACCCACAGACAATGAAGTCACAACTGTGAATGGAGCATATTCAAGCACTGAAATTGGACGAGGTGACACAAGCAGAGGCTGTCCTGCAAACTATACCAGAACCCCCTGTGGACAATTCTCCAAAGTCTGTGGTGCATTCTACTGATATAGAAACAACTGAAAGTAATGTAAAAACACCAACGGAGGAAGGCATCACAGATCAGAGTGTATCTGTGGAGCAGTCTGAGGCTCCAGCAACAGAACAAGAAGTTGTCAGCATGCCAGCAGAAAGTGAGGCTGATAAAAATGTGAGCAGCGAACAAAACGTAAGCAGTGAATTAACTGCAGATGCTGCTGCTGAAGATTCCCAGGAAGGACTTAAGCGAAAACGCGGTAGGCCATGTAAAACACAAAGTGCTCCACTGCCTCAGTCACAGACCTCCGTTTCCAGTCAAGATGACACTTACAAAAGCAAGCTTCGCCAACGGTCTGTCAGCGAAGGTGGCTATATCAAGTTGCACAAGGGCATTGAGAAAAAACTGCAGAACAGAAAGTCGGCCAACAAATCAGCCATTCAACAGGTATAAGAAATACTGCTAGTAGGTTATCTTCTCTTTGGTTTCTCATGATGTCTTATGTCATGCAAACAGCTTTTTTTGATACTGTCTTTGTGTCACTGATTTTATCATTGGGTGTTCATTTGAACTAGCAGCTAACACCTTATTTTCTAACTAGGTTGCCATGAAGTTAGTGCAAAGAGGCAAAAAGATGAAGCAGCCCAAGAGAGACCCTGTAGGAGCCTAGTGAGGCAGAAGCACAGCACAAATGTAGTGAATGTGGAATGGTTTTTCAGAGGCGTTATGCCCCTTATAATGCACACACTGAAACATGAAAGGACGAAAAATTACAAATGCGAGTGAGTTGATGCTTGAAGTACATCCTGAGTTGATGCATCTTCTGTAATCTTGCTAATCTGTGGGTTGAGGTCCTGCCAGTAGTTCGAGAGGGGTGGAGGTGGTCAAAACTGATTTATTTCCCCACGGCAGCGGTGTCCCATGTGGCACTCTTTCATTAATGGGTCCCACAGCTAATGGCAGAGCCTTTTTGGAGATAAGTATATATTTTTTTTCCCTCAAACAGAGAAGCTGGTTGTATCCAACCCTACATAATTGCTGTTTTAAGTATTGGGTTAATCTGGTTGTTTGTAGTCTAGCAATATTACTTGAAGTACTCTTTGGTTAGGTGCATTGGCTTTCTTTTCAGGAAACTTTCTGATTCTCTGCTTATTCTGATGATCTGATTGGTGTCTATTTCAGTCTTTTCCCAGATTAGCTTCTTAGAAGAAAATAACAATTCCAAAGTAAACATTAAGACTTTGTTACAGTCCTTCATTTTGATGATTGCATAGGTCACGCAGTCTTGAAGTATCACGTGGAAAATATAGCTTTTGTGTACTATATGTGGATTAATACGCATTAGTCTGAGTTTGAATAGTCTTTAAGAATTTCAGATTTCACTGGTCTATCAGAATCTCACCTTTGCATACATAGTGTTTGCAGACCTGGAAATAACTCAAAAAGGTGGTATCTATGTTTTTCTGTGACTTTGTGCTGAGATCATAATTATACCATCTGTGAGAAACTAATGCACATTTTTGTTGTCCTAGCTGTGCAAAAAAGAGTTCCAGTATGGTGCCTCATTACGAGCTCACCTTGTTCGTCATACCCGAAAAAACGAAGTGACTGTTGCGACTGCTAGTATTGAAGAGAGTGGCACAGCTGCAAAGGGCAGAACTAAACGGGAGTTTATATGTGACATATGTGGAAGAAGTTTGCCTAAATTCTATTCTCTGAGAATTCATATGCTGAAACATACAGGTGTAAAACCACATGCATGTAAGGTAAAAATAAAACTGTTTCTTAATGTCCTCACTTTCTTGATGCAACTTTTGCCTATTCTAGCCATTTTACTAAAACTCAATTACTAACAAAGGATGAAACTTCAAATCTTGTATATAAATTCTTAAATAATCAGGAAAAGGATCGCTTTAGGAATAAAGGCAGAGGTGCTGGGGATCTTTGTTGAAATTAGTTAATGGATTATATTCATAGAAGGAGCAATGATACTGTTTGTTACATTTTTCTCCCAGTGCTTTCTGACTCTGTGGAAAGTTGATCTCTAGAATTGTGAGTTCTATGGGAACAAACAGCCGCATGGTTTTGCGGGGGGTGGAGGCTGCAGTGCAGAGGCTAGAAAGCACCAAATCTCCCTTTTACCAGAAGTGCCAGGCGGGGGACTGTTAAGTTCTCCCACTTTCCCCTCTCACTGCAATAGCTGACTTCTTAGTCCATTCAGATCTTGTGATCCAAGGAATCAACACTTCTGGGATTGGAAAAGACTGCTGAGGAGGAGGGATATGGCAGAAGTCTGCATCTGCTAGCAACCTCTATTGACTGCTCTATGGAACCATCCCAGTACCTGTTTTTGGTACTTCACAAGAAGGACTAAAATTCCTGTTATCCTTTTACTGACCTGGACTGAAATTTAAGATCTTTGAAAGTACAGTCACTGATTCCTCTGGTGCCTTAACTATTATTTCGACATGAGGGCTGGTAACTTGTTCATACATTGTGTTCCAATCTATAGACTTGCACCACTAACGGTAACAATTTTCTCCAGCGAAGGAAACTCATCGGTCAGTGAGAGGTTTTTGTGTGGGAAGAAGGTGCCACAGTTAGTGGAATGGATCCATAGGATCTAACTCTGAGTTAGTGAGTCTTTTGGTGTTCATTATGTATTTGCAGGTATACTGTTAGTGTTGTGGGATAGTTGATGGAGCTGTGCTCTTTGCAGCTGAAAGTTTGAAATAAAAATTGATGCATTTTCAAGAGGATTCTAAAAGTACTGGTTAACATCTCAGTTTGATTTATAATTTAAACATTGGCAATATTTTCATGCACCTAAAACAGACCTCTTAAGTATTCTTAAGCTTGCGCTTCCTTCTGAGTTTCTGTTCTTCAGTGGAATTTTGTCATCTTCAGCCAATACAGATTTTGTCCTTTTCTGGAACAATCTAGTTCCTATTGCAACAAAAGGTATTAGGGAAATAGGCTATATTAGGTCCAAGTACATTCCATTAAGTTCGTTTATCATTACATGTTTTTGTCTGTTTGGGAAGGCATTGACATTCCTGCTGACAATTTTGTGTCTTATAGATGTGTGGTAAATCATTTACCTACAAGCATGGTTTAAAGATGCATCTTGCACTTCATGAGGCACAGAAACAGTTTAAATGTGAATTGTGTGAGAAGTCATTTGTCACAAAACGAAGCCTTCAGGAGCATGTGAGCATTCACACAGGTAAAACTGAATATGTTTTTCCAGAAACCCTCAGACAAGGATCTGGCTTGTGATTTCAAACGGAGATGTGAAATTAGATTTTTCATAAACTTTCGGCCAGAAAGCCGAGTGAGCTGAAGACTAGAACTCTCTTCTGGTAGATTACCTGAGACAGTGGGTACTTATTCACCCTATTGTTGGAATCTACTGCATTCTGTCTGTCCTGTATTGGATTCCAGTCAGCTTTTTATTCTCTCACTGGTGGTTTGGTAGCCTTTCAGTTAGGATTGCTGAGGAGCCATCACTCATCCCTAACAGACACGTGTTGCCTCGATCATAAACCTGTTACCAGAGCTCAAGTCAGTTCCACTGGGGCCTATTTTGACAATATGCAGTGGTCCAGCTAACAGATGAATGAGGGAAAGATTTCTATACCGTCCTATCCCCGGAACCCCTTGGAAATAGGGCGGTATTGAAATTAGATGGATGGATGGATGGATGGTTCGCCCCCTCCCCCCCACAGCTCCCCTCCCCCCATTTACCAGACTGCTGACCCCCAAAATTTGATGTTGGGATGGGGGGAGGCCAGGGAAGTCAGTAGCTTCTTTCAGAAAGAGGCTTTGGAAAGCCTCTTCACTCCTCCACTCCATGGCTCGTTCTGTCCTGGGAGACTCTCCCAAGAGAGGGGAACCCATGGGGTTTTCAGAGCCATGACCAACCTAGCCCCTTTGCAGCCCAGGCTGGCTGAATCTTTGAAAACTCCATGGCTGTTTCTCTCCTGGGAGACCCTCCCAGGAGAGGGGGACCCAGGGGGCTTTCTATTTAAAAAAATCTCCAAATAATACCATCATTTGGAATGTCTGTATGACATGACATCAGCCAATCCGATAGCAACAGTACTTGCCTGCAGGCAACAACCTTTTAAAATTTAGCATTGACCACCTACTCTTGATTCTACATGCCTGAACATACGCTGAGCATAGTTTGATCAGTTTAATGTTTATGCAGTTCTACAGTATCAATTGCAGTGAGGTTTTGTGTTTCACAGTATAATGTTCATTAATTGCATTTCAACTCTTGTTTTATTAGGAGAATCAAAATACTTTTGTTCACACTGTGGAAAATCTTTCCATAGAGCTTCAGGACTTAGTAAGCATATAAAGAAGCACCAGCCAAAACCTGAAATTCGTGGATATCAATGTACTCAGTAAGTTTTAATAGAAATTTGAGCCAGTAGAAGTAAGGTTTTATTTTGCTAATATCGTTGGATATTGAGAGAGATGTGTCTGTTGCTTTCAGTGAAGATGACCCAAATTGGATAAGGGAACAATGATTGAAGTTATTTCTATTTCTGAAAGAGTGCCAGCTTTCTCCGAGAAAATCAGTAGCTTCAAACAGTCTTATTTTTTTTAATTACATGAAAATGCTTTACTTCTTATTGCTATAAATTAAATAAAGAAATCCCTGCAAGTTTTAATTTTTGTTTCAGTTCATCCAATTTCTTCTCTCACTTTTTAAATAAAGGAGAGCATACCATTTCAAAAACGTTAGTTCTGTGAGTCTCATTAAATTAATTACAATATTTTAATCAATCCACTGCTTCATATGAACCCTAACAAGGAATCCATAGTTAGCCAGTTCCAAGTTATCTCTGGCTTGTGCATAGAAAGTTCAGATCATATACAAGAGAAAGTGTGAGGACTTGCACCAGTGAGCAAATTTGAAAATCTACTGGCTCTTTGTGTGGGAAGTAAAGTTCAGGCCAATTAATTATGCAGGCCTTTCAAAAGTGGCATCTCATTTTTTTATGGCTTGTAGAATTCCACCTGTGATAGTGTAACAGTTTATCATGTGCTTTGATGAATGGATGCTATTTTCAGTGGGAAAAAATCAAGTTGAATATCTGTCTGTTAGAAGTGTGATAATAAAACATGTTCTAAGATGCCAAATAAAGACTTTGTCTTTAAAATCAGCCTGTTCACTCAAAATCCACACAGGTAATTACTCAAACACTCATCTACTATAACATAGCAAACTGCACTGTGATGCTAATCTACTGGTTCTGTCTTCATTGGGATTGTTTTTACATTGGAACATAAAGAAGTGTAAACTGTGTTTTGTTCCTTTAACATATAAGCACCTTTAACATATAGTCATGCGTACTTCCAGATGTGAGAAAAGTTTCTACGAACTTCGAGATCTCCGTCAGCATATGAATAAGCATCTTGGGGTGAAACCATTCCAGTGTGAATTTTGTGGAAAGTGCTACAGCTGGAAGAAAGATTGGTATTCTCATGTGAAGTCACATTCTGTTACAGATCCCTACAAGTAAGTAAAGATAACCTGCTCATGTTATGAATGCTCAGATGAAAGTTCCCTGGGCAAGATTATATTTTGTAACTTGGTTCATGCAGAATGGGACACATGCACTGGTGAAACTTGTTGAGAGTCAAACCATTCATTAGTGTCTATATTATCTACTCTGACTAGCAGCCAAGGGTTCAGGTGGAGGTCTTCCCATCATCTACCGCCATCCTTTTAACTGGAGATGTTGTGGATCGAACCTGCATGCAGAAGATATATTCTGCCATTGAACCAGAGCTCCACCATAGGGAAGTCCTTGAATGCATTTTAAAGGGTTTCCAGGATCACAGCTAAGGTGCCTGATGAAATGAATTGTAAAACCTTTTCTCATAAATGTTGCACATAGCTCTTGAACCTTCACTTTTTTCAGGTGCAATGTCTGTGGCAAAGAATTCTATGAGAAAGCTTTGTTCAGAAGACATGTCAAAAAAGCCACTCATGGAAAGAAAGGGAGAGCCAAACAAAACTTGGAACGTGTATGTGAACATTGTGGGAGGAAATTCACTCAGCTGCGGGAATACAGAAGACACATGAATAACCATGAAGGTAGCTGTGACATTTTGATTAGAGAAATAAATCATAATCCGGTTTATTTAATTTAGAAACAACAAGGTATCCTGTTGGGTCCAGAGAAAAGAACGTTCAAGGACGTTTGCAGATGCAGATGTTTCCTTCCCTCAACTTCTCCCCCCCCCCCCCCCCATTCTGTGATACATCCAAGATGCTGACAGGCAGTCATAGAATACACATGGACAAAAAAGTGATCCTGGAGACTGTGGTGAGATGGAGCCAAACTAAACCTCATCTTTCAGTAGTATTTCTGTGTACCCAGACAAACTGGGGTGGAGTAGGACAACAATGAGGGAAATTGCCTCCAACTAACTTGGCACACAGCTCTCTCTTTTCATTGTTGCCCCACTCCATCCTGACTTGTGGGTTTTTTGGTCCATATGGGTCCCTCAGCTTCTAGCATCAACTCAAGAGTTGCCTGTGGAGACAGTAATAACTAGAAAGGTCCACATCAGGGTTTGCTTTCCGCTAGTAATTAATCGGATCCAAACTATGATGTTGGAGGGAAAAATAATTCCTGTTAATATTTCTTTTACATTATCGGAAACATTATGAGTTTGATATAAACATATTCTCTTTGCAGAGTCCAGAACAAATAAATATGCAACATCTAGATATCTATTACTGTCTTAACCCCATAAAAGTTGTTTGTATCTTTGTAGCACAGACAATAGCATCCAAGTATATTTCATGATCCCTTCCAGTAGGATCTGTTTCTTATCTGTTTGATAGTGTTAAAGAATGTTACATATCAAGTATCAGATGCAAAAACTCAGAGCAGCTGTGGCTGAGAATGATGTACCTTGGCATGAAGACATAAACTAGTAAGAAAGATCCTTTTAGAATCAGTGTCTTACATTACAGTCTGTGGAAACTGAGCCCCTCGAGAGCTTGCTATCTACGTTCTTTTGCAGAGATTTTGCTCAGCCTCCCAAAAGGTTTTAACTTGTTTTATTTGTCACATTTTGTTGGCTAGGAGTTAAACCCTTCGAATGTCTCACCTGTGGAGTGGCCTGGGCTGATGCACGTTCTTTAAAGCGGCACGTGAGGTCACATACTGGAGAACGACCTTATGTTTGTCCGGTGTGCAACGAAGCCTACATCGATGCCCGTACCTTGAGGAAGCATATGACCAAATTCCACCGGGATTATGTACCTTGTAAAATTATGCTGGAAAAGGACACACTGCAGTTTCACAATCAAGGGACACAAGTGGAGCATGCCATCAGTATTTTAACATCTAATGCAGCAGAACAAGAAACAGAGATGTGTGGTGAAGAGATGTGTGGTGAAGAAATTGAGACAGTTGTAGTAACTGAAGAAACTCTTGACTCTGTTGCAGCTACTGAAGAGTGCACAACAGTTTCTACTCTTTCTGACCAAAGTATCATGCAGGTAGTCAATTATGTGTTGGCACAACAGCAAGGACAGAAAATAGCTGAGGTTACAGAAGCTATTCAGACTGTAGAAGTTGAAGTAGAACATGTTTCTGATCCGGACTGAACACAAATGTTCTCTAATGCAGGATGACTTCAATGGAACAGCATGCAGCTGTCAAATTATTACCAGTCAGAATGGCTGGATGTCTAAAGTAATACAAAAGTATCAGAACTCTGTTTGAGTTTCTTCACTGTATAATACCAACGTGTGTAAATAAAATTGGAGGCCTGAACCATAAACTGATCTTGTACTAAGATTACTGCATCCATTGTAATCACTTCATTAAAAAGTAATCTAAAAATAAAGTCTTCTGTGTGATGGTGGTAGGTTTGCCGTAGGTTTTCTTCCTTTGCAGACTTTGTGTGTGTATACACACACGCAAACACAGTTGTTTAATTCATTGAAGTAATTCATTATACCAAAGATTTGTGTGAGTCACAACTCTACCCCCACCCCCATGGTAGCCATACTTACTCACAAGGCATACTGAAGGCCAGGATGGGGCTGTGCTCTTGAAGCTAATCATGAGTCATTTGCCAATACAGGTGAATATTGTGGTCATGGGCATGATTGTGTAAGATAGTCTGATATGCTCATTTATACTTTTTTTTGTACTTAAGTCTAGCATACACAGATGGTGGAAAGCTGTGTTTTGTGAAGTTTTCTGATGGAAATTAAGTTGTAATCAAGTGTGATCTTTGCAACTGTCCACTAAGTGGCAGGTAGCCTCACAGAGAAACTAATATACATGCATTTGTAAATTCCCCCTTTTGTTGTCTTTTGCATAACCTAAGGTTGCAGTTTATGAAACAAAATATGTTTGTACATTTTATTTATATGAAGTTTTTGTGAAATTATGCTGTAATTAAAGAAATATAATACCAAAAGGAACTAAAGAACTAAAGTAGTGTTGTATATATGAAAACTTATTTTTGAACATTATAAAGTTTGGCTGATAAGATGACAGAACGAATGTTTTTGAAGTCTCTTGTGGAACATTCAGATTAGGTTAACATTATTATATTTCCTGCAGCTGGATTTGTGTCTGCTACTAAGCCATAGGTCACGACTGAGTCTAAACAGAAAAGTAGAATTGTTTGTAACTGTGCAATACTGTGTGTGTCTTGCCAAGTCATGGCTGATTTATGATGATCTGTAGGATTTTCTAAGCAAGAAAAGTTCAGTGGTGGTTTGCTAATGCCTACCTCCACATAACTTCTCCTGTATTCCTTGCAGAGCTCCCATCTCATTTCTAACCAAGCATGAGCCTTATTTTCTGAGATCTGATGAGCCTGTAGCTATCGAGGTCAGGGTGCAATACTATGGATCAGTAACAAAATATTCAGCAAAATTTAGATATAAACTATTATCTTGAAATAGAAAAAAAACCCCGCATTTATGCTAAGGATGGAAAGCTGCTCTTGCACACTAGTATATATTGCGTATAATTTGTGCTCTAGAAATTGACATGTTTGTTCCAGCTAACACTTCCTGGTTACACATTCCACCACCCGCCCTGCACAACTGACTGGGGCAGGGGAAAAGGTGTAGCTATAATTCTCCATGAGATCCTCCAGCATCAACTATCGCTTGAATTGATGGTATGCTCCTTACATTACAAAGAGTAGATTAGTCATTCTTGTTGTTTACTGGCCATGTAGTTGCCCAGTGGACATCCTCTCAGTAGACTGAGGTACTGTTGGAGACACCTAGACTGATGGCTCTAGGGGATTTCAACATTCATGCTGCTGATACCTCATTGACACCAGCCTAGAATTTTATACCTTTGATTGCCTTATCTCTCAAATTGTGACTGGTGCAATGCTAGAAAGAGTTCATATCCGGGACTTATCCTTTTGTACTCAGCCTTTCAAGGAAGGTTTAATTTCAGAGCAGGAGGTTCACCCTGAACCATGGTTAACCAGTACCTACTTAAACCCAAGGTGAATGTGGTTCCAACATCCTACATGAGAGAGGGCCTTGTTAAAATGGTCTGGCCAGGAAGGCTTATGAATCCTAGTGGATTCTTGAACACTATGGGGGATTTTAGGATCCCAAATGTGTTCTATTGAGCCTACAGTGGAAATTTCTGCTGTTGTCCCCAGTGCTGCCGTGACTCTCCACCCTCCCCCACTATTGCCAACAATGCTGGCAGGGTCATGGCAGCTCTCAATTTTGCTGCTAGTCAGGCCACAGGTCCCCCCCCCCCTCCACTGCCAATGCCATGGTGGTTCCTACCCATGCCCCTGATTATTACCAACACCACCAGCAGAAGCAGCATGGCTCCCGGCTTCACTGCTAGAACACTTTCACCCACATTGCCATAGTCATCGTTGGGGCCAACACAGCTCCTAGGCATCCCCCTATCACTGCCACAGGTGACTGGAGAAGGCACATGACTGCCTGTATATGTGAAGACAACCCTCTTATTTTTGGGGAAAATTAATCCCCCCAATATATGTTGTTTTATGATTTCAGGGTTTCCCCCCCTAGAGACGGGGGGGGGGGGGGTGTCAGTCAAGTTTCCAAGAAAATGTCAGTGTGGCCCTAATTCATAGATTTAGATATCCTCAAAAGGGGCCTAACCTCACTGTTAAATATATAGATGATAGAAAATACTAACTATAGTGTATATAAATGTCTCGGTTCTTAACTGTTTACAATTTACAAAGCTAAACAGTATTAGACGTTAAAGGTAGTATGAGAGAATATGTAACCAATTTTCAGGAAAGTAAGACGCGAACACCAGTACAGAAGTTGGTTCCATGTGCTGGGACAGAACAACAAAGGTAAGGCAATTTCTAAATATTATACAAAAACATTAAGTGCTTACCTGTAAATTCTTTTCCTCTGTCTCTCCGCACCCCACCCAGTAACAGTGTACTCTGCTATGCTACCCTAGGGTTCATAAAACTGCTACAAGGGCATGATGCGGAGGCAGGGAAAGCACTGGTGAAATTGCATATTCCTCCTCAAAGGAATACAACCTTGGGTTTACAAGAAACCACCATAAGATCCAACCCAGTGGCTTTGGACCACTGGCTTCAATGATAAGGAGCCAACAAGATCAGACGCAACACATTTTTTGAAGTCTTGAACTTTCACAAGTATTTGAACAACTTCAATTATAAAAGAAATAACGTGTACATTTCTAATGTTTGTAACAAAGCCTTTAAAGAAATTATGTTACAGGGTTGTTGTTGTTTTTAACTTCAGACAAAAAAAATTCACATACAAATACAAGAATTTAAAAAAAAACTTATACAGAGAAGCCTATAAGGTCACGGTTCTTTTAAAATGCAAAAAGACAAACAAAACTTAGATGAAGTTTTGTTCCACCAGCTACCCTCCAATTTAACACAATGGGTTGACTTAAAAGATAGCAGGTAAACTGAAATAAGTTTGTGATATCTAGACTTGCAAGATCCAATTTTGCCACCCCAGGTTACTAGCTAATTCAGGCGCACACTATCACATAATTTTAGAAGTGCTTGTTTTTTCTAGACCTGTCAGTAGTGACTGCTGACACAACCAAAAATAATTCAGTCCTCCTTAAACAAGTAGTTTATGTTTGCAGACAAGATCAGGACTAAATAGGAGTGATATTACAATCTCCATTGTAAAACTAATAAGAAAAGATAGCCTACCACTGATCCAGCCGAACTAGATATGATCAGCCACAGATAAAAATGAAAAGTTAATTAATACTAAATAGTAATTTCTGGAATTAAACTGGAGTAAAAGGTTGTCCTTCAGTGTGATAGTGTCAATTAAAAATAAAATACTTTAAAGGTCTAAAGTAGAATTTTAAGCCATATAAATATGACCATGTTGTTAAATCAACAATTGGTTATTCATTTACTTAAGCATGTAGCTTCTATTCTCCTTAACGGACTGCTAAAAATACTGAAACCCAACTAAGATAACATGATAAAATAGGAAGTCACACTTTTGGTAATGTCTTTTTATGTTGATAATCATTGCAATAATTTGTCTTGAACTGACAAAGAAACACTAACAAGCACTGGTCAAAACTCATGATTAAGAGGACACCAAAATTACTGATTAATCTTTGCTGGAAATCTTCATTATGCACACATAAGACCCATTTCTAACGGTAAAACAGGCCACAAAGATTACACAAGTTTCAAAACAAGATTATAAAGCTAAACTACCACAGCCAGAAGTCCGAGTTTGGTGGAGGTTTAACTAAACGACTATAGTCTAACTTTCAGGTTTGTATGTGATCTAGAATGACAAACAGCCTGACAAGACTTGGTCTACAGCATGGTATTCCCCTTCTATGTAGCCTGAGGGAAACAAGCATGTCACTCATTACAGAGGAGGAGTTGGAAATCTCAGTGAAGCAGCATTCAACTTAAACAAATTCAAGAGACAGCAACCTTTTATCTGTCTTCACATAAGAATAGTTGTAAAAGAAAAATCTTAAAAAGGTACCACTTCCAATGTCTTTATTTTCCATAACCTTGTGAAATTAATCGCATGGAGCTACAAAATTAGCAAATGCTTTGAAATCTGTATACAAAACATAAATTACCTCTACTTTTAAACTCAGTTTTTTGTGCACCACTAGAAACTTTAAAAGTGGTACCCAAAATAGCCTTATACCGCTCTAAAAAAAGGAAACTGTTCCTTTATGTTACACCCTCCCATTCCCCCAACACCCAAATCACAATACACAACTTATTCATCTTGTTCGCGAACATTTCCAAGGTGACTTTTCATGTTCCGTTCCCATAGCTTCTGGTGGTCAGAAAATCCATGCTTGCCTTTGTTGAAAGAATTTGGTCCTGCTGAAGTTGGTGTATCCCTATGACAAAGAACAAAAGCAACAGGATAATTTTTTTAACGCTCCTATTCATGATTTACAGGCTTAGGTACACAGGGTATTCGTAGGTTGTCAACAACCACCAAAAAGTATATTTAAAAGTTTATTACAAACAGTGGCAAATACCCAATACTTCTAGAAAATGTGATACTATCTCTCCACGGTTAAACACAATCTCCAAAAGAAGTGTAAACTGTCTTTGATATCTCTATGAAATATCAGCCTTATTGCAACATAGATAATACAATAGGCAAATACATGGTAGCAATGTAATTTTTTTTGAAAAACCCACTGAATTTGGATAAACTATCTGGCAATCAGCAATAAAAGAAACATCATATAGAAGTGCGCTGGGAAATTGTAACATTCAGCCGACACACTCTGCACAGTTTGTTTCAGATGAGACCTAATGAATCATGAGCAAATCTTTCCCACCTCTCATTCCTTCCTCAGCCCCTTGGAAAGTCACTCCTGAGATTCCAAGGGCTGTGGGAACACTGGGGGATGTTGTTGCAAGAAACCAGCCAAAATGTACTTCAGCTCACACAAGTGGAGGAGAAAAGAGAGATTAGATTAAACCCTACAAATATACGGTCATTCTCCCTCCAAAATGAAGTCACGTATCAAAATTAGCCTTCAAAAAAAGTTATGATTCAATTAGCTTTTAATACATTGTACTAAAAATGTATCAGAAAGCAAAGGATGTACTAAGAAAAAACAAGGGAAAACGCCAAAGAACAGTAAGATGCCACGCAGGATTCCAATATTAAAACTATTTTGTCTTTCAGGTAGAAAACTGTTACAGCTTTTATTTGGCAAATCCAAATCTATAAAACCCACTAATTTTTCACCTTCCATATACTCCTAAATCACCCACATATTGAACATCTATTTTCCTATTTTTTACATAGTGCTACTTTACCTTCCAATATTCTTCATTCGCATTTTTGCTTCTGGAGGCATCTCTTCAGGTTCACTCTACGGGGAAAAATGAATGTAAGCCAGTCACAAATTTGATTTTTGTGTAGTCAAGTTGCTAAGAGTCAGTGTGGTATAGAGGCCAGACACAGGCTAGGTCATGAAAGTCTGCACATCTCACTACATTAAAATGTAATCAGTTAAGCTCCAACAGGGACATGTCTACATTTTTCAACTATGTAGTTCTAAGGGATTGTCAGAAACTAAAGGGAGGTCCTCTTAGCTAAAAGAATGATCCTGTTTCTGGAAAAGAGCCTAGCAGATATCACTTGCAAGCAGTAGTAATTTCTCAAGCATCTGGATCTGAAGACACAGCTGGTACTGTTATGAACAGTCAAAGAAGAACAAGTACCTCACTTCCATCATACCCATTCTGATCAATATATTACTTGGTACTTTCAACCATGCAGTTTAAAATCTAGATAAATGCTGTTTGATCTAGAACTCCAAAGAGCTGAAATATTCAATAAATATTGGAAATACCTATTGGAAAGAACGTTTTAAGAAAGTATAACCTACTTTTCCCAACTCAGCAGACATTGCTTTACTATGCTAGTGAAACTCAAGACTAAACTAGGTGTGACAAATAAAGGAGAGGCTGATCTGTGTCCCCTAGTTCACAATCAAAATGTAAGAGTGCCCCTTTCCACCTCACTTAGAGCACTTTTCTTCCAATGCAGCTTGCTTCTAATAGGCCCCTTCCGCACACGCAAAATAACGCGTTTTCAAACCACTTTCACAACTATTTGCAAGTGGATTTTGCTATTCCGCACAGCTTCAAAGAGCACTGAAAGCAGTTTGAAAGTGCATTATTTTGCATGTGCAGAATGAGCCATAGAGAAGCTGAGCTGAGAGAAAAATGCTTCAAAGCAAAAAATAGTATAGGGAGCTTATGTGATCTTCATTTTGTAGAAAATGGACTCACTATTGCAGTGTGAGAGAACCAGTGGACATGAGATAGCATGGATCCCCCCTTAATTTCTAGATGGTTTTAGAACAAAGAACACATGAAAATGGCATTAATTATGCTACCAAATTAATTTTCATCTGGGTCCACAATACTGTAAGAATTAAATTAAGTTAGCTTTTAAATTTTTATTTTCCTTTTTCCTCCTCTAAAACACCACCAGCCCCTCCATTTTAGAAGATTAGCTTACAATTTCCCTGAAATCCTGACAAAAAGGGGCCAACAACCATTTTCATGTTTATTTGAATCATTAAGCCAACTGTTCTATGTTCCAAAGAAAGGACATTATAGTTGTATGTTAGCCCTGTGGTTGGATCCAAATGTTTCCTCTGTGAGAAGAAGAGTACCCATTCACAGATGGGGAGAATAACTTCTGGCAATTCCCTCCTCCCAATATAGACCCCCCACACCACACCCCATTTTGTTCTTGGGATCCCCAACACCTCCCTCCTCAAAGCAACATTTTATAAAAGACAGTGGCTTGCATCCGTAGAACTCAATTTCATAATTAAATGTTT
Organism: Sphaerodactylus townsendi; assembly: GCF_021028975.2. Lineage (NCBI taxonomy): Eukaryota > Metazoa > Chordata > Lepidosauria > Squamata > Sphaerodactylidae > Sphaerodactylus > Sphaerodactylus townsendi. Next base: position 42,044,082 of record NC_059428.1, on the reverse strand, counting down.
TGATTTAATCCTAATAATGAATGTGGGTGTCCCATGCTCCTCAAACACAAAGCTACTACCCATATTGCCAATATCAGATTAATCCCACCCCCATTCTACAAATTCTACAACTGTCACACTTCTTGAACCCTAGGTCAAATGGGCAACTCTGATGTTTTACCGAGAAAGAGTATTATTCTATTTACAAAAGAAGCTGAAAATACTAAACAATTACTACACTACCTTTAAATAGGTCATTAAGAAAAAGGACTAGACAGGTATTCTGTAGTCCTTCAATATACCATGAAACGCTAATTGGAGAGTTAATCTTAGAATTATTCTAAGACCTCAAGAGGACATTTACACCTCTGGTGATTTAGAAGAATCTTGGGCCAGTTCCCGAGTAGCAATGTATCAACAGTACATTTATGAAACTCCCATTTCTCAGAACATAATTCTAATCAAAAACATCAAAAATTGTTTTTCTCCATTCAGTGAGGAGATATTTACTTACATCATCATCTTCATTGAAGACTGCTGCTACAGAAAGAGTTTTTGGAGCAAGGGATGGAGTAGGCTCTTTAGGTTTCTAAAAAGCAGCAAAGGCTACAATTATTTCAGCACCAGAATGTAAACCTAGCCCATTAACTTAAAGCACACTGCTGCTCCTATATTATAGAATTTCAGATTGATAAAGAAATAAACCTGGTAGATTTATCACCTTAGTAAATGCCATCAAGATCTAAACCACTATAAAGCCCCAGATACAAAGATTGCTGTTGAAAATCAGGTTTTCCCTGCTTCAAAGCAATCAACTCTGAAGCTAAGGCCGTTTCCGCACGGGCATTAAATGGCAACCTGGAGACGGTAAAAACGCTGTCTCCAGGCCGCCATTCGCACGGGGGGGGGGGGGGCAGCTGCAACGCAGCCGCGCCGCCCGCCCAGCCTGAAGCCGGCGTTTCCCCAGAGCGCTGCAGGCAGCTCTTTTGAGCTGCCGTGAAGCCGCTGCCGAGCGAATGGCAGCTGCGCTTCATCGGCGCCCCCCCACCTCGCCGACTGAACCTTCGGGTTTGAGCCTCTGGCCGGTGCCTGGGGACTACGCTTACCCTGCCCGCGCCGCTGGAGCAGGTGCGCCAGGAAACCAGAGGGCGATGTCCCCAGGCCTCGGGCGACGCCGGAGGCCCGAGACATGCGAATTGCCGACGGCGCCCGGCGCTTCAGCGCTCGGCTGCCCGGCTTAGCCTTCGGCTCAGGACCGCCCATGCGGACGTCCCAGCGTCGCCGGTCGAGGCGCCGAACGCCAACCCGGCCATTTCCGCCTTCGTGCGGAAACGGCCTTAGAGAAGTCAAAAGCAACTTTTAATACGGCATGGCCAACTTTCAAGGAAAAAAGTCAATTCAACTCATCTAAGAACAAGGCCCTAATATAAGCCTAAGCAACTCTTTGGATGCAGGCCAATAAATTCTTGAACATTATCTGCATCTTAAGTATTAAGAATAAATAAATAATTTGCCTCTTTTACAAAGGCAGCATAGGACTACACTCTTATTCTGAAGAGGTTAGGCAGTTTCTTGTTTGGATGCTGCCTAGATTTTTCTGGGTAAAAGGGGCTCAGGTAATTTTCATCAATTCCTCTTTCCTCAACAGCCCAAAACATACCATAACATGCTGTTCCTGGGGGACAAAGAATCCCCCAGGGATAGCTTAGAAAGAGGACAGCTTAGAAAGAGAACAGATTTCTGGCAGGGGGAACTGCTCTCCCTTCATGTATCCACGGACATCTAGGTGGATACTACTTGTTATACTATTTTATAATCCCTTAAATCACAGCAAGGGAGTATGTGGGGGGAGGGGCTATTTCAGTGTTTCAAGTGAATTTTATGCCCACTAACAACTTCCAGAAATTATTCTCCCTTAGACCTTTGTGACAGTAAATTACTATAAATACTTGTAGGCTAAAATTTAAATAAGGTATCTTAACTAACTTCCTTTTTAGCAACAAGACTACATTTTTATTCATAAAACAGCCTACAGCTTACATTTGCTCCAAGTTTGATGGATATTGCAGGTGCCTTCTTTGCAATCTGTGTGCCTATGGCAAACCCAAACTTGGACATTTTGGCAGGTGCAGGCTTTGTGGTGAAGTCTTCATTTTCTTCATCAGCTGCCCTCTTCTCCACGCTGCGACTCGAACTTTCCCCTCCATTACTGGAAGAAACAGTCTTAGTTTTCACAGGTTTTTCTGCCTCTTCTTCAGGTCCTGGTGAAGTCGAAACAACTTACCAAGATGAGCTATTTTTACTGAGTGGACTGATGGGAGCAGCAACCTCATAAAGCACTGTTATGAAGAGGAGACTTTTGCACTTACAGTGTCAGCGCCTCCACAACTGTTTATACAGAGCACACTGTAAGAATATAGACATACAGTGAAAGAAGCTCCAATCATATAACTAATGCAGTACATAAAATATTCAATTGTACATAAAACTACTGAAACTAAGCATCCTGGAGCCCTATGGCACCTCTACAGTGACTGCAAAGACCAAATCTAGAGAAAACTACTCAATTAGACACCCAAAGTCCACCTCCAAACAATCCCCATTTGTACCAGCACTTGTCTATCCCAGACTGAAGATCCCTCAGATAGTTAAAGATCAGTAGCTTAAATTGGTGGCTGCAGCACTATTGCCTCATAAAAGCTTATGCAACAATAAAGTAGTTAGCTTTGAAGGTGCTGCAGGATTCTCCATCTCTATTCTATCTAGTCCAGCTACTCTTCTGAAATGTTTTTTTCAGAAGCTTAGCATAGGAAACAAGAAGTTGTCTGCATTTGTACAGAAGCCATTTTGTGTGCTCAAAGAGTGAAGCATGGATTCTAAAAATATCAGAAAAGCATTTCAGAAGACATGTTTTATCATGGTTTTTGGGGGGAAGGGCAAGACAAAGCAGGGGCCCTTCACAGTTTTGCAATCATGATTAATGTGGAGTTTTACAAGAGGCTATTCAATTTACAGAATTGTTTAGTACAGAAGAAATAACTAAAAACAAAAATGGAATCACATTCAAATTTTCTTTGGGTAAGCATAATTTACATGGTCCTTTGGATTGAGATCACTGCATTTTTGTTAGGAGATGACTGTATTTATTACATATGGCCAACAGAAGATTTGCTGGACTGCCAAGCTTGAACCCTAATGGCTGCCAGAACTAGCGGCCAAGTAGTTTTTAGTCTTGCCCTTTCAAACACAAGACATTAGAAGTAAGCCAACATTGGAAGTTTTCATTTAGTGGAACTAATCAAACAGCAGCAATCAACTGAGGTATTTGAATATTCAGATGGCTATATGATTAGAAAACTTAACTCTGTCAGCAGAAAAAGATGTACTAAATCTAAACAGTTCTTTTAAAATTATTTATTTGATTGATACACAAGTTCATGGAAGTACAAAAGCAGGTCACTAAACACTGTAGTGTGCCAATGTTCTTACTTTCATCATGTGTTGGTCTAACCAGATGACAGGAGGAATTCACTTATTTATTTAGATTTACAGCCTGTCCAATCCTAATGGATCAAAGTGGATAACAGAAGTGCCAAAAAAAAAATCCTGTGAGTTTCAGGGCAAAATCAGAAATGACAAGCAAGTCTTAGAAAGCTTCCAAATGCTGCTTTGGTCTGGATTTTGGAGAGACTGCAATGAGATGGAGTTTGGAGGCACAAGTCAACAATAGTGCACATCTTTGTTAAGACACACTTAGAGGGTGGATTTCTCAGCTGCCATCATAGATCATAACGGGAAATTAGGCAGAAGATAGACTCTAAGTATTCTGTGGCCAAACCACTGAGGGCTTTGGAGGGTATAGCCAGCCCAATTAAGCATTTTTTTAAATTAACAAAGCTGTCTCATTGGTACTGGCAACTAAAAATGCTCCAAGGGAACCAAACAATTTCTCAAAAACTCTTGTCTATGCAGATTCTCCCTTTAATTTCATTTGAAATATTTCCATGTTGCCTTTGTACCTGATCAGGGTCCCGAAAGTGACAAACAAAAAATATTTGAACAATTAAAAAGTATATGTAGAGTCAAAAATCACGTAATGATTAAAAAAGAAACAACATCAAAACAAAGGAGGGAGGTCAAAGAATTTCTAAAAAAAATAGATCTGTTCTGTTAACATAGAAACCAAGATCCACTAAATTAAGGTAATTCGGAGTCGGAAAAGTATCTTTGGTGATTTGCAAGTGTCGTTTTTGGGGAAAGTTCCTATTTATTTTCATTTTATTTTTCCTTTCCCATTTTACAGCAAAAGGTATGGGATGAAGTTTAATTAGCTGCTTGTATCTGCTGCAGAAGCTGCAACTTCATCACAAGGAAACAGCTTGGAAACTGTTTTTCTACAAAGTTTATTTTATGGCTTATGGCTACCAAGTTAAAAGACATTTTATATGAATAGAGGCCACATATTTGTGAGGTCATCTAACAGAAGAAACAAGTTCTGGTGTTAGTCCTAACAAACCCAAACTCAAATGGGGAAGGAGAGGGTGGAATGATGATCATGGTCAAAAGCAACCACAGTCACATTTTCTCTGTATGGTTTTTGGGGGATCCCCTGGGATTAAAAATCACTATTCCTTCCCTTTTTAAAATCCCTGTACAACTGAGCTTTGAAATCTGCACTTTCTAAGGTCCCATACAGACAAGCTAATATCACCAGACCTTTGTTTCCATCTTTTTGTGCCCCTCTGCCAACCTTTAGAAATGCCATCCCAACCTCTTTTGAGAAAACCTTGGATCATCAACTAATGACGGATGACAGGACTCCAAGTGTATGAAGTACACATATGTGTTTATGCTAACAATGTACCATTGTGAAACCTGAAAATAAGTACATTAACACTTTTATTTGGAGTAGACTGAAAATCCTGGATAGCCTAGGCTAGCCTGAACTAATCAAATCTCAGAAGTTAAGAAGGGTCAATCAAGCCTTAAAAACTCACCAGGGGTTACCCTAAGTCAGATGTGACTGGGGGGTAGGGAATTCTAGCAAAGTTACCACTTGCTGTGAGTGTGTTCAGGTAAATATTTGTTGGAACAGTTTTGTGCAATATTTTAGAATTTAAGTAATTTTCTACTTATTTACCCAATTAGCCTTCATCCCCAATCAGCAGTACATCCACAGTACTGTAAGATTAATATCTATTTCACTGACAAGTGAGATCCAGTTCCTATTGGTAGCACACATCTGACAAAGTAGACTCTAGGCTAGTGAGCCTCCAGCTCACATCACAGTCAATTTATTCTTAAGCTTCCCTTTGGAGTTGACCAAACAGATATTCAGAATAAAGAAAGTCATTGTTATATTATACTTGTTCAAGTATTTAGTCATATATTACTATTTTATGTTCATGGGAGATAGCATCTTCAGTCCAGCTGGTCCCCTGACAACGGACAAAAATTTGATCATGGTCAAAAAATGCATGTTAATTACATGAACCAGCTCACGGGTAGTGTAGAACCATTTTAATGCTTTTAATGTTTATATTTTTATACTATTTTTATATTATTGTATTTATTATATGTTTACATAGAAGCCGCCTCGAGTCCCCTTGGGAGATTGGCGGGGTTGAAATGTAATATATAAATAAATTTATGTGTGTCAACGTTCTGACGTTTTCGTATTTCAGCACTGCGGTATCGCAGGCGAAAATGGTAACTGCAATCTCGCCATTGTCACAGAGCGTTATATTTGCAGGCAGGGGATAGTCATTTTACCCACTTAACCCCACCCTCAAAGTGAAAGAAATTAAAACATCTTCCGGTTATTAGTTTCTGACCCTGCACCCTAAGCAGCCGGCATCAGTCAGGTAGGGGGCTATGGCGAGCCAGCAGAAAGCCGCGGGACTTCCCGCTCGAGGCTTTGGGCCGCGACAAGTCCATCCGAAGCACCAGATGGCGGGGCTGTTTCTGCTGAGGCGCCACGCCAATTACAGGCCGATACAAGGCCGTAGAAAACCCGCCAGCACCAAGGCCCTTGAGGGCTGCGAAGGACGTCTGGCGTCCCTCCGCCCCCCCCCCTTTGCCTCCGCCACCCCTTGACCCGCGAGTCCTCTAAACTGGGTTCTAGTCTTCCCCACAAGCACCCCTCGAGCCCCTCATGCAGGGAAGGGGGGGGGGAGGCATAGTGACGCAGTGTGTTCACCTCCATCAAGTTGCGGTCGCTTCGGCTTCTCATCGTCCCCCTTGCCGTCCGCCATTTTCCCCCGCCGCCTCCACCTTGCTTGTGAGTCTCGCGCATGCGCCTTGCAGTCACTCAGGCGTCTCAGCAAAAAAAGCGGGGCGGGGAGGATTTGTTTTCATGGCGTCTCTTATACGTCTATAACCTGCGCGTTCAGAGTAATCTGGCTCCTGGGATGTGCGTAAATTCCGGTGGTTTTATTATGTTAAGTAGCAGTCGCAGAGCCGATGTGTAGGCTGTTGGGCTATATATTGATTAGCTGCCCGCATTCCTCCATTTTTTAATTAAAATACCAGGACGTTTTAAGAAAATTCCGCCACTTGCCACATAACGAATCTTTAATAAAGCCACCGGTGCTGCAGTCCTGCGTGACTGACTGGGATTGAACTCTACGGAGTACAATGGGAATTAATGACGTCAGGATAAATTACGCATTGATTACGAAGCTGATTTTTTTAAAGCGGAGTTTTCATTTAGGAATAGCATTCCTGTTGATAGGATTATCTTTGCCCTTCCTTCAAGGAATTTAGAGTGCTCATTTTGGCCTTAGAAGTCTTGCAGGTGGGCCAGGCTAAGAAGAAATGACTGGCAGTGGCACAAAAAGGGAGCTAATAGAAGAAGGGGGGGGGTCCATAACTTTGGACCCCACTTTTCAGGGTCCATAACTTTGGACCCCCTAAACCAAACTTCACCAAACCTGGGTGGTATCATCAGGAGAGTCTCCTAAAGATCCCTGAAAGTTTGGTGCTGCTAGCTTAACAATTGCACCCCTGACAGCAGGCACTCCCCACATTTCCCCAGATTCTCCTTTTAAATCCACCCCTTTGGCATGGATTTAAAGGGAGTCTCTGAGGTCCCCAGTTTAAACATTGAAAGTGATGCTACTTCAGGGTGGGGGAGAATCCACCCCAAAACAGCATCACTTTCAATGTTTTAACTGGGGACACCAGATTCTCCCTTTAAGGTGGATTTAAAAGGAGAATCTGGACTCCCTAAACACTATTGAAAGTGATGCTGTTTGGGATTCCAGTATCACAGCGGCTGTGCATGGGTGTGTATATGTGTGTAAAACTCATATTTTGCACTGGGCTTCATTTCCCCTAGCTACACCTCTGCCTGAAGGGAGGGCAAAAGGGACTGCCGGCTGCAAGCCCAGCCCGTGGTAGGGGGCAGGGCAGGGGAGTCTGCCATCCCTGGCCTGGGAGAGGTGCTTGTATAAGCACTGAGGCTGGAGGTGGCCTTGGGGAGGCGTGGCCCACCACAGGGATGATTGGGGGTGTGGCCCTGCCCCCCAAACCTACCCAATAAAAAATCTATCCCTCAGAACTCCCTCAGCCCCACCAACCTCACAAGGAGTCTCTTGTGAAAAGAGGAAGAGAAAGGAGTTTGTAAGACCCTTTGCATCTCCTTACAGGAGAGACCCGGGGGGGGGGGGGGGGGGGGAGATTGATTATAAATCCAAACTCTTCTTGTGTAAAGCCCCAACATTATAAGAGATGTTAAAGATTTTTTAAAGTCTATTTCATAACTTCAATACTTTACATGTCCATGCAGTGCAGAAGTGTAATTCTCATTCTGAGTCACACTTCAGTATTTTCTTTAAGCTGAAGTATACAAAGTGGAAATCACTATAAACAAGCTGTATCAGGGCAATGGAAGTATGTTTTATTAATTTGGGAGATGTTTATAAATATAGCTTCTTACAAAGGAGACAATAAAACTATAACTCCTAACCAAATCAGCATTTATTTTCAACATTTATGTCACAATATTTACATTTATGTAATTCCTTTATCAGTCTATTTGTAATTTACTAGAAAATCTGTACTATTGGACAACTGTTTAACATCTGTCCAACAACTGTTTGAAGTAGCCACAGATCATAGTACCAGTACTCACTAGCTGGCCCTAGCATGACATCTGAAAAACAGCTGATTTATCAGTTGGTCTACACTTGTAATATAGCATAACAAGTACTCCAAAAAAAATGACACATGCATTTTGCTGAGATTGGGGCTTCCCACAGACTTGGACCTTTTTTCAAGCCATGAAAGTTATAGCTATTGGCATCATTTTTTTTCCTGATCTCATCTCAAAGGTATTATTTTAGACTATATTTTGCCTTTTGCCCTCTTGTAACTAGCAGTAGGATGTCGCAGAAATGCCAGTCTTTGCTTACATGGTCATACTTTGATATGATTAAGAGCAAAGAAGGTATTAGAGAAGGTATTAGAGAAGGTATTTGTTGATTCCATGGACAAGCATCACTCATTTCAGTGAGTGTATTGAAGAACATGATTAAATTAATTCCACTGATTTAAATGCAATTAAGAAACATCAGAAATATTTCAGAGGCTTGCAAATTTCAGATGGGGCAAGTGGCTTTAATGCAAATGTTCAACTCAAAAAAATTCTCAACCCATTTTCAAGTCAGAACCAGAGTTCTTTAAATTCGGGCTTCATTCAAAACAGGATCTACTTCTAGTGGCACTTTCTGAGAAACTAACTTACTTTGCGGGGAGGGGGAAGGAAAATAATAACCAACAATGAGCAAGAGCTTGTTGAATGCAGGCTAGGCTATATCAGCTGTTACTTCCTTGCAGTGTTTATGAGAACTGCAGTACTTTTCACCTTATAATTTTCTTAACCTCTTAATTCCAAACTATAATTTCAATCCATTCTGATTGGAAAAGATAACCAGGAATACTGGAACTGGGACTACAATCCCTATGACAGTGCTGCTTACTCACAAAGGCAAGCACTATTGCTGAATCTGGGTGGGAATGGCATTAGCAAGGGAGGCATCTATTTGTAGCAGGGAGTGCAGGGAGGAGTTGCAAAATCCCTTCTGAGCAACTGCAGAAAGCTCTAAACAAATTTTAAGAGTCCAGATAGGTCATATACACACATGTTTTTCAAGCTGATTACAAGGATGGACTTACTCTATTATTTCTTTAAAGTAATAAAATGCACATCAACCCATTCAAGCTAAATTAAAAACTTGCAGGACTCATAACTTGGTGAGCAACCTATTAAGATTAATCTTCCCACCACTTTCTCTGGATTTGCCGTGTAAAGGAATTCTTTGCAAACTGGTTGCATGCCTTTCCTTGGTCAGTCATCTTCATTTTCTTCCCAATGGTGAATTGATGCTTTGAATACAAGGCAGGGTCCACAAAACCTGAATGCTTTCTTTTTGGAACAAACTGCAAAGCTTTCATCCAGTCCCCAGTATCTCTCAGAGTCGTTAAGATTGCCATCATTTGGTCTAAAGTAAGGTTTTTGGCACCTTCCTCCCACTCCAAGTATTGGTCCAAAGGAAGCCGTGCTGTTGCCAAATTCAGCCGTTTTGCTTGGGCGAGAGAGATGCCTTTCTGTATTGACTTGTCAACCAGAGATCCAATTATATAGATTTTATCATGCTCAAACGTTTTCATTATATTAGGGGAATCAGCAGTTAAATAGACAAGCTGATCTTGTGGGAAGACTTCAACATGACTCTTTTCTGTCACTGTCACAAACAACTTATCCCATGCTTCTCCATAGCGTTTGATAAACATTTTGTGATAAGGACCATCTGTTTTGAGATTACAATAATGCAAGTGAAATGGATCCATAGCTTTACGATTGATCCCTTCAGATTCCATCATCTGTTTCACTGCATTTTCCATTTCTCTGGGTGACATATAATTTTCATAGGCCATATCAAATACCAGAGGATGACCAAAGATCATAGACTGAGCAGCTCTCCAGTGGAAGAAAGTGTCCTCAGACCTGGACCAAAACTTCATCAAAAATGTATTCCTTGGCTCACTGCTATTATTTTCATAAGCTTTTCGTTTCTCTTCCTCCCTCACTTGCTTTTGTTTTTCTTGCTTTTCTTTCTGGGTTCTCTTTACACGTTCCTTTATAGCCAAGAATTTCAAATATTTCCTTTTGGAAGTCTTTGTAGGATATTCCATTAAGGTTTTGAATTGTTCTTCACTGATATGTTCTGGAACAGCTTTACCCAACAGTCTCCACATCTCAATAAGTTCCCTAGTAGCTGCTAAATTGGAGTCACTGTCATCCCCTGATGTTTCCTCACTGGTTTCTTCTTGTGGCACAGATCGCATGACATGTTTCCATCCATCCAAATCTAATTTTTCACTGGCTGATGATGAATCCTTATTCAGCAAAGGAGACAAAACAAATGTTCTACAAGTAACGACTTTGCAAGGCTTCATAAAGAATAACCTCCTTTTTATCACATCTTGTACAGCTGAAGAAAATGCTAGTCTTCTAACAGCATGAAACAGATGCTTGTTGAAAATGTTCATGTTTGAAAATGTGGTGTCCAACAGTTACCTGCAACTTTATATAGAAAGACAATTGCAAATTAGCAGACATAAGCAATGATGGAACTGCTTCCAAACTTATCATAAAATATTACAACAGAAATATATATGCCTCTTAATAAGCATCCCCAATTAAAATGCATATTCAGGCCTTGCAATACCTCAAGGAACCATGGATGAAACTCTTTAAGAATGCAGCTAAGACTGCTAGAATGAAGGTAATGGGCTGTAAGAAAGCCATGGCAATTGGCTGTGATGTTTTTGCAAAGCTCTTTGCTGAGACAGTCTCTCAAATACATTGATTTGGATACTGGTGATAATGATAATACAGCTAAGATAAACCCCTTTCCATTCCCTTGCTGGATCACTATGAGCTGGTTACTATGGCGGGAATAGCCAGGATGCTGGAAACTGTGGAACCCACCCCATGTGGATTTGACCAGAATATTTAAAACATGTAAAGTCTCCAACAGCCATCATAAATCAGTCACTGACTTGGCACATTTAATTATGCCTTAAAACAGGCGGCCATTTGCCTATTACTTAAAAAAACACTGCTAAAGAAAAACTGTGGTCAACTATTGCTCTGTCTCCTCTTTTCTAGCATTTTTGCCTTCCTGGGCAAAATGTCAGAAAAAGTGGTTGCAGAGCAACTTCAGGTATTTCTGGATAAATCATCTGTCAGTCTACTTTCAGGCTTGACCTCATGTTATTCAATAGATATGTGAGAAATCATTTCTTGGGAGGAATCATTTGTGGATTTGGCATGGGGGTGCCACCAATATGGTTATGATACCCAGCTCTATATTTCTTTATTCAAATCACATGGTTATGCTGCAGAGTGTCTGAACCAATACCTGTTGTAGTTGAATGGCTAAGAAAGAGTTGGATTAATGTCCCCGCTTTCTCTCCTATAAGGAGACTCAATGGATTTACAATCTCATTCCCCCCCCACCCAGGCACAACAAACACCCTGTGAGGTGAGTGGGGCTGATGGGGCTTGGAAGAACTGTAACTAGCCCAAGGTCACCCAGCTGGCATGTGTTGGAGTGCATAAGCTAATCTAGTTCCTCAAATAAGCCTCCACAGCTCAAGTGGCAGAGTGGGGAATCAAACCTGCTTCTCCAGATTAGAGTGTACCGGTCTTAACCACTATGCCACTCTGGCACAAGATGAAACTGAAGCCGGACTACATGGAGGTAATGCTGACTAGAAAGGCTGAGGCCTAAAGGATATGAAGCTCCCCACTTTTGATGAAGTCCATCTACCCCTTGCTGACTTGGTTAAGACGCTAGGGCAAGGGTCTGCAACTTGCAGTTCTCCATATGTTCAAGGACTACAATTACCATCAGCCCCTGTCAGCATGGCCAAGTCTGCATCTAATTTACTGCTGGAGAAGTAAGCTGCTGCATCTGCAAAAAAGGCATTCTGCCAATTCCACTAAGGTTAAAAGTGGCCCCTACTCTGATTTGTCCGACTTGGCCATATGGATCCACATGAGGCTAGACGACTGTAATGCGCTATGTGTGTGTCAGCTCCTTAAAGACAACTCAGAAAATCCAGTTGGCACAGAACATTGCAGCCTAGCTACAATTGTGTGCTAAGTGGAATCTTCATATTACTGCCACTGTGCAGACACCCCACCGGTTGCTAATCAGTTACTGGGTCCAAATCAGGGTTGCAACAATCACATTAAAAATCTCTAATGATATTGGATCCACAACTCTTATCTCTCTTGCTACAGTCCATTGCGATACCTCAGAGAAAGGCCTTCTGGAGCTGCCACCCTGCAAACAGGTAAAATGGACATCTACCGACTCACATGCATTCTCTGTGGTGGCTTCCACATTATGAAAATGGTTTGCCTGAGGCTAGTAGGAAGGCTTGCCATGCTTGTTTTATAGAAAAATGTGAAAACACAGAATTGTTCAGGGAAGCATTCATGTAGAGGGAGTACAGATGCGGTGCAATGGATCAGCAAGATCCATGACCTATATTAGTGTGATTTTTTTCCCTTTCAGTTCTTCAATCCAATCCCAACTCCACTGCATTACATTGCTTAACTAGGAATCTCTGATATTAAGATTCAAATGTTATCATTTAAATGGAATCATATTTTGTAATTGGTTTATTGATTGACAGAATAGTTCTGTCATACTTGTAATCCACATTGAGCCCCAGTGAGAAAGGCCGTCTATAAGTGAAAATAATTAAGGATTAGGACAGTTAACAGGCAAAATAGTACTATGCTTTAAAGATATTCATAAGAATTTATGCAGATCATGTAGAGGAATGGAAACTCAGCACAGATATTTGAAGAGATGTCTCACAGTTCTTAAGCACATTAATGTGATAAACCCTTGCCTACACAGACCAGTCAGTACAATACCAGCTCGTCCTTTGCAGACATCTTAATTTACAACGGCAGTTTAACAATAATCCATTCCAAAACATGAAGCAAAAATGAAATCATTCCTGAAGGTGGATCATGTGCTTCAAGTTACATGAGATAAAACTACAAATGAAAAAGAAACAAGATGCAGAGAATATCTGAGTTACCTTTTACTTTTTTATTCGGGTCGTTTGCTAGAAGACAGATATATTATCTTGGCTTTGCAAGGCATGGTTCCTAAAAGAAAAATGGCATTTAAAAATAGCTCTATGTGGTTTCAATGACAAATTTAATAGAAATAGAACACAGTGACCTCCCCTTCCTTACAATAAGCTCAGATATACAATATCATAATGAGCGGCTCTCTGAACTACACAGCAGCTACGCATCTTATGTAACTCTTACAAATAATTAGAAAATTCAGCTAATTCACTGTGTGAAAATGTTTTCACATCAAACAATGCAGTCTCCTTTATCCCCACCTATGTCTTTTTCTTTACGAAAATGCTTTGCTTCCTTACTTATTATTAAATAATCACACAATGGATTCTTTATTAATTTGTTTCTCTGTAAATGGATGGAATCAAGGTTCTCTGTCTCTAGCATTAAATTTTACAGATCAACCTACTTATTTACAAAGAGTCTCAATGCAACATACAAACTCATTCACTTCCCTGACTAAAAAGTGCTGTATGTGATTATTCTATATGTAAGGATATTGAATGGTGTGCTGGAAGAAAGTCAGGGGGAACTAATACATAGTGAAATAAATGAAAATGGATGTGCAAAGATAGTAGCCTGCTTTAAAGAGAAGGCTGCCGTATGTTAAGGCATGGATGTTTCATAAGTTGGGAGGCAGTTTGATAATTGTTAATAGTTCTCTATTTCACTGTCCATTCATAATAAAGCAACCAGCTATGTAGCTTATTTACTTAATGTGTTTTTAGCCTTGGCATGTTATTTCTCACCTTGATCCTTTGGATCAAATTAGCATAAACACGTCTGGCTACAAATTAACAATCTCTATGTTGCTTTGTGATCCGTATCTGGCCCTTCCCTTCACATTTTTCCCATTCTCTCACACTTAGCAAACATTAAGACTTTTAGTTTACATGCTATTACCTATTTAAAAAGAATAAGTTGGAGGTCTTTGCGGGAGAGGGAAAAACAAATGGGGATTCAGGCTCCCTAACAGTACAATAGCAGAAGATTGTGGAAGCAGATAAATAGTGTCACAGCCACCTACTTTTACAACTCATATGGTCTAGTGTTGTATTGTAAATACCCTGTAGTGATTAAGTTTGAGTCTACATGAGCAGAAAACTCATGTAGCTCATGAACATGAGTTCATGAACTCAGGAACATGAGTGATACAGTACAGGAGAGGTGCATTTTTATCACCCATTCCCACACCACATGGGGAATGGGACAGGGGATTATTGCTACTTTTTCCTTCAAGCCTAATAAATTCTGCTCCCAGTGACTGAGTTGTATAAGAATCCTTAAAAGACTTAAAAATTCTGAACTAGGAATGAGTGAGTGCAGAGAATTAGTGACAAGAGATTAATTCCTCGCTGGACAAGAATATCCCATTCCAGGACACTTTAAAGGTTGTTAGAAATTCCACTAAGCAAATTCTCTTTCCTGTCTATTTTAAGTTTTTTCTGCTTACACTCAGCCAGTTACAACATTCTATGGCTCCCTGCAGAAGCCAGCATACTAGTGCTAGTTGGGCCATGGTGATGCGGGTGTGTGTTAAGTTAAAACAACATTCAAACGACAGGGGGCTATATTTCCACCTTCTTTGGATGGTCCTATTTTTTGGCTCCACTGGAATACCTGGTACTATCAAGTTGGCAATTAAAAGGAGGGAAGTAAGCTGGCAAATAACCGTTCTACTTAACAAATGACCAGAACTTTTTTCAGGTGATCTATGCAATGCAACGGCCTCATGCGGTCTCTCGCAGCACGCCAAGCAGCTGATGAAATACACTCAGTACTGCCTATGTGTGGGAGTCTCTCTCGGGTCTAAAGCCTACCATTTTGAAAACGTGAACACTAACGGTCTGGTTTCCACTCTCCCATTTCCGAACACTCACCTAAAGAAACTGAAGCCACGCACTTTCTCACACCACGCATGCCAGGGAGCAACCCCGATCACTTTCCGGCCGGAACCTGGAGCCGGGCATTTTCCGGAAGTTACGATCGACTAGATGGCCGCGCACCTCACAAATTACGCCTTGCTGAGGAAACCTTTGAGAGCCGCTGGCGGGGGTTGGCCCTGATAGGAGAGCTACCCCGCCAATCATTCGGCGCTAGAACTGACCGGCCAAGTGGGCGCCGAGGGGAAGCTGTGCGATTGTTCCCTTCCAGTGGTCGTCAGGGGGTTATGCGCATGCGTTAAGATTGTAAGGGGCGCTGTTCGCTTCGCGGGGCTATGTGGGGAGTGTGACTGGCGCTTCCAGTCTGAGTCGTCATGAGCTTCCTGTTACCTAAACTGAGCAGCAAAAAGAAAGTAGACGAGGCCATCAAGAGCGTGGCCGAGAAAGTCCTGGTGCTTCGCTTTGGCAGGGATGAGGATCTTGTCTGTTTACAGCTGGATGATATTGTGAGCAGATGTTTTCTTCTGTTGATCGCCACAGTGGGTGTTTTGCATGTAATTCGTATTTGTCATGCTGTACAGAATTAAACTTTTCCCGAGAATAATTTTCTACCCCCGTCCAATTTTAAAATGTTAAAATGTAGAGTGAAGGGCTTATTTACTCATCCCCCTCTGTGTTCGTTTATGGTTTCTTACAATAAGTTTTCTTTGCCTATACTTCCGTAGGGCATTCACGGAAGAGTTGTACTGAATCTGTTTTGTGGTTTTTTTCTGTGGGTACTGGAAATTTTCGAATTCGAAATTGCTATGGGTGTTTAAACAATGCTAACTACTACTTTTAAAGTATTTATACTGATATAAGCAGCCTTTAAATATGGGGGTAAGCATGCTCAAATTTAGGAGCAAGGCCTATTACACTGTATATGCCTGCCCACAGTAATGAATTCCTAGTTCCATTAGTGTTGTCAAATAACTTCTGTGGGTGGAATAAACTCCAGGCCTTGTTTGTTTGTTTATTCCATTTATACCCCGCCCTACACCAAAGTCCCAGGGCGACTTAGATAATGGAGTTAAAAGCCCCCTTAAAACATACAATCCAAAAACATGTTGGCATATAGCAGAAAAATTGTGAATATTGCAATTCCATGCATTTGATTGGGAGCTGTCCAATTCAAATTGGAACTTGTAATGTGTGTGACAACTGGAGAATTATGCTAGCACAGCTGCCATGGTATAAGTAGAGACTTGTGTCACCACAACAAAACAGAATCAATATAAAATGAATGAAACAGAGTCAAATAAGTGTGTGACAATCCAAGCCATTACCATCTCAGCCTTAATTATACAATCTGACAGCACCAAAGTATACAACCATTATCCTTATGTATTGAAGTTATGCGTCATTTCATGCTCCTCCCCAAACTTCACAAGGCAGTTGCATTGCACTTTTAATTCTCATCTTACTTTCAACAGTTAACTGAAAATTGGTGTAACTATCTTAAGATCCTGCTTCTTATATCAGATATAATATTAACTTTCCTTCTAAAATTTTTGCAGCTTTCAAAAACAGCTCATGACTTAAGTAAAATGGCTACAATTTATTTGGTGGATGTAAACAAGGTGCCAGTATACACCCAGTACTTTGACATCAGTTATATTCCATCGACAGTCTTCTTCTTCAATGGGCAGCATATGAAAGTGGATTATGGGTAAGTAGCTTTGTATGTGTTTATTCCAACTACTGGCAACCCTGCTTAGTATCAAAGAGGTCATTTATGATGCTTAGACACATAGAAGCCCAGTGGCAAAATTGGAAGAGGTGTGATTTATTATAAGAGTAATATTGTCGCTATTCAAAATAGTTTAACCCATAACTTGACTAAATAAAATAATTCTGGAAGAGCAGTATATGTGTCTCTGTGTACACACACACAATGTATATGGAGCAGCAATAAATAGTAAGAGTAACTAGACCACTTCTTTACAAATAAAACTAACACATTTGTATTTTCTTTGGTTTAGCAGAGGGAACGCTGGGAGGCACAGTGGAGAAATTGTGTCTAAAGATGTTTTTCTCATACTTTTAGAGCTGGAGGTATCCCACTGAAATTGATTGGCTGTAGATTCAGGACAGACGAAAGAGAATGTTTCATACAGCAAAAAAATAAATATGGAATTTATTGCCATAAATATGACCACTGATTATAAAAGGGGAGTAGACAAATTCCAAGATGTTAGATTTATCAATAGCTATTGGCCCTGATAGCTTTATGGAAGGAACATCATGCTTCAGAGGCAAGATGCCTGTAGCTAACCGTTGTGTTACGTGCTTTCTAGAAGCATTGGGTTGGACATTTCCAAAAACAGGATGATGGGCTACATGGACATTTGGTCAGATCCACCAGGGCTGTTCTTAGGAGTGTCCTGACTCCTTAAAAGGCTAACCAATTACTGATTGGACTGGTGAAGAGAATGAGGTGCAACCTGTCTTACTTCTGCCAATAATTCATTAAGTGGCCTTAGGCAAGTCACTTCTACTCACTCCTACCCCAGCAATATGGAAATAATACTGACTAATCTTACAGGGCTGTTTTATAAAGATTACATCAAGATCGTGTGTTTAAAGAATTTTGAAGAGCAAACCATAAAGTGTTCATCACATTTTGAGTCATAAGCGTTTCGGAATATAAACTGCGTATTAATAATCACGTCACTTGCTTTTCTTTCTTCCATAGATCACCAGATCATACTAAATTCATTGGAAGTTTCAAAACAAAACAAGACTTCATAGATTTGATTGAAGTGATTTACCGTGGAGCAATGCGTGGAAAACTCATTGTCCAAAGTCCAATTGATCCTAAGAATATTCCTAAATTTGACCTCCTGTACCAGGACATTTAATGATCAAATGGGAATGAATAGACCTTGGAATATGAACATCAGAAGAATGATGATGATGATGATGATTTATTATATTTATAAACTTATAAACAAAACCTTCAAATGTGTAACATTTGAGGCCACAGGAGAGAAAATATTGACTTTTTATCCTCAGCATCATATTGGTCACTATCGGCAGGCAGATATTCTGTCATGAGTTAACTGCAGTAGCTATTCTCAATGTTAGCTTAATATATTAGGAGTAAAACTTGTAAAGTAAAAGAACCTGTTATAAGGTGGTTTCAAATAAATACTTCCAGGCTATTTCTGCACAGTCATCTAATTTTTAAAATGTTGCTTTTTTCAACATTAAAGTAGACCTATTAACTGGGGTGAATTTCTTAGCAATCCAGTGAGCATCACCATGAACAAACCTTACCTGAAACTGCATTAGAAGAGGCACAGACTCTCCACAGTCAGTCTCCAGCGTCAACCAATCACCTTGCTCTCTCATCCCCCATTTACACCCTTATTTCTACAACTTACCTCTCATTTCAAAGAAACACACATTTTAAATCATTATCCCGCACCCCCTTCAGCAATGCAGATGTATACCACCAAAAAGGGTGGTGTAAGTCTTTTACGCCTTTGTGCTTTCCTGGGATAGAAAGAAGTTTCTCCTTCTCCCTCAATGCCTGCACCACTATTGCCTCTTTAGAAGCAGTGGTGGAAGTGTCCCCAGTCGTTGCTCAAAGGAACCCCTTCCTTGGATTGTGTTGTTAGGCTAACCTTAACTTCAAACTAGATATTTTGCACACCATGGGCAGCCACTGTGATGCTGGAATCCACCCCCAAACAGCATCACTTTCAATGGTGTTTAAACTAGGGAGCCCAGATTCTCCTTTTAAATTCACCTTAAAGGGAGAATCTGGAGTCCCCAGTTAAAACAACATTGAAAGTGATGCTGTTTTGGGGTGGATTACCCCCCACCCTGAAACAGCATCACTTTCAATGTTTAAGGTAGAGACCTCAGATTCTCCTTTTAAATTCACCTTAAAGGGAGAATCTGGAGTCCCCAGTTAAAACAACATTGAAAGTGATGCTGTTTTGGGGTGGATTACTCCCCACCCTGAAACAGCAACACTTTCAATGTTTAAACTAGAGACCTCAGATTCTCCCTTTAAATCCATGCCAAAGGGGGTGGATTTAAAAGGAGAATCTGGGGAAATTTGGAAGGTGCCTGCTGTCAGGCGTGCAATTGTTAAACTAGCAGCACCAAAATTTCAGGGTATCTTTAGGAGACTCTCCTGATGATACCACCCAGGTTTGGTGAAGTTTGGTTCAGGGGATCCAAAGATATGGACCCTGAAAGGTGTAGCCCCATCTTCTATTGGCTCCCATTGGAAACAGTGGGGGATGGGGGCACCCCCTTTGGGAGTCCATAACTTTGGACCCACTGAACCAAACCTCACCAACCCTAGGTGGTATCATCAGGAGAGTCTCCCAACAAATCCCTGAAATTTTGGTGTTACTAGGTCGGCAACTTTTACCACCCAAAGAGCCCTTTGGACCTGTTTCCCACAGCCCCGAAGATCTACCGAGCCAGAGAGGCCTCCAGTTTGGCCCCTCCGCTCCCCTTTCCTTTCAGCACTGGGAGGCGGAGGTGCTGGGCAGGGAAACCTCCTCTGCCTGACGGAGCAGGCAGCTGCCTGCTCCATGGGGCAGAGGGGGGATGGCGGCTTTGGTCTGCCTAGTGCCGCTGCCTCTCATGCCAGGCAGGGAAACCCACTCTGCCTGACAAAGCAGGCAGCTGCCTGCTTTGTGGGGCAGAGGGGGATGGCAGCTGTGGGGTGGCAGAGGGGGGATGGTGGCTGCTCTGGAGGGACACTCCCATGCTACCCTCCAACCTCCAGGCTATGCAGAGCTGCAGTATAAGGCTGAAAGAGACGCAGGTTGCAGACCCCTGTGCTAGCCTAAAAACTGCGCCCCTTGCAGGCCAAAAACCGAAAACCACACTAAAAAATACAAAAAACCCACAAACGGGGGCGGAGCTTCAGACATGCAATGGGGGGGTTGAACCCGAGAAACCCCTCCCTTACCTATGTCCTTGGATTCACATGAGACAGGGCTATATTGATGAGGGCAACTGGTTGAGTTCACCCTTGCACCCTTTTGTGGCAACAGAAATGTGATAGGATGCCATCTGATTGTTGTTGTTTTACAGGTTTACACAATATTTTTCACAGAAAACTGCCATAAACCATTTTTATTTTATGATATTGTAAAATAAAAAGGAACAGCTGCTATATTCAAAAAGACACAAGCTTGCATTGAAATAAACATTACAGAATATTATCTTCCTTAAATAATGTTTCATACCTAACAAAATATGTATAGTGCTACAAAAGTGAGCAAAGGCAGATATAAGGCAATAGGCTATGTTTAGTGACCGCAGGGAAGTGTATGAGCAATACATGAGCTCAGGTTTTTTTCATTACTTTTCTACTTCTAGTTGCAATAGGAGAACGAATGAAATGGGCTTTAGTGGTGACTTTCAGTTTGTTCTTAAGATATCTGAAAATGGACTGTAGACTAAAGGAAGGAGCAAGACTATGTTTTTCGGTTCCTGTAGAAACTGTAGGACAATCTGTTTTCATAGAGTGACCTACAACTTTATCGAGAGGTTTATTATTAGATATCCATTTTCGGCAATGCTTCTGGATCCATTCCTGCACCTGGCAATTACCTTGCGTCTGGTGCAATGTGTGGTGATTAGAATCAACAAGAGCAACAGCATACACCATGTTCATAACCTCAAAAGTTCTCTGCATGAGCAGGTTAATGAAAACCAATCCTCCATAGCCATGAGCAATGAAAGCCACCTTCCCAGCTGTGTTCTTTGAAATGAAGTGGTCCCAAACATAAGTTGTATGTTCTTCAGGGCTACTGCTGTACCTTTTGGGAATTACATATGATGACTTCAAAACGCAATAGGATTCATCTTTTTCTGTCTTCAGATCAAGGAAATTGTCATTGGGATTTAACACAATCACTTCCCAACTGTACTGTAGAGCTGTTGTAATGAATGGTATCTGTGTTCCATGTTGAAGCCCTTCATGTATTATGGTTTTTTGATCCCACTGACCAGCACGAAAGACTCCCCGGTCTTGAAGAAGAACAACTAGAGTCACATCATTTCTTAATGCATTCTCACTCATGAAAAAGAAACTGTTAGGCTCACTATCTATGACATCTTTTGGGATGTACATTTTTTTTAGTTTGCAAACCTGTTCCAGAAGTTCATAAACATACTGGATAATTAAATGTCCAAGAACTTCATAACGTTTATGATTACTGTCACATGAATTGTTATAATTAAAAATAAAAGGTTCATTGGTATCTATATGTCTAAGCTCACCATTTTTGTTAAAGTCATAGTTCAGTTTATCTGGGCACTTTGAACCACACATTAGTTTTCGGAAGCTCAGATCCTCAATATTTTTCAACCACTACAAATG
Organism: Sphaerodactylus townsendi; assembly: GCF_021028975.2. Classification (NCBI taxonomy): domain Eukaryota; kingdom Metazoa; phylum Chordata; class Lepidosauria; order Squamata; family Sphaerodactylidae; genus Sphaerodactylus; species Sphaerodactylus townsendi. Next base: position 42,022,640 of record NC_059428.1, on the reverse strand, counting down.
AAATAGATAAAGAAAGGTCATGTCATAAAGGCATACATTTTCATGAAAATATTTAAGCTCTTTCAACACCAAGAACATTGGCAATTGTCAAGACCCAATTTGTCATTAGTTTTAGCAAGAGAAATAACAATTCTCAGCCTGCTCTACACCACCCTCTCATCAGGGTGTGATAGCCCATATAATCCTATCAAATTAAATATGCTTACATCTCACTGATTTCAGTGGGCAAGCTGGACATACCTCCCATCAAAAAAAAAAAAGTGATACATAGTGTGATCTTAAACAGACCCTCCAGACAGACAGAGTTCAGTTAACTTCTACAGTGGGTGATTTACAGTAGTGGTCAGAGTACCATTCTAGGATCTAGAAGAGAATCTTCAAGGATCTTGAAATTCCCATTCTGCCATGGAACTTGACTGTGGCCCTTTCTGCACAGGCCAAAAAACACAGGTGAAAGGAGGTGGGTTACATGAACCCGTCCTTGCCCCAGCCCATTCACATAGCTGGCTGTCTGGTGGACAGTGAGAGCATTGGCCAGGGCGCACACTTCCACACGGAGGCATGTCTTTTTTTGTGTATTCTTATCTGCCTCCATTGCGTAGTCCCACGTGCAGGCACGGCCGATCCCCCAGAGCCATGATAAGGCCCTGTGTGCCTTTGTGGCTGTGTAGATGGGAGCTGGGGGACACCAAACACACCCAAGATTCTTTTGTCTTAATGTGCCTCCTGCCCGGCCATTCACTTGGCCATGGCTGCGAGGCATGTTAAAACAAAAGAATTGCAAAAATTGCGATTCTTTAATAACTCAGGTTGAAGGGGAACACGAAGTGGATCAGTGTTAGGAGCGGGAGCCATGTGAAGCTCCCTCCCAACCCGGGTTTTTTACTGGTGTTATCCAGTTTCTGTGCGGAAAGGGCCTCTGTGATCTTGGGCCTGCTGCATGCTCTCAGCCTAACCTACCTTGCAGTGTTGTTGTTAGGGTAAAGAGGAGAACAACATTAGCTGCTTTGGTTCCCCATTAGGCAGAATGGCAGTGGGCAAAAAATTCTGATTTGGAACATTTCTATGCAAATATGAAAAAGCATCCAGATAAGTCTAATGGTAATTCACAATAGCTGTAATTGGTGATAAGACAAATTACTTAAGTTATATTAACCAATTTAACATGTTTAGACAATGAAAGAATTATCAGACTTATTGGGCTCCTGGGCAAGTGCCATCAAACCTATTGATTAAGTCTAAGTCAGCAATTTCTTATTGGAGTTTTGTTTGAAGTATTAGTGCTACATAATGCTGGCTTTATGTTCAGCTATGTATAAAATACATGTAAAATGTACTTACATTCATGCTGCTTGAAAATAATGGCAAAGGACTTCTGGATACTTTGGTTATTCTTCAGAGGTCTGTCAAAACAGATGCAAGCATTATGATGGCCTACAGATCAATGTCTCATTCTGTCCTTTTCTAATAAGTGTGTAGTTATAGTGCCCATTCTGATTTGGACCAATGCTGTTATTGTTCCAATTTATAAGAAAGGTGATCCTAACGTACCAGCTAATTATAGGCCAATTAGCCTGTTATCAGTAGCAGGAAAATTGTATGCAAAGCTCCTGCTCAATCGTCTACAAAAGTGGATTGAGCAGAATAAAATATTAGGAGCGGAACAAATTGGTTTTAGGAAAGGGTATGCTACGTTGCATCATTGTTTACTGTAGTAGTGCACTGCCGACCCGGCAATTACCGTGGTAAACGTTAACGCATAGCGGACCTGCGGCCTTGCCCGGTTGCATCGCACCCCTCCCTCATCCCCATAATGAGTCACAGGTGCATTGAACTGTCTGGCTCAATCACCCAGCTTAGGGACAATGATCTGCCCCAGGTGAGGATTAGGCTCCAGGCAGCGTCACGCTCTTCTCGCCGTAGCCAGATGAATCATGCATCACCCTGATGATCTCCGACCTCCAGCTCTCCCGAACTCCCCAGTCCTCCCTCCTTCCGCCCGATAGGTAACAATAAAGGTGCCAGGAACCGGCAGGCCGGAGATTTAAGCTAGGAACGGACCTCGGTCTCCAGCTGCTGGCGATCTCCACCAGATGTTATCGCGTCACCGTCTGCGTTCTTCGCTGACCGTGGAGTGGAGCTACAAGCTGGTGCGAAACCGGGAATCCTCCAGACCTCCACCCTGCTCACCGTGCGCAGGGAAGGGCAGCGATACCCGAAGTCCGCTCGGATCGCATCCAGGGACTTAGATCTGTTATATTGTCCTCTGGATCGGTAGCATCCAGGGTTTCGCAGCGTCCTAGGACACTCTCTCGTCGGCCGGAACTACCCGGTGAGAATTATGGGAGCGCAAAAGCAGGGCTTATGACAAAGCAGTTGGCGAACTGAAAGCGTTAGCGAAATGTGACGAGGTCCCCGTAAAGGAGCTCGCAAAATTAGTTCGAAAGGAGATTGAAGCTCAATTGTGGTACCCAGAGGGGAACGGTGAATCTTAAGGACTGGGAAAACATCGAGCGCAAGAGCCTGCGGCGCCCGATGTGGCTGCCCTGCTGGCCACGATGGAGCAATGTTTTGCGTAAGCCATCAACCTCTGAACCATATGGCTCCTTGCTGTAGGCGCCCTCCTTTGATCTTTCACCTTCAATTTCAACCCGAATTTTTCTCCTATCCACTAAATTGGGCCTGTCCTCCTTCACCGCCCCCTCGCTCCTTCACCCAATTCAAACTCTCAGCGGCTCAGCGCCTCTAACTCCTTCATTTTCGAAACCACTGCACCTCCGTCCGGCCCGCGTAATGGCGGCGAGGTTCAAACTCATAGGCGTATTGGTTACGATCTGCAGAAGAAACCCTGGCGGAAGAGCGATGCGAATTCTTGCATTGTGCCCGTCCACTTCACAGATACTTTGAGATTGGCGTCATTGGCCGAGGTTAATGCAGTACCGCCCTTTAAGCTATAACATCCTCACTGAGCTCCGCAGCGGTCGCGGGGCGGTAAATCACCAGCCCTATGTGAGAGGCATACTAGAAGGCGATGCGAGGAATCATAATGGTTCGAGGGCCGACTGGAAGACCACCTTCGCATGCTCCTGAGCCCTGCAATTTGTGATCTGGGAGGCGGTTCGCCGGCAATGCTTTAGCAGGGCAGCCGCCTCGGCCAGAAGCCTACAGCAACTCAGCTTCACGGCTTTGATGCAGCAGTAACTAACAATCAGATGCGTCCTGCGGTGGCCGCCCTTCTACGGTAAGCCTCTGAATCGCCACCACAAGGCGTTTTTTGAAGAATCCCCAATGCGGACAGCCAACCCAAAGTTTTCTAGCACCCGGCAGAAGCCTCAGGCTATGCTGAGTTTGTGAACAGGCTCAGGAGGCCCTCAAAGAGGCGTTGACAGCAGCGAGGAGGCCCAGGAACTCCTTAAGCCTTGCCGGAAGGCATACTCCGCTGAGTGCCGCAAAGCGATCACAGGCCTAGGAACGAGCTGGCGATGCTCCGAGCGCCAGGATATCGAGATGTTTAAGCCCATCAAGCCAGCCTTCTAGTCGCCGCCCTCCGCTGCCATGAGGCAGCCGATGTTTCAATTGCGGCAAGCCAGGACATTTCGAATTGTAGGCTGCCGGCGAGGGCCTACAACCTGATGGAGGAGGATTATACTCCCCAGAGACCCCCCCAGAATCTAGGGCGAGCTCCGGGCCGCTGGGGAAGGCCAGCCGGGCATCTCCCAACCGGAACCAAGATCCACCTCAAACCCTTCGGAGCTCCCCATGAGATCTTAAGCTGCTCCAGCTCGGTATAGTGATCCCATCCCCGCAGGAACCATAGGCTGAAAGCTTCGCCCGCTGAACAGGGTTCATCATCCCAGGATTGTCGACCCCATGCACCAAGGGAGCCATCACATCCAAAATTATGGACAAACATCCGCCAAAGAAACTGCCAAGTTCCGCGAGGAACACCCTGCCTCATGCTCTCCTTGAAGTCTAATCTAAGTTCAGCTAATCTAAATCCTAGATTGCTCGCTCCCCTCGTCTATACTTCCTGCTCTACTGGCCTTCGCTTCCAAAGTCACCATGCCTCCGCCAGTGCCCCCCCAGAATATACGCATTTCAAGATCTCTGCAAAGTCCACAGTCACTGAATTGCAGCAGAAAGGAATGCTGGCGGAAGAAGGACTGCCGTTGAGCCCTCTCCAAGATGCCCATAGCCAATCTACAGGACAATGAGGCATGGAAGGGAATGCTCGCATAATGGCCTTAAGCCAAAGTCTTCGTGAAAGAAGCCTTGGCCCTCTCCAGCTGTAAAGGGTTCAAGCCAGATCTCATAGCCTCTGAAAGACGCAATGCAAGCCCACAAAGCTCAAAGCTCCGGTGGCAGCAAAATCGTCAGCACCTCAGAGAGCAAAATCTCAAATCAGAGTTGTCCTCCCTCGTTACTTTATATGTGCTCTGTAATGCCTATGTAGCCATGTTCTGTATGTCTTGCCCCTTTCAAAGAGACCCTAAAGTTTTTTTCCCCTCATGGGGGATTTTCCATTAGCTATAAGCTATGCTCTTATTAACTTCAATTAAAGAGTTTTCTCCTTCTGATTATGTGGTAGTATGAATGCAGAAGGCTTAAGCCCATTCACAGCATCCATATACCATGGGACACAGCTCGTCGCGTGCTCCCAGGATACCGATGGGACCTGCTTCAAGCCATACTCCATCTTAGTTTTAAACCTTCAAAAGCTTTTCTTCAAACCTCTCCTTGAGAACCTTTTCCTTAGATCCCATCTGAGCCTACCCCACTTAACCATTGGCGTGAAGCAAGTTTATATGAAGCCAAAATCATTTCATGCTCCCACATTCTCTGCTGAGGGGCTCCTAGTGTGGCTAGTCACAGTGCCAAGGGGGTCTCTCAGCCACACCTATCTTACACAGCCTCCGCTGTGAGGTGAAGCGAGCTCAAACAAACCGTCCCTTACCGAGGAGGTGGGGCTGACTTCCAAACCCCGCCTTCCTTTTCTGCGCACCCTCCCTCTTTCTAATGGGCTGACGCACCCCACCTCCTAGATCTAGAGGATCTGATAAAGGGCTTTTGCAAGCCCCTCTCAATTTGCTCCTGTGATCAAACCTCAAGCCCAGGAGAACTGTTTTTCTTTGCATCTTCTCTATATCTTTCCTATAGGCGCTATATTACGATATGACTACTTATTGTGAATTGTTCAAGTTGCTTTGCAAAAAAACCACCTTAGACGGTGATTGGGATTGTTTACAAACAAACATGCGACCTGGATCTTGACCTCTCCTCCCTTCTCTAAAGCTGGGGCGATTGCATATCTCCTTAGCACTTGCCTTGAATGTTGCAAGTGATCGTTGTCGGAATGGGCCAGCTGCGCCCTAGCAGCTTGGCCGAAACAAACGAAAAAAAAGGGGAGTAGTTCCCCCCCCCTAATCGGTAATCAAAGGTCTCATCCAGCAGACCATATCAAAGTACTCTTCTCTATTCTCTATCAAAATTGCCCTTCACTCCAGGGCTCGGGCTTTCATTGTCATCTATGAACGAATTAACTCAGCCATAAAACCCCTGGAAAAGCGTCGCTTGTTTTCTCTTCTATACAAGGTCCAGCTCGCCATGCCAGGCCAGCCCCATCCGGAGATGGGCGGGGCCTCCCTGGAAGAATCCGACCCAGCCTGTTGAGAGAGCCCGTCCGCCCCTCAGCCTGGGCCAAGATGGGAGGGACCTCTCTGGAACCAGTACACCCATTCTTCCAGCGGAGATCGCCCAGGCTGCCATTCCGGGCCAGCTATGGCTCAAAGGTTGACGCTGTGTGTCGCTGCTCTCATCTACAGCGCCATTCTCTCTCCTCTCTGCGCCCCTGGCTGGAAACTTGGAATTGCGGCGGAACATTCCCCTGATGGGTAACCCGATCTCAGCTGTTTTCAGCGCTTGAATAATTGTTGGAACCAGCCTTCTCTGCAACCTTGGCACCAAGGGTAGAAGTCCCGCTGAACCTGCAATGCTAAAGACTATCAGTAGCTCTCCCTACGGCTCTTGAGAAATCCATGGACTCGCGTCATGCGCTCTGTAGCTTTGGTAGTCAAACAGCAAGAGCCATGCATTAAACAATTCGCCAACCGCGGGTTGCCTTCCTTCCGCCATCATCCATATGTATGCGTTTAGCCATGTTTTGCTGTTTTAAATTTATTGCATGCCCTAGTTTTTTTGGAAGTTATGTTGTTATTGCTGCATTTCCGCCTGTCTGTCTGCGGGACTCTCTGCTTTGAGGCCAGAACCCGGTGCCGCCGCCGCTCCGGCTCTGCTGCTTCGATCCCTGCCTGTCGAAGCAGCGGTGTCCCTCTCAAAGGCGAACCTGTCCCCTATAACTTCCTTGGTAGGAGCCCGGACTTGTTCCATGTAACACCAAGACTATTGGCCGGCTGGCCTGTGTGCCCTTCGCGAAAGCCATCAATTCTACCCTCCATTGCTCTGGGCTGGCTCTGGCCTCCGAGCAGCAGGAACTAATCCAGGCCTAGACAATCGTGCAGCTATTGATTGCCCATTGTTATTACATCACCAAGGTTGTGAGAATGTACATAATGTTGTTTTAATCTTTCTGATAATTCCCAGATTGATTCATATGAAAGTCACGTGAGCTGCAAAGTTGTGTCTAATCCTGAAGTATGATGTTTTGCCCCATTGGTGGTCAACCCTCTGGAGCTGGCTGCGGGAGACGGTTAGTGCTATTGTACAGCTCTGCATTGGTTTAATTGTATGCCTTGTTATCGGATCTTGTTTAGTTCAATGCGTGTCTAATATTGCCCTGTATGCGTGTGTGAAACCCCTCGCATTTCACCACCCGCAACCAAGTTCTAATGTTGCACAAAGCAGCTTGGTCAGCTTGACCATACGGCCGGAGGAGACAAAGCGTCCCTTTAAATGCATTATAGCATTTGACCCCGTTTTCTAAAATGTAAAGAAGGAGAGATGTAGTAGTGCACTGCCGACCGAGCAGTGCCGTGTCGAAAACGTTAACGCATGGCGGACCTGCTTACGACACTTACCCGGTTGCATCGCACCCTCCTCATCCCCATGAGTCGCAGGTGGAACTGTCTGGCTCAATCACGGTGCCAAGGGACAATGATCTGCCCCAGGTGAGGATTAGGCTCGAGCAGCGTCGCTCTTCTCCGCCGTAGCCAGATGAGATCATGCATCACCTGATGATCTCGACCTCCAGCTCTCCCGGAACTCCCAGTCGCACTCCCTCCTTCCGCCCCGATAAATTAACAATAAAAGGTGCCAGGAACGGCAGGCGGAGATTTAGCTGGGAACCGCGGACCTCGGTCTCCCGCTGCTGGCGATCTCCACCAGATGTTATCTCCGCGTCTCGTCTCGTTCGCTGACCGCGTGGGTCGACTACAGTTTACTCCTTGATTCAATTTTCCATAAATACATCAGGAAAGGCCGTTCCAAACTGTATATTGCCTTTCTTGATTTACAGGGGGCGTTTGATTCAGTTGAAAGAAACAAGCTCTGGTGAAAACTTGAAATTCTGGGGGTAGAAAATAGACTACTCTCTTTGATAAAGACTATTACACCATAAAACTTATTCCCAGGTGAGGCGTGCACAAGAGAAGTCACTCACTCAAAATTTTAACAACAACGGTGTAAAACAAGGATGTATTTTAGCCGCCCGCGTTGTTTTAATCTGTTTCTAAATGATTTGGCTCCAACTTTAACAGCAATAAACACATGTTGTCCAGTCCTAGGTAACATCAACTTTCCCATCCTGCTTTATGCGGATGATGCAATTCTACTCTCAAAAGAACTAGAGCTGGTCTCAACCTTCTTTATGTCAAAAGTAATGCTGAATTACTGCACAACTAACAGCTTAAATATAAATACCGCAAAAACCAAAATCATGGTCTTTTCTAATAAAATTAAAATACATAAATGGTCTATAAACTGAACGCACATTGAACAGGTTAAATCCTTTAAATACCTAGGGATCCATCTTCAATTCAACACCAAATGGGTACATCATAGAAATGCAGCGGTGAAGGGATGTACTGCCACAATAAATGCAGTGAATAACTTTTTCTACTCCAAAGGCCAAAAGCATATTCCCTCGGCTTTAATGCTCTGCGGGAACCTGAATCTGCCGGCACACTCGATGAGCAGGTGGCTGACTGGAATTCCCGTCTAGCCGATGCCATCGAGGTAGTTGCTCCCCGGCGACCTCTGCGTCCACGTTCCCGGCTGGCTCCTTGGTATACTGAGACTTCGCCCGGATGAAACGGAACTCCAGGCGTCGGCGAAGTGGAAACTTCGTGGCGAATTGGCGGAGAACATCTTATAGGGCGTTTATGAAGGCCTGTAGGGTGCTTGGCGATGAAGGAGGCAAAAGTTTTTCTTTTCCTCCTCTCTAAAGCGTCTGCTAGCTCTGCATGACACCGGTATTTGCGTGTGATTCGATCTTTGACCTCATTACCTCAGAGGTCTGTAGGCCAATGGTGGCTATAGGCTGTGAGGCATTTTATGAGCTTTTGCAGATAAAGTCAAGTCACTCATGGGACCTCCCGCTATTTCAGCTACAATTGAGTGAACTGGAGGCTCCCTTGCCGTCTTCAGGTATGTTTGGCCGGTTTTGCCCTGCTCTCTGAGGCGGCAATGGAGCGGGGCCTGGCTGCTGTTAAGACCTGCCTACCTGTGTCCTCTGGATCACGTGCACTCCTGGCCGCCAAGTCGCGGGAGGAGCTACGACCCACCTGTTGAATATCATCAATGGCTCCCTTGATCAAGGTCTTTCGGGTGGGTTGAAGGGAGGCAGTGGTCGCCCACTCTTAAAAAAAGACCACCGTTAGATCCTGGAGATCTGGCCAATTACATTGCGTCACCGAATCTTTGGTTTCTGGGAAGGTAATTGAGAGAATGATGTTGGAGCAGCTTCAGGGTTTCCTGGAGGACACATCGACCTTTGACCCCTTCCAGTCCGGCTTCCGTGCTGGGCGTAGGGGCCGGGGAGCCGTTCTTGTCGCCGTCTGAATGCGCTCCGTGTGCAGCTTGACCGAGGCGGATGCGGCTGCTGGTGTTACTAGAATCTCACTGCAGCAGCGTTTGATGTGAGTGGAGCGCGATCTTTTGACCCACGCCTGGCGTTTCGAGGTCGCGGGGCGCTGTTAAGCTTCAGTGGATTATCGTTTCTCGGGGACGGACTCAGCAAGTGAGGTCGCGGAGATCCGAAGGCCTCGGCGGTGCCAGCCAGTGCGGTGGTGTGCCCAGAATTAGCTTCTATCCCGCTATTATTTAATATCTATATCGACCCCTTGCTCAGTTGATGCGGGCTTTTGGGCTGATCTGTACCAATGGCTGAGTAGACACTCAGCTCATTCTGTTGATGGAGGGCGTATCAAGCTCTACAGCACTGTTTGGGAAATTGGCTGGTTGGTTGCAGCAGAGCAGGAAGGTTAAAACTAAACCCATTGAAGAGCCAGGAGATCACTCTGGCTGGGGCCGAGGTTAGGGAGTTCCAGCCGCCCGATTATTAGGGAAGGGGCCTGTGGCACCGGCCCCCCTCTGTTCGCCAGCCTGGGGGGTCCACCTGGATTAGATCTCTTTCAATGGAGACCCAGGTGGGCCGCTACAACCGAGCTGCGTTTTCCATCTCGTCAGGCCCGGCCAGGCTGGCCCTTCCTCTCGAGCTGACCTGGCCACTGTGATCCAGCCGAATGCACCTCAAGTTGAACTATTGTAATTAAGCTCGCTGGCCTACCCTTAGCCTGTTGATCCGGAGGTTGAAACTGGTCAGCATGCGGCAAGCAGCGCCTACTTACAGGAGGTGCCTAAATGATCACATCCAGCCTGTATTAGCCAGCTGCACTGGCTCCCAGTGGAGTTCGGATCATCCACAAGGTATGGGTATTAACCTAAGACTGTGACCTGGGGCCGACCGGGACTGGCCTTACCCCATATGTCCCTACCGCGACTCTGGCTCAGCGAAGGAGGCCAATTTGTTGGTGCGACCCTGGCCAGCCGCAGATAAGGAACACTCTCCCACCATCTGTCGGGCCTGCAAGTCTTGGAAGTTCATAGGAGGAACCTGTAAAGACGAATTGTTCACCAGACCTTAGGAGGCTGGCGCTGATAGTGTGTCGCCTCCTCTAATACCACTCTGGGAGCTACAACATCTATACCCCTCTCTCTTCGGGAGTTCTTAATATTAGTTTAATACTTGGAGGCGCCATATGGTTTTATGGTTTTATCCTGGCTGTAATTTTATGTAATTTTATGTAATTTCTATATTTAATAAGCGTTTCGTATTATTACGTATCATATTGTTGATAATTCTTGTTGTTCACCGCCCAGAGCCCTTAGGGGATGGGGCGGTTTTATAAATACAATTATAAATAAATAAATAAATAAATAAAGGTCTTCCAGGCCAAAGTCTTGCAACAACTCCTTTACGGGGTTCCGATCTGGATTACCGTTTGGTCCAATGCGGTTGAAAAGGTACAATCAGCATTTCTCTACAAAATATTTGGAGTCCCATTGGTATTATGTGCCTTATGAGAGTGCTATGCTTAGAAGCGGGGCATGCACCTATTAACTACCAGGGCTTGGCTACTTGCTTTAAAGTTTTGGATAAAGATATGCTTTCAGCTACAAGGGCCTTAGTTGAAGTCAAATGCATAGGGCCTTAGTTAGGAGTCCAAAGCTTAGAGTGGTGGAATTATAATCAATGGTAAACTCAATTCATTGGGTTTCTCATTAAGAAGAGTTGGTATTGAAAGGACCCCAACAAATATAGCCTAGCCTAATTAAACTTAGACTATATGATCAGGAGTATCGACATCTAATCAATCGTGCAACAACAACATGCTCCCCATTGTACTTTGGTATAAACCCTGAGCCTGTACGATGGCCAAATACTTATTACAAATCCCGGATTCTAAACAACGCTGGGTACTGACGGGCAGATGCAATGTTTTCCCCTGCCCTTTTGCAAGGCGGTTGAGAAGCAGCCTCTATCCACATAGATTATGCCCTTTCTGTCCCACCATGGTGGAAACATTGGACCACATTTTTTATGTTATTGCCCAAAATATAATCCCCAGAGGGAAGCTTTAGTACTATACGATAATGGAAATGTACCCCAAATATCAATCCCAAAATTGTTAAACAGTAATAATCCTTCTATACTTGGGAGAATAGCCAATTATTTGCTGCAAGTCATGTCCTTAAGAGGTATGTAAAATAGGCAAGTACAAAACTATTTAAATGTGAAATACTCCATACCTCTGATACTCCTGGGGTATTTTAGAAGGTGTTTATAAGGAGCTCACTGATATTTATTGCATCTTATGGAAATTTAATTAATTTATAGTATTAAGTAGTATATACAATTTATAGATCTTGGGGAAGGCTATACCTTTTTAGCAAATAGGCTATGAATAACAAATATCTTAATCCTGTCTTTTAAATGTAGTTTTACTATACCTGTTCACAAGCCCATGTACAATGGAATGGACAAAAGTTTTTAATCTTCGTTATTTTTATAAATGAAGTGTGATTTTAGAATGTAAAACTACTCATAGACGCCATGTACAACTCTTTTAAATTTAGTGATGGCCTATACTCACGCTTTTGTTTCTTATGCCAATAAAGGTCTATTGTATTGTATTGTATTGTATTGTAGTGCCCATTCTAAGGGTCTGAAGCAATTTCTGTAACCCATTCTTCAATTCTTTCTTGGATAGAAATCAAACTTAAAATATGTACTGTATTCATATGCTGTGGAAATGTTATGCCATTTAACACAGACCAGTGCTTTTAAAACTTATTTTATTATGTATCACAATTCTGGTTCCTTTTTGTTTGAATACTATTTTGAAGTTTTGTTTACAACACTCTTAAAAGACTCCCAAATATCTACTACTGGGATTTTAATGACCCACATGAAAAATGCATACACATGCTGTACATATACACAATAGGATAGCTTTACACTCAGTATAGCCTTCATAGTTTCTACTACAACTAACATTGCTGAAATTTAAATTGAAAAGTAGATTGCATCTTCAACAATTAAACTACTTCTGAAGTAGACACCTGAAACTTCAAAGAATTCTACATTTCATCTCTAAAGCAAGTTGCCTTTATATCATATATAGCTTTAAAAGGGGCTTGGACAGATTTATGGAGAAGTCAATTTATGGCTACCAATCTTGATCCTCTTTGATTTGAGATTGCAAATGCCTTAACAGACCAGGTGCTCGGGAGCAACAGCCGCAGAAGGCCATTGCTTTCACATCCTGCATGTGAGCTCCCAATGGCACCTGGTGGGCCACTGCGAGTAGCAGAGAGCTGGACTAGATGGACTCTGGTCTGATCCAGATGGCTTGTTCTTATGTTCTTATATAGAAAAAGCTTCAGCATAATCTTGAGAACCACGACATAGTATATCAGGACAGTTTGTGGCCCCCTGAAATATCTTTAAGCTAAGCTGACCATCCGTCCCGCTTTTGGCGGGACATTCACGCCTTGGGAGAACTTGTCCCGTGTCCCGCGGGTTTTCCCCAATGTCCCGGGTTTTGGAAGGCTGCCTTTGCTGCCTTCTACAGAGGCATGAGGCAGTCGCCAGCCTCCCGGCGCGAAGGCGCACAGCCTTCTGGGGCACTGCCCGTTTTCAGCCCTGTCACAGGGTGGGAAGCGGCAGTGCTGGCAGCTCTGCATGGCAGGGGGCATGGCCTTCTGGGGGGCTGCCGTTTCCCACCCTGTGACAGGGCGGGAAATGGCAGCGCCCAGGGACAGTGGGCTCCTGCTGACAGCGGAAGTGTGTCTTGGCGCGCAGCGCCGCGGGGTCTGCCCACCCGTCCCGGTTGACGAAGGTGACCATCTGGTCACCTTTCTTTAAGCACTACCACCCAGAGGTAGAGCTACCAGGGGGCCAGGGGTGCACACTGCAGCGGGCATGCACCTGGGGGGCAGAAAATTCCCCCCGTGGCGCCCCCTCCCACCTCTGCAGCACCCCCTCCCAGCCCTGCGGCACCCCCCCCCCACACACACACACACACACTTACCTTTGTGAAACAGTGCAGGCTGGAGAAGCGGCCTGTTCCCTTCAGGCTGAAAATATTATGAAGAAATATTTTTATTTCGAGAGAGTCAGGGGTCCATTCAGAAGTGGGAAGTTGAGCCCACTGAGCATAGTGAAAGACAAAGTTCTTATACCCTTTCAAGAGCACACATTTCAGGCAATAATTGATACATCATAGGGCAATCATGTGCCGCTCGAGTCCCATCAAGGACTACTCCAGAGACATCCAGGCACCTTAATGGTTTAATTGTTTTTGCAACCATCCTGGCATCCTGGGTCATCCTTATTGCTTATCTTTGAATATTTCGTCTGTCTGCTTGGAATAACAAAATATGTTTTTCTGGTTCTCCTCCCCTGGTGCACATCTAGTTATCAATGGGGCATTCCTGGAAACGAAACTTAGCTATTCCCATATTGGGCATTGAAACTGTTGCTTATAGTTTTGGAATGTCTTGCTCTTTGTTATTTGTTATTTTGCTCTTTGTTATTTTGATTACTGGGGCCTAAATGCTCTTTCTACTGCTAAGGGTTATGGCCTTCTTCCTGTGCCTGTGTTGGTGTGAATACTTAGTATTTGCAACTTTGCAAATGGGTTTGTCTGCCACTTGAAATTCCTTTAACCTGATTTATCCTGTTATCTTTCTGGCTGGCCATCTGCAAGGCAAAAGCCTTTGTGTAACTGGGGCCTCCTTTTGGGTTTGAGTGAACCAAAGTATATAAAAAAGTACATTTAAAACCTCTTTAACAAGAAACCAATCAATTCTTAATACTTCTAAATAAGAAATCTTAACCTATAACTCTATGTAATGTAAAAACAGTCTATCAGTATAAAACAAAACCTTTCTGTATCTTGCTGCCTCTATTTTATGATGCATAATTAGGCCCAAAATGGGATTTTTGGTTGTCCTGTCTACAGCCTGAGGTAACAGGCCACTTCTCCAGCCTGCACCAAGGTAAGGGGCACTCTGGCCCAGCTACACCTCTGCTACCACAATAGAAGGAATTGACTAATCTGCTGCTTGTACTACGAAAAATGAGTTTGCATTTTGCACAAGAATTCATATGCAACCTGCCACTAAGAATTTATTAGCATGTCATACTGGATGGCATCTAAATCTTTTCCCTACTCCTGAAGCAGGATGACCTATTTCACATTAGTACTGTCATGGGATGGCTGGAAAGGTCTCTGCCATTTTAGAATTACAAAATACTTTACATTTTTAGTCTATTTGTCTAAAACTACACAAACAAATGTACCCTCAACATTGCAATGGTTATGCATCCACAAGGAGATAGACAAATAAACATCAAACAATGTAGATATTTCAAAAAGTCCTGTCTACTTGTCTTTCCTCAGAAACCAACAAGATTTTGAGGTTATATCCATATGTATCCAACAAAGGAAGCTTTGACTCTTGAAAGCTTTTATTCCCAAAATCTTGTTGATCTCTAAGATGGTACTGGACTAGAATCTACCCACCAAACCTACTCAGTGTCCCATTAAAAACAGTCCTAATTTTCTGACACACCAACATCCTTGGATGCTACATTTTGGCCCAAAGATTGCATCTCAAAGCACTGTTTTGCAATTGGTTTATAATATTGGTTTATAATTTTGTAACCTGCCTGGTATCTGAATAAAAAAAGGAAATTATAAATAAAAACGTTAAAAGTATTTATAAGCATAAGATGCAGCAGTCCTATTTACTACACAGGTGAAGAACTTTGTGCATGTCTGTGCAAATGCCAGCTGGAGTTCTGTCAAAATTGTGTTCACAGGACTTCAGTGCAAAGTTACATATTGCTTATTAACTTTCCTCCAATAACCAATTTTAGGCACTTTCCATTTCAGATGGTTGTGAATCACTTCGAGCTATAGCTATTGATACAATTAAACCTAAGCCACAGTGTACACCAAGGATTTGACAGCATCCTTTTTTAAAAAAAGCAAAATGTTATTAGCGTTTTAACTCGCTACGCTTAGGTTCAAGCCAACAAGTGCTGGGACAAAAAAAATAAATAAATTCTGCGATGGCTATTAATGCCCCAGGCATGACACACTGAAGAAAACTCAGAAATAGCTCGTTAATTTCAAGTCCACCACCTAAGGCCTTTCAAAACAGCTTTCACTCGTATTAATAGGCGAACACAGTTTCGCATACTACGTCAAGGGGAGGGGAAGCAAATAGCGGAAAAAGGCCGTGTGGTTGGAGGACCCTGGAGATTAACGCAGCGAGCCAACGCCCGAGATAGTGAGGGCTGTTTGGGCGAAAGGAGGCCCGAGAGGCCCCACTTCGGCGGGAAAGGCGTGAGGCTGAGCCCCACAACAGGCCCCGCAGAGACCTGCCGGGTGAGACAAGAAAAAACATCCTTAGCAACTAACCGCTTCCCGCGGCTCTTCCGGGTTCCAAAGGGGCGGGGCCTGCGGCGGAAACGGGCGGGCGGCTCCACAGGGGGAGAACCTGGCCCTTGTCCGGATTGCGTGGGATCTACAAAGGCGAGCACAGGTGGAGGAGCCAGGTGAGCAACAAAGGGGGCGGGAGGCGTCGTGGCCTCGTTCCCGGCCGGCTGGCATAAAAAGCCCCTTCCTTGCAGGCTGCTTGTTGGCTCTTTGCGGGAAAACGGCTTTAGTAGAATTGGCTGTCCCGTGGGCGGCTCTTGCGTCCCTTGTTTGACAGGCGGTAGCGAAGGAGGCGAGATAAGGAGCACCAGCTTGTTTACTTGGGTGTCAGCCCTGTGGGAGTCAGTGTGGTCAGGTGGGTGGAGAGGTTTTTTACTGAGATTCCGCACAGCATATTTATAACGATTGCAACCCGTTATAAATATGCTGTGCGGAATTCACTGCACTCTCAAATCAGAGGGAGAAATAATTTCATGATTTCATTGTCCTGAGTCTTTTTTGCTAGGTCGCCCAATACTGGTTGTCACTCTTTACTTTGGTTGTGTGCTTGATCCGGAGTAATCAGCTGTTCGGCTCATGTATTGTTACTGGATTGTACAAGAAGTATCCCAGTGACAAAAAGCAGTCCTGTGGTACTTTAAACACAAACAGGAGTCATTCTAGCATAAGCTTTAGCGAGTTAGTATTTGCTGATTGGGGTATTCATTGATGCACTTTGGTGGCAAAGTTTTAGGAATTTAGCAGATATAGCTTGCATTACAACTGTCTCTATCCTAGGAAAAGCTGTTTAATTTCTGCAGGGCAGACCATGGTTAAAGTTTGTTTTAAAAGTTTGATACCTTTTGAGTGGATCTTAAGGAGCTATATTTTGTGATTACATGTAGCTTCTGTTATTCCCTTCCCCACTTAATTGTTGACATTGTGCTATACGTTAATATTCTTCATTAATACCCCCCCCCCCCAGCTATTGTACCATACTTGCATATGTTAGTGAGGACAAATATATGTATTTTCTTGAAGAAGTGTATATTAAAAGGGTGCAGAAAAATCCAAGCTCTACTATCCTACTTACAACTGAAGAAGTCATATAATAGCTCCAAATGTTTAATATACAACTGGTGTGGTGTAGTGGTTAAGAGTAATAGGCTCAAATTTGGAAAACTGGACACAGTTCTGACTCCTCCACATGAAGCCTGCTGTATGACCATGGGCTGTTCTCTCAGAACTTGCTCAGCCTACAAGAGGCAGGCAATAAAAATCACCTTTGAATATCTCTTGCCTTGAAAATTCCATGGGATCACTGTAAGTCAGCTGTGACTTGACAGCACTTTACACACACACACACACACACAAGTGCTTACTGATTAATATTGAACACTATTGATTACGCATATGTATTTTGTGACATAGGTTCAGCTGACAGGTTATTGAGTGTATTGGTTAGAGGGCTGGACTAGGATTCAGGTTCACTAGGATCCATGGCTTCTCTGCCATGGAACTTGCTCAATGATCTTGGGCGACTCACTTATTCAACCACTCTCAACTCCTTGGAGAAAAGAGAAGGTAAACATGTATTACAATGGTAGATACAGGGTTATTAGACATTAGGTTATTAATTGCTGGAATTGCCAGTGGAATCCTGTAGAAAGGGGGAGCATATTTCTTGTCAAAACTCAGTGTAGAAACATTCTTTACATAGCTTAACACAAATAACAAACTGCGAGGGAGGGTGAGTAATGAATTTATGTCTTGATAACAGAGAATTCAAGGAGAAGGCAACGATATTTTTTTGTATAGCACAGTTGTCAGTTCTCAACCAAAAGACTCTTCTTTGTTTAATAGATGTATATAAGTACAACAAAACATATAGCATTCTGTTCCTCTAGGGCTTTGTGGGGGTGTTCCCTTTTAGCATTCAAGCCCCTCTGTATATTCTCTTGGTGAACTTATCTTGTGCCCAGCTTGTCTGCTTTCTCAGTTTACTTAGTGATATGCCATTCCAAAATCAACTCATGTGCTTATATGTAAACAAGGTCAGTGCTATTTGTTTTTAAAAGCCCTTATGTATCATTTCCCCCAAAATTTGAGGTAGCTTTCTGTAAAAGTAACAAGGCAATATCGGTTAAGGTAAAAAACAGTTTTAACACTCGTAACTAAAGCTATTGTGGCACATAAATACTGACAAATGAGTTGGAATCTGCTGTGTCAGAAGTGAGATGTTTTGTATACCTGACAGAGGTATTATTATTTATTGAAACATATGTGTCTTCCTCTCCAGGAAGTTCAAAACAGTTTACAAATAAGCTATCTTAAAAACAAATATAGTAAAACAACTACAAGATACCCCTTAATGTGCAGCTCAACACCAGACATTAGCCAAAAAACCCAACCATTACTCCCAAGACTAGGATGGAGTGTATTGTTTTATTCTTTTTTTTAAACTGGTCAAAAACCAAATAAACATATTGGTTAATTGGTACGATGGTGTGTTTAATCATTTCCAAACAGCACAATCAAAAACCCCAACAAGACTATGCAGAAAATAGGTGAGTTGTGCTGAAATCCTAAATAGAGTCACATTAAGTCTATTATGTCAGTGGGTTTAGAACGGCACAACTCTATTTTAGATTGTACTTTTATAGGCTTTTCTAAGGGGTTGGATCTTGTCCAGCAGGCTTCTTCATATGACTGCAGTCCTAAGTGAGCTCTGGCTCAGAAAAGCTTATTTCACACTACACGTTTTATCTTTTAAAGTTTGTGATGACTAATAAAAAAGCTTTCAGTTAGCATTAATCCTGCTCAGTTTAATCTATACACTTAAGGAAAAAAGGGAAATGTGTAGATTTGGAGTACAATGACTAGCTTAGCCTTTAGAATGTAAATTGTAGCGGGCAGTCTCTTAGATATGTGGATTCTGAATAATGAATGACTGTAGATCTGAGACCTTGAACTGAGGTCAAAAGCTAATTGGTAGCCAGAATAGATGCTACAAAGTGAGTCCTTAACCTGTACAAGGTTGAAAGATTCATTCACAGAGCAGGCATTAGATTGTTATTGTTGTAATTTACAGTGTAATTCCACAGACAGGAGCAGTATATGTCTTTTCAAAACTCAGTGTAGAAACATTCTTTATGCAGTTTAAATCTTCTGCATTCTACATGCATCAACCATAGTGGTCTAATAAAAAGAATACACACAAAGCCAGCTACTAAAGTTGTGTGACACACTGCATCAAGAAGAATTGCAGTGCAATCCGGTACAGAGTCATTCTATTTTATGTCCATTGAAACTACTACTGTAAACTAAACTGACTGCATAGTCTGTAAAAAACCTAGAAGCTGGTTCTAACCAAAATGTAAACTTTGGTTGTTATTATTAGAATTAATGCTAACCATAACTAGCCCTGAGAAGGAGTAAATGTAAGCAGGAAAGAAGAGAAGAAACATAAGGCTGGAAGGGAGAAAGATAAGAGGAAAGTGAAGGTCTGTGGAGCATCCTCAAGACCCCAACCATAGTTGGAAGATTGGATGGCATTATGTCTGCACAGTTTCTGTATGAATGCTGTCAATCTGTATCCATGATGGAAAAAGATCCATATGAATTACAGAGACATGGGACTTTGCCTTCTTTCTTTGTCGAATACTGCCTAAGAAAGAAAGGGAAAGTTTGTTCTAATCTGAACCCTCCTATAAGGTTAAATTGGTTGATTTTCTAATCTGCATCTTGATTACCTTAGAACTTCTCAAACAAAGAATGATATAGACCTGCTTATGATCAAATAATATCCTGAAAATAGCAAAAAGTTAGGGGAGTTCAGTTAGCATGCCTTCACTATGGGCACTTTTGCACATGCAGAATAATGCACTTTCAATCCACTTTCACAATTGTTTGCAAGTAGATTTTGCTATTTCTCACAGTAAAATCCAGCTGCAATGTTTGTTGAAAGTGCATTATTTTGCATGTGCAAAAGTGCCCTAAGTATTGACAGTCTTATGCACAATAGCTGTTACCTTGGAGTTACATACAGATTTAGGAAGCAATTGTCAGAAAAGCTTCTTTATGCACAAGAGATGTAGAAACCTTTGACATTGAAGAAATGCTTAATATTTTCTAAGGATAGTGTGAAACTTAATTACCTGCTTTTGAAAATGCTAATTATAAGATGATGCAAAATGCTGCTATTTTCTCTCTTTGTCTTTCAGTAACAGCCATGGAAGGGTATGGGAAAAATGCAAATCCACTTAAAGTAAGCTTTTCTTTGTTTGTATCCATTATTTGGGAATTCAGCTCATTATTTGGGAATTCAGCTCAGAAGTGGTTGCATACACCTTGGGGCAGAACATGATATTGAACTGGGATCTGGGAGACCCAGGTTAGAATTGTTACTTTACCATGAAAACAAGCTGGGTTGAGCTTGGGTCAGTCATTCTCTCAGCTGTTGTGAGGATACAATGAAGGGGGGGGGGCACATTGTAAGCTGTTTTGAGTCCACATGGGGAGAAAAGTGGGATATAAATATCTAAATATAAATGCGAATGAACAAACATACCTGTCTGTAAGAATACGTTTAAGAATACTATTTGTGAAATGCTTTGGTTATTGAGAGCACTATATGAATACATTCTTAGAAAAAAAATGATGTTGATACTCTTCTATAATAGCAAGATTTTAATTAGCACTAATTATATATTCACGATTATCGCTCTGCTTCTCTTTTTCCTCCTATTCTCTGAGTGACTTTTTGTTCTTTTTGCTAGGATGACCCAAATATATTCTAAAATAACATGAACAAAGTAGACTTTATTGAGATCTCCATTGTTCTATCTGATTTTCAATGTTAGTCATTGTACATCCATTCTTTAGAGGTTTTCTTGTTTTTAAAAATTTGTAATCTCACTCTCATTTTTACTCTACTCCTTTGTCTCTTTTCCTATCTTATCCCTAAATCATGTTTTTTTCATATTTCCAAAAAATTTTTTTGTATGTTTGTTGACATTGCTGTTGTTATGCACTGTTTACTGCCTTTCTTTCTCTGAAACTTTTAATGTTTCATTTCTGCCTTTTGTAAGACTTCAGTCTCAAAATAAAGCAACTGTAGTTTTCAAACTGTAGACTTTACTGGATAACCAAAGCATAAGGAGACATAGACGATTTCTGCGGAACAGAGCTCGGGCTGGATCTTTAATCCCTGATACCCACAACCCCCCTCCGGGCCGAAGGCGCCTGCTGCAGCAAGATAACAAAAGGGGAGAGTAGGAACATCACAACACAACGATAGTAACACAAAGGACAGGAACTACTTCACACCTAGGAGGATGCCAGGCCAGCCTGGCTATCAGCCCTCGATCCGGGAGGAGGTGGGGAGACAGGCTGGTGCCTGATAGCGATGGCTAGAGTCGCCTTCCCCGATCGCCTGAAAGGGGCCATCCTGACACCTTTACTGCTTGCTATTCCCTTCAATCACAGTTTTCCCTGTTTTTCATTTCCTTCTTCTGGTTGTTCCCGTAGGCATGGTAAGAGGTGGCCCAAGGGGCTTAAGCCCTGGGCGCCACTTGAGGGCATTACATGGGGATGCATTTGGCTGCCCACATCCCTCACCCACAACCCAGGAGCCAAAAGCGTTTCCACTCCTGCCCTGTGCGCCACTGGTTGCTGCCACCCCCAGCCACCCCTGCCAGAGCTGCACACAAATGATGTGTGATCATCTAGTGTTTGAGAGAGAGACTAACCTCATCCATGTTTATTCAGAAGTAAGTTCTGCTGCTATCAATTGGATATCTCATCAAGTAACCAATCAACCTTAGAAGGAAGTACCGTTGAACTCTGAGTTTATCCCAGGGCAAATGTGTGCATAGCCAAAAACATTTCCTGAGAATCAACTCCATTAAATGGACTTCTGGGGCAGTGGAGCCCGGGCAAGGGGGGTGCAGTTTCAGTGCTTGCCCCGGGGATTTTCTGTAGCTACACCCCTGCTTGTTACTCCTTGTGCTTGGCCAGTACTGAAGGAGTTGTAGCTGCTTCATTTTGGTTGCAAGTATGTACTGAGTTCCTGAAACAACTTTGGGGTAGAAACCACCTGGATTTGTTAACAATATAAAGAAGTTTTTCTGGAAGAGCCTGCAGATGTGGGAATGTAATGTGTACAAATGTAATGTGTACAAAATATAACCATTTTGTGACACTGTGAGGAAATACAGAAAGCAATCCTTTCTTAGAACTTGGACTGCTTCTTCATGAATTCTCACCCTGCCCCAGGAACACAAATTAAATGGCAATGTTCACATAACATTGTGCTCATTTTGAGCATGACTCGTGAGTTTTTGGGGGCTTCCTCCTTTAAACCATGCTAAAAAAATGCCTTTGATCTGGCTCAAAGGGGGAACTGCAGGTAAAATGTCTGCCTGAAGAACCCAACCTCAGGCTTCAAAAAGGCATGGAACAGCTTGCTGCTATGCACCATTCTTCACCCTTCAAAGTCTCAGCAGAGAAAGTGAGGAAAGGGGAGGGAATATGAGCTATAGGGAAGGGGTTGCAGCAGCATCCTTGATGGAGGAAAAGGGGAGGTGGCAATGTCACTTCACTTGCTGCTACTGTGTGGGGTACATTGTTGTTTCCAATGTTACTGTGGTCTTGGACCCATTCCCCATCTGAAAGATATGGAGAAATGTCATACGGTTGTAGGTTAAAACTCTGCAAATATTAAATATTGGTTTCATATGTCATTGTTAATAAATGCTTGTACTTTTATTATATCCAGTCCTTTATTTAGTGTGGACATAATAATGCCAGCCAGTTGGTTCCAACATCAGGTTTTAAAAAACCTGTATTCCAGTGTTTGGCAAAAAGATACTGTTTCTCACTTTTGTGTGTGTATAACAAAAGTAAATGTAAAATCTTATTTCAGTTTCGAATACCAAAGAAGAAAGCCAATATGCAATCAGATGAAATTCGTATTCAGTCCCCATTGTCCAGACTCACAGATGCCCACCATTGGGACTACCCGTTGAAAGAGGTAAAGAGAAGCTACTTGCTGTTGGTTCTACATGCTGATAGTGTTTTTTTATTTCCTTTAAAAATAGTAAACATAGTTTTGCTTTTATGTTATGTAAAGAAAAAAATATCTAATTAATTTTAACAGTAAAGACTGTCCATTATGATAAATTGTATCTTTAAACTATATTTTGTGTAATTGACGTTTGCCTGTTATAAATGTTGTACAAGTCAGTTGTTTGATCATGTTGCCTTTCTTTTATATTTGTTTGTTTGCTATCCTCTCCTTCAAGTGGCCATGCAGTGTAACTTAAAATATTGTGCTCCCTTCCTCCATTTTGTCCTCACAGTAACAACTCTATGAAGTTGGTTATGCTGAGAGGGAGTAACTGAGGGTCACCCACTGAGCTTTCATGGCAGGCAGAGCTAAGGCTGGATCTTTCCTTTTCCCAGAAAAAATGAGAAATGTTTTGGAAAATGGAAATATATGCAATAATTTCCTATGCATTTTATTTTGCTACTTCAACTATAGAAAAAGTATAATCTGGAACCTATCTAGCATATAAGAGTATAACTGTTGGTCATTTTTATGGAATATGACAGCAGTGATGTAGGTATACATTTTTTATGGGATGGGTTTGGGGCGTGGCCACACCTCCGCACTCCCCTCAGCTTTGCCGCTGCTTGGTTCTGCCCTCTGCTCCCCCCTCCCCCCCACAGCCGGCTGAGCTGGCAGCCGGCAGTCCCTTTTGCCCTCTCCTCCGGTGAAGCCACAAGAGACTGCCATCCCTGGCCTTGGAGAGCTGCTTTTATAAGCACTGAGAATGGGGACGGGGCTTGGGGAGGTGTGGCCACACCCCCAGGGGCGGGTGGGGTGTGGCCCAACCCCTGAGCCCTGCCCCCCGCCTCAATGCTTATAAAAGCAGCTGCCCGGAAGGGAGGGCAGAAGGAACTGCCAACTGGGAGCCCAGCTGGTGGGGGGGCAGGGGGCGGAGCTTCAGACATGTAATGGGGGGTTGAACCCGGGAACCCTCCACCTTACCTACGTCCTTGTATGAGAGTATTGGTGCATTACTTTTCTACAAGCAAAATTGCAAATATACACAATATTTGAGAGAGAGGATGCAAACTGTGTGCTCTATATTACCTTACCACATGTATCTTAATTTTTGTCACCTGAAAGGTAGGAAAAAATAGAAACTGATAGGAGAATTGATGTAGTTATGACCACAAGCATAGATGATTGTAAAAGGGGACTAGACAAATTCATGGAGGATAGATCCTTTAGTGCAGGGGTAGGGAACCTGCGGCTCTCCAGATGTTCAGGAACTACACTTCCCATCAGCCTCTGTCAGCATGGCCAATTGGCCATGCTGGTAGAAACTTTGATGGGAAGTGCATGTCCCTGAACATCTGGACCCTGATTCTAAATGGTGCTCCAGTCTAAACCTGTTGAAATCAATGAACTCTCCATAGGGTTACACTGTTAGTGGCTACTGGCCATGGTAACAATAGGGAACCTCTACATTCAGAGGGACTAAACCTGTTGAATAACAGTGCCAGAAGGCAAAATCAGGCCTCTGCAGACTTGTCAGCCCTCCAAAATAACTGGTTGACCACATTGTGAGGCAGGATGCTGGACTAGATGGACAACTAGTCTGATCCAGCAGGGCTCTTCTTACATTGGAAAATAAATTTTATGGTAAACAAGACAAAGTGTATTATGTGGATAGAAAAGTTTAATGCAGTCATAATAGATAGGAACAGCATCACTTTATACACAACATCTTAATTGTTGCTCAGGACATTCACATTTGGATAATAAACATATCCTTGAAAATATGTTGTGCATGTCTTCCGTGTACCCTGTAATTACTGGTAGTTTTCCATTAAAAATGTTGTTATATTTGTTGAATCAATATATATATCTTACATTAAAAACCTTGTTATATTTTTTGAATGAATTCATGAATTTATTCATTTTGAATGAATAAAATCTTGTCTTAAAAAGAATTCCACCAATGGAAAAAGAAAAAAAGCCTTAGTTTTTATCTGAGTTTCCTAATTTTTTAATTTTAAAAATCCTCATACTTTTTCATGCTGTACATTTTGTGAGTGAAACATTTTCTTTAAAAGTTTAATTTGTCCATTCCAAAGTGCAGAATATTTCATGAGATGGTTTGTTTTCAGGGTTCCTCATCATTTCCTAGTTTTTCTTAAATGAGGATGTGATAGATTGATTTGGATACGATTATTTATCTTAATTGAGGGAGAAGATTGTCCAATTTCTTCTCACTTAGAAACTGAAAACAGGTGTGTTATTTATACTCATCATACAAAAATTTCCAGTCCAGTTGCACTGTAGGAATAGTTAAATTTATTTTCTCTTTGATACCGAAGAGTTGTTTGTTTGTTTTTAATGGCCTGGATCAGGGATCTGCAACCTTTACCACCCAAAGAGCCATTTGGACCCATTTTCCATGGCTCCGAAGATCTACCGAGCCGGAGAGCCTCCGGTTTGGCCCCTCCACTCACCTTTCCTTTCAGCACTGCTCTGGAGGGCTAGAGGGACACGCCCACGCTACCCTCTGACCTCCAGCCATGCGCAGCCGCAGAATAAGGCTGAAAGAGCCGCACGTGGCTCCAGAGCTGCAGGTTGCAGACCCCTGGCCTGGATAATGTTTAGATTTGGTTATACCAACAGCCCAATCCAGAACGGGCTGGTGGCCGGGGGCAGTGTCAGAGCCCTCTGCAAGAGGGCTTTCCCACTGCACAATAAGCCCCCCCCCCCCATGAAAACCCTCTCAGGGGATAATAGAGATATGCCATGGAAAATGTGGCATATTTATGAGGCTGGCAGTGGAAGCCAACTAAGGTTGGCTCCACCCTCTGGAATGCCCCTGGCTATGCTAGCGCAGCATCCTGTGCCAGCAAGTCTAGGCAGGAACAGCGGCTTCTGAGTTGGCAACTGCAGAGCCGCACAGAGCTTACCCTCTGGGGTAAGTAACTCTCCCCCACCACAGGGCATTTGCCCCTTGTGCTGGCAGGTTGGGCACACATGCTGATGCAAGTCTGTGCCAGCTCCAGAGAGGGATTCACACGCCCCCTCCTGGATTGGGCTGTAAGTGTGTTATCATTTGGTAAATGATGAGTTCCTCTTACTGCTCTTCTCCTATTTCGTGTAATTTTTTTCACCATTGCAAGGCATACATCCTTTCTCATCTCTTTCTCATTAATTTCTCCTGCCATCTTTTCACATCTTTAACTGTTTTTTCTATTCAATTCTTTCCCCATGATACACTTTAGTGGAAGTTGGAAACTAGAAATAACTTGTATCACACAAACTGCAACAGAAAAAGACGCTGTGAGAAATATCACATAAATGATGATGCAACAACACTTGGGTAAGCAGTGGAAGTTTTAAACTCAAGAACAGATATTTTATGCAGTAATTTACGCAACAGTAATTTTAAAAATGTCTAGTGTAATCAGGCAGCAGGTTTCTAGTGTTTTTTGCACAAGGGTTTATAACAACTCGTATGACAATCATTATCTTAAGAGAGGATTTCCCTCTTCACACAGAAAGAAATACCACTTTTAAGCAGATACTTGCAGGAATCTGTATGTGCATTATTTAAAAACAAAGAAAGTATGCTTTTTCCTTCAAAATGGTTGTTATACTGCTAAGTGTATTCATGCCAATTTAATTGGTCAACCTGTTAACTGACAAAAATACATGGTTTGCCAACTGAGATTTTTGATTGGTTGACAGTCTACTATGAATATATAGTGCTTGCAATTTTTCAAAGTTTTGGATATATGTAGTTTTATTTTCTACCCTTGCCAATCTTGAGATGGATTCCAATTTGAAAAATTCCCACTTAACCTAGTAAATAATCAAGTAAAATATGAAATGCTGTATACTAAAATAGATTTTAAAAGGTCATATGGGCTTACCCTCCAATTGTTGAAAATCGGTCTGAAGAAGAAAATCTAATATGTCTACAGCATTATTGAACGTATGCTTTGATGGATTTCTGGGGGATGGGATGTTAACAGTTGTGGGTTATCGATTGAGGATGCCTGTCTGTGTGGTCTTGCCATTACTTTTTGGACCATGGATTTTGGTTGAACATGAAGCAGTTGTAGGTGATGAACTCTAAAGTATGTATATGGGACTATAGTTGAAAGTAGCCTCACAAGACATAGCATCTATATTAATATAAATTCAGTGTTCATGTAAATTCATAGACAAATTGGATGGGTTCCAGTGTTTCTGTTCTACTGAAGGTGGAGCCTTCCTCTACTACGAGGAGACATTTTCTGGCACGAGTAACCTCTCATCAGCAGAACACACTCTTCCTCTAAGAAAGGCAAAGCTCCTTGCCCTGGCTGACGCTTCTACCCTTAGCAGGACATAAACTATGGATCTAATCTATTAAATCTACATTATGTTTGTAGTGGTTTATGAAGCTATGATTGGTATAAATCCTGGCATGCACGTTGTACATTTAGCTACTTTCTTGGAAGTTCCATTGATTCCTACAGAACTTCCACAATGGGCAATATCCTGAGCTGTATACTCAATCACAAATATGACTGGGTTATTTAGTAAAAATCAAACTGTCCCTTAACAATTTATGTGATGGTAGAAAATGATTGTGTTATATGTTCTAATATGAGCAAAGTTGGAAAACTTTTATTAGTCTGCAATGAGTAGAAGCAATTGCCTCGTTTGATGGAGACTTGTTTCTGATTCAGTATTACCAGAAGTGTATTCCTTTTTTGTTTGTCTGCATTCAGATTACATGATAAACCAAGCTGATGAAACACCAGTTTGCTGTGACATCCAAATGCAGGCTGGCCAACAAACTGTTGTTTGATGATAGGCATTAAATGCAGATTCTAAACCACGATTGGTACTTGTTTTGCTAACTGTGGCTTGTGATATTTGAATCCCAATTAGATGAATAATCATTTTTCACATTCTTCATAAAGACATGCTTAAATAGAGCAGAAGTTGAACCTACCCATTCTTTTTGCATTCTGCTGTCAGTGGGGCTTTTTAAAGATTACATCTTCCCAGATGCTTGGGACTATGCAGCTTCATTGTGTCCTAAGGGTCAGTTTAAAAGGCATTTTGCTAACTTACACAGTAAAAATTGCTCCTCATGAAACACTGTTAAAAACAGTTCACATCCCACATACTGCCATACCTTGCTCTTCCCTCTTCCCAAGAGAGTGCCCCCACTAAACTATTTGCAATTAAACTACAGCAAGTGGTAAGCATCCTCAAAATGGTCTATGACAAATTAGCAAAAGGGGGGCAGGGGAATGTAAGATCTATTTTGAGTTTCAAAGCAATACTTATGTAGGATACCGAAATAATTGGACCCACAGAATAACTGATGGATGATTTGTATCTGAGTTGGAGGCTAATAGTGCAATCTGGGGGGGAGGGGAAACTGCTGCGGAGGCAGAATGCTACTAATGCTGACATAAGGGGCATTTGTACTAACACAGAGGCACTTACGCCGGCACTGGGGAGCTATGCAGCAGTGCAACACCAAGGTGCCATTGTAGCTGCGGTGCCATCACATCCGCAGTGCAGGAGACCACACCGGCATCAAAGGGGGTGTTTTCGGTGGTGAGAGCCAGCTGTAGTCAGCTTCGTGAGCCCTTCTGGACCAGGAACACCACATTTGCCAGCACACACCTACACCAGCAAAATCAGTAGTGCGGCCCAATGTGCCACAGAGGCCACTTGCAAAGGAAAAGGGCAGTTCTACCTTTGGTTTGAAAGCCATGGCACAGCAAGCCTCTTAGGAGGCAGCACAGCTGTCCTGTCCCCCTGGCTGTGCCACAACTATTTCCCCTCTTCAGGATTTGCACTGGTCTTCCTTACCCTTTCCCTATCTATTCATGGTAGCTGACTAACAGTGAGCAGGTTTATACATTGTGAGGCTACTGCTCGGCAATACTGGGACGCTTGGAGTAAAACTTGGGAGTTCCACCTGGAGGTGAGAAAAGAAACAAGCAGCAGACTAATTGAGATTTATATATGTCTTTGAGGTAGTGCAACAAGCTGAAGTTAAACATAGCAATTTATTTTGCCATATTAATTCAGCATGTTTGTAAAATCAGTTTAATGCTTGTACATTTCAGATGGGCAGTGACTATTAGTTAACGTGAGGGAAATTCCTCAAGCTCCATTATTCAAACTACTCTGGAGTCTTTATTTTCTGGTGCTTTTGTTTTCAACTTCCTTGGTAAAAAAATCTTTTGAATATTCTAATTAAAACACAAAAACCAGGATGGTTTTCTGCAAGCACACAGGGAGGAAAGCATTAGGTATTGCAAACGATCTTGCGCAAATGGAATTGCATTAAGTCTGTTTATGTTCCTATTTCTGTATTACTGGATCCAGGTCAGTTCCATTTGTGAAAGAACTTGTGTAATATCTAGTGTGATTCCAGTTGACAAAAACTTACATAACGCCTAGTACTTTCCTCCCTGTGTAATGAAGTGCCTGAATATTGGTTGCATCTTGTGCCAGTGGAAACTCAAATGAACATACAGTGAGCTTGAAGTAGCACAAGTGGTTACTGTAATCTTTCTTGCATTTGTTTATTCAATAGCTCTAGAGCAAGTCGAAATTTTGCACTGGATCCAACCCAGTGTCAGCATAATACAATATTTTGATGTTGCATTGATCTATTGGTATGCGCCATACTAAAATGCACAGGAATTGGTGCAGTCAATCTCATCAGGCTACTTATGTTGATTTTCCTACCTGCTGCTTTTCAGGGATGCACTTCACTTTATAGTATACCCTTGTCTTGCTCCGTTCTTATAGCTACATAAATATTCTCATTTATGTAATATAAATGGATTAATATTTAAAAGATGGACTAGTGAAATGTTTACCAGTATAACCGATGGGAAATGGTGGAGGAAGAACAATATTTTGCAAATACCTTTTGGGAAGTACTGGGGCTGTTTCTCGGTGGAATGATAGAATTTTGAAGAATGACAGAGAGAATGTTGGGAACTACCAGTTACCATGATAAATATCTATATAAGATAGATCATAAATATATAAAAATAAAACATGTATTAAAAGCTCTTTTTTGAAAATACTGGTTTATCTAGGTTAATGTCAGAATCTGTTCTACTTGTATGATGTTAAGTTTCAAGCGGTATTATTAACTGAACAGCTGTTTTTGTTGCCAGCAGTTGAAGAGAAATACATGAATTCTTATGTATGAAGTTAACAGTGTCTTTGGACTTCTGTGGGCACTGTGGTTAGCTTTGTAAAGTTGTTCTTGGAAGATCAGAATGCCAATAGTTATATTGTATAAATGGACTACTCTTCATGTTGTTAACACTAATAAAATGAATCCTAGTAAAATTCTAGCTTTCAAAACTTTGAATATGCATGTGCTATAAATGCATTCATGTAATATCTTCACAGAAAACAAGCTGTCTCATAGTGATGGCGAAAGAGGGGCCTATGTATTTTCATTTTATACTTTATTGTGCATTTTGACCCAGGAACTCAGAGCAACACAACCTTTTAAGGATTTTTAAAAAAAGTTTATTAAAAACAAAAAATAGAAAAAAAGAAGCTTGGTAGTTTACAAGCAAAGCCAAGAAAGGAAACACCTTAAAACATAATAGAGACACAACTGAGTCAAATGAACACCTACAAAGCAGTAAAGCTAAATTAGCCTATACTTACACAATTCTCCATCAGTACCGTGTTTCCCCGAATATAAGACAGTGTCTTATATTAATTTTTGCTTCCAAAGATGTGCTATGTCTTATTTTCAGGGGATGTCTTATATTTCTGTATTCTGTTCGTCAGGCATGCTTCCAAACAAAAACTTTGCTACGTCTGACTTTTGGGGGATGCCTTATATTTCGCACTTCAGCAAAACCTCTACTACGTCTTATTTTCCAGGGATGTCTTATATTCGGGGAAACAGGGTAGTAGTAGTTGGAAACAAATAGTTGGAGCATATTCAGAGTTGAAAGAGACAGAATGTTTTGCAGCAGGTACAGGAGGCAGAAGAGTAGCAAGACAGTCCTGAATACTAATTAAATAGGGATCTCTCACTGGGCATGATGACCTAATTACCCAGTTAACAATTAACCATTAAATTATCTCAGTTGAATTCTAGTCCATTCTAGAAAAACAGTCTGTGACCTTGGTAGATAGAGAGCACCTGAGTCACCTTAAGGACAACCCAGGCCAAGAAATCTTACTCAGGCATCCACCCAGCTTAGAAACAAGGTTAACCCCTTCATTTCTTGACACTCTATACGTAATGCATATTATCTTTTTTCAGCCAAAGTTTCTATATGCAGATTTTAATCTGGCCCTCTCTTTGTGGCCTTGTTTGCATGTTGCTTTTGTGATAATGACATGATTATCTCAAAGAAAATCTCAGTATGCTCATATATTCATATATTTCTTTGAACACTTGTTATACGCCCAGATACTAGTCTCTGGGATACTACTCTGACTCTACAGAATTACCCAGATCAGCAAATGGATTTCTGAAAGAAAATCTGCCTATGCGCTGCTGAATTTACAGAGTATCTCAGGATAAACTTACACTCAGAGGAAGATGCTATATCTCAGTGGTTCTCAACCTGGGGGTCGGGACCCCTTTGGGGTCGAACGACCCTGTCACAGGGGTCGCCTAAGACTCTCTGTTCTCCATCTGTAAAATGGATAAATGTGAGGGTTGGGGATCACCACAACATGAGGAACTGTATTAAAGGGTTGTGGCATTAGGAAGGTTGAGAACCACTGCTATAGCTGTTACAGAACTTCTGGCTGAAATGTCTGTTCCCTTCTAGGACTGAGCCCTGATTTCTTGGGCTTCCTCTGAATCATTCTGTAATTTTAGGAGACTTAGATACAGGTGATTCTTAGTTATTTAACACATCCCCCGACACTGTTGTTCATAATCCTTCAATTCAGAAGGGCAATTGACTTTTTTGTTACCTGTGAACAGTTGGACTTTATCAGATATCCAAGCAAAAATATCAGATGTAATTTGCTAGCATCAGAATAAAGAGGACAGCATTGGTCACGCTTTAGATACACAGAAGATAAAGCCATCTCAAGCAAGAATATATTTTTAAAAGACTAGCAATAGCCTGAAAAGCAGAAACAGTTAAGGTAATCCACCTTAATTTTCATATGTTCAAAAAGATTATTTACAAATCATTGTCTGAGATCTCTAAAGTGAAAATATAACACTGTGATTATCAAGTCCTCTAAGGAAACTTTGCTGAATTCAAGTATCTTATTTAGACTTCATTACTTTATTTATCAATCCTATTATTGTATGTATGACAGGCAACCCAAAGTTATGTTGACGAATGTCCTGAAGACGGAAGTAGGAAGAAAATACATTAAGACACATCCTATAACTGATGCTAATTTATCTCATGTTGTCAAGTTGCAGTCAACTCAGCAAACCTCATCATCTGCTGACAGTATAGAGATATGGCAAATTTTAAGTTCTCCTCACCAAAGCCTTTTTATATCTAAAAGGTATGTTTGGTTAACTCACAGATATAACTCACCTTTACCTCTTTACTACTGCATGTAATTGTTTTCTATGAGCAAGTATTCGTTGTTATCTGGTGGACATTTGCCATTTTCCACACACCTTCTGGAGGGATTCTCCAAACCTGCTTTTGCGATTGTTTCATTTGAGAGGGAATTTGTCCATTCTGATCTCTTGTTAAACCTTCATGCTAGTTTCTACAAGTTTTAGGAATAGTACTGGGATTATTTCTCCCAATTTGAAATATTATATATTGAGTTCCTGTCATACATATCTAAAAATGTATGTTTACAACTATGAGAGAAATCTGTTCACAGTTTTATCTCTTTCCCAGAAAGGAAATATTTTCACTGTTTCATGTAGGGTTTATTATTCATCATATCCTCAGTCCTTTCTTCATTTCTTCATATCCTCAGTCCTTTGTTTTGCAGAGAAGACAGAGTTGTGTTACTACTAGCAACTTACCCATTCCTCTGTGAACTGTTCGGTTTTCTCAGAGGACTTTTTATACATCTCTCAATGGAGCAATGTCTTTTGTAATGAAAACATCCTTTGACATCTATAGTGTACAACAGCAAACTTCAAAACATTAAAAAACCAACTGCTGGAAGAATCTACAGAGAAGGATGAGGGAACAATTAGAAGATGGTTTCATTCTGTACTCAAACAGTGCAGCATAAATTAGTACCTGTACCACTGGTTTTTAGACTGTGGACCATTGCTTAGCAATAGTATGTGATGCACTTCCACGTGAAAGTACAGAGTACTAATTTACAACTGAAAACTTTGGAGACTTTTTCCAGAATGAATAATAATGAACTTTTAATTCAAATTGTGCTACATTTTTTGTAGCTGTACTGAACTCTGTGGGTAAAGAGCAGAATGAACGAAAGAGTCTTGAGTAGTTAATATCAGTTGGAGACTAATTCTTTTGGAACAGTGGAGGCCTCTCCTTCAAAAGCCCAGCCTTAAGGGTGAGGAAATTTTGTGAACAATGTGAAATGTGGCATAGAAGACCATTCTGGAGGAGGGCATCAGCTGAAATTGCTCTGTTGTATGAGTGGAACAAAAGCTTTCACAAAAAAGGGGAGGGAATTTCAGCTGATCCTTTTTCTTACTGCAATCCCTTGCATTGCATACCAAATAATTCTTGAAGGGCCCCAGACTTCAGAAGAAGCTTTTTATGGGGGGGTGGGCTGCACTGGGGAGGGAGTTGGAGCTTTCATGTACTTGCTTCATTCATATATACAGCTCATAGAACATATGCAAACATAGCAAAGTTCACCTATTTTACAAAATACACTCTTTCGGTTTTGTTCTTCATTGTTTCATTGGAAGGAACACAGAATTGCATTTAAATTCAGAAGCCTTTCAGATATTTTCCATGTTGTGGCTATGGTCAGTGAAAATGTAGACATCTTCAGACCAGAGCTTTACCACAGCACCTCAAAGTGTAGGAATTGCTGATGTACAAGATCACCATGAGAGGGCATTATTTTACTCATTAAGCACAACTTCACAGTTCATTGTTTCAGTCATATATAGTTAGATGAGAAATATTTTGCTGCCATTTTAATCAGATACCATGGCTGTCCCATTTTTGCTGTTTCATTTTTCTGATGCATTCATTCAACAATATTTGTCAGAGTGACTTCTAGAAGAGATGAGAGAATTATTGCTGCCTTTTTATCAGCTGATAGGTAGTTAAATAGTAAGATGTGCTCTTTTGAACTTTTAAACATTAATAGTTAATTGGCTATTGGTACATTTTTACTCAGGCTGGCAGTTTTTCATAATATTGAACACCGTCATCGAAGTTGTTGTTGAAAATCGAGTGCAGCAATGAAGTTTTAATTGGCCTTTCCTTATTGTGTCACTCATCCATACTTTGGGCCACTTCACTTGTCTTCATTAACTTACTTTAAGTTATAGTCAATAAGATTCTGAGACTACCCGGTCATTTACGATACATGAATTCAGTCAAGCATTCTTTGTACAAGTTACAGAATATTAATTATTGTATGTATGGCAGGCAACCCAAAGTTACCTTGACGAATGTTCTGAGGACAAGAACAGGAAGAAAATACGTGCAAACTCATCTGTTAGCTGATGCTAATCTGTCTGATGCTAGCAACTTGCAATCAGATGAAGAGCCCTCCTCATCTGTTGCCAGCCTAGAATCATGTCAAAAAATAAGTTCTCAACAAAGCTGTATTTTATCAAAAAGGTATGTCATCCAGCATAGTATTTGGTATGATTTTGGTCCTTAAACTAATCTTTCTAAAATATGATTTGGTTGAAACTAACAATTACAACGATGTACATTTGAAGTTGTGAACAAATGATACAGTTCCCCTAAAGTTAAAGCATTGAACAGTGCACACTATGCTGAGCTTCACAGTCATCAATTTCAATGTGCTGGATTGGAGTAACCGCATAGGATTGCACTGTGGACCTCACTGATTTCAATTGGAGAGATTTACACATAGGCTTAACTGTCTAAACGGCCCAGTCCAGAGGATGTGACAGCCAGGGATGGCACCACTGGTACACCACCTCCAAGGGGCTTTCAGGCAGCATGGGAAGAAAGAAAAAGCCAGAAAACTCCCAGCTCCCTAAGAATCACCCATTACACAAAATGCACTTCGCCACCCTTTCAAGTAGCTTAAGTTCCCAGGCTGAAACTCAACTTGGTATTCCCAGGCTGAGACTCAACTCCATCCCTGGGAACGTCCCTGGCCCTTAGAGTTCTATGCCAACATAGCCTTGGAGTGGCAGGCTCTTAAGGGGTCAGGTACCATGGAACTGAGTGACCCCAACCACCTGGGTATTTGCCCCCTCCATCGGCACATTTACACTTGCACTGGTGGAATGGGGCACCTACGTTGTTACAGCATGTGCTGCTTCCATTGCCTGTTTCCCCCCTTCTCCCATGGATTGGGCTGAAATATATGAGATTCAAAATACCTTAAGCAATATTTCACCTTTTTTGTATTCTGTGTGTTCATATGCATGCTCCATAATTGGTTCTCTTATTCCCATAAGTGTGCTTTGGGGATGATTTTCATGGAGGACTATTAATGGAAAATATCAGGGAACTGAAAATCCACATGGATTGTCAATTCCAACACATATTCCACTTATATTTCTTCAAAAGAATTTCCATGGAAGAAATGTATTGTTACAACTTTCCTAAAACGTAGATGTGCCTTAGCTGTGTCATTATAGAATGCTTGAAGCTTAAGGATTTTTTCTGAAGTATGTTACCACCTTCATAATTCAGTGGTTCACACCACTGTGGTCAGTATAAATCAGTAGCCACGTGTTGGGTCTGTCGCTCTAAAGAAGTTCTTGAAGTTCTGTCATTGCTCTTGCATTTTGTATCTTGTGTATTAACTTATGAGCAACAGATCATAGGCTGTTCACTTTGCCCTTCACTTTGTAAACTAGGCACCTTGATCAAAACAGAATAGGGGAAGGGTATTGTTTTAAAGTAGTGGCGGGGGAGAGAACTGCATCCGGGGCAAAATGGTGCCCCTGCCCCCCGGGCAACCTGCCCCCCCTGGCACCCTGCAAAGAGCAGCTGGCTGAAAAAGCAGCCTGGTGGGAACTGTACTTCCCAGGAGACCTTGCAAGCCCCAACTCCTGCAGAGGCCTCCTGGGGGAGGGGGGCTCGCAAGGTCTCCTGGGAAGTGTAATTCCCACCAGACTGCTCTTTGCAGCCGGCTGAACTAAGGTAAGTGGGAGGAAGGCACGGGGCGACTACACTTCCCAGGAGACCTTACAAGCCCCAACTTGAGCAGAGGCCTCCCTGGGGTTGGGGTGGGTGGGAAGGGGGCCTTTGTGGTTTCTGCTCCTGCTGTACCATCAGGATGCTCTGGGTTGCCTGGCAGGGCGGGGGAAGGAGAGGGGCGTGTGGGCGATTTCCCCCCCACATGACCCCAATGGTGCGCGCCTGGGTCGCGGCATCCCCTGTCCCATTGCAGATATGTGACTGTTTTAAAGTATTTTATTTTAAGACTATTTTGTTGTCTTTTATAGGACTATGAAGTTTGATTAGTATGTTAATTGATTAATTGGTGAGAGCCAGTTGTGGTGAATATGTCTGAAGATTAAGGGCGCAGATTTGTCTCTTGAGACTCTGTTGGTCTCAATGAATTACTATAATGGAGAAGGAAAATACAGAAAGTGGCTTTTTCCTCTAACATGGTAGACAGCTTTTGTTTGTTAAACTGTAATTTTGCTAATATTGCCTTCATTTGTGGTGAAATCCTATGTAGAGTTATTCAAGTCTGAGCCTGTTGAAATATTTTGGCTTAGTAGACATGAGATTGCACTGTCAGTATCTTTAAAAGACATCTTTAGAAAAGTTTTGCTAATGTAATGAATTGATTGATTCATTAATTGATTGATTCAATGTTAAAACAGTTAACATTTCTTTAATTTGTTGATGACCGCAGTAGTATGATGATAGTGTTGCGTTTATCTGAAGTTCATGAACTGACCTATACAGAGAAAGCTGGGATAATAAGGAATATCATTGTGGAAGTGGCAATCCTCTTTGGTATTAATTGCTTTCAATCATAGAAATGCATCCACCAGTTACTTTAATGAGGAAAACAATGTCGGAAGATGTGTCCCCAAGTCTGTTTATTGCACATGTGTTCAGAAATGTCAGCTGGATTCATAAGTGGCCCCTAAACTCTTCTGACCATGATTTGTGACTTGCAAATGAGTCAACATGGTGACATAAAAAGTGGTCTTTTGTAAGGAGATATTTATTTCTGAAAGCTTCAGGAAGATGTGTGAAGTAGGTGCTGAAGTAGGCCTTTTCCACTTTTCAGCAAGGCATGCAAATTACACTAACAGTGTGCAAGTGAAAACATGGATCAGTCTGAAGCGCATACCCATGCTTTGTAAAAGTGAATGGACACCTGGGCCTGTGATTGGCTGTAAAACAAACAGGAGCCGTTTCTTTGCATTACGTTCTCCATTTGTTTTACAGGGGAAAAAAACTAGAGGAAGAAAAAGTCACAGCAAAATGCTTAAAATTAACCGTGTATTTAGGCTTTTTGTTCCAAAGTTCCTGCAAACAATGCTGAGCATTGGTTGTAGCTTTTACTGTATTACAGCTTTTACTGTATTGCAGAGCTATTTGATTCCCATTCTAATTTCAAAAAGTGGGTTATGTATACTTTTTATTCATAGTAGATAATGGTTCAGAATGACTTTTTTGTGTATCATTTCTAGAAATGGGGCATTTGCTGCTCTTATTTGCTAATATAATATCCGAAAATGTTGTGTTAGACTTGCTTTTCTGTTGGCCTCAGGAGATTCCCGCAGGAGGCTACAAGTGCTCAGAATTTACATATGTAATAATGGGGTTGGGGAAATCTGTGGATACTTACATCACAGATTAGGCCCATTTACACAGAAATAAGATTTTCCAGTGGATTTGAGGGAACTCCCCCAGGCTTGCAGAAAAATCGAAAAACTTCAAGTAAAAATGGAGCAGGGGGGATTAAATTTGCCAACAATCCAGTAAGGCACAAAATATGACTGTCAGCTGACCTCATTGCCTACTTGTGTCAGAGGTAGTGCTTGAAGTAGTGACAGTGGCCACCATTTGTGTTAGGCAGGTGGAAACTGTAGGCAGAAGGGAAGACAAAGGAAGGAAGAGCTGGGGGAAGAGGCTCAGGCAACAGCTGCACTCCAGGTAGACAGGTGTGTGGGCAGGGAAAGGATGATTAGCATCTCCCACCACACACATACACACCCCGATACACAAGCAGGAACAGTGGGAAACAGCAGGTGGGTAGACCAGTGAGTGGAAAGAAAGGAGAAAAAGAGTGAATGTGTGGAGGACAGGAAGTATGTAAGAAAAATTAACAGGTATATGTAGGAGAGAGACATAGACCAGGGTGACTGAGATCTCTCTCTCACTCTCATTCATGTATAGGAAAGGTGCTCTATCTTTCCTTTCTTTTCACTGCCACACACTGATTGGACATTTAGAGCAATTGTGAATAAATTATGTTGGTCTCAATACCAATCTTTGTGGCATACTATTGCTCACTTCTCTACTGTGAGAACTCTCCATTTTAATCCATAAGAGGACTCATTCAAGTATATAATGTCTAGCACATGTTTGTTTTACTGCTCAGAGAACTGACCTGTAACTCCCTGGATCTCCTTCAACGGTTGGTTTAAAAAAATTGTATGCAATTTGCTGCTTTGCCATGATCTGGTCCAAAAACTGATTTTAGTGAGAAGTTATACATATTGGTTAGTAGAACAACAATTTCACATTTCTTTGCCAGGTGTTTGCCATCTGGACCTGGAGAAGTTTTGGTTTTAGTTTAAAGAGGTTTAGTTCCAGTGTTGTTGACAAGAATACCATTCTAGTTAAATGGTAGCATAAAAGCATAGTGGCTTGGACATGCTACTAAAGCATGACTATTTCAAAGGCACATCTCTGTCTCTATTTACCGTATATACTCGCGTATAAGCCGAGTTTTTCAGCCCTGTTTTAAGGTTGAAAAATGCCCCCTCGGCTTATACACGAGTCACTGCTTACCAGCCTGCTCTTCAGGCCTCTGCCAAGGCTGGGGGCGGGACGACCTCCCTGCGGCTGCACAAGCCGCTTGTTGCTGCCCTCCTCGGAGGGTGAAGGGGAACCCTGGCTGGCTGGGCTTCCTCAAACCCCGGGAGGCAGAGGGAGCTCATTATTTGGGCAATGACTCCCCCTGATGTCATTGCCCAAATAAGGAACTTCCTCCACCTCCTGGCTGGGTTTGAGGAAGTCCAGGCAGCTGGTGGGTGGAGGGAGCTCCTTATTTGGGCAATGACATTAGGGGGAGTCACTGCATAAATAAGGAGCTCCCTCCACCTCCTGTCAGGCTGGGCTTCCTCAAACCCAGCAGTGACTCCCCCTGATGTCATTGCCCAAATAAGGAGCTCCCTCAACCTCCAGGCTGGGTTTGAGGAAGCCCAGGCAGGCGGTGGGTGGAGGGAGCTCCTTATTTGGGCAATGACATCAGGGGGAGTCACTGCCCAAATAAGGAGCTCCCTCGGCCTCCCGGCTTCCCACCTTCGGCTTATACGCGAGTCAATATGTTTTCCCAGGTTTTGGTAGTAAAATTAGGTGCCTCGGCTTATACAGGAGTCGGCTTATACATGAGTTTATACGGTAGTAACTTGTGATCATCTGCAAGGGTGCTCCAACAAGCTGTTTCTGATTAAGCCGGTGGTGGGATTTAGCAGGTTTGCACCACTTTGGCAGAACCGGTTGTTAAAATGGTGCTTGTAAACAATCAGTTAAATTATTTGAATTCCCACCACCGGAACCGGTTGTTAAATTAGTTGAATCCCACCACTGGATTAAGTCTATACACAGTGATTACAGTTTGCACCATTGTGAAGAGGGTCACAAAAATAAATTATGCCAAATGTATCTGCAAGTCCCACATGGAAGTGTCAAATGATATCATTGGTGCTTCATCACAATAGCCCTCCAATAACAAGTTCATATGCATGCAATTATACAGTTCCTGCCAAGACTGTGGACCAAGACTTTCAGAAGAAATAAGTCTTATTCGTAGATCTAGTTCCCACTGAAATAGTAAATCAGTGCCTGTGTTGTGCCACATCAAACTGTGTGTGGCAGCTCATGATTCAGTGCTACTTCATAGATATTTTTTAAAAACCCACATACAGAAAACTAGCAAGTCAAGAAAAAGACTAGGTTAGAACTATTTGTGTGGATGAACAGTGTGTATAGTTTCACTTTCGTTCACCTTGCTGATGTGAGAACTGGACCTTAATCTTGGTAAATGTATAAAAAGCCTTAAGAGAACATACAAATATATTTATATTCATTGTATGATCCTTTAAATTGCTAGAGCACTGCAATGCTTC
Source organism: Sphaerodactylus townsendi (assembly GCF_021028975.2). NCBI lineage: Eukaryota > Metazoa > Chordata > Lepidosauria > Squamata > Sphaerodactylidae > Sphaerodactylus > Sphaerodactylus townsendi. The sequence continues at coordinate 41,982,679 of NC_059428.1, read as the reverse complement.
TGTAGTATAAATGAGAATATCAACCTTTTTATCTTTCTGAGAAAATCAGTTCACTAAATCATTAGCTACCTAATGCATGTGAGGCATTAAATTGTATTGTTTTCATCTGTTTGTAATAACTTTTTACTTAGATCGCATAGGTTGTGATCCACACCCCCCCCCCCCATATGTCCTTGAGTACTGGAGAGTCGGTGGTGGATCTGTGTTTGCATGGGGGAGTTTGCACTCACTTGCCCCCTTCCCTCCTGCTGTACAGGTTGAAACTTGCCACCACTCACACTTAATTTGCCTCCTTTACTGTCAGCTCCATCACTGAATCACTTGCAGTAAAGGTGTATAAGCATGTCTTTCTGTCATAACACAGTTTTTTGAGTGTCCTGGCTGCAGCAAGGTTTTTATGTATCAGGGCTGATGCATCCCTGAGAGAATGTTGCCAATTATCAACATAGCTCACGATGAAAGTGGAATCTGTAGCCAGCTCTTGCTCCCAATGAGCCTTCTTGGGGTATTGATCAAGGCATCCAACATTTCCCGTTCCTAACAACATGCTGTTAGTTTAATTAGTACTTGTGTTTTTCTCTCTAGTTACTTATATGTTGATAGAAAGGAAAAATATAAAGACAAAGGAGAATGTAACTTAAACATGCAATCTGACTTGACAGGTTTATGAGTTTTCTTGAAATCTGGTTGAGGAAGTATTTAATTAAACTTAGTGAACACTGAGTGTTATAAGGAAGAGGTTGAATAATCTGTTAAAAAAAGATTACTCATTGCTGAAGATTTATGAGAGATTAATGACTTTGGGTTTCTCCCTTCAGGTATGGAAGATTTCATAGAAGGTCAAATGACCATCTTTGGAAACCCTGTAAAGATATAGAAAGTAGCAGTGCCGTGCCAACTCTAAGAAGATGTGATGTGGTGCTGGAAGGTTTGCTATTAAGACATTTTATAATGTATTTTACTGTTTGGATGTGACATTTAAACTGAATAGATTAGCTGAGATAGAATTCTTCTCTGTCCAGATTGAGTTACAGGCTGTAATTTCTGTTCAACAGACTATCCAAATCCTTTTACCATCACAAACATGATAGGAATCCCTGATGTTATCCCTGATAATTTCATCCTTGAAATTAGTCCAACAGATTGCCATGTAACTCATGTTTTGAGTTTTAACGCAAATGTATTAGTCAGCAATCTTTAGCATATACATCTGGACACAGTAGATTTATTCCTTATTTGTTCCTGTTAAGGTACTAAATGTTTAAAATCAACCTAACCCTAAACACTATTAACTATCTGGTTACCTACACTCAGTAGTAGAGTAGCAGGATGGATGCCTTCCTATTCTTTTATGTATGCATGTTAATATGCTGCCCTTCCCCTTGAGGGTTCAGGGCAGCTTCCAACATTTAAAATACAATAAAGACATAAAACGTGAATAACAACAGTTAAAACCCAGATGGTGAATACAATCAGATTCCATCAAAATAATACAATTTAATAATCCCGCCAATATAAACTGAAATTGGTCCAGAATGCGGCGGCTTGTGTGCTCACAGGGGGTGCCACTAGAGACCACATCACACTCCAAGCATGCCGCTTGCACTGGTTAATGACATTGAATTCCTAATCACCTTCAAGGTACATGTTAATCTCTTTAAGGCCTGCTGCCTAAATTCAGACCTGCAGGACCACCTTACCCCATATGTCCCAATCGGTCTCTGCTGGCAGAGGCCACCCATCAGGATCCCTGGCCCTCATCGATGTTAGCTTCACCCAGGCTGAAATTTTACAGCCCTGGGCCCCAGCCCAGGAACGCCTTCCTCCATGGCTGTCAGGGACCATGACCCGGCGAGTTCTGGGCCTGTAAGATCTGTTTCTGTTCCGCCCAGGACTTTGGGGAAAGGCCGCTGATGGCCCTCCTTTTATAATATCATGTGGACCCGCCATCCTTCTTTCTTTCTTTTAGGATTTGTTAGTAGGCCATCTGTTATGCTGATTATAAAATAAGCATTTTAATGTGGGTTATTTTATATAGAGCCAAATTAATTAATATTTAATCGATTTTAGTTTTTGGTTTTATTGTGCTCTACTTATGTGTATTGTTCACCGCCCTGAGCCCTTCGGGGGAGGGCAGTATATAAATATAAATAAATAAATAGATAGATAAATAGATAAATAAATAAATAGATAGATAGATAGAAGGGAGGAGAAGGAGACCATTCGACTGATACAACCATAGCTGCCTCAACCACAAGCCTGGTAGAATAGCCTCTGTCTTACAGGCCCTGTAAAATTTCATCAGGTTCCACAGGGCTGGGGTCTTGCTGGACAGATTGGTATGTGCTTATGCTTTTCGTTAAGTTATAGTCTGTACTGTGAGTATGGAACTGGAAATGCTAACTGTTTGACATGAATTTAATGCAGTTTAAAAGTGGCACCTTTTGTGTGCATTGCATGTCTAGTGAAATTAGGTAGATTATAAATGTATGTTAACATAGTACTGACTTGGAAATCACATAGATCTTTCTAATGGAGTAAGTAGGATGGTCAGGTGAAGGCATTGGTTTTTGGTCCATCTTTTAAATATCACTGTGCCTTAAATAGTAGATCTAAAGTAGTGTGAAACATATATTTCAATTTGCCTTGACTATTTTGTTGTTTTAAAACTATTTTAAATACAGACTGTAGCATACAGAATAAAGAAAGAGAGTGTCAAGACAGAAGAACAAAAGATTCCAAGAATGCCTCTCCTGGTTTAAGAGAAACATGCTTTCAAAATAATGAATGCAGAAAAAGAAGAGGTGAAGATTTTTCAAGTCAGCGGAGTGTATTTTCTCGAAGAAAATCATCATTGCCTAGTGTGAGTATTTTTTTACATGTTTGGTCACAGTAAATAATTATAATAATTGATAGAGTATTTTATGTTGGATAACATCTGTGCAGAGGTGTGTGTAGGTATATGTACCAACCGAGTATTTGTGCTGATCTCCAGACACTGAATTTCAGGTGGTACTCTCATGCTAGGCATTTCTGAATCCAAGTGTAGCATCCCAAATTTTGAAATATAATTGAGGGAGGGGAATCCTGAAAGGATTCAAGTTTTTTATGAAGCCACGCAGTGATGGCGAACCTTTTCGAGACGGAGTGCCCAAACGGCAACCCAAAACCCACTTATTTTTCGCAAAGTGCCAGCATGGCAATTTAACCTGAATACTGAGGTTTTAGTGTAGAAAAAACAGTTGGCTCCAAGGTGCATGTTATTCGGGAGTAAGCTTGGTGGTAGTTAGTGGTATTGCTTTGAAGCAAATGTGCATCGCTTCGAACGGGTGAATCATGACCCTAGGAGGGTTTATTCAGAAGCAAGCCCCATTGCCAGCAACCAAGCTTACTCCCAGGTAAAGGATCACGCTTTAGTTCTTCCCGTGAAAATCAGTAGGGTTTTACAGCGCTTAACAGGGTTACCTACACTGCTTCCCCAAAACTAGGTCCTAGATTTAATGCTAATAATCTCCGTGAAATGATTGCACTATTATCACATGACGAACTCTGTGCACGTATGCCCACAGAGAGGGCTCTGAGTTCTGCCTCTGGCACCCGTGCCATAGGTTCGCCACCACTTCGTTAGGTTTTGGTGTGCATGGTAAGTTAAGCGACCTCTGCTTTTGCGTCATCTTTCCTAATGTGGGTTGTGGTTTCCATTGTACCACATGAGATGGGGGAGGTTAATTAGTACTAGGAATGATTAGTTCTAGGAATGGCTGCCTCTGGTGTGCCCTGAAGTCATCAAGGGGTTGACAGGGCCCTTAGACCTGCTTCCATCTTGCTATCATGCCAAAGTTGGTTGGGGTTTTCAAATTGTCCTTTGTGGATCACACCACTCTTGGAGGGAACAGGTTTTGCTCATCACTTATTGGTAACCATCAGTATACAAACTGGCTAACTTCGTGGCATGAAGTCAAGCTGTTATTTATGTTTTTCTACCATGCATTTCTCCCAGGAGGTTCTGCAGCCTGATTTTTAAAAACAGTGTTTCATTTTATTTTATTATTGTAGAAAGAGCAGAGCACAGAACCAGTTGAGCCACCTGGTCAAGAACGTAACCCTCAGCAGGAAAACATTCTTCAGTCTTTGGAATTGGACTGCTATGAAACTTTCACCACTGCTAATCAGGATACTGCTGTCACTTGTCCAGGTGAAAGCTGTTCAAAGATTTCTCCCAAGAGAAAGCAGCACTCTGTCGTCAGTAAAGATGTCCAGATTTCACCCCCAGTCAGTTCTCCTAAAAAACAAGAAGGGAATACAGCTGTACCTTCGGAAGAGCCTGGGACTATATTGAAAAAGAATAAACAGATGACTGAGTCAGCAGAGCCAAGTATGTAAAAACATGCTTTAGAAACTTTGGCCCTTTCCGCACACGCGCGGAAACGAACCTCCACCGGCATAAATTATACCGGTGGAGGCTCGGGGGCTGTTTGCACCACAGCATGCGAGCAGCGCCAATTTCCTTCCCAGCAGGAGAGGCGGCTCTGCACGGAGCTGTCTCTCCTTCGGTCCCTTCCACTCACCTCTTCTGGCAGCATTGCTCTGGAGGGCTGGAGGGACATGCCCACGCTACCCTCCTCGAAAACTCTCCAGGCATGGCACAAGTGTCCAGGCTACCCAGCCTCCAGAACAACGCTGCCAGAAGAGGTGAGTGGAGGGGATGGGGAAAACAGCGTCTTCCCGCCGGTGCTGTTTGCACCGCGCTTGCGGGAAGACTCTGTTTTGCAAAAACCTCGCTCCCTGAGCGGGGTTTGAAAGCAGCGCCTTCACGCTGCTTGGGCAGTTCAAGGATGGTGCTGCTGCAATGCAGCAGCGCCAGCTGTGCAAACTCCTCCCCAGGGACACAGTTTTAGAATCCCTGGGGTGCTGCTGTTAAATCCGGGCCTACTAAAGGAAACAGCCTTTGAGATAGGTAGATATAACTCATATCATTGTATATCTAAATTAGTGTTCGCCAGATCTGAAGTAATTTCTGCTTTTATGTTTTCAAATGCAGTTTTTTTCACTGTGGTTTTGTTCCAATAGCCTTTGGTACAATCTTACATCTTTCCTATACCTAATAATAATCTGCATCCAATCTGAAAAGGAGTTCTGGATGTCTTAAAAGCCTTAAAACTATTTATGATAATGTTTCTTTTAGACAAATTATGGGTTGACTTTACTGGTTGCAGACTAACTAGATCATTACTCAAGCATTGCACCAATTTTATTTTAAAAACACTGTTACCTGATTTACTTGTGCACTGTTATTTCGTTGCTTTAGTTGTCGTTTCTAGTGATGAAGAAGAAAGTGCTGAAGCAAAATATACAAAGCTCTGCCTCCAGACTACGAAAGGACACTTACCTGAGAGTAAAGAAACAGAACAAGGATATGTGCTACCTTTGTCAGAAGAACTGTCACAGGGTTTAATTGAAAACAAGACTGAACAAGTAATACGCTTTTCCCACGTTGATTGTCTGTAGGATTTTTTGCTCTCTCCAGACCATGCAAGAATAATTTACATAATTATTGCAGAAACCATACACTACCACAGTGTGCTTCTGAGACAATTTTCTCAGAATTCGCACAATTCGAACCCATTTGTGCTTGTGAATGAATCTCACTGATTTCCTATTGATGTAGTTAGCTTTGGAGTCCTAAAGAATTTACACCTCCTTTTTTTCATTTATTTCATTCAGGAGAGCCAGCATGATGTAGTGGTTAAGAGCAGGTGGACTCTAATCTGGAGAACTGGGTTTGATTCCCCACTCCTCCACATGACTGGCGGACTCTTAATCTGGTGAACCGGATTTCTTTCCCCATTCCTAGTCTCCTGCTAGGTGACCTTGGGCTAGTTACAGTTTGTTCAGAACTCTCCCAGCCCAACCTACCTCACAAGATGTCTGTTGTGGAGAGAGGAAGGGAAAGGAGTTTGTAAGCCCCTTTGAGTCTCATGACAGGAGAGAAAGATGGGATATAAATCCAAACTCCTCTTCTTCAATTTTCTTTTTGTACATCTTCTATTTGTACATCTGTACATTTTCTTTTTGTACATCTTTTTAATGCATTTAGGCTAGAACTTCACATTATGCAAAGATCTGTGACCTTTTCTACACAGATTTTCTTTTATCAGGTGAATCAACTGTTGTTAGTTTCAGCTCTTTTAAAGGCATGTGGTTGCTTGAAATTGCACATGCCCTCCTGCTTTGCTAAAGATTTTTAAAAAGTTATGGAGACATGTAGCTTTTATATTTTTGAAAGAAAAGCAGAGGGGTGTTAGGAATGCTTGGAAAGAAAAGCTAAATAAACATACAGTCCCCCCTCACCTTGGCTCACTATAACCACAGTTGCTTTGTCTTATATAAGAAAGCCATTGAGTGAAAAAGAAGTGAAGGGCTACATGTAATTCCACCCTTAGGTACACTTTCAGTTCTGCTTTGATTGGGGATTATATAAATGAGATAGTCATGGCTGCTGTAGCTGCCAATGCCATTTTAGAGGAAAAATTATCCCTTTTAAAATTGATGCTAGGCCCACAAAGCAGCTATGCTGTTCCCTGTTTTGAAACAGACATGTTGCATGGCTTGAAAAGGTGAATGGGGAGATCACCTAGTACTCTTGCATGTGGGCCGATCAGGATTGGGCCCTTGTGGCAATTTTTAAATGGCTGACTTTTCTTCTGAAGTGACATAATTGACTGTAATTGGCAGTCAATACCAATAAAGTCAGTGTCGTTCAGTGGACACATGAAGCTGCCTTACAATGAGTTATAACACTGTTCCATTAAGGTCAGCATTGCCTATTCACAATGGCAGCAGCTCTTCAGAGTCTCAGGCAGAGGTCTTTCACGTCCCTTGCTACCTGTTAACTGGCGTTGCCAGAGCCTCAAGTTGGGATCTTCTGCATGTGAAGCAGATTCTCTACCATTGATCCACATCTTCTTCCTTCTCTAGTGGTTACAGTGTCAGGTTTCAACTGGAGGATACTTGGATTCAAATTCTCATTTTGCCATAAAGTATACTGGTTGCTAAGAGGAAATGTCAGGAGGGAACCATGTATGCCACTCCGAGCAACCTGGAGAATAAATGGGATAAAACTTGAATACATTTTTTAAAAAATCTGGTATAATTGCAAGTCTGCATTTTGTGGAGTGGGGAGGGTGTTTTTAAAAGTATTTATGCAACATGTTTTGTTATGTTTTCATTTCACAGGCTTCCACTGAATCACCTACGCTTAAGGCTACTTCAAACTGTATGACCAGTGAACAGGCAGATTTTGCTTTAGATGTCAAATCTGCTGTGGTTTTTATTGGAAAGTATAAAGGAACAGCAACAGGTTGTATCAGAGTAAGTTTGCCACGCAGCTCATATATAGCTGAAGCTCATATTTAGAGAGCCATGAAAGTAGTCTGAAATAGGATTTTGGCATAACCCCCCACCCCCCACATATACTGCACTGTACTACATGAGAAGTGTCTACTGAGATGGGATTAGGAACAGTGGCATACAGGAAATGTGAGGATTCTCTGCTGCCAGCTCTGCCTACCGCTTTCACTCCCTGGGGTCTCCCTAGGCTTGGCTCCTCCTATGTTCTTGCATGGCTGGGCCCCTCCCAAGTTCTGCCAAGGCCATCATGGTTGGACTTTTTCTGACTTTCTTCATGCTTGCCAGCTGGCCCAATGGCTGCTGAGGCTCACTCTCTCCTCTTTGTTGTCTGATACCAGGAGGTGACAGCAGCAGACAGCCTGAAATCAATTTTCTGCTGAAATCAATTTTCTATATTCGTAACTGTCAGTGCCTCTGTTCTGCTGAAATCAATAGACAAGATTGCTTGTATAATTGTAAAATATTTTCATGCCACACTGATGAATATTCTAATATTTCTAGTACTGGCATATCAGTCCTAAAATAAATTGTCCTGGATCCAAATTGATACTTTGGGCACATCTCAAAGCTTAGGTATATCTAATAGAATTTTTCACATTTGAACAGCAAATATCATTGATTTTTTGAACATCCACTCTGTTTCAAAATAAATTTGTGGTTTGTGCATGTTTTTGTTAGATGCCAGCCACTTGTTTCAAAATAAGTTCTGTACTTTACACAAAATATATTTTGAAGTGAATGGATCAACAAGCATGTGTGCGTTTTAATTGCAGTATCAACATATTATCTAAGTCTTGTTTGTTTTCTTCCTTTTTAGTTTCAAATATATTAATGAAATGCATTTCTGAACTGTTACATTTAAAAGGCTGATTTTTTTGTTTTCTCTTTTTTAAAAGTTTTCAACGAGTTACATTAAGATTCCATTTGAAGGTAAGATATTACATCATTTCATTAAATTTCACTGCTCATTAGCACTAGACCTGCCCTGGCTGTTAGCGTCTGATGTGCTAAGCATGCCATAGGTACTTTGCATGGGGGGCACAACAGTTTAAAGGAATGCAGGGTCACACAAAGAGTTGGATCCAGTCAGTTTTCCCACTGAATCTTATCCAATTTTCCTCCCTGTATAACCCCCCTCATTCCATATTAATTTTGTTACATGTCGGTCCTATGAACCCCAGCATAGCCATTGGTGGTGGTCAAAAAGGATAATTCTTTCCCTTTTACCAGCAGAAAAGGTGGTTGGAATTAATCTTAGTGTTCCCATCTTTGCATGGTATGCTTCAAGCTTAGCTTAATTAAAAGACTGACAGTTATGTAAGACTGGCTCTTAGTTGTTTTCAAAGACAATTTTGACTTGTGCTTGAGATCCAAGGATAGAAGTGCTCCCCCAATCATGCAACAGACACTTGATCCAGCCCATTTTCTTTGAAGGGGAGGAATTGTGACTTCAGCTTGCTTCAGCCTTGTAGACTGTCTGTTTATTTTATGTTTTGTTCCCTGGAGCAGCCCTGAATAAGAATGTGGACCTGCTCATAGATACTAGGCACTTTAAAAAAATTGGTCTGTGGACTGACCATAAGGATTCCTCAACTTCAAGGAGTGATACTGTCATTTTTCTTTGGCTATCATCAAATTATGTGGAACAGATTGAAAATCAAATAGGAACATCTGTGCTGAACAAAAACGGTATGTATTCTTTGTAGTTAACTTGTCCATCTTTTAGATATACTAAGTAGCACTGACTATGTCGGAATTCAGATTTTAATTTGGGAACAATTAGAGGAAAACACAGAATGTTTTCAAAGGACAAAATTGAGGTCTTTACTAAGATTTGCCTGATTTAATGCTAAAAGTCACAAAAATAGTGATCTCAACTGTATGTCTTGTATTTTGTCAATGATTATGTACCCAAATGAAAAGTCCAGAGAAACAAGTTCTATAGTTAGACTTTGTAGGAAATTAGTATTTAGAAATTAAAAGTGAGGTTAACTAAAAAAGAAGAGAGCATGCCATAGACTACTGAGCATGTTTAAGTATCTTTTGAATTTATTTAGTATCTTCTTCAGTTTGGACACTCAAGCCGTTTGTTCCAGGATTTGTTTTCTAAGCTACTTTACCTGTTTATTCGTATTTGTTTGAAGAGGAATTATGGCAGCACTTTTATACCCAAATGATAAAGATATTTTTTGTGATAGTATGTTGAGTTAAATGTTTGTCACAAATAATCAAATTCGTATCCTATTAAGGAGCTAATACAACTCTGCCTTGTGAGCATTTTCTTGTTAGTGCAACAGTGGAAGACTCCCTATCATCTATGACATGTAAAATAATCTCTCTGAGAGAGACTTATCTTTTATAGCACAGTGAAGTATGAGGACCTAGGCATTTGATTGTTAATCAAGAAAACAAGCAGAGAGCTAAAGTGAAGGACTTTATTTGAAATAAGAAATAACTCTTTTTCTTAGGCAAGTAACTGAAAGGCAAATGCAGGTGCTACTTAAAACTATAATAATAGAAAAATGCATTTAATAAACATCAGATCTCTTGACATTCCTCATACTTAGCTAATTTCATAAAGTTCAGGACAAATCAGGTGTTAGCTGACTGACAGAAATGCTATGCAAAGTTTTGAAGCTGTACACACACACACAAACCCCTCCTGTGATTGTGCCTTCTGGAAAAGGCTAATTTGCCTTTTACGTGATACATGTTATAGAGTTTAAAAAATTAATGTTTCTAACTTTTACACATAATTGTCCAGAGTGTGTGGCAGCCAGGGACGGCGCCACTGCTGCACGGCCCCAAAGGACTTTCAGGTGGCATGAGAAGGAGAAAAAAACCAAGAAACCCCCCAGTCACCTAAAAATAACCAATTGAACAAAAAGGGCTTATGCTACACTTTCGAGTGGCATGTCTGCAATCAAGAAGGGAAGCATTCATGGGCTGAAGGTCTGGTGGAAACCAACTAAAATCGGCCCATCCCCGAGAACATCCTGAGACCATCCCCCCCTGCACCAGGCAGTGGGCTCTTCCTGGTTTGGGTGCTACAGGGTGTGAGTGGATGCCCTCTCTGCCGGTGTGCATGGGTAGGCACCCATGTTGGTGTGAGCTCACCCCACATCCATAACTGTTCAGCTTCCCCCTAATTGGACTGAAAGGGATTTTAAGATAACAAACAGGTGCTCTCGACAACATTTTACTGAAACTCATAAATATTTCAGAGCAAAGTTATAAAGCTAAAATCAGACAATTGTTTGAGATTTCTATTTGTACATTAATGAACTGTCAAGATTAAGATAGTCCTGTATTTTTCCTGTCAAGTTGCTGAACTCTACATAACCTATATAAACTAAATAAGTACGTATATAACTAGTATGAATACATGAGATTAAAATCAGCTATGCTACATCAGTACTGACAGTGTTCCTGCTTCTTATCATGATGTATGACTAACACAAAAACATGTAGTATATTGCAGTAGTTTAGTAGAGGAGCAGTGTGAACCACTCCCCTTCAGTAGGTAGACAGCCCCTTGTGAACTGGGTCCTCCACGTGAGTATCTCATCACATGGAAGTCTGGTTCACATTATTCATCCCCTTGTTCTGCAAAGGGAAGAAAGGAAACTGAGTATTTGTGCGGAGGATGTGGTTTTGGTGGTGGAGGTGAGATCACGCTACACGATCTTACAATAATATTACAGTGTCACCTGACCCAGATAAATGTATCAGGCGTAGGTATTTTTGTGTGATATTTCAGGGTTGTATGCGTTTGTTACTATCCTGATGTGGGTGTCTTTGTCGTTCATCCAAAGCACCAGAGTGGTGTAATGATTAAGAGCATTGTACTCTAATCTACAGAGCTGGTATGACCGAAGGGTTTCATGGCCAGAATCAACTGGCTGTTGTGTGTTTTCTGGGCTGTGTAGCTGTGGTCCGTTGGTTTTTGCTCCTCATGTTTTGCCCACACCTAGAGCTGGCATCTTCAGAGGCAGGTCACAGTAAGATGTGTTCCTCTTCATGGCACAATCCCACAACAGCTGCTAGAGAACTGGGTTTGATCCCCCACTCCTCCACATGAAGCTTGCTAGATGATCTTAGGCCAGTCACCATTCTCTCCAAATTCTCTCAGCCCAACCTAACTCACAAGGTGCTTGTTGTGGGGAGAGGAAGGGAATGTGATTATAAGCAGCTTTGAGGTTCCTTAAGTTAGAGAAAAGCAGGCTATAAAACCTGCTGTTTTTCTGCTCTTCCTCCTTGCTCTATTCGGACAGGAATGTCACGATCAGATCTTGACATTGGAGCTTGCTTTTGTACGACTTTGGAAGATTCCTCTTAGTATAAGAATTTTGTATCCAGAAGACATGGGAGCGTCACAGAGCCAAAAGTTTTAAGTGATATGCAGCTAACTTACTTGGCTTGATATTTTTAAAGGATCGTAATCTAGCAATTCAAATAAAAGTCCACATTTTGATTCTTTTAGAGAAATTATAGTATTTCTATGCTTGTTTTTTGACTGTTAGATATTATCTGAAATACTAATTTTATTCCTAGATTACTATTTGAAATGCATAGAGTGAACTATTAGAATAATTGCTACTCAAAGATGTTTTAATAAATCTATACTGAAAATTTTCTCACAGCAGTGAAGAGCACTGAATTCCTTTTCCTCAAGCTGTCTCAGTCACTCACGGAAGGGGAGCAGGTCATATTGAACAAGATAATTTTGGAAATAAGCAAGAAGAATTCCACTCCAGATCTCATTGACTTTTTTCCTTGGAAACAAGCAGTTCTGTTGCTGCAAGATATATCTGCTGAAGAATGCTCCTTCTTTGATGATTGTAATATGTTGCTTCAGGAGCTAAAGAAGAGTACTACTGTTCTGGAGGAGCTGCAACCTCAGGTAAATCAGTTGTTTTTGAATGAATCTTTGGAATAAAAGAGCTAGGCAAGAAAGACAGCAGTTTCTGTCCAGGAAAGCTGTCTGCATTTATAGCTCTTTTTTTTTTTACCATTCATTTGTATGCTGTGTGGAACAAATTTCATAATGGATCATGAAAGGTGCTTGGGGCATAATGGAGCTTGTTCCTGGGGCAGGAGGAGGTTGAAACATACAGTCTTAATCTTTTGTTGGGGGTCAGACAAATCCTTCTGTCTTCAACCAGAGCCCTCCAACTTTCCTAGCTCAATTTCTGTGTCACCAATTCATGAGTAACCACTAGTTGTGTCACTGTTATAGATGAAGAGCTAAATTTAAGTCTGGTACCACCTTAGAGACCAACATGGAGTATAAGCTTTTGAAGTTCAAATTTCACTCTGAAATAGCTGTAGCTTTACATTCCTATGGCAGAGTCATAGTGAGTCTGGATTGCTCATGCCATTTAGCACCTCACTTTTGTGTATATATCATTTATTAGATTAATAAAAGATATTGGTGAGGATAATTTTTGATAATATAAATGTTTAAAATAGTTTTAGTATTTGTTTTTTAATGGACTATTCTGGTTGTTTAAAGTTGGCCCCAGTACCTACGTGTTCAGCTCACCACCACCACCACCACACAGAAGGACCAAACCCCCAGCAAACAACAGAAGCTGGAAGAAGTCCAGCATCCAACCAGATTGAAAGGACTGTGAGGGAGGGGCAGCAGGCAATGGCAGAGGCTTGGCCAAGACCTGGTCAGGCACCGCCACAACTGTCGCCATGACAACAAAATCTCAGTAAAGCTTGAGAGCCTCATAAGATGCAAGTTGGCAGGGAGCAGAGAGCTTGACCCACCAGGAGCCATTAAGGTCTGATAGCCATCAGCTGAGGAAGGTAGTCCTGGGCTGGCTCTTTTAGAGATTGGGAGCCAGGGAGAGCCCAAGTCAGTAAAGGAAGTGGTCTGAAGGGTAGGACATAGAAGTGGTGAACTCTCTTCCTTCTTTATCTGAAGTCTCACAAAAAGATCAGAAGAGTGACTGGAGCCATTGTGCCTTGAGGCAACAGCTGACGGAAGTTCAGCCTCCTGGGCCTTCTCCTCACATCACTAATAAGACATTAGTTTCGTTTGAGTGGGGTATTGTATGCTAGGAATTTCCAACTATATTTTCACCCATAAATTAACTCTGTTTCTAGTGATTTGTCTAAATGGCAGGTTTTTAAAGGTTCTAAGTACCCTCCAACTCTGTACAAGTTGATTGGGGCATGTGTAGTTCATCCTTATCCATTTCTGTTCTAGTGTATTTAAATTGATGACGATAGGCATCTACATGGCATGGCTGGTCAAGACATCATTCTTCAGAAAACCCTTTCAAGACGAATTGCTCCATAAAAATCCAGGAACTATTCTTTGTCATTACTGCTTTTGTGTAAGATTTAAGTGGAATAAGCTCTTGTGTAACAAATAGTCACTTGTGAAGAGGCTAGTTAGTTTTCATTCTGTACCTTGAATGTGAAAGCCTATTCTGATAAAATTCTAAAATTAGGTTGAAATGATTCCTTTTGTTGTAATAATTCTTAATTAAAAAATTCTAAACAAGACAGTCCTTTTTGTATTAAAAACTTTCCATAAACACACTGAGAAGCTATCATCCTTCTAAGGAGTATTATATTCTCTATCAGCAAAGCACATGAAGAAGAATGATGGAGAGGGAGACTGGTGAAGAAAGTCGAAATACTTTTTGCAAGGTCTCTAGTTTCCATGCATGTGACAGATCTCACTGTCCCACATATGCTGAATCCAAATGATAGATTGATTCAGGGACAATGAGTATTTCTAATTCATAAAAAGTGTAGCTACATTTTTCAACCAGGTTTCATATTTCAATAGACCAACTGGTTTCTTCTGTGTATCTATTGGGGTCTTTAATATAGAACTAGAAAAATTATTTTCCCTGCCTTTCTTACAGGAATCAAAATTAAGCCCCACAAAGCCCAGTTATTGTCTGCTGCAGAAGCAAAGTGGCGGCAAGTATTCCTTTTCAATTTCATCTGCAAAAGAGGATGAATGGAAAGAATTCCAAGACACCAGACCTGTTCAGTGGTATGTACAGTTGTTTAAGTGATTTTGAATTCATAGAGGAATCAATCACGGAATCAGTTTAATAGCTTCTACCATTGCTGGTCAAAATATGTTATTTCATGCTTTTGTTCAAAGACAGAAAAGCAATCTAGGAGATGAATCTTGGGCCTAATACACTTCTGATATGTTTTGTTCCCCTGTTAGGGACTCATTGTAATTTGATGTTACTTATTCTTTTGACCACTGTGCAACAATCACAGCAGTTGTGAGACTTTTTTATCTTGCTGCTTTTTGCTACTTAACAAAATGTTGTACTAGACACTGCAAAACAGTAGGGGTTGGTTCCCAAAAAACATAAATAGAATTATTCTCATGGAGTTGAACTTTCCAGTCACCTCTTCCTATTATACCTGTGCCTGTGTCACCCCATTCCTAAGATTCCAGGGCTCCTCCAGAATGGCCTGCAAAGCAGCAACAGGGGCATTGTAGTTGGCAAGAGGGAATCAGTAGAATTTGGAAGGTTTTGTGCACAAAGAGTTCTTTGAGTTCATGGAAAAGAAGCAAATCAGTGCTGGCGCAAAGGCTTCACATTCCATATTGGATGAGTGGTTGCAATTAGCAGTAACTTTCAGAAATGTAGCTTGGGAGAGTTATGCCAGATGAGATCTGCTAAGATAAGGCAAAGAATTTTTAAAGTGTTATTATAGAAGAGGGATGAGAAGGCAGAAAGGAAGAGTGGATGAGTAGAGAAAGAGGCTAGCTATTATTATTTTGCTAGCAGAAAGAGGCTAGCTATTATTACTTTGCTAGCATGTCACATTACTGAAGTTAGAAGTGTCTGGCTATGAAAATCTTTGCCATTTCCGCGTACCCTGCAGAAAACATAGATAAACACAGAAAACATAGATGTCCTGTTTTCTTCAGAATTAAGGTACTTCATATAGTAATGCCATTTTCATAGATAGGTCTGATTTCCTTTCAAAAAGGTTACAGAGCTCTGTTAAAAACTTTAGGAACATTTGTCTGTATGTCATAGCTGGATGAAGGAGAACAACTGTTGCATAGTTAACTGGAAGAACCTCCTGTTGTACACTTTGCCTTTGCAGGGGATTATAAATAAGGAAGTGTTTGAATCACTATCTATAGCAGTAAGACTTTGATCACAAAGATTACTGCTCTCCCCTACAAAATATTAGAATCTAAGAGGTCTTTCAGGGTTCAAGCCTCATGGAAACAAACATTCGGAGACATTTTAAAAATGGATATTCCAGGCCAGGAGTCTGCAAGCAGAAGTCCCTTGTCTCATGAAAGAATTAAAAATGCAGATTATAAGTCTAAAGTAATTACATTTATACCATTCTAGTGGATGTTCACTCTGTTTGATTTAGTTCCTCTCCATGTAGCATGAACCAGAAACACATATCTTTAGTGGCATGTCTTCATAGATGTCTCTTTCTGCTTAAATCAGAATATTTTGCATGCTAGGATAAATTTATGCACTGCTGCTGAATTGCCCTCAGCTAATCCCTGGACACAGAATTATAACTGTGATTCTGCATAGCTCCTAATATAGTACTATATTCCCATTACAGGATTTCCCATAGCAAAGGCAATGAAGTAAGCACGCTCATAATCCCAAGATTTACTCAGTATTTTTAAAAATATTCATTAGTTGCAATATTTTACCATACAAGACCAATCAATCAACTATGACTCAATTAAACTGAAAATACGTTTCTTTTCATTTTATTTAAAATATTTGTAAGATTGCTTTTTCCCCAAACCTGGGTTTTAAACTTCCACTCTTGCAAGAAGAAGTAGAAGTAAAACATTGTACTTAGCATTGTAATTATAGCTGTGCAAAAGTAATAGAGAAGGGGACTGCATTGCATGCATTTTAAAATGGCAGTGTAATCAGCAAATGGGTAGACATTATTAAACTGTGTGTTGCTTGCTACCCCATATGTCAAGCGGTGCCAGGGCATTGATAGAGCTTTGCCTCTAATGCCTGTCCACACTGCACAAGCTAGCACTTCATTTCCATTTAGAACTAGAAATATTGACGCAAACCAGCTCTGAAAAAGGCAGGCAAATAGCATGCAAAACAGTGGATTACAGTGTTTTGGCAGACAGGCTCAGATTGTTCATAGTAGCCATAAGAATAAAAATGGCAATTCAGAATTACTAGTGTCAAAGCGACTTGAGCTTCCTCCTCAGAGAAAAGGGCTTCTTACAAGGAACAGGCCATCCGTGTTAACAAAAACTCAGGAGTGCAAGTTATAATCACATGTTCATTGTGAGATGACATTAACTATGAGTCGCACCTTTGAAAAATGCTCTGTGCAGTCTTTCTGTGACAGCCAGTTTTGCTAAATGATTCAGGCCTATTTTGCGAAAAATTCCCAACTTCAAGATAAGTTATCATTTCAGTTGCCATCCTTAATGTTCAGTTGGTACAGCAGAATGGTATTAATCCAATGAAGGATCCTTGTCAAAATTAACACTGTGGCTGTTGCAGCTTCAAGGTTGTGCTAAGTTTGTGTTAGGGGTGTGGGCTACTGGGAAGTCAGTAAGCACCAAAGGGACGGCACTTCACTAGAAAAGGGGCTACCTTTACATATCTAATGTTAGTATATATCTCCATTGGAATAGGATGGTGAAGGTCATTGCTTCTGAAGTGTTCTGCATGTTGCTGATGCTGTTTGGCCTATTTCCATTATGACGGTTTTCATTTAATGTGCATTTATTTATTTAGAAAATATTTATACTACCTGTACAGGAACCTATACAGGAACCCAAGGTTGCTTACAAAATTAAAATAATAAAAACAAACTGTTAGAAGGTATTAATTAAAGATCAGCATAAAATCCCAGCCCAGCATACAAACATAGACTATAAAAACAGACAGTTTTCAGAGTTAAATAGTGTTTTGAAAAAAATCAGCCTTTTAATTAAAAGCTTGAGTGGATAGATATGCAGTGGCAGAACGCTCACGGGAACATGTGGCGTCACATGTCTCCCGGACACATGCCAGCTGGTCACATGGAGGGCAGAGAATCGCCCCCCACACCCCTCCCCTCAGCCTGACCTTGTCAGGCTGCTCCTTCAGCTAGCAGAGTCTTTGCTGGCTGAAGGAGCAGCCTGCTGGGCCAATGCCAGGTGTCTCTTGGTCCCGCACTGCTAGGCTGCTCCTTCAGCTGGCAGAGACTCTGCTGGGTGAAGGAGCAGCCTGGCTGGGTTGCCACTGGGCACCCCTTGGCCCTGCCCCGCCAGGCTGCTCAAGAGCTGGCTTGCAGCAAGTTCCTGCCCGCTAAGGTAAGTGGGACAGAGGAGCAGCTGGAGCAGATGTTGCCCTGGGTGCCACCCCCTGCCTCACCTCTGCGGATATGTTTGGCCTGATGCCTCAAAGAAAGCAACACAGACGCCAGGTGAGCATCAGGGGAAAAGGCATCCCACAAGCGGGGTTGCACTATTGAAAAAGCCCAGTCTTCGGTTGCCACCCACCTCACCTCTGAAGGTGGTGACGCAGAAACCGGAGCATGAGACACACTTGGGTTGGAAAGTGTGGAAGGAGGTGATCTTTCAGGTATCCTAGCTCCAAGCCATTTAGAGCTTTAAAGGTAAAAACGTAACACTTTCATTTGTGTCTGGAAACTAAAAAGCAGCCAATACAGACTTTTCAGCACTGGGGTGATGCAATTCTGTGTCACACCCTGACAGTAGCCTGACGTTTTGGATGAACTAGAATTTCTGTGTTGAAAGGCAGCCCCCTGTAAAGCATATTACAGTAATGTAACCTAATTTCTTCTGCCAAAGAAGTCCATTTACAAGAGCTTAATCAACCTACGTAAATTACTTACAGAGCCGTCCTAAGCAGAATTATACCCTAAACAAAGTTCCATTGATGCTAATGGGCATAGAAGGGTGTAATTCTGCTGAAGATGTCAGTGTTTGCTTTGCAAAGGAAGGAAGGCTGTGAAACCACTGCTGGGAGTGTTTATGTTACAGTAAAAACTTTGTTAATTGGCATCCTGGCAGCAGTGCCAAGTGGGGGGTGACTTTGTCTGAGGTCCAGCTGGACAGCAGCTCAGCACCACTTGCTGCCAGACTGGGTTTTCAGGAGTGCAAAGTCAGACTTTTGAGAAGTATGGCACCTAGACCAGCTCCCCCATTGAAAAATTGAATTCTCTTGATTCATACATCCGTGGAGCTAGTGGTTTTACACCACTGAAAACACAGCCTTTTTGTTTTAAATCAAAGCCCAGT
The DNA here is from genome assembly GCF_021028975.2 of Sphaerodactylus townsendi. NCBI lineage: Eukaryota > Metazoa > Chordata > Lepidosauria > Squamata > Sphaerodactylidae > Sphaerodactylus > Sphaerodactylus townsendi. The sequence goes on along the minus strand of NC_059428.1, from coordinate 41,964,000 downwards.
GGTGATCCATTGGTTCAGGATGCTACAATTGAAAAATGTGTGGTTATCCACTGAAGTGTAAACATGTATAGTCTTTAATTATTTTCAGTTGAGAAAAGTGGGGTATAAATCAAAATTCCTCCTCTTCTTTTGCTTTTTACTTACTGTTTGTTATTCTGCTATTCTCCTCAACTAAGGGTAATGTGTTCTGTTAACATGAGGTGAGTTCCACTGCCTCAAGGTACACCTTACCAGATCAAGAGCTCCTCTATTGGTGGGTTATGCCTTGTGTCAACCAAATATCCTGTTCTCAGCTCAGTACAATAGTAGGATGGGCTTGTGGATTAATACAATGAGAAACAACTAGGTTAGTCAGGAGCTTCATACAAAATGCAAGAATATACTTCCCTCTCTTCAAGAAAAATAACCTGGTTGGATGGATTTCTTTCTTGTTTATTTTAAAGAAATGATTTAAAATGAATTTTACCTTTTAGCTTGATGGTTTATCCTCCCCCACCTGCCAAAGGAGGACTGGGTGTCACAAGAGAAGACTTGGAGTGTTTGGACTATGGAGAATTCCTCAATGATGTGATCATTGACTTTTATCTGAAGTGAGTAATAAAGGGTGTGGTAAACTCTACTCAGGTTGCTGGTTGTGGCTGAGGAGACTAATTTTGGATGTAGAGAAAAGTGTGTGAACTGTAATTTCCAACATGGAAATTATTTGGTACATTTTCTTCCCACTTTTCCTCCATGGATCTCAGGGTTGCCTGTAGATGATTTTATCCTCACAGCAACACTGTAAGGTAGGTTGTTTGAGAGAGAACAACTTGTTCAGGATCACCCAGTGATATTAAGGGTGAATGAAGATTTGAAGCTAGGTCTCCTGGGGCCTAATCCAGTGCACTAACCTCTGCAACACATTATATTATTCTCTCATTCTTGATAGATGTCAACCAGGTAGAAGGGGAATTATTTTAGATTACTAATTGGTTATTTCACTTTGTAAAAGAGAGCACTGAATTGATTTTTCCCACTGCTGTTGTTGTCAAAGTAAAAGGTTTTATGTAACTAATCCTTAATTGCTTCTTGTTATAAAGAATTACCTCAAAAATTTTACTGAAGTAAGTTCATTTTTATGCAGATTTTTTGATTGGGGGGGTTGTAATGAATTAAGATATTAAGAAAAGAATAGAGAAGATAGGGAAACAAAAGGACATGGCAGCGATTCTCTAAAATGATGATTTTCCAGTAGTTCGTTGGTTAGTGAATGGTTTTGTGGAGTGGGAGAAGAACTAATGGGAAGAACTAAGAGGGAGAAGCTCACTGGTCTTTTTTCAGGCTTTTTTCCCACTTGTGATTGTGGGAAAAGAACTACTTCACTTCTGGCTACTCAGTAGATGTATAGAAGATGTTTTCTTCATGCTTGAGACATAATTTTTCAGGTCTTTCTAATGTGCTTTTGAAAGATGCAAATGTAAAGGAATGAACCTGCAAGAAAATTTCTCCTTGGGGCTCATGTGCAACAGGGCTGAGCTAGGCTAGCTCTTGAGAACTTTTTTGGCTAATTTCGGGTGCTTTGTTACGTTGGATTGATTTTACACAGATTGTTCTTATTTTATTTTGGGGAGGATGTCCTGAAGTCACTACATAATTCCTTAGTGTGAGGGGATGCATTGGCTCCTGAATTACTGTACAGCCCCCCTATTAGGATTCAAAATTAGGCTTTTCTTCAATCCGTCCTTGAGCATCTTATGACTCTGAGCTGTGAGAGGATAACCTTTCCCATCTGGGGGTGATTAGAGTAACACTGGCCAAATCCAGTTCCCTAAGGTATTGCAGCTGCCTCTCTGTTTGCTAGCCCTGAGGCAGGAGAAGAGAGTGGAGAAATTAGCCAGGATGGTTGGGTACTTACTAGCAGTGTACCATATAGAAATAAGGAACTGTATGTATAAGAAAAAATAGGGAACAGCTTTTGGGTAGTTCTGCTGATTGCTCACTTCCAAAAATAAGTCCTTATGCTGAAGCCTTTTTCACCCAGCTTTTGCACATAAATGAGAGGGGGGGGGGGGTAGAGAATCACAAGACATTAAATTTGTGTTGTTTTTTACTCTTCTGTAGATACCTCTTGTTGGAGAAAGCTCCCAGAAAACTTGCTGAGCGGTCACACATATTTAGCAGTTTCTTCTATAAATGTTTGACCAGGACAAAACAGAATTCAGAAGAAAATCCAAATCTTTCGTATGTTATCCTTAAAAGTGTAGTATTTATCTATGTTTAAACTAACTGAAAACTTGAATGCATCACAATAGAATAATTCCTTGAATTGATGTTCTACACAATAATTGAAAGAACCAAATGGAACAATGTGGTGAGACTAAGCTAATATTAGAGAATTCATAAGATGCTGTCTACAGTCGTGTTTTAGGCAGCATCCAAAGTCATTACAATACAACAAAAGGATAAAACAACGATATAAGTGTTATCAATAATATTAATATTCAGCAACCTAGAGAGATGGAACCTTACAGACAGAGCCTGAGTAAAAATAAATGTTTAGGCCTGGTGCCAAAGCAAAGACATCAGGTGAGCCTCATGTAAAAGGGTGCTCACACATCATGATCAAATCAGAGTTTATTCTTGGAATCGTTTGCTTTTTTATCCTCGTTTCACATGCAGAGCCAAACTGAAGACTCCAAGTTTAGAAAGTCTTCAACCAAACATTCATTTGTTATGATTGAACTTGAAACTGTTCAATAAATTGGACTTAGATTCTTGACCAGGACCCAGGATTTCAAATTAGAGTTTACTCCTTTTGTCAAACTAGGAAGTTACTAGTCATAGCTATGTGATTCCAAGAATAAAAATAACCGAGGCTCAATCCTGACACAAACAATTTTTAGTTTGAAATCCAGTAGCACCTTCGAGACCATGAATATTTTCAGATTATATGTTTTTGAGAGTCAAAGCTCCCTTTGTCGGATACAAAAGGATATTTTACAAAGGGAGCTTTGATCCCCAAAAGCTTATGCCATGAAAATCTTGTTAGTCCCTGAGGTGCTACTGGACTGGAATCTAGCTGTTCTACTGCAAACCAACACAGCAACCTTCTGAAACTATGTTTGACTTGTTCGTGATGACTGTACACAGCCCTCGCAGACTTCCTTGCTCTGTTGATTTCATTTGAAGCTCCTTTTCTCACCACATTCATGAAAAGGGTTGTTCAATTTCAATGGAAAACATTCTTTGAATATATTCCTGTGCGAAAACTGCCCGCAGCTACAGTGAAAGTCTTTAGCTCCTTGCAGAATTCTGAATGTTCCATTTCTTTACCTGCCATGGAGGTTTCGATTCTGGAATGCTTATTTTAGTTTCTAGTTCATCAGGAAGATAGCTTTTTAAATAGGTAGGCAGGTTCCATTAAGTGACTTCAAATGGTAGAAGCGTTGAATTGCCAGATGGCTGCAACATACTTGATGTGGAATTGTAGGTGCAATCAAGAAGATGCAGCTACTATCCAGGGCATTTTACCAACATCTCAGGCCTGGATTTGGCTTGGAAATTGGTATTGGAAAGAAAATAGGTAATTGGTATTGGAAATAAAATAGGAACTATGGCCATTTTTTCAGTCTTTTTAACTGGTTCACCTTGTAACCTCTCTCTTCTGAAGCTGAAATAATCAGCTGTCTGGACCTGGCCAAATGACGTCCTGATAGTTAGCAAATTCTCAGATGGGTTAATTTGCTTAACCAATAAGGAACTTATATTCATTTCACTGAGTTTGGGAAGGTGAAAAGGATGCTGCTGCTGTTCTGGGAAAAACATCCTTTACAGAATTGTTGTTTTTTAAATCCACAGATTGGCACAAAGAAGACACAAAAGAGTGAAAAGGTGGACTCGACATACAAATATTTTTAATAAAGACTACATTTTTGTGCCTGTGAATGAAGAGTAAGTCTGATATATTTATTGACATCTAAGCTGCTATTTTCTGTATATATCTATTTTGGAAGTTTTCATTTGTATTCTTGGGGAGGGTTTTTAAATATGGGTTGCTGGACGAGTTTTATTGTATTAAACGCTGTTTTTAAAGGGAACTAGTAGTTATATTTTAAAATTGATGGAGCCTGTGTAATTTGGAAATTATCCACATATAGTTAATCTTTGCTCCCTTTATTTGGTTGTATTGTAGTAGAATTTTGTGTTGTACACTGCCCAGAGCCCCTCGGGGATAGGGCGGTATAGAAAACCAAAGAATAAAATAAATAAATAAAATAAAATAAAATTATATGCTGTCTAGGCTAAAGCATTAGCATTTCCAAAAGATAACAGAACATTCGCAGTGTTGTGCAAAAAACTCATGGAAATAGAAATTAGACATCAACATGTGTTTCAGAAATGAAGGCCTCAAACAATCAATAGAAAGATCGGTGATTTAGGGTTTTTTAAAATCAATCATCTGTTTTATAATTCAAGGATATTATTTATGGGACTTGATGTTATAGTGTTAGATGCTTGTCTGTGTGGGGAAGAAAGGCTGTCATTTAGCAACTTGGACATTAATACCTCTGTGCTAAAACCCCCTCCAGCATCCATATCAGCTAGTTTAAGATAACATCAATGTTTGTGTTTTGATTTGAAAAATCGACTAAATTGAAATACTGCCCTTTAATACATTTACTCAACAGTGAGCATAATAAGTTCATTGTTATTAACCTGTTAACAATAAACAGTTAATCTTAAAAATAACAGTAACAGAATGGTTCATTAGCCACAAAATTTGAGTATAAAATATGAGGAAATCCTGTATTTACTGTTTATTCCTGCACATGTACATTGAGAAGTTCTCTTTTGTTCAATAGAGCTTACTCTTGAATGAGCGTGTGTAGAATTGCAGTCAATATTTTGTTTAGCCCTAATGAAAATTCATCAGCACCTATTGTTCAGGTAGTTAAAAATTAATTTGTATTTGACTTCATTGAAATCAGCACTAGAATGTTGTGGGTGGTATTTTTTACTCCCACACTTTATTTTAATTCATTTCTGTTCACAAAGCAAGATGTTGTCGGTTACCTATAAATGTTTCTATAAAATATGCCAAAGCAGAGGTATTTTTCATCCTACTGTGTAAATTCTTTTCTGACATCAGAGGTGGTTATATAATCAATCAAAATGCATGTTTGTTTTGTTTTAAATCAAGTTAAAAACATGGGGGGGGGTTGAAACCCCCCAACAACATGGTTAGTATGAAGTCCAAATGCAGGAATTGCCTTATCATTGCACATAATAGTAAGTGATCAGATTGGACTTTACAGTTAGCTAGCACAGAATGTTGACTGGCTACAACCCCAGCTGATTTGTAGATCTATAAATCCCTTTCTATAAATCTATAAATCCCTTCATGAATTTAGCCCACTGTAGACTAGAATCTGTGTGCCATGTGCTCATAAGATGAGAAGTGATGTGGCACAAAATAGAACTTTTGCACTGGTAGCATCTCACCTTTCAAGTGCTGTCTTCAAGGAGGTTCAGCATTAAGATTTTTTAGATGTTTGTGTTTATATATTATTTTATTGCTTTTATTTATAGAATTTAGGATAAGATTTTATGTGTGGAGGTTTCATTGTTACAATTGAAAACAGGATATAAGTGATGTATAAAAATATCTGAGTTTGTTGATTTGTAATGTTGATTGCTATAATTCAAAAAGCTATTCATAATGAAACATTGCCTAGTAACATGGATAGAAAAAAGTTATGCTGAAGAGGCAAGTGTCAATGGTGAATGTACTTGTAGCATCTCACTGGTTATTAGCAAATTTTAATATCAATCACACTGGCAATTTTTTTCCCTTTCCCTTAAAATATTAGCTTCTGACTTTCTCTTCCCTTCCTTGGCAGATCTCATTGGTACATTGCAATAATTTGCTTTCCTTGGCTAGAAGAAGTTGTTTATGAGGACTGTCTGGATCCGTGTTCATTGCAGTCACCCACTCCCCAATTTCCAGTTCATCTAGAAACTAAAACTGAAACTGTTAGAACAGAAACTGTTTTGGTCTTCAGTGATAATCGGAATGATGAAGAAATGGATATGAATAGCCACTTGCAGCTGAATGGTAATGATTTAACAGAATATGATTAAAAATGCTTCATTGTTTTTGAAAGAGACAATTTGTAGATTACTTTAGTGAATGAATCTGCATGTAGCGGTCCTTAGGTTGCCAGCTCTGGGTTAGGAAATTGCTATGGATTTAGAAGTGGAGTCTGGGAAAGCAGAGTTTGGGAGGGAGTTCAGCAGCAGAGGCGTAGCTTCAAGGTGGAGGGGAGGCACAACGCACTGAGCGCTCGTCCCTGTGGGGTGTGGCGAGGGCGTTCCGGGACAGTGGGGAGGATGCACTAGTGCACTGGGCGCTTTCCTCCCTTGCTACGCCTCTGCTCAGCAGAGAGGTGCCCAGCCTTTGCTGTTTCCATTTCCTCCAGGGGAACAGATCTGAAGATCAGTTGTAATTCCATGCTAACTTTAGGGTCCTGGAGGTTAGCAAACCCAGCATGTAGCTTTAGGTCTTCACACCACCTACAAGGAAAAAATCAATGTACATGTTGTAACTACAAATAGGATGCAGTCTTCCAGACTAGAAAAAGATTAGCCCGCAGTTCCCTAGAGATGATCTTTCTTTTTGTTAAGTCTCTGGCTCTATTGGTTTGTTCAACTACATTTCACATGGACATGCCACAATTGTATGGTCAGTTGCATAAACTTCAGGTAAGAAAGGTGAAAAAAGATTCTGTTGCGTATTTAGTGATTCTTTCCATTTTTCTTGCATTAGATTATAGAAACTGAAGAAACTCAAGAAATTTTACACCATACATCACAGCTTTCAACATCTATAAGCAGTGTGTGATTTTGGTCTAATATTTGATTGGACTTTTTATTTTGTAAACAGAACATCCTTAAGCATCTTCTTTTTCAATCTTAAAAGAAAATGGGGATAGTGTTATGTCATTACAGCTCAATCCAACTTGTAAATATATATTCAGAATAAGTATAATACTGCATCCATTCATGTATTTCATACTTTTCATTATCCAACTCCATCTGTTCTTAAGTTGCAGCAACTCTCCCCATCCTAATGTTTGTCTGTAACCATGTTTTTGTTTGTTTCGTTGTGTTAGATAATGGCCAACCTGAAAGGCTGTCTCCAGCATCGGGTTCCATAAGTTCCAAAGTAAGTGGCTTTTGTATCTTAAAAAGTTATAATTGTGAACAAATAGGCCTGCAGAATTAAATGTTTAATAGAATACAAGTAGGTCTATCTGTTTTTATGGCAAGTTCAATAACAAATAAATTAAGCAAAGTACCTAATATGCTCTGGTAAGTCCATGGATTTGCTTAATATTAGATTTGGAGAAGGTGTTTGCCTTTATTCAGACTAGAGTTCCACAGGATTTTCTGATGGTGGAGGATGCCAGTCTAGATCACCAACTTGGTTAACACAGGCAGGCTAAGCTAATTAGGCAAGTCTAAGTAATCTTTGAGGGTGATGAGAATCCCCATTATAGTCTCATTTGCCTCACTTCTAGGTTGCTCTCCTTTGTTCTCTGAACCCTTTTCCTTAGGAATTTCATCCTTCTGTCTTCCTTTCCTTCTTTTCTTGCCTTTGGAAAAAGTGACAGGAAGGACTGGCAAGTCATTCTTCCTCTGCCTGAGAGATCAGGGAACAACTCCAAGAGCCTTGCAACCCTCCCTCACTGCCACCTTGGTGGCCTGCTTCTCCTTGAGAATTCACCAGCACTCTTCATAGCCAAGAAATTGGCATAGCTGCCCCTTATCCTGTCAGTGGATGGTAATTAGCTAGTGCAGAGCAGTTCTCAGATGCTAGGGAGGGAAACTAATGCTTGGACTCTCAGGCAATGCATATAGCCATGTATGAGGCCCTGCAGGAGGTACTGCTTGCAAGCAACTGCTGCACCCAAATAGACAACACTTAAAAAGATGCCCAGCAGTTTTTCAGAACATTAATTATTGTCCATTACATGGGCAAGATCCCATGCAGATTCCATAAAGAATTTTGGACTGGAACTAACCGTCGCCATTAAGAGATACAAGAAGCCCAGAGTCTTTTCCTTCCCGCCTGTCGAATGCTCTCACATCCACAGGCCACACACCTCCGCCACAGAGCATGAGGCCCCAATTCATCAAGGGTCTTGTTCCACCATTGCAGGCCAGGCTTTGTTTTTAGCAGTTAGATCCAAAAAGCACAAGATCTGGATAGACAGTCACAACTGTGGCATTATGGGAGTTTATTGTGATATTTCATGTTCTTGGGTTGTCATGTCAGGAAGGCAGGATATAAATTAGAATATAAATTGATGAAATTCGTGAAAATATTTCATGATCAGTTTGATAGCTGTCTTATGTAGATGTCAAATGATGTGAATTTGCTTAATTGTCTATTTTCCTTATATATAATATATATAATTGCTGTTTGTGAAATTATTTTTCAGAGTTCCTCAGGCAGTTCTAAAATCAAGAAGCTTTGTAAAAGGTAGGCCTTTGTATTTGTAACAACTCAATGGTATTTGGCTATATACACTTTTAAAATAGGTGTATCGTACTATATGGCTGTACCTAGTATAACAGCTGTTCATTTGTTTCCTTAGTTATACTTAACAAGTTGTTGATGTTTCCTTGGAAGTTCACAAAACAAAGCTTCTTCCAACCACTGATCTTGTAGGTAATGGAAAATGAAATTAATTTTATTTTTATTTTCTGTAGGCCATGTATCCTCATTTTGGATTCCCTGAAGGCAAGTTCCATACAGAATACAGTTCAAGTCTTGAGAGAGTGAGTAACTGTTTTCATTTGATTCTGCATTTTAACAGATGCTGTCAATCTTATTTTAGATCCTAAGTATATGTGTGCCATGTATAAACATATACAGCTTTAATTTTTATAACATGCAATATGTTGTCCTGCTTAATAATAAATTAATTATGTATATAAAGTATTTCTGTGCTGCTTCTTATTAATATGTAAAATTCACTGTAAAGTTACTTTGAGGTGCAGTGAGGTTATAAGAAACAAGTTTATATTTATACAAGTTTATATTTATACAAATTACTTTTTTTAGATGAAGTAAAGTCTTCTGGGCATCATTGTATTAAAATCCTGGCCATTTGTGAACATTTAGCATAAGTTTTGTAGCGTATGAAACACTCAAAAGGCCATGAAGTTAGTAGACAATTGATGCCCAAAGGATCCAGTCTGCCTTTCAGGTGCTTCCCTCCATTTTTATGCCAAAGATGACTCCTTATGGATCTTTGCAGCTGATTGACGTTTGCTTGTCAAGGCCGATGCAATTGGAGTAAGCAACGGAAGCATATAAAGAGAGACCTTGGCCAGATCCTTCTTTTCTTGTTCATACCAAAAAGAGAAGAATTAGAGTGCTTTTCTCAAAGTTCAGTCCATGCTGTAGTGAGTTAGTGGTCAGAGCCAATGGTTCTTTCCATTCAACCTTTTCTCTATTCAAAATATTAAAATTCACTTGATGAGAAGGAGTCAATACACTCTGGGAAAGCATTAGAACACTTCATAATCTGCTAAATAAGCTAGCTGCCAGTCATCAGAAGCTTGGATATCATGGGTTTCTTATGGAGAACTTTCATGTATGAAGCAAGGCCTTCAAGGTTCCCACAAAGCTCTAAAAGAAGTTCAGGAATTTTCTGTAAGTGAAAAAAGGGACACACAGGATTTGACATACTTCTCTGTGCCCTTATAAGTTCTGCCTTGTGAAAGAATGTGTTAGCATATCAAAATAGTGGATTGGAGGACTGTTAATACGAAGAAAAATAAATGGCATTAGTACCATTGACCAATCAATCTCATTCAGGTGCCTTTACTATTACAGGCATTTTTAATTAGTGTCCCAGTATCTACAAGTAACTACCTCTGTTATTGTTTCAGATATTTAGAACTAGAGTGGGAAGTGAAACTCAAGACCTGTCGTGAGTTCAGCAAATCAACAATGGTGGATTTCTGTCCAAGAGTCCCTAAACAAAATAACAATAGCGATTGTGGAGTGTATTTACTGCAGTATGTGGAAACTTTCTTCCAGGTGCAAAACATTTACATATAATTATTTCAGTTTTTCTTGATAGGATTCTCAAATCCTCATCCTACCAAAGGCATATGGATAAACACATGCTCAGATTACATGAGTTCTTAGTGCCTACTTCAGAAAGATATACATGAGATATTAGATATTCCTTTTTTTCCTTTTAATTAATTTTGTCTTCAGGAACTGAAAGCAGGTGAGAGCAGTTATGTTGTGATCAAACAGACTTATGTTTGTTTAAAACTGCAAATAGCATTACTTTAATCTGTTGGTGGAAATGTTAAGGCTTTGTGATTTCAAGGGCTTCAGATTTTATATTTATCTAAGATTTATATTTTGAATTCCTTTTCAGGTTTGTATAGCCATATTTTTAGGAAAAGGTTTTTGCTGAGCAAATACTTATGATGCTTACCAAGATGAATATAGTAAATGTGTAGACCCATGCCCAGTATTCATCTGCCACTTTGGACGGCTGTTTTTTGTTCCAGATGGTACTGGCACAATAGTGGTTCGGGTCACCATGCGCAGTATCATAAGGAAGTGTAATGAAATGCTGTTTCACATTACTCTCCCATAGAACTTCAGTGTTTTAAGCATCACTGTATACTCCAAATATTGATAATTTAGGTTTGTTAAAATCTAACTAAACTAAACATTTGCTATCATTAGTGCTCAAAATGGTAGGCAGCATGTGTGCCATAAGATTGCCACAGAGCTTCTCTCTGAGACTTGCCATGTCTTCTTCTTCATCTGCCTCCCACAGTCCTGTAGGCCCTCAAGCACTGTTTACATGTGTCTGGAATTGTTAAAAAGTGAAATTTTGTCTTTAGACAGCAGTGTGTGCCTGTTCTTTTTTAGTTAATACAACAACATTGTTCGTTTAATCAACAGAGTCCCATCGTTAACTTTGAGGTTCCACTGCACTTAGACCGCTGGTTTCCTCGTCAGGCGGTGAGAAACAAGAGAGAAGAAATTAGAGACTTGATCCTTCAGCTTCACTTGCAACAGCAGAGGGGTAGCAAGAGCTAGCTGGACAGTTCTTCCAGTCTTGCTAAAGAAGACTCCCTTTCTCTGCCTACACACCTAAAATTACTGGAAATCCTTCCAGGAGCTTTTCTGCCTCCAGACTTGCAAAGAGAGGAACTGCAGATCATATTGTTGTTTATTTTGAATATACATTTAACCTAAGGGTTTAAAATTTTGATTTGTATTGCAAGCCATTCTTGGGAAATGGACAATATAAATTGCAGCTGTGCAGTTTAAAGTAAATATTTTTATGTTACTGATTGGCCTTTTTATTTGGTATATAAAAAGTGGCATAAATGGGAATGTGCTACAAAGTTGGGAAATATTTTAGCTAATTTCCGTCTTGCTAAATCTGTAGATTTTGTGTCTAATCCTACAAAAGAGGGAAATGTTACCATCTTAGAGACGTTTTTAAGTCATAGAGAACTCATGTAGAAATCATTCCCATGCCTAAATCAGTGAAGTATAAATGCTTCTTGTCTACTTCTGGAATTTTTTTTTCAGAAGTCAATACCTATGAAAACAGTTCTGTGTGATTTTTTTGAACTCAAAACAATAATGTTGTACTGGTCCTGTAATTTAGAAATGTAACACAAGAGGGAGCAGTTGGGAAAATAGTTCTTTTTCCACGTGCATCTTGCTCTCATAGACCAGATTTGGAAGCCTAATTTTTTTTTCTGCTATGCAGTACTTGTGTATAGTATGAATACTATGTATTTTAATAATATAAAGTCATATGGTTTCTGCCATACTGGATACAGTAGTATTTTACATCTACAAGATACCATCCTGTTTCAACTGTGGCATTTATTTTGAAGGAAAGGAAAATTGATTCTTAGGTATTTAATAAACCTGTTTCTAAAATAAACTTCTTACTCAGAAGTCACAACATGTTCAGAGGCATGTTTGGTTAGATCATGGAATTTTCTCCGCCCTCCTCTAAGCAGCCTCCAAAGATTCTAAACAGCTAATGCTGTTATTTGGGGGCAGGGGAAGCGGGAAGCCTTGTAGAATAAATTCTGCAAGCTACGATGGGATGTCATGTGATGGGTGAATTAGGAATGACTGGCAGCTCTTTCCTGTCTTCTACCGCTGCACGAAGCACATTGCACAGTAGTCTATTGATGCAAAAAGGAAGAAGGGCACTTCTCACCAATTCTCCTTCCTAACCCTTTCCCCACCAGGACCTCACAGCATTTTGCCCAGAGGGCTCCTTTGGCCTCTGTTATTGCATTTTGGGGAGCTTGGAGAAACTGTTGAAGGAGAAGCAAGACAGGGAAAGATCTGTTACTAATTTTGGGGGAGATCCAACCCAATATACAGTGAAAGGCTGAATACTTGTGAATTTTTATCCAAGTGTTTATAGCGATAGGTAAAGTTATTTGTGCCAGAAGTTCCACTGAAGTATATCTCTGTGGTGTGAAGTAGACTTGCAACTGAAGGCCAGATTGTTCTTGTACTTGATAAGCTAGAAGCACTGTCTGAATAAATAGTTTTCTGAAAATCTGTTTATTTTTCCTTGCATATTCCTCCTGTGTTTGCTAGTAGAAGGGATAATGGAACTCTTGGAGAAGGGATTTTTCTTTATTTGTTTTAATGTAGATAAGCTACTATTTCATTGCCACATTTTTTTCCCCTCTCCTTTATATTAAAACTGTGCTATAAAAAGACACGGCATTACTGTCCAGGATGAACACAAAGGAGTCAGAGACCAAAATTAAAACTGGTATCCACCCAGAACTATTTGTCATTTCAGTTGGCTAGTTTGTGCAGTCGGTCATTGGTTACATTAAATCAGTTCTACTTCCCAGGTTTTTTGACACCTAATGTACTGTTGCGTTCATTGATGATTTAATATTGCTCAAGTCTTAAATGTCAAGCATCAGTGATTTTGAAAGCTCATTTTATAATCTGTGATTGCAGCAAAACAGATATTTGATTTTCACATTTGATTCTGTTCAGATGCACATTTTTTCCTGAACAACACTTGTTTTTCTGTAGGAAAAATATGCAGGAAGAGATACTACGCTTGAGACCAAGCTAGCTGAGACTGCAGATGAGTGATCCAATATGTTTTTAAAGAGATATTTGTATGTCTTTCTCCATTGGGCAAACTTTGGGGGAAGGATTTAGCAGAATATCAGATCTCCCAACCCAAGTAGCATTGCCTGAAATTATTTAAATTTAAAAATCCCATTTTGGATCTGCCACCATCTCATCTACTTTGCCCCTAAATTTAATGCAAAACAAAATGGGTCAAGTGTCCCAGGATGAAGAAAAAAAGGTTCAGCAAGCACTTTTCTCAATGGCCGATTACCCACTGCCGACTGTTTCCTGCCCTCGTCCTGCTCTGGTGCATCGATATGCGTCAAAATGCTCTCACTTTCCCCAGAAAAAGTGAGAAGCATGTCGGGACAAGAAATCTTGCCCTGATGCACCCTCCTCTCTCCCAACAAAGGAAGTAGTTCAGAACAATACCATCTCTTATAATTGCTACCACATCATATTCTTGTCTTCTAGAATGACTTTGTCTTTCAAGATGTTGCAGGGATACACTGTCCAGACATAATTTATCTCTAGGAATTGGCATACAGTTATTAGCGGCCATATGGAGCATGCAGTGCACTGTTATGTTCTTACAGGTTTGTTGGCATCTAGAAGTGTAATGCAGTACTGAGAATTTCATTTTCATTCAGCCAAAGATGCACTCAATAATTGCTCCAGTAATACAGTAGGCATTGTCAAAGGAGCATTCTCCTAGTGTTCAGGACTGCCTTTAAGACGTCATAAGGTATCTTAATAGAGGATATTCACAGTATCCTACAATGTACAGAAGTAGATTATTTAGGTTACCATTTAAAACATTACTGACACACTCTGGTGCATTTTTTATTGTTGCATCTTGTCTGCTACTGAAGGTGTATGATTTAAAAAAAAATTTAAATTATATTACATTATTTGTATGGTTGACTGTGTAAAGAAAGCCACAGCCCTTAGTCTGTAAGACTTGTGCAAAGCAGTTAACAATAGGACTTCTGGAAAACATTGGTCTATACCAGTGGTGGCGAACCTATGGCACGGGTGGGCACATGAGCTGTCGCTCCAGTTTGGACACGTGAGCTGTCGCTCCAGTTTGGGCACGTGTGCTGTCGCTCCAGTTTGGGCACTCGGCAGTGGCATATTTATTTTATTTATTTATTTATATATTTAGACCGCCCTCCCCAGTAGGCTCAGGGCAGTGTACATCATAATTAAAACATACAATAAAATATAAAACAGTAGTTTTATATAGCGCCAAGGGGGCAAGGGGTGCGTGACGTACTGGGCGCGCGCCCCTGTGGGGGTGTGGCAAGGATGCTCCGGGGGCAGGGCGGAGTGTTTCGGGGCATTCCAGGGCAGGGTGGGGGCGTGGAAGGAGCACAGGGCGCATGCGTGCCCCAGGTGCAGTTTCCCCTTGTTCCACCCCCGGCATTCAGTCTCTAAAAGGTTCGCCATCGCTGGTTTATACGGTCACCATAAGTCAGAAGCAACTTGATGGCACTTAACACACACATTTATATGATGCAGAACCCATTTAATAAAACTGTACACTACCACCTTAAGTTTGTTTGTACTGGGAGTGTTTAATCTTTATACACTATTAGTAAATACAGAGGAAATAAACTAAGAGTCGTGCAGAAAACAGCTTTCAAAAGGAAAACCCTGCTTTTTAACTGCTGTTGGGCATTGCGAAATGTTACAAATATGATACCAACTGTGACATTTGAAAGAGCATCATGAGCACTTCCTAGGAATCTTGCAGACATTAGTGAATATTCCTCTTTCATTAGTGAATATTCCTGGCACACTATTTGGATGATTAGATTTTTTCTAATTGCAGTAAATACATTCTCCTTTCTTCTGACTGTAATAACCCATTCCTTGTCCACTTGCATTTTCCAGTAATGAAAATTCTTTAAATGGTTCTGCAAGTTCTAGAATCAAATTAAGGAATTTATGGGTAATACATGATGTGCTGATTCTGTACAGGTCATGTCACAGGGCAGCTGATTATCAAATCGTTCTCTAAAAGTTCTTAGAGGCCTTTATGTGAATTAGTGGTTTTTCGCACGGACCATATATCCTGGGATAAGGAGGTGAAACATCCCAGTTCAGCCATGACTTCCGCATGGCCTCCAGGTCTAACTCGGGCCTACCCCGCAAGATTTCCCTTAACCCATGGCTTTAAAAAAAAACCCTAGTGGTTCTTTTTTTTAAAAAAAAGAGCCGATCCTTCTCCCATGCAAAGACTGCGGGAGACAGAGTGGCTTATTTTTCCTGCATTGCCGCCTGCAGCCAATCAGAACGTCAGAAAAACGGGACAGTTCGCACATGCGCGGCAACGTTGGCGAAAATGAAACTAAACCGGGGCCATGAATAATTACTTGGAGTTCTTCCTCCTGGCCTGAACGCGCCGATGGTCTGCCATGTAAAGGGAGAAACCGAGATACAAACAATGTATGATCCCGGTTTTCCCCCGGGGCCTTATGTCCATCCGGAAAGCGCTTTACAGCCAGCCGATGCTCATGGTAAAATTGAGGCTCATTGTTACGCTACACAAGTGTGCACGTGTGATTCACTATCCTCAAATTTGCGAAATTGCTGCTGGAGATCTGTTAGGAAATGGAACAAAGTGAAAGTGAAGAGGATTGGATTCCAACCAGCCAAAAAGAGGGTGCTGAAAACACCGTTGTCAGCAGTGAATCTGATGTTTGTGATGATGAACATGAAAAGTATATTTTCCTTCAAAGGTTAAGTAGCACTTGAAATTTTGTGGAGCCCCCTCTCATTCACTGCAACATCGTCATAACTTTAATATAATTACTAGAAACTGATGGAAGTTTTTGTGGTAAGAATATTTAGAAAATACGGTAATTAAAATGTGACACCCTGCAGATTGAGAATTGAAGCTTCCTCCTAAATTTTTGTGCTGGCTCACAGAGCCAAAGGAAAATGTGTTAAGGTCCTATATCTACAATCATGGTAAAGTGTCAGAAAGGGAGCAGGAAATATTGCAGGACATATTGCTCTATCAGTTATGGAAATGGTGTGGTGCTAGATTTATGTTTCTGCTCATACATCTGGACCATTGACTAGTCCTATGTAGTGCCACTTGCTACAGTCTATGCTATGGGCCATCCAACTGTTCAGGTGCATACAGATTTTGTTACTGTGAATGTAAACATCAAGTTTTTTTCTGGGAAGGGAGATATGTCAATGCCATTGTACAAAG
Organism: Sphaerodactylus townsendi; assembly: GCF_021028975.2. Taxonomy (NCBI): domain Eukaryota; kingdom Metazoa; phylum Chordata; class Lepidosauria; order Squamata; family Sphaerodactylidae; genus Sphaerodactylus; species Sphaerodactylus townsendi. The sequence continues at coordinate 41,947,609 of NC_059428.1, read as the reverse complement.
TGCAAAAGACAAGTATTGCCATTACTATCGTTACCTAGCAATATTGTTTCCTTTCTAAATGAGAGAGGGAAACTGAAATAAGGATCATTGGAAGATCAACAAACACAGGATTGGTTCAGCACACCTGAGATAGCCTTGAAGCTAAATCAAATCAAGTGTATTTTTTCAAAATTATTGCCTGTACCAGAAATGCCCAAGAAAGAGGAGCTGCCAGTGACTACCACAATGCTCACACAAACTATTGCTTTGATACCAAGATGGTATGTGTTGTTTTTTTAAAAGTCAATTAAAAATGTGCTTAATTAAGTGTGAAAGCTACTGTCCTTGCATGGACAGCTAGTTAACGACATGACAAGCTCCGCTAAATCTGGCTTAGCTGGGCAGCTTAAAACGGAAAAATTGTCTTAGTGGTCCATTGGCTAACATCAAGGGGTGTTCCTTCAGCATGTCTTTTGATTTCTGAAATGAAAGCAACATTGTTTCTTTTTAAAAGGAGGATACTCTTGTAGACATTTTGGCTGCCTTGTGTTATATATATTACTCTAATCCTTTTTAATCAAGGACAATTAAATGGGACGCCAGAACTTCTACAAGAAGATAACGTTATTAGATGCTTAACACATTCAGGACTGCGGATACTGCTAAAAGAAGGGCTTTTGTGTGTGTGTTTTGCCCTTTTTCCTAAGTACAAAATAAGAAATATGCTTGATTTTCCTCAGAATATCTGTTTGGGAATCTGGATATTTGTATTGATTAAAGGAGATATGCGAGCATTTACAGGTAAGAAAATACACTTCAATTATCTGTATTCATTTTGAATAATTCCTTAACTATTTTGTTAAACAAAAAATGACTTAATTAGAATATGAAGAAATATGTATACACATGTGCAGAGTTAGATTCTGCCTTTTGTACTGAATTTTGTACTGAATTTTATTTCAAGAAAACTCCTTTTAACTTATTAGCAATTAAATTAGTTCAGTCTCTAGCAGAGGAGTATACTGTGCAAGGATTTTTTTTCTTTGCAATTGAACATATGTCCTATGAGGTCATAAACAAGCTGAGGATTTATAACAGACTCAGCCTTGGTGTGTTATGGAGCTTCGCTTTTCTTATTGCAGTTTATTTTTTCTTCCCCCTCAGTTATTCCATGTAATCTGACTACGGATTTTCACCAAAGAGGTCACTGCATCTCTTCAGCAAACCGTTCAATAAACTCTATTGCCTGGCAGTATATATTGCCTGTATTTGATATCATTTGAATTCTGGGCTGTTGGGTCTCTTCCCCGTCAACTAATTTACAGTTAAAGTCAGTATTCTTGCAATTGCAACAACAATGTGAATGAAAAATGGGCAAACCTGATTCGTTCTCAGGTTCAACAGTGACATTGGAAATGGCTTTCAGTCATATCTCCTTGAGTGTGAATTAGTTCCACACCTATTTGTAATTTGTCTATTTAGTTATTTCATTTTATTTTATTCAACATATACCCTGCCTTTTCCCAGCTAGGCCTGCTCATTTATGATATCTGTTGCTACACTTTCATGCTCATTGTTAGGATATTACTAACAGACTGAATATATTCAAAATAAAGTAGATTATTTTAAGATCTCTAATGTGACAGGAAAACATTATTACACACTTTATTAAAAAAAAACAGAGCATGCACACAGCAATAAAACTATATAAGCCTGGAACCCACTTTCACAGGCTTCATGACCCACTTTTAAGCTGGGATCCACAAGTTGGGGAAATCCCCTCTAGAACATATGGGACATTCAATCTCATGCCTTTGTGTAGGAGTGGCAACTGAAGTAATATGTTGAGGAAGAACTTATTTAGAAAGGATCTTGTCACAAGCAGCAAAACAAGATGTCTCAGTAACGAAGTAAGGGTTGGATTTGTATGCAGTCTTCATAAAAACAGAGCTCCTTCCTCCCTGACATACTGTCAGTATGCTGTTCTCAAAATAAATGGGGAAAATATAACAAACAATTTACACAGTTGACTATGTGTTGAAAAGTTAGCCAATAAAAAGTGCTGCAAAGATCTTAAGTGAGAAACCATTTTTGTAAGCCTTGTTGAACAGGTTCTCTGGAGAGGGGATATATACATTTTTCAAATAAATAAAAAAAATTGTTAAGTAAATTACCGTGATGATTTGTAGTTCCTTGGCAATAAAAGGATGGAAATGGAAATGTAAGAACAAGAAAATCATAATGCATAGAGAGTTTTTTTTAAAAAAAAAACTAATAGGCTACAACTGGAAATGAACTGTTTGAAGCAGATTTGATTTAGACTTATTTTCTTGTGAAATGTCTTTTTAGAATTAGTAATGTTGTGGAAATATAAACGTTCACAGCTGCCTGAGGTTTGTGATCACTGGAGCACTGTATTTTGAAATGTGTCTTTCATTTGGATAAAGTGAATTATGGATTTTGTCACTTCTTCAAGAGAGGGCAAATATACCTATTGGAGAGAAACTGAGAGTGCTCCTATCAGGCACTGAACATGAGGGCACTTTAGCTATTTCAAAGGTTTTTCCAATTGATAACAAGATATAATAATGTGAATAAATAAATGAGTTGGAGTCTGGAATCAGGATTGTTTTTAACTTTATTACTTTGATACAGTTCAAGCCTATTGAGTTGAATGAGCAATTTCATATAAGTAAGTATTGTTTGTGATGTTATTTTGCAGAAGAAACCTATTCACCTTCAGAGGACACACAACCTAAGGATGCTACTCCAGATCTTGCACCTAATGGCTGGAAAATAGGAAGCCCTCCTGAGTTTCTGGAGTCTAAGCATCATCTTGACTTTAGGCACTCTGTGAAAAGAAGCAATGGCTTGGTGGTTCGAAGGAAGAGGTCAATTTTCTTTCCTACTGGAGTTAAAATATGTCCGGATGAGACTATTGAACAAGCCACTGCCAACCATCTGAAATATTTCAAACTCAGAGGTAAGCAAACATCAACATGAAAATTCTTTCAAAGCAGTGATTAGATATGCTGCCGTTCAAACACTGATTGTTTGGTGCATGATCAATTAAACCTTCCACTAAAATAAGTCTGCTTATAATGAACAATTTATTGTGTTCTATCTATATTTCTGTATAGAAATGTCTCTGTTTGTTCAAGGAAAGTTTTTTATAAATTCCTGTGAGGCAGTCTTGAACATTTCCACAGAAGACATAACAGTGGGAATTCAATCAAGATAGAGATTGTGGGTGATCTCTCCAGGTACAGGAGGAAGTAGTAGCACAGATACTGGTGGTTACAGCTTGATAACTTGGTTCAGGATGACAGAAGTCTTCTTTTTCATCTACTGATGTATTAGCAGACTATTTGCCTCAAAATGATGTGGTACTAGTATGGTTATTTAAACAGGTAATGTAACTTTTGGCATGTTGGAAGAAGGTGGATTGTCTGTCAGCCTAGGTGGGCCTCTTAAGGAATGTGAAGATTGGCTAATCTGATCAAGTCGTCACTGCAAAGAAAGTTGAAAGTGCAATATACCTATCATATGTTGAGTCCTAGAACTTGGCCTCTTGAAAGATAGGTAGTATTCTTTATCTTTGAGAAATGATATATTTGTGACATTATAATGAATGATGTGAGATATTAAGATTCACCTTAGCACGGCAAAATATCAAACCTGCATAAGTGGAAATAATATGTGCATATTTTTGTGACAGAGAAATTTCAAAATCCAGACATAAGCGATAATTCTCTGGTTAGGATCACAGCCTGTAGAGCATGTGTGTAAGCCACCTAGAGACTTTGGTATGAGGCAGGGTATAAATATTTATGAATAAACAAACAAACAAACAAAACAATAAAATGTGGATGAGGTTTAAGATTAGCATATTTGCTTCTGCTAAAGTTTCAAGTAGTTTGTAGATCAAGCTTTAACCTAGAATAGAGTTGGAAGAGACCACAAGGGCCATCAAGTCCAATCCCCTGCAAGGGCCATCAAGTCCAACCCCTGGTTCAATGGGTTAGCACTTTTATTACTGAGCTGGTTTTAGTGAAGAAATCATTGGCCACAACCTCAAGATTTATGTGGCAAACTTTACACATACAGGTGTTGTAGGTTTTCCGGGCTGTGTGGCCGTGGTCTGGTAGATCTTGTTTCTAACGTTTCACCTGCATCTGTGGCTGGCATCTTCAGAGATGTATTACAGAGGGAAGTCTGTTACACACTGTGTCTGTTACATCACAATGTGTAACAGATTTCCCTCTGTGATACACCTCTGAAGATGCCAGCTGCAGATGCAAGTGAAATGTTAGGAACAAGATCTACCAGACCACAGCCACACAGCCTGGAAAACCCACAACAACCAGTTGAATCTAGCCATGAAAGCCTTCAACAATACATTTTACACATATAGTAGGTTTCCCAAGGCATCCATTTCTAAAGTCAATGTATCTCCTCCACTCTACTGCACAACATGTCATTCTTAGATTAGCTTTAGGAAGAGTCTTCAATTGGAAGATTGTGAGATGAGACATTTTAGTTCACATATTGGTGCCATAAAAATAATTCATTAGATCTATGTTGATATTGTGCGTTTGTCCATCTGCTTCAGTTATCAATTATAGCTTGACTAACTTTGTGGGTCTGGCCTTATGAAATTAGTTTGGCTTCTCCTCCAAATTCATTTCCGCAAATTCTCATAAATGGCACAAATTGGCAGTTCTATAATCAGTCTTTACACAGAAAGAAAGGTCCAGATGGCATATAATAGGAGTGCTATCTAGGGAGAGCAGGAAGGAGCAATCCAATTTCCACTGTATTTAGTCCCTGTATAATTGTGATATTCTGTCCACATGTAACATTAAATGTATGAACATCCTGTGTATATGTATACACATCTGTTTCTAAGAAGAAGTTAGTGAAACCAAAGACCTGCATAAATGAGTGTTTCAGTCACACATTCAGTGTTGAATGTAATATGAATTAACCAACTCAGGTATAACTAAAAAAAATCCTAATGTACACTGTGTATGAATTGTATGTGCTTTCACTGTAACTTGTGAACAGGGATATTATGTTTTTTCCCATTGAGCAAAAATCTCCCAGCTTTGTTAAATGTATTATTTCTAGTGACCATAGAAAATGAAGATTTTGTACTAAATTCTCTTTAATATTTATCCCATGATAGCAACTGCCTAATAATAGCAACTGCCTAATAATTTTTAAGTGAACTGTTACACTCTTGACCATTCAAAAACTATAATGTCAAGTCAGATTTAATACATCAACTTTATCTTTTAAAACTGGTTCTTGTGGGTAGAGTATTCAACCTGACCTCCTTTTCACATTTTTTTAGAACTTGTTCTAATACCATCCATAACGTTCCATATCATCTCTCATAAGTGAAAGAGTGAGAAACAAAAAGATATATTTGGCAGAACTGTCATTTTGAAAGCATTAACCACAGGCCTCCAATTTTTATTTTATTCTATTAAACTTAGTATCCCATTCTCCTCGACCCAATGACCAGGCTCAGAGTGGCTAACAAAATCAAAACATCATCAACAACAATAAATTAGGTTGATAACAACATCAAAACCTTTAACATTAAAACTTTAAAATCCCATTCCAGATGGCATTAAATCCTTTAAATAGTTTTTAGGTGCCAGTAAGCACCCAGTGGTGATCAATAACATCCTCCTCTCCCACTTTATGTTAAGTTTACAACAAATTAAGGAGGAGGGAAGGAAGAGGAGGAGGAGGGGCAGCTTAGAAAGACAGTAAAACTAGAGAAAAACCGTCACTGCCTCACCCAAAGGTGTGTCTTGCAGACCTGGACAAAGTCCCACAGGGCCCTGGTCTCAGTTGACAGACAGTGCTACTACACTGGGGCGAAGGCTCAAAAAGTCCTGGCCCTGATTAAGGCTAGCCGGACAGTCTTGGAGCCAGGGGTCATTACTTCAGGCAGAGCATAATGCTTGCCGGGGCAATACAGGGAGAGACGGTCCATAGATATGACACGCTGGACCAAAATTCAACTGACACACAAATATCTAACTGGTTTGGAGAAACAGGAAGCCCAATTTGTTCTTAATGCAATGTTTTATATCCATTGGAATTCCACTACTTAACTGTTGTTTTTCTCGGTTAATTAAAAAATTCAGCCATAGGGAGTAGTGCAGGGAAAATTGCAAAGATAGTTTGGGCATGGTGGAAAAACATAAGGATAGCATATTCAAGGTCCCTGGTTCAAATTGCAGATAGGGAGTACCCTGAAACAGTCCAATTGGACTCCCAATCATATTTACTCCATCAAACATCAAGAGTTTGTCCACACTGAATACTGATTGGGTGCCCCATTACCCATTATTTTGTCTAGTGAGTTCTATCTTCTTCCTGAACTGAGGGGAGCCCATTACCAATGTCCATTCCCAGTCAGCCCAGAAACCTATCTCCTTCATCCATGCTTACCAAACATTCCCCATATGAAAACTGCATGGTTTCTTTTTTTTTCAGTTGATAGTTAGTTGGCATCCCCACCGCAGAGCAGTGTGATAGATACAGGTAATAACAGACATGGTAGTGTTGTGGGTGTAGAAGCCAGCTAACATCATACTGGGGATGGAGTGCTTGTTAGCCTCTTCTCTTCTTAGTATAGGGCCATCCAGATCAACACAAGGACACTAATATTCCTTAAAAGTGGCAAAGAGAACATAATCTACAGAGGATTTCACTTGGTGCTTAGTCAGGATCTGTAGCTCTCCCCTTCCTTGGAGGGGTTTCCATGTGATGGGCTGTCCCTGTTGAGGGTAGGAGTTGCATTGGAACTAGGACTGCTCCATAGAGCTGTAATCCTGCAAAGCAATAGGCATCATGAGTTAGGTCAATAGTAGCACCGACAAACATGGACAGTAGGAAACCCAGATTGCAGTTGTGCTTCTAGTGGCCCACCCACAGGGAAGGGCTTGGTCCCAGCATGATATTGCACTGTCCGCTCACACTCACTGCTGGTACAGTGGTGGAAGTTAGGAGTGTAGGTAAGATAGCTGCAGAAGTCCCAGTTAGAGGACAGGATTCCTCCTACCTTGTTTATCTGTTTGGTAATTGTCCTCCCCTTCATTGCAAAAGCCATAAACTGGAGAATCAGTAAGAGTTCTGAGAAGAACAGTGTAAGACAAACAAAACAACAGTGTTTGGCTGCTAAGTGTCCTTTATGTGCAGTTCTCAAATTAACTTGCTCTATGCATGAGGTTGACTAGAGAGCTACAGCCCCTTGTCACATACTCTATCATTTGAGCTATGGGTGTCTTGCCTGGGTGGAGAGAAATTGACTACTCTGGAAAAATGTGATTAGCTGTATCCTAAACTGCACTGGTGTGTGTGGTATGGAGAAAAGAGTTTGTTAATCCTTACTTGTTCTGCAGTGGGATGAATTTGAACTGTGCCAGTGTTTCCACTAGCATAATGTTATGTTGGCCCTTATATGGATGTTGTTGTTGTTGTTGTTATTAATTGGTCTTGATAGACCGCCCAACCCCCGAAGGGCTCTGGGCGGTGTACAATAAAATATAAAACAAATACAATACAAAATATCATAAATAATATACCAATGAAACATTAAAATACATTATATGTTCTGGACTAGCCTGATCTCCTCAGATTTCAGAAGCTAAGTAGGGTCAGCCCTGGTTAGTATCTGGATGGGAGACTATCAAGAAATTCCAGGGTCACTGTGCAGATGGAGGCAACGGCAAATCATCTCATGCACTGAAAACTCTACTGAGTTTTCACTAATCGGCTGCAACTTGACAGCATTTTGCACACACAATGTTATGTTGGTGTTTTATGTTGGTGTTGGAAGTGTATTTGAGGCTGTTGAGACTTAGAATCCAACTGAGTCTTGCTCTCCCCATGGTGTGACCCTGATACTGGTCAAGGCTATGGCCACGCCTTACATGCAAAACAATGCACTTTCAATCCACTTTCACAACTGTTTGCAAGTGGATTTTGCAATTCCACACAGTAAAATCCAAAGTGCATTGAAAGTGGATTGAAAGTGCATTATTCTGCATGTGTGGAAGGGTCCTGAGTCAGTTCAAGGATTACAACCAGCATGGCTCCAGCATGATGATGATATATTTTATCACCAACATATCTCTAGAGATGCTGGCATATCTTTAAAATGGTCACCATCCTAAACCTTTTAGGGTTGGGGTGCAGAAAGTGGGTGTTCATCTTGTTTTTGACAAATCTCCAGAGGAAACAAAAGTTGAGCTGGAAGAAATAATCATTCATAGTTACTGTTGCTGTTGGTTTTGTACTCTTGTGCCACATGTCAAGTGAACTATGAACTCCTATTTGTATATAATGTAGAGGTTGATGAGAAATAATAATGGGATCTAATTTTAATTGGAACATATTTATTGTAGACCTTGAAACAATAGAGCTATGCAATTTAGGTTCATTTCACAGACACACATAGTAGGCATATGAAAACTCAAATATGTGAAACAGCTTAAACTGTAGGTTGTTGCATCAGTTGTGACAATTCAATTCAGTTTACTGTGCACCACTTGCTGTAGCTTTTTCCCATCACTCCCAATTTGGAACTATACATACTGCTAGAAAATTGAATCAAATTTAATTGAATCAAATTTAATTGTTTTATCTAATTGAATAAAATATATACATTTAGGTATACTCCCCCAATATCAAATGAACATGATTGATGCTGCTTTAATTTGTATGTTCAGTTGACTCTGTGAACCTTTAAAGAGTCTTCCTATCAAAGAAGTGACTGCACATAAATAGCAGCAATTCAATGAGAGAAGCTACTAGGATGTATCCTTCATTAATTTCTTCGCTACTCTCCTGAATCACCAACTATCAATTTTAACAGCACATCAAGTAAGAACACTGGTCTGGTATCACCTCCAAAATAGGATGGCTTCCCTGACTCAATATCCTAGTAGTGGCTGTAGATAGTTCAACCCTTAAGAAGTACAAATGGGATTATACTTGGATTAAAAGTGAGCAGTGCTCATTTACACAAATGACCAAGAAAGCTGCCCCACCCCCAGCAGACATCCCGAACTTGTCATGTGCTGTCCCTCCAGTTAACCTAGTAAATCCCTTTATGCAGAATGAAACATAATAAGCTAAATAACTCTTACTTCCTGGAAAGATAAATGGCTGTAGAACAGTAAAACACTTGCCACTTTCTGAAACTGGCATCTTCTAGGTAGAGAGAAACTGATGTGAGTTTGGATCCAACAATTTGAAACAAATAGTGTGATTAGAATATTAAGTAGAGTGTGTTAAATAGCAGCAGAGAGTTTCTCACAGATGTCATGTCGATGTCAAGATTTAAGGGTTAAGTTACAAAATAATGAAAGGTTCTATCCAATAGGTAGCCAGTTCATACACCTTTCAAATATTATTCCAACGGCTTGGTTTGTCTGACAAAGATTTACATTTTCATATTAATATTTGCTTGATGTTTGGCCACTGGTAAAATGTAATGTTTCATATCCCCCTGGAGCAATTATACGCAACAATAGAACATTTGTTGCTTAATATAGACCGAGTTATATCTTCTGATTGAAGTTAATGGATGTAACTGTGCTTATAATTGCACTGTTGACATCTGGAAAATCCCTTACTGTGCACAGGAACTTCTGTGCAGGATATACAACAGAATGCTGTTCAAGAGGGCCAGTTTGTGTGTACTAAATGAGCTGGATTTTATGTGATTTTCTCAAATGTGTTGGTTTTTATATTTACCTGTTTTTGGGCATGCTAAGATCATAAAAAGCAATCCAAGTGCAATAGATTATACAGCAATTGTACAAAATATGAAAATGCAGCTAGTCCATCAAATATTGGATGCAAAATGTCTTCGTTACATTCTTTTAGACATTACAGGATAACAAATCCCTGGCTAATTTTAAAAATTATTTAATGTTTGCTGAAGAATATACAAGATTCATTTATATGCCTGCTAAGGTTTTTTTTAGTTCTGCCCTATTAGAGGGTGTGTTAATTTGGAATTAAGCTCTATGCTCAGAACCCACTCAAAGTTGGTAGGCTCTACTCCTTGAGTAGAGTAGTCCTTGGGAAACCAGCATGGTGAAGTGGTTAATAACAAGTGGA